>NC_072490.1:46059616-46733054 GCF_027574615.1 Eptesicus fuscus | reverse complement strand
GGACTTTGACATTCAGCAAGGGCTGAAAATATGTATTATTACATGCTGCTGGCTGAATGGCTGAAGACAATCCCCTAACCTGATAATCCTTTATTGTTTACCAAACCTTACCATTGAAATGTCTGTTTGCTTTGCTAAAGGGCAAATGTGTATTCTAGTAAATAAAAAGCTATGGGTCCAGAGATTCAGGGAGCCATTCTTATAGAGAAGGGCCTCCACCTGGTTCCCCCAATGCCTTCCAAATTTATATTTCTTATCTAGTATGTCCATTTGCACATGGCCCCTTCTCCAGATTCTGAATCCTTGCTGCAAAAGGTTGCGGCAGATAGAAAGCCCGAGTCCATCATTACAAGACAGGTGAAAGAAATTGTGATACTGCCCAAGAATGGAATACTATGCATCCCTAAAAGAGAAATGAAGCCTCCTTGAAGTACAAATATGAAGGGGTCTCTAAAATATTTAATGAAAGATAAAGGTACAGAACTGTATATGTAGTTTGCTAAATTTATGTAAAAAGGAGAGGATGATAGATGGATAGATGATATGTATTAACACATATGTGTGTGTTCGTATACATACTAAAATATCTCTAGAAGGATACAAAGAAACTAAGAACACTGGTTTCTTAAGGTCTGTGGAAATGGGTGGCTGGTGGACAATGGCAGTGGAAGGAAGGCTTTTCACTGTATATCTTACCTTCTGAATTCTAAGTCTATTCAAAATGATAAACTATATTAAAATAAATAATAATGAAACAATGCAGAATGAAATAAATGTTACATAAAGGTAGGATTAGCATGACACACAAGCATAATAAAGTGAAATTTAATTGGAGAGGATGAAGGGTTCTTCTGGGACCAGCCTATGCACTTAACTTGTAATGTCAGTTAGATATGCTTCATGTGGTCACAGATAGAATCCAAAGGAAGATATGAATAGAATCAGAAGCCAGACTCTGTCCCTGGTCTGCCTTGCAAATTCTCACTAACTCTACTTGGCCTAAAGTGCCTGTAATGATTGGCAGCTATAAAACCATCCAATAAATTTCTCCCTTTCATCATCAAGGAAATAATGGACAACTTGGTCAAATGCCTTGCCAAAATAATCACCATACCACATGTTAATATTTTGGAAAGAATTTTCACCCCCCAAAAAATGTATTTAAGCAATGCTCATTGATTCAATGAGCATTTACTGAGTACTTACTGCTAGAGCATGTTTAAGATGTTAGGAAGGCAATGAAGGTCAAGACACATGATTCTCAACCTCGAAGAATTTGCATTCTAGTGGGAAAGGAGTCAGACAATAAACAAAATCATTGCATTATAATTTTATATATCAACCATTGTCTTGACAACAAAAAGGTGACATTTGATGGCTATTACCTGGGTAGCTGCTTTAGGCCAGGAGTTTAGGAATTGCGTTTCTGAAAAGTTGACCATCACATGAAGCCCCAAATGATGAGGCTCTCTGTCTATGGAATTTCTTTAATCAACTAGTCTAATGAATAAGCAAAAGAAAAAAATACTAATTTGGCTGAATTGAACAATTTATGTTAAGAATGAGTTATCACCCCCCCCCCTTCCCCACCCCAATTATTGACAAATGGCATTTTGAATTACTTCAGATCCAGGTCAAGCTGATTACCAAACTGTTATTTTTTTATCCTCTCCTTTTGAAAACTGAAATACTAGCCCCTCTTCAGGATTCTGGAAGCTCTCCCACACTCCATGATTTCTCAAAGATTACCAACTACAACTACAGTTCTTTGATCAGGGTCATGAAATAGGACTTTCGATGTAAGCTCTTATAAGGCCCAAGTGCCCTACTACAAATCTCTCTTGGACTTTAATTATTTTTTACTGCCTTCTACTATAGTCCTTTGTGTTAGAACATTCTTCTTCATGAAGAGAGAGAGAAAGGGGGGGGGAGAGAGAGAGAGAGAGAGAGAGAGAGAGAGAGAGGAGAGAGAGAGAAAGGGAAGCAAAAGCAAAGGTGGGAGACACTGTCTTTTCTCTTTTACTTGTTAAACTGTATATTAACTGTCTCAAGCAGGTCTGCCCCCGCTTTGTGCTACAAATGAAGCTTGAAAAGTCCTTTTGCCTATTCTTAACAAACATATTCCTACCTCATACAAGTTGATAGTCTAAGAAATAATATCTCATTTGTTCTTTTAATGAGTTTTATTTATTTAGCTTTTATCTTTTGAGGCAAATTTGCTATCTCTTCAACTCCAATAATTTGCATAAACAGTTCATTGTCAGATCACTATTTATTATATCACACACACGTACATACCAAACCTATTTCAAAAAAATAAAATTCATCAATAAGGAAAGCCAATATACCTGTAGTTCTAGTCATTCCAGTGGCCTGGTATGACTTTTCCATAATTATAATGAAATGCCTGGTGGGCACAATATGCCTCCAGAAATATTTTTATTCTTTTTTTTTGAGCATGGGTTTTGTTATTCGAAACAAAGCACTGTGATCTTTCTGTTTCTCTCTGGAGCTTTCTTTTTTTCTGGTTTGATACTTTATTAAGATAAAAGGTGAACAGACCTTCCTTCATTCCTTCTTCTTACAGAGTTCTCAAGAAGTACCCAAAAAAGATAACATATATGGCCTTAGGGAAGTGACCTAGCCTCAAGCATTTGCACCCTTTCTTGCTGGCTCAGTCTGGGTCATTGCAGATGGCTGCCTTAGTACAGAAAAGGTATAAAAAACTCACATGAAAACAGGCTTTTAAAAATCTAGCTACAATTCACTGAAGGGACCATCTGAACAGACCAGCAGAAAAGATAAGGCTGACTTTTTCTCATAATCTCTCAGTTAGAAGAAAGAATTTAAGCAGAAAGAACAACAGGGCGACCTATTCCACCTCAGAGAATTTATCCCCCAAAGCCAGCTGTGGATGTACAGAATAGACCAAAGAGACTGAAGACTTATCTTCCCATTCTGCTTGTCGACCAGTTTGCCAATCAGCAAGGTTCATTCTATTTCTTTCTCTCCCCCTCCGTTCCCTCTCTCTAATACAAGTAATTTTCAAGGCTCTAAACTATCCAGAGAGAAGAAAAGTCTGTAAGCACTTTGATTCACCATACCAGAATCTGGCAAATGAAACCACACAAAATTTTACTTATAAATGAGCAAATATTTAATACAAACTTCAAATCAGAATAGCTAATGCTATTTATTAACATCCTTTCTCTGGTAGAGATATCTTATCAAAGAACAATGTTACCAGTAAAATAAATTGAGCTTTTAGCTTGATTTCTTTGGGAAATAATTTCTCTTTGCACATTTTCCTTTCATTGAGATCGTGTGTGTGTGTGTGTGTGTGTGTGTGTGCATGTATTTCCTTCCTTTTTATTTCCACTTTGGTTTTTCTTGTTAGGGACAACCTAACCCACACTGATCAGGCACCACAGAAAAGCAAAGAGTCACCCAATTACCCAACTCAATGCCCTGACATCTTTCATTTCCTAATATGGCATTTATTTTTTCTAATCCAGATTCCAATTCCACTAAAACACCTCTATGTACTTTCCAGAAGCAAATGTAAATGTAAAGGTTAAGTCCACAAGGAAAAATAAAAAGAAACATTCTCAAATAAAACATGATCAAAAGTTTGAAGGAAAAATAAATGACCGGGATAAGAAAAGATATTTCAAAGGATCCTAATTCAGAGAACACTCAAAAGAGCAGAGTCTGACCAAGCCTCTCATTGTAAAATGAAACAATGGGTACACTAGAATTAGCTTTTAAATTAAAATACAATGCACTTAAATAGTCTTAAAAGCACATGAATACAGGCTTTTATTTACAGTTTAATAAAAGTTATTAAAATTACACTTGATTATCAAACTTATTGCAGTTTCAGGATAATTTATATTGCACTTAGTATATCTTTCTCTTATAATATTACTAGAGGCCTGGTGCACGAAATTCGTGCATGGGAGGGGTGGGGGATGTCGCTCAGCCCAGCCTGCACCCTCTCCAACCTGGGACCCCTTGAGGGATGTCCGACTGCCTGTTTAGGCCCGATCCCATCAGGACATCCCTCTCACAATCCAGGACTGCTGGCTCCCAACCGCTCGCCTGCCTGCCTGCCTGATTGCCACTAACTGCTTCTGCCTGCCAACCTGATCACCCCCTAACCACTCCCCTGCCAGCCTGATCGACGCCTAACTGCTCTCCTGCCGGCCTGATTGCCCCTAATTGCCCTTCCCTGCCAGCCTAGTCACCCCTAACTGCCCTCCCCTGCCGACCTGGTTGCCCCTAACTGTCCTCCCCTGCAGGCCTGGTTGCCCCCAACTGCCCTCCTCTGCAGGCCTGGTCCCCCCCAACTGCCCTCCCCTGCAGGCCTGGTTGCCCCTAACTGCCCTCCTCTGCCATCCCAGTCACCCCTAACTGCCCTCCCCTGCAGGCCTGATTGCCCCCAACTACTCTCCCTTGCAGGCCTGGTCCCCCCCAACTGCCCTCCCTTGCTGGCCTGATCGCCCTCAACTGCCCTCCCCTGTCGTCCATCTTGTGGCGGCCATCTTGTGTCCACATGGGGCAGCGATCTTTGACCACATGGGGGCGGCCATCTTGTGTGTTGGAGTGACAGTCAATTTGCATATTACTCTTTTATTAGATAGGATATATTGTGGATTTGGGTCATATTTATATTCCTCTTATTCATGCTAGCACCTGGCAAAGTATCTGGTAATACAGTAGAGAAAGAGCAAATATTTAATTGTGTTGAAGTTGTGATACTTCTCCTACTTAAAGACTCTTCTCTCTGAATATAACTGGGCTGCTGGGAACTTTTAAATCTTTTAGCTTTGAGGATAGAAATTGGAGTGTGGGGTAGGAGTTGACCCTGTTCTTTAACCTTACATTTAAATGGTCCAAGCCCCCACTGCAGGTATGATTAACACCCAGCGCCTCTTCCCACTCTCATCTTCAGAACCTGGTGCTTTCGGACTGAGTTCTGCCTCAGCCTGTGCTACTATGACTCCATCGTACCCACGGTGAAACAGCCAGTTTTCTTGGATTTCCCCCAAATACGACTTATAATAGACAATGTGTATAGCAATCTTACTAATGTTCAAAGTAACAATGGAGGAGAGCTTTAGAGGGGGAAATGCTTCAGTACATCACATTAAACAAATTAAAACGATGTCTACACACACTCCAGGACTTTCCTCTGCAGGCTCATTCTACTGCACCTCTTCTCTTCAGATCCACTTTCCACACTCCCCTTACCAGTTCTCCCTTTTCCAAACCACCACCACCATCACCTTCCAGGATACTTTAAAGTCTTATACACATTTGAATGCAAAGCAATTCATCTCATGCTTTTTCTAGCCTCTTCTTAACTTAGACCTGCAGTGTCCAATACAGCAGCCAAGCACCACAGGTGCCTCGGGACCACTTCAAATGTGGCTAGTCCAAGCTGAGATGCAGTGTAAAGCACACACCAGATTTTGAAAAGTAAGTATTTTTTAAACAACTTAAGAAGTAATAAACTATCTCATTAATAATTTTATATTGACTACACATTGAAATAATATTATAGATACTGTGTTAAATTAAAAATATTATTAAAACATGTTGTTTTAAAACTTTTTTAATGTGATTACTACAACAAGCCTTCAGTTCTTGTTAATTACATTTGAAACTTCTTGTCCATTGCCCTTTAGCAGAAAATAGCCAGATTCCTTCTTGAGGGTTTTTAACATTTCTCCTGGTTTGAGTCCTAGCCCAGAAACCGGGGGAAATTACACCAATGGAGATTTCATGTACTTCAGTTCAAAACATGCAAACCTCAAATAACCAAAAAGAAAAAAGGGGGAAGGGGAGGAGGAGGAAAAAAAATCTTCCTAAAAGTGTCCCAGGCAACACGTCGCATTCCATTCCATGTACAAAGTCTGTCACCTGAAACTCCAAATCTCAGAATTGCCTTCATTGTTGTTGATTGTTGTGCTTAAGTCCTGCTGCTTCTCTCCCATGTCACAGGCTGCTCTGACCCACTCTGCTTTCCATTGCCAGGGAATTTATTCCTCTTGCAGAAATGACTCAATCTCTTAGGTGCAGAAGATGTGTCAATTGGTGGATTTCAGTAAGTGTGGCTTTATTCCAACGTAGCCTGCCAAGTACTAGTTGGAGTCATCATCCTCTGTCATCACCTTCTATTTATGAGCCAGGGCAGGTCCTCTCTCTCCCCCTCCCCTGTCCTGGCTGTAAGTCCCTTGCCACTCCCATCAGCATGTGGGTTTTGCACCTTTGTTCCTTGACTTGTGATAATGTGACGTTTGCTCACTTACTTCTTTACAAAGAGTAACTGCCAAGTGGAATCTAAGTTGAAACATGTCCTTCATTAGCCACAAAAGAAGAAATCCATGTCATTTATTGCAGTAGCCCAGGAGTTTTAATTTAACTATTTCATAATCACTGTCATATGGGCATGGATGCTCACTACAAGAGAGATGGTAATGATGTCAAGAAAGAGGGAAGGAAAAAGAAAGAAACTAAAGATGGGGAAGGAAAATGACATTTTGAATATTTATTTATTAATCTCTTTGATAGACACTGTATGTACATTATCTATTTCTGAATAAAGGACTTTGAGGGGAAACTAGACAGTTCCATAGAACAATTGGTTAGGGGATCTAAGTATCATATACTAGTAATTAAAGCAAAGGAATGGGAAAGAACCATTTTTTCAGTGGTGTCGAAAGTTGTGTGTGCCACACAAGGATGTGAGGAAATAGAAACCTTTGTGCATTGCTGATGGGAATATAAAATTGAGTAGCCACATTGAAAAACAGTTGGACATGCTACAAGAAATGCACAGTGAAGTCAGCAACAAGGATCTGCCTCTGGGAGTTCTGTGCTCTTTCGTCTGATGTAGGGAACAGCAGTCATGAAGAAAGGATGAAAATGCGGATGACACCAGTTAAAGCAGAGCAGCCAGGCAATTTGGTTGAAAGTATTTTGACATTTAATTTAGCTGCAATTTCCCAAGCATTTGATGTGTTCTTCCTTCGGGGAGAACAGACGGATTCCATTGCCTTGACTGTTCTGTCCAGTGGAGTTTGTGAGTTCTTTCCAGCTTCACTTCAGAAAGCAGATACAGATGGCAGCACTTCTTTTTTCCTTGTCTCCATCACCTTGCCAATAAATGCAGCTTCCTTTCAAAAGCATCCCTGTTGCACATGTCATGCTTTCTCCGCTCCCATCTCCTTTTATTAATTTTTCTGTTTGAGGCATATGGAGAAACATGTGTTGGTGCGGGCACAGTTTCCTGTGCCACTGCCAAATGTAAGGGCAGCTCTGAAGTGAAGGGAATTGATCTTAGACCTGTAAACTGAGTAAGAGGCCAGAGGAAATCTGAAATACTAAAGAAGAAACACCATGTGACCAAACTGTAGCCTGCTAAAACCAGGAAATTAACTTAGGCCATGTTGGCAAAGGCAACACATGTTAATCTATGTCACTCAGCATTAAACATATCACAAGGCAGGAAGGGGAGGGAGATAAGAGAGCCACCAAAGGACTTGTATGTATGCATATAAGCATAACCCATGGACACAGACAATAGGGGGGTGAGGGCAGGTGCTAGGGGTGGGAACTGCCGGGAGAGGTTAATTGGGGGAAAAGGAGACATATGTAATACTTTAAACAATAAGGAATTAAAAATAAATAAAATATCACAAGGCTGTTCACCTGACCAAAAAAAGTGTCTATCAACACAAGGCCCATTGAGTGTATTTTGGAACATGCAAAACAAGCTACTGCCACCAGAGTGTCCTCCTGTGAGTTAGGAGCAGTGTCTGGTGATGGACCTATTGCCAAAAGGCAGACTTCCTCCACTTCCTGTGTAAAACAATTAGACAAAGATGTCCTTTCCCCCAGCTCTCACAGCCCATGACAGTGCTGCACTGGCTGGAAATCAGCCCCCAGGGTACAAATTTGCTTCCAACTGCAATGCATGGAGCCTTAAAGAAGAAAAATCTACAAGATACATTGCTAAGTAAAAATGAAGTCTTTGAAGAAGAGTGTTTTTTATGTACAAATAAATGCATGGATATTTCTAGTAAAAAATACCCGATAAACTGGGTATCTAAACAGTAGAAACTCTGAGGTTTGAAGTTTCAGGTGAGAGGTGAGTGAGGCTTTGTACATGGAATGGAATGCCACATGTGCTGGCTGGCACAGTACTAGGCAGCTTTTTTTCTCCTCTTCTGGTTTCTTTTTGGTTACATAAGGTTATGTGTTTTGAATTGGAGTACATGGGATTTCACTCATGTAATTTTCTGCAGTTTCTGGGATAGGACTCAAACTAGGAGAAATATTAAAACCCTGTTGCTGAAAGGCAACTGACAAAGTTTTCACTTTAACAAGAGAGGAGGGCTTGCTCTGGTTCATAGCCTTAAGAATTATCTACAAACTAGAGGCTTGGTGCATGAAATTCATGCACTTGGTGGGGGGAGGAGGAGTCCCTCAGTCCGGCCTGCATCCTCTCGCAGTCCGGGAGCCCTCAGGGGATGTCTGACGGACGGCTTAGGCCTGATCCCATTTTTTTAATTGAATTTTTTAGTTTTTGATATTAAATGAGTTCTTGATATATTTTGGATATTGATCCTTTATTGAATATATCATTTGCAAATACCTTCTCTCATTCAGTAGGCTGTCTTTTTGCTTTTTTGATGGTTTCCTCTCCTGTGCAAAAGCTTTTTAGTTTGATATAATCCCATTTGTTTATTTTTGCTTTTGTTGTCATTACCTGAGGAGAAATAGTGAAAAAATAATATTGTTAAGACTGATGTCAAAAAGTTTACTGCTTATTTTTTTCTTCTGGGAATTTTATAGATTCAACCCTTACATTTAAGTCTTTAGTCCATTTTGAGTTTATTTTTGTATATTGTGTAAGAAACTGGTCCAATTTTTTTTTTTGCATTTATTTGTCCAGTTTTATCAACATCATTTACCCATTGTATATTCATAGATTATAAGTGTGACTATATTTCTGGGCTTTCTATCCTGTTCCTTTTATCTATGTGTCTGTTTATGTGCCAGTACCATACTATTTTGATTACTATAGCTTTGTGGTATAGTTGGAAATTAGGGCATGCAGCACCTTCAGTATTTTCTTCTTTCTCAAGATTTTCTGAGCTACTTGGGGTCTTTTGCAGTTTCATGTAAATATTAAGATTATTTATTATAGTTCTCTAGTAAATACCATTGATATATTAATAGGGATTTCATTGAATCTGTAGATTGATTTAGGTAGTCTGGATGTTTTAACTAATTTAATTCTTCCAACCTATGAGCATGATACATTCTTCCAGTTCAGTTTCTTTCATCAATGTTTTACAGTTTCCAGAATATAGGTCTTTTCATCCCTGGCCAGTTTTCTCAGTCATTAGAGTATTGGCCCATGGACTGAAGGGTCACAGGTTCAATTTCATGTCAAGGGCATATAATCCTGTTGCAGGTTCCCCAGCTCTTGTAGGGGTGCATGCGGAAGGCAACCAGTGGGTGTGTCTCTCTCACGTTGATGTTTCTCTCTCTTTCCTTCCCCCTCCTCCCTTCCTTCCACTCTCTTTACAAAAATAATAATTTTCAACACATGGTGCTATCAAATTGGATATCAAAGGGAAGAAAGGAGAACTCTGTCCCATACTTCACACCATATATAAAATTTAACTCAAAATGGATAATAGACCTAAATGTAAAACAGAAAACAAGTCAATTTCTACAAAAAACATAGAAGTAAATCTTCATGACCTTGAAGTAGACATTATATAAAAGAAAAAAATCGATAAATTAAACCTCGTAAATATTAAAAACCTATCTTAAAAAAGCACTAAGAGAATGAAAGACAAGACCCAAATCATATATCTGATAAAGAAGTTGTATACATAGTACTTAAAAACTCTTAAAACTAAATAAGAAAATCATCAATAAAAATTTTTATATTGGCAAGGTATTTGAATAGACAATTCATTAGGATATACAAATGGAAAGGACATACAGATGGACAACAGACATATGAAAAGATGCTCAGCATCACCAATCATCAGGGAAATAAAAAATAAAACCACAATAAGATATCACCTCACATCTGTCAAAATGACTATCATCAATAAATCAACAAACAAGTATTGATGAGGCTGTGGTGAAAACGGAACCTTTATGTACTGTTTGTGAGACTATAAATTGGTACACTCACTATGGAAAACAGCATAGAGGTTCTGAAAAAAATTAAAAGATAGAACTGCCATATGACCCAGTAATTTCATTTCTGGGTATTTATCCAAAGAAATCCAAAACAGTATGAAAAGATATATGAACACCTGTATTTATCACAGCCTTATTTACAATAGCCAAAATATGGAAGCAACTTAAGTGATAATCAATAGACAAATGGATAAAGAAGAGGCAGTACATACTAGTATATACAATGGAATATTACTTAGCCATAAAAAGAATGAAATCATGCCATTTGCGACAACATAGATGAACTTAGAGGGTATTATGCTAAGTCAAATAAGTCAGACAGAGAAAGACAAATACCACATGATTTCACTTATCCATGGAATCTAAAACAAGCAAATAAAACAGAAACAAACTCATAGATATAGAAACAAATTGATGGTTTCCAAATGGGAGGGGTGTTGGAGGATGGGTGAAAAGGGGGAAGGGATTAAGAGTACTAACTGCCATTTATAAAAAACAGTCATAGGGATGTATATTATAGTAAATAGTGTGTGTGTGTGTGTGTGTGTGTGTGTGTGTGTGTGTGTATAAAAGCGTAAGTGACCGTCTGACTGTTCGACTGTCCGAACAGTAGTTATGACGTGCAATGACCACCAGGGGGCAGACGTTCTAACTGGTAGCTATGATGTGCACTGACCACCATGGGGCAGATGCTCAACGCAGGATCTGCTGAGCTTCGGTGACTTGGCAGCTGTGGTTCTCAGGTGATGCACCAGGAACTAGAGAGGAGGGAGCCTGATTCTGGGGTGCATTACCAGAGAACCGCCCTCTTGCAATCCAGGACACCTTGGGGGATGTCGGAGAGCTGGTTTCACATATGTATTCTTATTTGACTTTCTTCTTTAAGTCTTCTGCATAAAAGAAAAAGATCATCTTCTATTTGGTCAAAGATTCAGCTGAAAATAACTAATGAGCAGACAGAAAATTAATTGTTGCAATGGTTGGTGCCACAGCCTTTCAAATAATTCTTGGTCTTCAAGTCATTCTTGAAAAATGCATGCTTTCTATATTCTCATAGAGTGGCATAAATTTGATTGAAGTTATTCTCTAATCAATACCCATTTGTATTGTACAATTGTGTAATGTTTTAGCACCCTGTAGAATTATAGAAGCTATCAATAAGGTATCCATTCATGAATAGCACGCATTGTATTATTTACTAGTAAACCTAACGTTGCATCTATTATGAAAAAGATTCAGTTCAATAAGTTTTGCCATTCTATTTCATTGAATTAAAATTTTACTACTTCCTTAAATCTGCCTTTTATCAACTAATCTAGATAAAACCAACCCCCATCATTGTAATGAATAAATCTGTATCATTCCAAGTATTTTTTAGTATAGCAACTCTGTTATTTGCTGGTGTGATTTCTGTAATGCAGCTCTGCCCATATGTTGCTATCTTAACACTCATTCACTCTGATTTTCAATTCATTGGATCTGGTTGGGCAAACACTGTGGCCTTTAATCAGGCTGCTAACAGTGCCAAATTGAGAAATGGTTTCATAAGGCTTATAAAATCAGATGTGGGAGATGAATTCAAATTTCTTTTTAACTTAGCTTGAGAGCTGAAGAAAATAGATTGTGTTCTACCTATTTTCTCAACCAGTCATTCATATTTTATGATTAGGTATTTAACATCAGTCCTTCCCACCCCTTTCAAGTATGCATCACTCAGATTACAACCATAAATTGAACATATTCTGAAGCATTTTCCTTTGGAGGGTTCTGATGAATTCTGAAAAACAGAATACACATGTCATTTAAACTTCTTTTTGGTTAAATTTTATATTGCAACTGACAGTCTATCTTTGATAATTATTTAAGACACATATTAAAACAATTGAGCCCTGTCAGCATGGCTCAGTGGTTGAACATCGACCTATGAACCAGGAAATGAAGAGATCTTAAACACTGTGCTATTGGATAGATTTGCTGCTTAAATTGCCAATACTCATGAGCTCCAGGCTTTTGGGAACCCTAAAATCCCATTGTTACATATTTGATTTTACAGAATCCTTTTTACTCCTCTTAAAATAAGTCTGTTCCATACAATTTTAAAATAAATAAAAGTTAAGTGTATTTGAGAGTCTTACAAATTTTGCACTCTGCACACTGATTCTAAATTGTTAGCTTGGGAATTCATTTAGTTATAACAGATGAATCTATAAGAACACAAGTATTACTCTTTGTCTTAGCCATTGCCTTATTGATATAGGGTAGAGGGGAGCGAAATGAGCTGATCAGGAAATGTGAAGGAATCAGAGAGCTAATAAAACAGATCCAATTGTTGTAGGGTTAGTCCAGTGGTCGGCAAACTGCGGCTCGGCTCGCGAGCCGCGGTTTGCCGCTCTGTTGACTAATGAGTTTGCCAACCACTGACCTAGACTCTCGATTCCAATAATTACAGGTTCCTTGTGATTAAGCCCCTAGTCCAAGTCTAAAAGTCAACAGCCCAATGAACAGTGTCAAAAGAAGTCTGCTCAATTTGAACCTACTTTCTGCAGATGTCATCTTTTAAGGAGGTCTAACTTTGTGAGGTAGCTTAGATAAAGGTATGGAAAAAGACGTGATACACAAATTCAACTGGCTTCTATGAGTTTCATAATTATAAAACATTCATATCTTGCAATCAAAGGTGAGATGGAATTTATGAAAATTAAGCCAACCTTACATATTTATTATTCTTGCAGATTCTAATAATTAATAAAATGTGAATTTAGTTACATATTCATAAAGTTTATTGCTAGAATAATTAAATACCTAATTCTTCCAGTATCTTTTTTAAAAAATCCTCACCTTAGGACATGTTTTATTTGATTATTAGAGAGAGGGGAAGGAAGAGAGAGAGAGAGAGAAACTTTGATGTAAGAGATCAGTTGCCTCCCATATGAGCCCCGACCAGGCATTGAACCCAGAACCTTTTGGTACATGGACAACACTCCAACCAACCAAGCCAGTGGCCAAGGTAATTCTTCCAGCATCTGAGTCCAATAATCAAACTTTTCAATTGTCCACACTCAAGTGTTTTTAAAGTTATAAACAAAGTCCAAAGTTTGTCCCAGAGACATAAATGGTCCTATACCAACCTGAATAACACTGAAACAGCTAAAGATATGAGAAACTATGTACTTTTATCTATTTATTTTTTAAAATATATTTTATTGATGTTTTACAGAGAGGAAGGGGGAGGGGGAGAGATAGAGAGTTAGAAACATCAATGACAGAGAAACATCGATCAGCTGCCTCCTGCACACCCCCTACTGGGGATGTGCCCACAACCAAGGTACATGCCCTTGACCGGAATCGAACCCAGGACCTTTCAGTCCACAGGCTGACGCTCTATCCACTGAGCCAAACCGGTTTTGGCATGTACTTTTAAATATGAAGGTATTTTTGTATTCAGGTAAATATAATATGCAACAATAATCTAAGTTTATTTCAGGGCTCACATATTTATTATAATAAAGTAAATTTCATAATCCTATATAATAAAAGGCAAATATGCAAATTGTTGTCATGCCCTCACGGATAAAGAATGACCAGCAGGAGGCTGCATGCACAGCAGGCGTGTGCGCGGGTGGGTAGGGCTGCATGCACGACGAGACATGTGCGGTGGGTGGGGCTGTGTGCACAACCTGTCACCAGGAGATGCATGGAGCACCTCTCTGTCCCTCTCCACCCAGCTCCTGTGGGCACCGGCGGCTCGCTCCCGCCTCCACGTTAGCAGCGCGGCTCCCCCCCGCCTCCCTCCCAAGGAAGCGGCGCAGCTCCCGCTGGCTCCTACAGAAGCGGCGGGCAGCCTACTGCGCAATGTCGTGGGCTGGGCCACTAGTATGTCATATTATCCTATACTAGAGACCTGGTGCACGAAATTCATGCACTTGGGGGAGAGGGGGTCCCTCAGCCTAGATTGCAAGAGAGCGCAGACCAAGCCAAGGGACACCACCAGTGCACGATCAGGACTAGGAAGGGATGTGGGAGGTTGGCCAGCCAGGGAGGGACCATGGGAGGGCTCCAGGGCGTGTCTGGCCCATCTCGCTCAGTCCTGATCAGCCAAACCTAGCAGGAAGCTAACCTACCAGTCAGAGTGTCTGCCCTCTGATGGTTAGTGCACGTCATAGCGACTGGTTGACTAGTCAACTGTCTGCCCCCTGGTGGACAGTGCACATCATAGCAAGCGGTTGAGCAGTCTTAGCATATCATTAGCATGTTATGCTTTGAGCGAATGACCAGACAGCCGGACACTTAGCATATTAGGCTTTTATTATCCTATACTAGTGGCCCGGTACATGAAATTCATGCAAGGGGAGGAGGGTGTCCCTCAGCCCGGCCTGCACCCTCTCCAATTTGGGACCCTTTGGCGGATGTCTGACTGCCAGTTTAGGGATCAGGCCTAAACTGGTAGTCGGACATCCCTCTCGCAATCTGGGACTGCTGGCTCCTAACTGCTCACCTGCCTGCCTGCCTGATCACCACTAACCACTTGGCCTGCTGGCCTGCTCACCCCCAACTGCACCCCCCAGCTGGCCTCCTTGCCCCCAATTGCCCTCCCTGCTGGCCTGATCACCCTCAATTGCCCCCCTGCCAGTCTGCTTGCCCCCAACGGCCCCCCCAATGGCCTTGCTCACCTCCAACTTCCCCCCTGCTGGCCTGCTCACCCCCACCTGCTCCCCCTGCTGGCCTGATCGCCAATTGCCCTGCCTTGCTGGCCTGATTGCCCCCAATTGCCCCCCCCCCCCCCCCCCCCCCCTGCTGGCTTGCCTGTGCCTCGGGCCGGTCCTAGGCTTATGATGGTTTATATGTGTTTTTCTATTTTACTCCCATGGAGTTTTCTTGTTCCCAGTCATCCTTTCTTCATAGATGTTTCTCTTCAGTATTATTATTTTTTGAGTCTTCGTGTATCTGATCTTTCCTTTAATATTTGGTTGGCCTTTTTTTTTTTTTTTTACATTTTCTCAGAAGTTTTCAGGGTTAAACATTATATAGTTCTTATAGCTTTTAAATCTTTGATTACATAAGTAAACACTAAAAATACCTAAAATTCTTTTAGTAAAAAATTTTCATAAAACACTTAATTCTTAAAAGCATGCTTAGATATTGTCTTAACTTCAAAATATATGATATTACATTTTAAGCTTACTATTCAGAAATTTATATAATTTTTAAAGCAGTCACTACCTATTTCTCACCCTTTGATGTCAACATTTTTAAGTTATTAGATATGGCTCTTATAAATTATTAAAGGCTCATTCTAGTAATATTATCTTAATAGAAACCACTGTTACAAACAAAAAACCAGCACAGTTAAATCTTGGTTTTTGTTGTTGCTGTCTGTCTTTTGTCTTAATTAAAAGATAATATGCACCTCCAGGAATAGGGGTCTGTCAAAGAGAGTATCAGAGTTCCAGTGGGGACCAGAGAACTTGGCAGGGCTACGAAGGTAAGTGCCAAGTTGTATGACCTTGTCTAACATTCTGAGCTCCACCTTAGGTGCAATGATAAACAATTCTGTGGGAACACAACCAAATTCAAATAAATTAACCAGAGGGTTCAGGTGTGGAATATCCCTCCTAACTTCATCAGAACTGGCTCAGAATCTGAGCCTCCAGGAAAAAGGGTATCAGAAACTATAGTAGACAAACTGGGAAAAGTAAACTTTGAGAGAAAGCAAAATAAGCATACCTAGAGAAAGATTTGTTGATAATTAATATTAAAAATTTGCCTCTCAGAAATGAAGTACTGACCCACTCACCCATGAGATCCTTGCAAATTGCAATGATAAGACTTGCCTGACCCAACTCTCCTTTCCTCCACTGCACCCTGCTGTCACCTTCCTTGCCCCTGAGTTCTATAGGAAAGATTCAGCCTTAGGGCTAAAACATTGTCTTAATATGTTTAATTCTACTGTTTAATCCTAATGTTTTATGAGAATAGTACATCCCGATTGTCTGCAATAAGATATGTTTTCTCCATTAGTTCATCTCACGGGTGTGTTCATTTTATAAAATTATAAATCAAACCCATTGAAATATTGATGATGTAAAACTCTATGTGTATTCATGATGGTTATATATATGAGGGACTGTCAGATCCCAACTCCAATTATGTGTACTTACTAAAAACATATTCACAAATGAGTAGAACTCAAGATCATAAGTTCTATTAATTTTAATGCTCCCAAGATGAGTCAGAATTTTTAAAGAAAATGGCTCATTTGCTTGGATCCTTAGCTCTGAAAGTTGTTTTAAATTAATAAAATTGGTTGTCCTGAAATGTTTAGATTGACATAGAATTTTCCTTCCGCTTCTGAGGATTCTTTCCAGTTATTAAAGAGGTCTTATATTTTAATATTAAACAAAATTTTGCCCTCAATAACTTTTAATATTTTAAGAGAATATGTATGCTTTGTCTAATGTGAGTTAGTTCAAAATGATGTATAAACTATGATAGATTGAATTTCATTAGTGTTCTAATTTCTCTATGAGCTGCTGTGTTATTTCCCCAGTGCTCTAATCTAAAATATTATGTGACAATAAATATTTAAGAGGATGAATTCCTCAGCAATTTTGGTTAATAGAATTCACCATAACTAAGAAAACTATTACAATAAATATGTATTAAGATCCATTTGCCAAATCCCTGAATATTAAACATTCACTAACACTCTAAAATTTAAATAAAATATTCTTATGGAATACAAGTTTGTAAAATTTGTCATCCAGAGAAATAGTGCAAGGAAAAATGTGAGTTGGTTTAGAGCTACTTAGAGAAGTTGCATAATAACTAATATTTAACTTTCTCCTCACAGTTAAGTTCAGATAGATGTGACTCTAAGTATGTATCTACTAGAGGCCCAGTGCACAAAAACCTCATACACTTGGCGGTGGGGGGAGGGGAGGTCCTTTAGCCCGGCCTGCGCCCTCTCACAGTCCTGGACCCCTCAGGGGTGTCCACCTGCTGGTTTAGGCCCACTCCCCCCTGGCAGCCCAGGAGCCCTCAGGGGATATCTGACAACCCTGGAGCCCTCAGCCATAGTTTGACATCCTTAGTGCTGCCGAGGAGGCGGGAGAGGTTCCCGCCACCTCCACTGCACTGGCAGCCATCAGCCCGGCTTGTGGCTGAGTGAAGCTCCCGCTGTGGGAGTGCACTGACCACCAGGGAGCAGCTCGTGCATTGAGTGTCTGCCCCCTGGTGGTCAGTGCGCATCATAGCGACCAGTCATTCAGCCATTAGGGTCAATTTGCATGTTACCCTTTTATTATATAGGATTTTGATGTTAAGGGAATTGTGATATAACTTGGCATGACATTTTGCTGGTCTCCTTTTACTCATATAATAACATATTCATTCCATAAATAAATATATATTTTATATATATAATATATATTTAGTAATAATTTTGGATTTATCCTGAATATATGTTTAGTAATAATTTTATATCAATTGATGTTGAAATGATAATGCTTTGTGTATACTGAGTTAAATAAAGTATATGTCAATTTCACGTTTCTTTTCATTTTTTTACTATGGGTACTAGAAAATTTTAATGGGTCTCATTATTGGATAATGCTGATCTAAAGGAAACTGACAATAAGCAGGTTATGAAAAAATATATACAATTTACTTCATATAATGAAAGTCTTTTGAATCTGATAATCAGGAAGCCATTATAGAGTATGCAGTAGATTGAACAACGGCCAAATGCTAGTATATCAAGTCCTAATGCCTAGAACCTATAAGTGTTATATTATTTGAGGAAAAGATCTTTACAGATGTGATTTAAAAATATATTGAGTTAAGGAGATTACCCTGGATTCCCAGGGTGAGTGTTAAATGTCATCACAAGTCTCTTTAAAAAAGAATGGAGAAGGAGAAAATAGAGACAGCAGAGAAGGGGCAATGTGACCATAGAGAAAGAGGTTGCAGTGATGTGGCCGAGGAATGCAGAGAGCAACCAGAAACTGGAAGAGGCAAAGAGCAGATTCCTCCCTGAAGCCTCCAGAAGGAGTGTGGCTTGGCCAACACCTTGATTTTGGACTTACAGCCTTCAGAATTGTAAGAGAATAAATTTATGTTGTTTTGAGCCATCTAGTTTGTGGTAATTTGTTGTAACAGCAAAGGAAACTAATACAGAGCATAAACATGGGAAGAGGTGATGTATAATGGATCTTAATTAAGAGAAGAAAGTCCTTGAATAAAATGATCAGGAAACACCAACCCGAGAAAGCTACATTTAAGGGATATATAAAGAACAAGAAGGTGCTGACGATGTGAAGAGACTGAAGAGAGCACCCCAGTCACAGGGAACAAGACAGGGGCAAGCTCTGAGACGGGGAAAAAACTTCATCTTTTATGGAAACAGAAAAGAGGCTCCAATTCGTGAACGGTGAGCAAAGGGGAGCATGACTCTGGAAGAAAGGTGGAGGTAAGCAAAATAGGAGAGGAAAGGTCCTGCAGGTAACAAAGAACCACATTTGCCAAGATGACTATAGATTTTACTTTAATTATAACCAACTGGATGAAACATGATAGACTTACGTTTAAAGAAAAAAAAATTATGTGGCTTATTTGTAGAGACTGTATTGGGAGGGAACAAGTTTAAAACCCTAGAATCAATTAGGAGGATGTGTGGTAGATTTCCTGATGGGTACCTGGGATCTGAAGGAGGAAGCATGAGCTAAGTATGCCCTGGGTAGAAACGAGTCTAAGACATGAGACCACTGGGTTACTGAGGATGGTGTGCTATCAGTAAATTTATTCCAGTGATTTCTATTCATTAGCAGTCAGGCTTGTTGAAGAATACATTTTTTGTTAGTCCAAGCAAGGCACTTCTCATTTGTTTCTTTCCTTTTATCTCATTCACCATTTTCAGAGGCAACCATTACAGTATCATTCAGAATGGTTTCACAGCCCTAAATATCCCCTATGCTCCACCTACTTATCACTCCACACTGGCAACCACTGATCTTTTTATTGTCTCTATAGCTTGCCTTTGAGCCCAGAACTTTATTTCTTTAGGACCACACTTGAAAAAAAGTTGGCCTTATTTCCTGTTCAGTTGGGTGCTCCAGTAACTCTTGACATAGGGGACAACTGAGACCTTCACACTAAATTCCTGGGATGTTGGAGCCAACAGTCAGAAAGAAAGAACATTAAACTATAAATTTGGGAGTAATATAGAAATTTTAATACACAGTTTGGTAAGTTATTGATATTGGAATATTTATAATACAATATATGTAAAGGCAATATTTATAATGGAAAATCAAAGCTAGTAAACAAAGACCCTGGCTGGGTGACTCAGTTGGTTGGAGCATCATCCCAGACACCAAAAGGCTGCAGGTCTGGTTCCTGGTCAGGGTACATACCTAGGTTGCGGGTTCGATCCCCAGTTGGGGCACATATGGGAGGCAACCAATCAGTGTTTTTTACATTGATGTTTCTCTCTCTTTCCCTTCTTCTCTCTCTAAAATCAATATACATATCCTCGAGTGAGGATTAAAAAAAAAAAGCTAGTAAACAAAGAAAAATTATAACTCAAGCAAGGAAAAAGTACATTAATGAACTACCATTTTTAAGTAATATTGAATAAGTGGTAAACATGTCATTATACATTTATCAAAACCCATAGAACATACAACACAAATTCTAATGTAGACTATGGAGTTAATTAATAATAATGTATCAATATTGGCTCATCAATTGTGACAAATGTACCACACTAATGCAAGATAATAACAATAGAAAACATTGTATGTGGAAAGGGGGGCTTGTGGAGAAAGGATATATATAAAAATTATCTGCATTTTCTGCTCAGTTTTTCTATATATTTAAAACTAAAAAATACCTATTAGTTTTTAAAAGTTTTGGGTCCTCAATATTTTAAAGATAGAAAACACTTAGATTCTTACATCTTGATGCTTAAATGAACTCCCAAATTATTAGTAGTCAATAACAATAAAAAGGAGACTAAAAACAAATACAACCTTTTGGGATTTTTATCTATATTCATGTCTTTTAATGCCATTATTTTTCCGAGCCCTAATGTCATTACCTTTTCTCTCTGGATCATTTTGTGTTGAACTCTAATTTCTTTATGGTCTTTGGATGACTATAATTCTTCTTTACTTTAGAATATATTAGTTTAACTTTTCAAACCCAATTAGAACATAACCAAATCATGGCCAAGAAACATCAGACATTTAAAATTTATGGAAGGTAGAAATGAGACTTTCTACTACACCTCTTTTTATTATTTTGATTGATTTAAAAATAAAATTAAATCAGTTTCACAATAAATAACTTCTCTTCCAAACTCTATCCACCAGGCCTAGATATTTTGCATAATTCTCAATCATTTCTCATGTTCCTGATAATAAATTGCTTTTATAGGTTCGGGTCCATACCCATGCCTTCATTTTCTGTGACCTCCTGTACTTCCTAGTCAGCACCAGGAAACAAAACGTAATTTGCCTGTTTGCATCAGACTTCCAACTTTCTGATAAAAGTCTGCTCTATGTCGTAACCACAGTCATCACTAAGTCATAGATATGTTGATTTTGGGTATGCCCTTTCTTTGTTTTTTATGAGTTCTAAGGAAAATATGTTTGGCTAACTGGATTTCTTTGGGAATACCAAATGACCTACCTAGCCAAGATAGCTTCGGTGGAGACAAACAATCGTTGACTGCAGCATCTAATATTTTCAATCCTTACTAACGCCAATTATTCTGCTACCTTGCTGAGAAATTCTAATGTTGAGAATAAAAAATCTAGAATAGAAAACAAGATAATAATGCTTTGATGCATTACAGTAGGAAGGCTATTCATTTTTTTTCAGAGTATTTGTTTCTCCTAGGTGAGTAGAAGATGGAATAATGGTGAGGGTGCTTTTAGTTTGTATTCAGTTTTGGTGTTAAAACTTCTCTCTGCTCAAAGAATCTAGAGAGATAATTACTACTGTGATAAGTTCATTATATTCCAAACTTGACACATTATAAAGTTTGCTGACGATGTTTGTACAGACTCCAAATCCTGCTTTCTTTCCTCTGTTAGGGGAAAAGTTTCTTTAAAAAGACTTGAGAATCTGGATGAACTGCATAACTCTGCTTTTTTCCCCCGGCTCAGATAATTCAGGAAATGAAAATGTAAGCTATTCAAGTCTAAAACGAAGATGTACTATAACTGGAGATCCAGGAAAAATATTAACCTAGTTAAAACACATGTCTTTTATTAGTGGAAGAGCAAGAATGAAAAAAAAAAAGTGCTTAAAGTACTGGCTTCATTTTCAGAAATGCTGGTACCAAAATTTGAAGATCTTATAATACACCAATTTAGAAGAAAATAGAGAGTTCTGACAATTTCAAGGACTTTTCCATAGGCCCTTTACTTCCAGGCATGCCGTTTCCTGCTTAGCAGCAGCAAGACAAAACGCAGCTTGACTGACATGATAGACCTAAATCCTGAAGAGTCAATCCTGAAACTCAGGCCTTTCATTTCCAGTTGAAATGAATTTAAATGAGAGGTATATATTGTATAGAAACTATTTTCACATCAATAAGTGTATCAGTCTTCCCCTTTAGGGAAACACAACCTCTTTCTCTTTCAGTGCACTTGTATAATGTTGAACAAGAATTCATTAACCTGGAGTACGTGGTACCTTAAGAGACACTATCCAAATGTATTTTCTCAGTTCCTCACTTTTCACTTGTAGCAAGTAGCTTCCAAATGTACAGTTCTTGCTCCTATGTTTGTCTTTGGTGAGAGTCATTTGTACACTCATCTTATCCCCATGCCCAAGCATTCTTGTTTTTTCCTCATGCATTGGATAGTTTTTCTAATGCTTTGGAACACTCGCTCCTGATCAGCACATGCCAGTTTCATCTTACTCAGGTTTCAATGAGAGAGTCCTTCCTTTCATGCCACCTTACCTTGTATTATCTTCGTGTGGCAGTTACAGTGTGTGAAATTCTTGTTTACGTATTTACTTATATGTTGACTTCTGTTTCTTTCCAACTAGAATCTTAGTTCATCAAGGCCAAGACATCAGTCTTGTTTACCTCTATTGCCTGTGCTTAAAACGGCACCTGGTCCATTATAGAAAATGATTGTATACTCCTGGACAACAAGAATAGTATTCTATCAGAAATGCTTTGGTTATAGTAAGCAACCAAAAGTTATTAATTCTCAAAGGATTCCAGCACTATCCTCAAATATGAACAAGTGAAACTAATCACTCAAATCCAGTTTAAAGCTCAGAAATATTTTAAAAAACACTATCTCCCGCCCTCCTGATTGGTGTGGTTCAGTTGAGAGGAGTATTGTCTCATACAGTGATAGGTCTCAGTTCAATTCCCAGTCAGGGCACTTACCTAGGTTGTGGGTTCAATCCCCAGCCGAGGCACATGAAGGAGGCAACCGATTGATGTCAATGTCTCTCTCTCCCCCGCCCCCTTGCTCTGTTCCTTCCTCCCTTCTCCCTAAAAATCAATGAAAAATGTCCTTGGATGAGGATTAAAACAAAAAATTAAAAACACTAAGTCCTTAGGTCCAGCTTCAAAGTGTCTAAGAAAGTGAAAGACTCAAAAAAATTCTTGAAACTATCTGACCCTAATTTGCTAACTGAATGCCATAAAATCTTAATTTAAGTCCATAATAAACTGTGCAGTTAAACCATAGATCATATTATCAAAGTCTGAATACATGCTTGAATAAGGTCATGGGAGAGAGATATTTTAACTTTCATAAAGTACTATGATGATATAGTTTAATAGTTATTAACCTATTAGATATTTAACAGAAAGAATTGAAGTATCTTTAAAAAATGGGAAAAATGAGTTTATTGTCAGGAAAAGTGACAAAATAGAAAATAACAAACTGAAATACTTATATTAGAACCTGATTTTAAAGGTTGTTAACTTTTAGCTATTTAGTTATATTAGATAAAACAGGTATATTAGGTTTTAAGGATAGTAGGTATACAATAGCTATTTTGTAGGTAAAAAGGCAGTTGAAATGAATAATTAATTACATGTGGTTCAACTTACCATGCACTGAAGATTTCTTAAATGCCAAACACCTAGTGGTAATTGGCACATTGTATCATTTAATGCTCCCAACAAATCTATGAGCATCATCCTTATTTTACAATTGAAGAAACATAGGCTGAGAGAAATTAATCAGCCTCTCCAAGGTCAAAGAGCTAGTCACTATCAAAGCAGGCATTCCAACCTAAATCTCTCAGTCAACACAACCCACTGTATTTCTACTATATTACCAACACTCTGTAAGCATCTGCTTTTTTATTAATTACCAACATCTTTGCCCAAAAGTTCCTATTTTCATTCGGCTGGAGTTCCATGGTTGATGCTTAAACTAAGCATTATAATTAATCCTTTTTATATTACTGTTCACAAATAAAATAGGAAAAGGAAAGTGCCTCTTGAGATATATCAGGCAATAGCCAAGACATTTCTCAGACCAATATTTATATTCCCAAGAGGCCAAGGGCAAGCTTTGTTTTCATCTTTAAAAGTTTATTTACTTTTTCCTACTATTAATTTGGAGGATGCATAGAAAGCAAGTTTACAGGTCACATTAAATTGTGAAAAGCAAGACACAATGAGAGGTAATGTACTTGGATTCAGATGAATCATTCAGGCTTTGGGACTAATGTACAGCAAATTAACCTCAGCCAGAGAAAATGTAGATACAATGAGTTAAGGAGCAAATAATAGGATGTGGAAATACATTTTAAATGGAACAATGCTTCAGTTGAATAGTTAAGAAACTGTTTTAAGAATTAAGGGAGAGAAATTCTCATAGAATTTACTAGTCTATACAACAGTCAGAGCAAAACAAGCTGATATGGTAGATAAGGTGATGGCTATGCTGTTAAGAGACATATAGATGAAATTTTAAAAAAATTATATTCACAATTTTTTATATGGTTAAGGGAATGCCAAACGACTTTCAGTGTGACTTTCCTAACTCCCCTTAAACATTTTCAACATTATCAGATTAAGTGCTCTCTAAGGCATGAGTAAGACTCTTCCTTTATTAGCTTTACAATGGAAGGAAAGCATCAACTTCTCTAAGCATCCTGATCAACTACAATAGAGTTCATAGTAACATGTCACAGAGTTTTTAAGAATAAATGAGATGGTGTATGTGAGAAGAGTTTGTAATCTATAAAGCATTATAAAAATTAAAATTAATGATGATGATGATAATATAAGTTAAAATAAAATGAAAAGGTAATCTCCTACAGGAAGTGTTATGATCTCACTTATATAAAATTAAAATATTTGTGTTGATAAATGTATAAAAATGAGAAAGATAATATTAATACTATAACTAGTGACTTGCAAAAAAATCCATGATATTAACCAAAAAGAGCAAATAGCATGCAGAATTATTCTATTTAAATAACAACAACAAAAATGCATCTATGCTTATACCTTGGACAACACACACACATACACACACATGTGCACACATAGCTGTGTATCATTTGCTAGCTTAACCATAAGTCTTATTATATTTGTAATTGAGAAACGAAGGGAATTTTTAAAAACAATATTATCAATATAAACCCTGAAAGCAATATTGATAACAAAAACGTCAGCAAGGTGTGCAGCAACATCCATACTTTCAGAGTCATGTCTTATTAGCAGTGCTCTAGCTGATTATACAATTACTTCAACTTGCCCTTGGACTGCAATCTAAACCATCAAAGTGAGGCATTCACATTCCACTGAAACCATCCCCATAATGTCAAAGAAAAGAGTACACTATAGCGTCTGAAACTAGCCTAAGGATCCAGGAGCCATGGGGTATATGAGACTCTGGTGGAATGATTCAGAGGGGTGAGAGGTTGTTAAAGACCTCAATACTTAGGTGTGATCACTGTGGAAAACAGTATGGGTTTTCCTCAAAATATTAAAAATGGAACTGCTGTTTTTCCCAGTGACCCCACTTCTGGGAATATGTCTTAAGTACCCTGAAACACTAATCAGAAAGAATATATGCACCCCTATGTTCAAAGCAGCCTTCTTTACAATAGCCAAGATCTAGGCCACGGGAAATGTGCAACATGAAAAGCTCTGGCGTCTCCACAGAAAGGCAGGAACCCAGCAATGGTCCTTTGAACACGAAATGTTGTCTGTAGGCTGTACAGAATATGTTGGATTCTGTTCTAACAATGATTATTGGGCCTAGTCGGCCTGGAGTCCTCAGGATGAAGGTTCAGTTTGGAGACACTTGAACAAGCACATTTCAAACCAATCTTGCCAGTCGGTGTGGCTCAGTGGTTGAGCATTAACCCATGAAACAAGAGGTCACTGGTTTGATTCCCGGTCAGGGCACATGCTTGGGGTTGTGGGCTTGATCCCCAGTAGGGACAATCAGGGGGCAACCAATCGATGTCACTGACGTTTCTCATCATTGATGTTTTTACCTCTTTGTCCTTATCCCTTCCTAAAATCAATAAACATTAAAAAAACAAACAACCTTTCCTTCATCTTCCGTGTACAAGGACAGTACCAGTAAGTCACAGGATTGTACTCAGAAAATCTAAAAGTTACATGAAAAAAAAGTTCCAAGGGGAGGAAGTCTCCAAAGGTGGGCAAAGAAGAGAAAATAAAAGAAGGCAGTAGAGGAGTGGCCCATTCAATCATTTGAATAAATCTAACTCGATGTCTCAGTAGCATCCGGCACTGATGGAATGCTGGCTCCCCCAGGCCTTCGGCTCGTTGTTTCTAATGAGATACTGAGGAAGGTTAGCATCCCCCATAGACTTAGGACAGGAAAAAGAAGTTCTAACAGAAACAAAGTTGGCAATAAATAAAAATTTTAATAAAATTGCAATACAAACCGATATTCTATTTAAAGTGTGGTCATCCTTTTATTGATTGCTTAATAAAAATCTGCTGAGAAAATTAGATTTAAAGAAGCTTTCTGGGTCTCAAAGAATGGGTTTTTATAGAAAATTCAAAGGAGCTTTAGAAAACCTTAAGATGTGTCCAAAAATGATGAAATGTAGCTAGATGAGTTTTGAGAGGTCTGACAAGTTCAAATGTTGAAGCAGTAATGAGCTTAAGAGGATGCCAGGAGGTAAAAGAAACTCTTTGGCACTTTGGGGGGAAAAACAACGATTTTTCTTAGTACCTAATATATAGCATCCTTTTATATAGTTTACAAAGGGAGAAGTTCTTTAGTTCCTAGAGTAAAAGCTTGATATAAAACCTAGTTGGCTCTCTTTGAAAAGCAACAATTATATCTAGTGTAATTAAGATAATTACAAGAGAAATGGGTACAAATTCTTAGCCATGCTATAACTTTAAAATGCCATTTTCAGGAAAAAATCTGGAAAATCCAAAACATTCACAAATACATATTTAGACAATTTAGACACACAACTTTTATTTTACAAAAGTTAGTTTAAATGCAGCAAGATGCTAAGGCTTAAACAGCATCACCAATACATTTTACAATGTATTGATGGATCAAACCTGAGAGAATGAAGCCTTGAATCCGGCTTAGTGTGTGGTTTATCTCTTACATGAGATGAGAAGGAGCCACTCAGAACCCCACTCAAGTGCAGAGAGGGGCTCCTGGAGAGCTGGGCAGAGGGAGGGAAGCTTACTTGACAGTTACTTCTGCTGTCAAGTTAACAATGATGCTTCAGTGCAACTACAATTCTAAACAAGCCTTTCCAACCACAAATAGCTGCTCCTAAGAATAAATAAGTTTTCTTACCATCTATTGAGTAGCACTATGGATTACTAATTTATTTTACACACATTACGAAGAAACTTGGAAAAGACAAGTGCATGAGCCATTTTTATTGACTGTACAGATAGCTTGATTATCATTGCCCATCAAATATCTTTGTGAGGCTGGAATGGTGATTACCTTGTGAGAACCTAGAAGGCATTTTTTGGTACAGACATGTTTCTAGTGAGGTAAACGGCTATGAAAGGTTCACCTTGGAATAAATACTGCAAAGAACTCTGGCAGGTCACATGTGACACAGGCAGCTTCTCTGCCCCCTGCACCTACTGTTTCTTCCTCAGGCACCCTCTTTGGGGGTGGGGATGTCTTTTTTTACATAGTTATATCAAAGTTGTGCTATGAGGTTGTGCTATTAATACCAGAGAGTCTGGTTTTATACACCAGATCCACTCCAAAGAATCTAAAAAGTTTAAGCCAAATTCCATGGAGGGCTGTGAGATTCCATCTTAGATTCCTTCTCGCCTTCCAGAATGGACCCAGGGACAGTGGTTTCCACAGTTTTTGACCAACATGGGGAGGGGGAGGAGTCATAAAAGAAGAGAGGACATGACAATGACTAGGGGAGATAGGCCTAAAGCTGACTGATAAGCTAAAAGAGCACAATGAGAACAGTTGAAAATGTTTAGCATCATGCTCTGTACTCTGAGATGTTTGCAGTCAGCTACTCATAGATTGCACTTGTTTCTAGCAGTGGGCTGTATACATGCCCTCCTCTCCAGTACACAGTGTAACAGTACACAGGGTTACATGAAGAATGTGGAATAAACTGCTCAGTGTTCAGAAAATAAAATCTATTTTACACATGGCAGTATTCTTGCTTCATTACAATGTGGACTGTTTAGGATTATTTAAATTATCAGTAACATCAAGATGACTTCAAACCTTTCTTCCCTCTAAAGGAGACTGGGACCCCAGTATCCCTTTATTAAAAATAGTTTAAATGACAGAATAGTAATCAAAGTTAGAAAGCCAAATGAAGCCAGCTATACGATATTGATTTTCATTTTTGTGAACTGTAGGAGATATTGTGTATAGACAGAGACTCTTTACGAAGCATTTATGACCTGAGACTGCTCTTGTGAAGACTGCATGATGGCTGTATTGTGTGTTATGCTGTGCTAGCTGTGGTTACAGCATGATTCATAAATCAGGAGAGGGTGGGTTCTCCTGAATTCTAATTATTTTAACTGGTTTAATCCTATGGAAAGAACTATCCTTATTGGGAGGCAGTCTTCCATAGGTCTTTTAAATTTCTGCCCATTTCATAAGGGAAAACACAAAAAGTTTTTGTTTTGCACTATCTTCTCAAGGAGGTTTTTGTAGCAAACAGACTTAGAAGATAGTGATAGAGTCCCCTCTAAAGTAAGAGGCAGGTTTGTTTATCACCCAATATAGTAAAAATAGTGTCACTGTGCAAAAGAGTAAAAGTTAGGCATTTGCTTATAGTCCACTAGAGGCCCGGTGCTCAGCCTGGCCTGCGAGGATCGGGCCAAAACTGGCTCTCTAACATCCCCCAAGGGATCCCAGATTGTGAGAAGGCATAGGCCAGGCCGAGGGACCCCACCGGTGCACAATCGGGGCCAGGGAGGGACTACGGGAGGGCTCCAGGGCGTGTCCAGCTCATCTTGCCCAGTCCTGAACATGGGACCCCAGCAGCAAACTAACCTACCAGTCGGAGCATCTGCCCCCTGGTGGTCAGTGCATGTCATAGCAACTGGTTGAACTGTCAAACTAATGGTCAAACACTCAGCATATTAGCCTTTTATTATATCCTCTACACTAATAAAAGAGAAAGATACAAATTGACCATACCTCTGCGACACCCACCAGCCAATCAGGAGTGAGTAAGCAAATTAACCCAACAAAATTGTGGGTTAATTTGCATACGCAGGCATGGAGTGAAGACTGAAGGCTCTGCCTGAGTGAAGACTGAAGACTGAAGGCTGAAGGCTTGGCTCTGCTGAAGGCTGAAGGCTTGGCTCCTCTGCGGCCCGGGGCCCGGGTGCCGAAGGAAAACTGGTGCCTGCAGCCAGGGGAAGGAAGATCTATTGCAGGAATCTTTGTGCAATGGGCCTCTAGTATGTAATAAAAGGCTTATATGCAAATAGACCGAACGGCGGAACAACCAAACAACCAGTTGCTATGATGTGCGCTGACCACCAGGGGGTGGGCGCAGAACATGGCAGGCATCAGCAACAGGCAGCAGAGTGCGGAACATGGTGGGCATCAGCTGTGGTGGGATGGTGGAGCAGGTGAGCGTGGACATCAGACCAAGGTGGGGCACCAGTCACTGTCATCAGGGTAAGCCTCTGGTGATTACTAAAAATTCTTTGCTCCCGTGTGCCACAGTCCTGCCCAAAACTCGCACCTGCTGCCAGCACCGGCCCTGCTTGCACCTGCTGCTGGTACTGAAGCTGCCGCTCGAATTCGCTGCCTGTGCCCAGCACGGGCCCTGATTGCTCAGCACCGTCAGTGGGTGTGAGCGGTGGCTGCTGGTCCCGAACAACCCTGAGGGCTTCTTCACCTCCCCCTGCTCCTGAGGGGCAATCGGTGCCGCAGCCACCTCTCGCACCCACTGCCGACACTGGCCCCACTTGTACCTGCTGCTGGCACCGGAGCCACTGCTCGCACACACTGCTGGTGGCAGCCCTGCTCGCACCCTCAACCAGCAATGGAGCTGCCACTCGCACCCACTACTGGCGCCAGGCGCTGGTCCCAATCGAGCAGCTGCCAGCCCCTATCGGCAGTCCCTGAGGGCTTCTCTACCTCCCCCTGTTTCTGAGGGGCAATCGGGGCAGCAGCTGTGGCTCCCACCTGCTGCTGGCACCCGCCCCAATCGCTGTCAGCAGGTGTGAGCGGGGCTGGTGCCTTCAATGTGTGGGAGCAGGGGCAGCGGGTGTGGGGCTGCCAGCAGACAGAAAACTTGGGGCCAAGGCGGAAGGAGCTAGGCAGGGGCGTGGAAGATGGGCCGAGACCAGCCCCTGTGCTCACTGTGGCCTCGTGGCCCACAGCTCCTTTCTATTAATTTAAAAAAACAAAAAACATTTCCTTATTGATTTCAGAGAAAGAGAGTGAGAGAGAGAAACATCAATGATGAGAGAGAATCATTGATAGGCTGCCTCCTGCACGCCCCCTACTGGGTATCGAGCCCACAACCTGGGCATGTGCTTTTGGCCAGAATCAAACCTGGGACCCTTCAGTCTGCAGGCCGACACTATCCACTGAGCCAAACTGGCTAGGGCCACATCTCCTTTAAAGGTTCATGAATTCGTACACTGGGCCCCTAGTAGGATTATAAAAGATAGGAGTTTCCTAAGTTGGGGGTCCCTTGGCTGTGACACAAACTCACTGTGTACACAGGGTCCACTTGAGCCACTCGGCATTACCCTATGAGACTTGAGGAACAAGGGGGATAAGTCAAACACGAAGCTCATACTGACTACTATGGTATGAGAAAGAAAGTCTTTTGTCTCTGATCCATAAGTCTCAGATTTTCTGCCAGCATGCAATAAATAGCTAATTTGATAACTTGCAAGTAGGTAATAGGATAAAACATCAGGCCTCAAAGTTCTTCATAGTCCTCCACTCCTATCCTGCTTATCTCTCATTGCAGTAACCTCCTATCAGGTCTCCTGCCTCCACCCTGGTTCTCCTACAGGCTTTCCTGCAATGGGCAGCCAGAATAAACAATCCATTGAAAACTAAGTCAGATGAACAGCATCTCTGCTTAAAACCCTCCATTGGTTTCCTGTCTTGACAATGTCCTACAAACCCAAAGTCTCTGGCTCCCTGCTGTCTTTATCTCCTGTTGCTCCACTCTCCCCATTGCTGCAGGAGCTCCAGCCAGGCTGGTCTCCTTGCTGTTCTTCTAGGCATGCTTTCCTCTCAAAGCTTATAGACTTACTGTTCTCTCTGCCTGGAATGTGAACAATTCCCTCAATTCCTTCAGGTCTCTGTTCAAACATTGCTTTCGCAGCCGGGCCTTCCCTGATCATCCTATTCAAAATTGCAATACTCTGCATTGTTAGCCAGGCCCTTTTTCTAGTTAATTTTTTTTTCTAAAGCAGTTTTCCATTTCCAATACATCATTTGTCATTTGTTTTTATCTCCTCACACAATAATATAAGCTCCATGAGGGTAAGGTCTTTGTTTTACTCATTCCGGTATCCCTATTCTAGAACAATTCTTGGTACAAAGTTGGTGCTTAATAAATTGTTACATGACTATGAATGAACTTCTAATCAATCTCAATCTCTTATTAAGCATAGCCTCTCTGAGACTTAGTTTCCTGTCTGCAAAAAGAGAATCATCTTCCTAATATGATTGTTAAATGGATTGGGCCAGGTACACATGAAAAGCACTTACTAGGTATTTAATTAATGACATTTTCCTTACTAAGATCTCAATGAAATTTATATTAATGCTATACATTTTAGTAACACCAGGGAAAACTTGAGATATCTTATATTCACGAAGCATATCTTTTCATCTTTATACCCTTAACATACAGCCCAATTTCTAGCAAACATCAGTCTTTCAAAAAAGGTGTGCTTGTTTTGCTTTCTCTCATTATAAAAATATTTTTTAATTGCAAAATATGGAGAAGAAACAAATTACCTATAATCCTACTATATTAACATGACTGTCATTTCTATTTTATTGTATTTTCTTCTGGAAAATTTTCTTATGACATTTTTAATTGCAATTATGATGTGCTCACATTTTCATATCAAGTTTTTCTCAGTTATTTTTTTATATAAACACTAGTGTCATGGTGCATGGATTTGTTCACATTGAAAGGAAATTAATTAGAAGAAATATTTTAATATCACTATTTGCCCTTTCTCTATAATAGAAGTGTCAATCAAATTCACGATTGACAATGACAGATTGAAACACACACATGCAATTGGCACCAAGAGCTTTATATGTATCGCACATGCACGAGTCAAGTTAGCTTTTTTTATATATAAATAAACTTGCTTAATTAGACCTGCTTTCTGACTTAGCTAAATTTTTTCCAGTCCAGTGAAGCATCCCAACTTCTCTTTTAGGTAATTGTCAGCAACACAGCAGTAAATATCAACACAAAGCAGATTATTATTGTAGATCACGCAAGGAGAACAAAGGGTAAAATATTTAACTGCAGCAGTGTTTGACTATATTCTGCGCAGTGAGAAAATCTGAAGTAATTTTCAAGTTCCACCATTTCTTACTTCTTTTCAGTCAGGTCAAGTTTCTAAACATTCTAAATCTCTGTTGTCTTGCTAATGAAAAGAAAATAGGATTCTACTGAGTCTCCTATCTACCTACTCCAGGACTTCTGTGAGGATCAAATGAGATGAGACACAGAAAAATGCTTCACAAACATTTGGTTGAACTGTAAAATGTTTGCACCTGGCTATAAAGCAAGTCAGCTTCCTGGGCTGAAGAAACTGCAAGGAGGCTAGTCACAAAGGAGAGGAAGCCAGGCATTGCTACATGACGTCATTACCCGGCACCCACAGTGACCGTTTCCAGGCTGGGCTGGGCTGTGGGACACATTTTGCGCTATAGGGTCTTGGCAGCATTGGCTGTGATTTAGTGGGGTGTCACTCAGGGGTGGTGGTGGGGCCTGTGTCCCATATGGAGGAAGCCGAGTGTTGGTTTGTCAGCGCCAGGTCCGTAGTGCCATTTATTTTTAAATGGCCAGTATGTGTCATGGCAGCTCCTGCTTTGAGCATCTGCCCCCTGGTGGTCATTGCACATCATAGCTACCGGTTGGAGGGAAAGACAAACACTTAGCCTTTTATATATATAAAGTTTTCCATATAGCTGTGTTGTCTTCCCAACCACTAGTTTTTTTTATGGCTGCATCATTTGTCAAATGTCAAATAGGTACATTATGGTTTACTTGTGCATATTTTTATTATTGGTTATTTGGATAATTTTTAACCGTTCACTTTGATAAATGTAAAAGGATTAAAAAAGAAAGGAAAGAATCTACTTTTCTCTCTCTTCAAAATTAAGCATGTCTGACCCTTTTGGGGAAAAGGAACTGAATTCCTCTACTCTGCATTTGTAAGAGAACACTTCTGAATAATTCATGGATACACAGAGATGAAAAAGATATACATCATCTAGCTGATTATTAACATAATACAGCCAAATGAAACATTACCCTAAAAAGTCACTTACTTGCAGCTGTGGAAATGAGACTTTGAACATTTTAAAAGAAGTCATATTTGAGATGTAAATAAATACATTTCAAGGCATTATTTTAAGGCATTGCCTAGTACAAATTCTTCTCTGTAAATGTGGTTACTGGTTTTTTCCACATAAAAATGGGAAATCAGTCCTTGCAATTTACTAAGTTAGTGAATAATCTTGAGAATAATGTAATAAGCTTCTGAAGTATCTAATTTTAAAAAGCTAACAAAATCACTTAGATTTCTGCATATAAATGTTAGCTTTCATTACACTTCAGTTAGGTCACATGAGAAATGACTCAAATGATAATAACAAAACTATGTGCTAATTACCTCAATTACTGATAATGTTTGATTACATCATTCCAAAAAGAAAGATATCTTCTTATACTGAAAATGAAAACTATAAACAGATGAAAATGTAAGTATAAAAACATTTATTTTATAGAGGGCCAAGCAAAGTAAAAAGAAAATGGAAGAACGAAGCTCCGGTAACAGACTCTTTGAAGGTTACTGAATGCACACATATTTCAAAACCTCATAAGATCTGAGTTCAGATGGTTCTCTCTTCACTCCCCGTCCCTTAGTTCCTGTGTTTCAGTCTGTGTCAGCAGCACTGTAGGCCTAATTATGTCCTGGTTGTGTAATCCCATGCTGACTTTCCTTTTGCAATTCCTCTGTATTCAAAACTCTTTCCTGGACTCAGTTTCTTTCTATTCTTGTTTTCCTCCCCTATTTTGGTTAAAGTACATACTCTAGTTGCTTCCTAAGTACATACTCTAGTTGCTTCCTAAGAAGGTGAATGTTTTGGGTACTTGCATATCTAAAAATATCTTTGTTCTACCATTTATCCTACATGATTAAGCTCTTAATAGATTAAGAAGCTAAACACATACTCTTACAATTTTGAAAGCATTGCTCCAATGTTTTTTAGCATCAATTCTTGGATTTGATAAGTCAGTGCTACTTAGACACCAGGTTGGAGGCAGAGGGCCTGAAGGAATAGATCTGGCTGCCAGACTGCTGAGATGTGGGGAGGCGGGAGAGAGTACTGAGCCTCCCATTGCTCAGTAAATTGACTTACCCCTGTTCCAGTCCTTGCCTTGGTGATTCCCTGCTCTGCTTAATGCCACTGACTGCAAGCCGCCTCCAGTTCAAATCCTCGAGAGAACCAACCTATTGCTCTTTAAAGGCAGGAGAGCAGTGTCCAACCACTTAGGTGCCTTTCCTTTTTATCCCTACATGTATTTCACCCCCATCTTCTGTAACTCTTGGTGCTTCCAAGAGCTGAGCCTTCAGAGGGTATCCAGGGTGAATCAACATATTTCTAGTCTAACCAATCCTATCTCCTCATCTGTTTAGTCTTCCCCAAATTGTTCATCCATTCCTATTCCCCTCTCTGTGCACTCTGTCCTTGTGAAATAAAATCTCTGTTTTATTCCTTTGTTGTCTTTTTCTAAAATTTCTGAAGGGAGAGAGCATCTTCACTCTTTAAGTGATGCTCATGTTCCTTTCTGAGTTTTCTCTACTCCAGATTCCTCTGGTCCACTGTTCTATTCCTCCCTCTATCAGTGGTTCTCAACCTTTCTAATGCCACGACCCTTTAATACAGTTCCTCATGTTGTGGTGACCCCAAACCATAAAATTATTTTCGTTGCTACTTCATAACTGTAATTTTGCTACTGTTAATGAATCATAATGTAAATATCTGTGTTTTCCGATTGACCCACAGGTTGAGAACCGCTAGCAGGGTCGCCTAAGACCATCGGAACTGTATTAAAGGGTCGTGGCATTAGAAAGGTTGAGAACCACTGCTCTAAGTTCTCAGAGTGCTGGGAACAGATCTCTAGTAGTTACTTTCTATTCTTTGTTGGTCTCTTAAAAAAATTGTACTTTTACTCTACATCATACACTTGAGCACATTATATCTTGGTTTGCCTTTATTTCATATATCAGTAGGAATCTCATTGTGGGACAAAGACTAATATTCATTATATAGCCCCCACGATGCCCAAACTAGACGATCTCAGACTTGGTGTGCGAAAGATCACTTAGAGACCATACTTAAAATGAAGATCCCAAGACTTCACCTCAGAGAGGTTGACTGTAACTGCAATACAGTCCTGGGGTCTGGATATCTAACCGGCACACCCACATGGTCTGACAGGTAGTTTTGGAACATACTGTGAGATAAATTGTCTAAGGACACTCAAAAAGGAGCTGATCACATTGGTGGTTTTGTTATTCTTCCCCATTTTATCTTTAAAAGGTTGGAATTCTGGTTTCCCTTAATATGTCATCATGAATCTGACATTTGTAAATGTATCTCTTTAGACATTTTTTCTTTAATATGACAAATTTCACAAGTTTATAGTCAGCCATCTAAAGTTTAGTTCTGTTAACTTATTGCCCTTGATTCACTTCTTACAAGGTTCACAGATATTCTAGTTATAAAATTCCTGGATTTGGCAAATGTTTTGGTCAGCTCATAACAAAACATCATAGACTACATGGCTTAAACACCAGAAATTTATTTCCTCACAGTTCTGGAGGCTGGCAACTGGAGCTCAAGGTGCAAGTATGGTGGGGTTGCAGTGAGCACCCTCTCCGAGCCTGCAGACTTCCCAGCTTGCTTCCTTCTCACTGTATGCACACATGACTTCTCTTCAGTGTAAGCATGTGGAGAGGTGGAGAAGAGGTACTTTCTCTTTTTATAAAGCCACCAGTCCTATAAGGTTATAACCCCACCCTTTTGACGACTTTTAACTTTACCACCTAAAAGCTCTACCTCCACATATTGTGACATTGGAGGTTAGTGCTCCAACATACTGATTTTGGGGGGATACATTCAATCCAGAGCAGCAAACTAACACAAAAAATACAGCTACAGCTACAGCTATGCTACACATATGCACCCAGGTCTTGGTGTAGTACCTTGAATGTGACAGGTGCTCAATAGCATTTTTTGATGAGTTAAATCGCCAACAACTAGAAAACAAAGCTAGTAATAGCTAAGAAAAGAAGATCTGCTGTGCTGTTTTGCAGTCAATTTATAAAAATGTGGAAATACGCATAGTGATATATTTGATATACAAAAAAGAATTCCCTTACACTTCCTTTGGGTATATGAAGCAATTGCTTATACCTGTTTTCTTTTCAAAAAAACTTTATTAAATAAATTGAGGTACATATATAAATGGATAATAAATTCAGGTCAAGTTAATAAAAGGAACAAGTAATCATACTGACAACTTGGGTGCTTTATCTTTAAATGTTTCAAGAAGACATAGTTTTCGCCCTAACCGGTTTGGCTCAGTAGATAGAGCATCGGCCTGCGGACTGAAGGGTCCCAGCTTGGAATCTGATCAAGGGCATGTACTTTGGTTGCTGGCACATCCCCAGTGGGGGGCGCGCAGGAGGCAGCTGATCTATGTTTCTCCCTCATTGATGTTTCTAACTCTCTATCCCTCTCCCTTCCTCTCTATAAAAGAAAAAAATCAATAAAATATATTTTTTTAAAAACTATTTATAAAAAAAAGACATGGTTTTCAATAGTCTAAAGAAGAGAGAGGTAGCAATTGAAGCCTGGAAATTAAATACATTCACCACACTTCACTGGCCAAAGTCAACTCCCATGGCCGCATGTGACTTTAGGAGTGGAGAGAGCATAATTCTCCCTTATATAGGAGAAGTGAACTAGTCAATTTATAGTAGTACAGCCCGCCACAGTGACTGTTAGAGCTATTACAGTGAAAAATCAACTGTATTCTCCAAGGTATATGCCAAAACATTTTATTTTTACTTATTTGAATGTTAGCAACAATTCCTAAGACACAGAAATACGAAAGCAAGAGATGGCTTAGAGTTCCACAGCCCCTGGCAGATGTGCAGCAATTTCTTTTCCACACCTCTCTTTGATGTGTGCGTGGATCTGAAGAGACAATTTTGGTCTTTGAGGCTTCAGAACTGATTGAAAGTGAAACAAGTAGGGTCTCTTGCTTTGCCTGAAAAAGCCAGAACCTGAAAGACGCCCCCAAAGAAAGAGTAGCCTTTAAACACAACACGCTCCAGAGAAGAGAAATGCTGGCTCTTATACATCTGCTGAAAGCCTCCCTCAACAGATCTCTTCTCATCTTTGCCTCCTCCGAGAGCTGAGCAGCAAGTTCAATGAACAGAAACAGAAATCTAATCCAGCCATCCAGCACGCCATTGATAAGAAAGAGACACCCAGCTTCCAAGAAAACTTTCTGCTTGGAAGTCATGGTGAGGCAGGAAAATCCACATTCCCTCTTAGAAAGCCCCCCCCGGGGGGGGGGGGACGGGGGCGGGGTTGGGGAGCTGTAACTTTCCAGGACCATTTGAACAGAGCCAGAGCTTCACTGCAGGCAGAACTCAGCCACAATCCAGTACCACTAACAATTCTGAGATTCACGATTCCATACCACACTTAAGCAGAAACACAATTTCTAAATGAAGAGCTTCAAATGACTGGGGGACATAGGATAAAAGGAAAGAACAGTGATTTAAATGTGCCCTTTTTTTAAATCTTCACCCAAGGATATGCTTTTTTACTGATTTTTTGAGAGAGGAAGGGGGTGGGGGAAGAGAGAGAGAGACAGAAAAAGACACACAGACAGAGAAACAGAGAAACATCCATCAGTTGTGCCCCGACCATGGAACAAAACTCCAACCGAGCCACCGGCCAGGGCTGCCCTTTTGACTGTTACAAAGTCTGACACCATTTTATTTAGCTTGACTGGGGGGGAGGCCTTTGTTTTTTTATATATGGTAAAAATATTTATTTTGTTTTTCCTATGCCAAAGTTCATTTTATCACTTTAAAGACTCTTTTCCCTTCTGAATTTCATGAGAATTTCTCCTACTACTCATATGATTTCTTTTTTTAAACATTTAAATCTTTAATCTACTTGAAATTTATCTTGAAATTCAATATGAGGAAAATATTCAATTTTATATATTTCCATATGACTATTCACTTTATCCCAATATTAAAAATTCATAATTTCCCACTGATTTGGATGTTTACTTTATAATGTATATGACAAACATATAGTGTTCCCAAATGCAATTAGGTTTACTTGTGGGGTTTGCTTTCTGTTTTGTTAGTGTGTCTGTATATTCAGGCACCATGATTACACTGTTATAATTATGTTTTAATACATAGTAGGTCTATCTCACCCCCATTGCTCTTTTTGACAGTGACTTTCTATAATGGTTATTTATTTACTTAAATAAACTTTATAATCAACTTTTCTATCTCTAGAATAAAAACCCAATAGTTTTATGAGGATTCTGTTAAATTTACAAATTAATTTAGGGAAAAACTGACATCTTTCTTATGTTTCCTGATTCTATCAAGTACATGGGTACATTTTTCCATGTATTCAGGTTTATTTTTGTGTCTTTTGGGACTGTTTTATAGTTTTCCTTAATATATGTTTTAGATATTTCTCCTTAACTTTGTGCCTAGTTATTTTGGCTATAATTTAAAAAGTCCTCTCTTCCACTGCATCTTCTAAACAGTTTCTTTCTCTATAGAATAAGACTATTGCTGATTTATAATCTACTATTTTATTAAGTTCTCTTATGACTTGTATTAGTTTTTCCACCGATTCTTGCTTGGGCTCTCTGGATATAAAATAATACCATCTAAAAATAAAGATACTTTTTTCCAAATTCTTATGCTTCTAATTGTTTTATTTGTCTAAATACATTGGTTAGTATATCAACAAAATGTAAAAGAATAGTGTCGTAAGGGTTGCCAGATAAAATACGAGATGCTCAATTAAATTTCAGATAAATAATAATTCATTTTATAGTGTAAATACATCCCAAATATTGCCTTCTTATGTATGAGAATGTTATCCTGCTCACTATAGTGGTTTTTTTTTTTTTTATCTTGTACTAACTGAAATCCTTTTTTGGTACTCATTTTTGGGTGAAATAAGTTTTCCTTCACTCAGTGAAAAGAGTGGGTCAGGATAGTAATACACAATTGGAAAGTAAAATTTAAGAAACAGTACTAATAACCAAAGCATCAAAAAAGCATTAAAAAATAGGGGTAAAATTAATAAAATATCTGCAAGATTTGCACTTTGAAAACTACAAATAATGCTGTAGAAAATAACAAAAGTTAATAGAGATATGTGCTATGCTCATGGATTGACTCAATATTAATAGGTGTCAATTCTCCCCAAACTTATCTATAGATTGAGCTCAATCACATCAAAATCCCAGTAGACTTTTAAAAGAAACTGATGAACTAATTTTAAAGTTTATATGAACAATAACAGAAATAAATGGAAAATTCCAAAATATGTGGAGATTAAACAACACACTTCTTTTCCTTTCAAACAACACACTTCTTGGTAACACATGGGTAAAGAAGAAATCTCAAGAGAAATTTTAAGATATTTTTATCTAATTGAAAATGAAACTGCAACTCATAAAAATTTATGAGATGCAGCAAAAGCAATGCTTAGAGAGAAATTTATAGCATTGACGGCACATATTAGAAAAAGGGACGGTCTAAAATTAATAATCTAAACTTCCACATAAGGAAACTAGAAAAAGAAGAGTAAATTAAATCCAAAGTAAGCTGAAGAAAAGAAATAATAAGAATTAGAGCAGAAATTAATGAAATTGAAAATGGGAAATCAATAGAATCAATCAAACCAAAACCTGGTTCTTTGAAAAGATTAATTGATAAACCTCGAAACAGACTAAGAAAAAAAAAGAGGACACAAATTATTAATGTCAAAAATGATAAAATAATAAATAAATAGGAAAGACTGGCTAAACTAGACTTTTATATAAAAACTAATGTACCAAGTTGTTATTCTTAGTTTTTCTGGCTTATTTAGAAATAACTCTCCCTTGGATACAGGTTCAGTGTGTCATGGAATAAATAAACCTAATTTGGAATGACCTAATGTTGTAGATGACAACTAAATATAATGCAGTATCCTGGATGGGACTCTGGAACAGGTAAAAGATAAGAAAATCTGAGTAAAGTATGAGATTTCATTATTAATAATATGTCAATATTAGTCTCTTAACTGTAATAAACATACCATACTTATGTAAGATATTAATAATAGAGGAACAGGACACATGGTACATGGAAATTCTCTGTATTATCTTTGTCATGTTTCTGCAAATCTAAAACTATTTTGAAAAATAAGGTTTCTTAAAAAATATTTGGACGCCCTAACCAGTTTTGCTCAGTGGATAGAGCATCAGTCTGCGGACGCAAGGGTCCCAGGTTCGATTCCGGTCAAGGGCATGTACCTTGGTTGCCGGCACATCCCCAGTAGGGGGTGTGCAGGAGGCAGCTGATTGATGTTTCTCTCTCATTGATGTTTCTAACTCTCTCTCCCTCTCCCTTCCTCTCTGTAAAAAATCAATAAAATATATTTTAAAAAATATATGGACAAATGAAAAATATATGGACAGATAGGCAATTTGGCAATTAAAAGACCCTAGCTGGCTAAGTCTCCTTATTGTGCGGTATATGAAATAGGCTATCTGAAACCCACAGTTATTAATTCCAAATTGAATAATCTAGAAAAAAGAGTGTTAAAAGGACATATACCTAAATATTAAAAGTAATTTTCTCTGGGGGAGACCTTTCTGAGGTTTTCTGTGTTTTCCAAGTTATCTGCAATGAATTATACATATGGCTCAAAAAGGGAATAATAATAATAAAAGAAGTGTTCCTTTGGCAAAACCTATAATTAAGTAACTTAAATAAGGTCATGTGTTGCAGAAGGCACCTGACAGGAAGAGAAAGGAAGACTATTTATTCTACCAATACTAGATGCCAGCCACTGGGCTGGGCACAAAACATATATTATTTCATTTAATTGTTTAAAATAAGAATGTCCTTGCATTGAATCACATTTGAAGAATAACTTTATGTTTAAGGAATCACTGGAAGTTTAAAGCAAAAATGCTAATGCATGCTTTTTAAAATTCCAGCCAGGCATTTTTTGCTCTTATGCTAAAAGCACAATTAGTTACCCACTACCTAACATGTCATCTGTATTTTTTTCTTGTCACACATTCTCATTTGATCCACACGTCTGAAGAGAAGCCAATACACCATGTCCTGCCTATATATGACTCTCTTAAACTAATTTTATGCTTCATTGTAAAATAATTGATTTGTGAATCACAGGACATTAATTAACTCGGATAAACTTTAATAGTAAGTAACTAATGAAGTTTAGAAAATCATAGCAAGTAATTGTGTTTAAAAGGAATCTTTCCACAGTTTGTCTTTGTGTTTATGCCTTGATTTTTATATAAAATAAAGAAAAAAATTTTAAACACGTTGCTCACAGATGTTATGATCACAAATTTCATATACATGTCAATATCTTTACATAGGGCCTATTTTCTGTGAAAGCATAGCTCAAAATCAAAACTACAATCAATAATCAACATATATTGTTCTTGCAAGTGATTGCAGAAAGTGTATGCTCAGTAAATTTGTGTATTTATGGATTGTTTTCTCTAAAGAATTCCAACCAAAATAGAAACTGTTTCCCCCCCCCCGCCCCCCCGACACCGTTTTTTGGAGGTGATTGCTAAATTCCAGAGTGACAATACTGTAATGATTGAATGTTGACTCAGCATTTTGTCAAACATATCTAATTTAATCCCTATAGTAATCTGTGATGTAGGTACTATTATCCCCAATTTACAGAAACTTGTCTAAAGTCAGAGCTGTAGGTAGAAGAGCTGTGTTTCCAATCTATTATGTCTGATTCCAAAGCCTGAAGTCTTAACGACCCAACTGTACTGCTTCTTGGTGTCGGTGTCTGTCTTTGAGCCTGTCTTTGAGGCTCCCACACCTACTCAGCTCCCCCCGGGCAGCCGAACTTACTCCAGTTCTGTACCACTATGTCCAAACCACCCTCATCTCTCACCTAGACTGCTGCAATAGCCTCCTATCTGGGGAGCTTCAGGTCTTCCTAATCCTCCTGCATGTTCTTTCCCTCTATCCCCACTCCCAACCTCAATCCACTCTCCACACCCTAAACACAATGATTTTTCTCAAACCTTGTGGTCTATAAGCCATTATCTGTTTGCTACATGTTCTCAGCCTTCATCATACACAATGCTATCCCTCACACTTTGAGCTTCTGCCACACTAGTCTTTTTTACATCCTCCCTCCTCCCACAGGGCCATTGTTTATGCTGTTCCCCCTCAATGGATTACTCTTTGCCTAGTTAACTCCCACTCACCCTTCACGTAACAACTCATAATCATACCACCAGGAAGCCTTCCTTCACCTCCATACCAAGACAACTTCCCTATTATAAGTACTATGGCAACATGCATCTCTGTTCCATTGCATGCTGCCATTACAATGTTAAGTTTCCATGATTAGTTGATTAATATCTGATTTAAGCCCCTATGCTCTATTGTGCACCAGAGTGCAAATTCAGTGAGGGCAAGAACTCAGTTTGCTTTTGCTCACTATGCTATGGTTTTGCACACAGTAATTTTTCAACAAATGCCTATAGATGAGTAAACTGTTCCCATTTTCTGCGCATCATCATCTAAAGACTACTCTCCTCCTAAAAGAAGCATGTTCTCTGCCCCTCCACAGGTCAAAGTTGGTGTAAAATAGGGTAAGGGGGGAGACAAATATAATGGGGGCAGTGGCTACAGAAAAAACCTACTGGGATCCATAAACCGGAATTTCAACAGCTACTTTAAATTCTGGGTGTTCATTTCAAATGTATATCTGCAGCCTTTAAATTTCTATATATGTCTATTCAACATCTCCACTTGAATTTCTAATAGGCATTTCAAATTTAACATGTCCTAACCTGAACTATTTTTATTTGTCCTCTAAATTCATTCCTCTCTAGTTTCCCCCAGTTTAATAAATGGCATCACCAGGCATCCAACAGCTTAGGCCAAATACCTAGGAATCATGCCTGATTTTCCTCTTTCTCATACACCCTACACTTAAATTCAAATCTGTCCCTTCTTCAAAATGATCCAATGGCTCCCCATTATCTTTTTTTTAAAATACATTTTATTGATTTTTCACAGAGAGGAAGGGAGAGGGATAGAAAGTTAGAAACATCAATGAGAGAGAAACATCGATCAGCTGCCTCCTGCACACCCCCTACTGGGGATGTGCCCGCAACCGAGGTAAATGCCCTTGACCGGAATCGAACCTGGGACCTTTCAATCTGCAGGCTGACACTCTATCCACTAAGCCAAACCGGTTTCGGCTTCCCCATTATCTTTAGAATAAAATCCAAAATCTTTATTTGACCTTAAGACTCTTCATAACGTGGCCCTTCATTCCCTCTTTGACCGCATTTCCTCTATTGTTCCCTCCTCACAGGAGTTCAGCATCATTGGCTTCCTTATTGTTCCTCCAAGATGCACACAACCCCCTCAGAATATTTGTGCTTACTTCTCTGTGCCTGGAAGAGTCTTCCCCCAGATATTTGCCCAACTCACTCCTCCCTTCAGGACATTGTTTACACCTTCCCTTACAGTCTTTCCTAATATCTACATAGCCTCCACTGTTGCTCTATAGCAGTTTATCTATAACTTTCCTTTTTCTAAACAGCATTTATCACTACTGGTATTAATTATATATTTATTTATGTGTTTATTAATTTATGCCTCCACCACTTTATTTTAAACTTCTCAAGTGTTATCTATTTTGTTAAGCATCTAGGAGCTTAATAATTACCCCATGAATGAGTGAACATGATTGCCAATATCCAACTATTTTGAATTATCTAACAGTTTGAATTTTTTATGTCACCTGGATTTAGAATAGGAAATAAATGAACTGTTTAATAACTAATTTTAAAAAGGATAGCAATTAAAAGTGTAGTCTTTTAATGATTAGCTAAGAATGATTACAAATCTGTGTAAACCAATTGTAAAACAAATACAAGTTTTATTGTTGTGGTTTCTTAATTGGTTTTTAGGAAAGTTCAGGGTCAGACAAGTTATTTCCTTTATTGTTTTTCCTTAGCATTCCTCTGCAAAGTCTGTCATCAACCTCTACTCATGACAGTATTATGGCAATAATACTGTGTCAGTGCAATGATTGTATAATTTATAAGAAAAAAAAGATAATGATGCTCAAAGCAGTAAAATCGTTCAGTGACTACCCTGATTATTCAGTAAGTAAAGCTTAAGAAATAAGAACAGAAGTTCACAGTTTATTTTTTTCTTTATGTTATCCAATCATTAGCACCAAATAATTACAAATTTCTTATTCTAGCAAAAAGAAAAAGAGAACATGGTGGGCAAATGAACACTGTAAATTCTACTTTAGATGATGGATACTTCACTCTGAGATTTTCAGCATGCCGGAGGAGAACTTAAAGAATGCTTATAAGGATGCACATCCACTTAATTAGGCAAGTCAGAAAAGCTGGGAGTCAGCCTGGACTCTTCTGCGCATGCTCTTGCCACTCTCCCTCAGCATGCAATTGGTGCCCACATCCGAGCAGATTTATCAACTAAATATGTCTCAAAGTCATCAGTTTAGGGCCTAAGGTAGCCACTGCCTTAATCCTCTTACTTGGGTTACAAAACCGCCTCCTGAGATTTCTGCCCACATTTACCCTTTTTCCTTCAACTCTACTCTCCAATCTACAGCAGAGTGATATTCTAATACCAAATCCAATAACGTCCCTCTGTTAATTAAAAACATACAGTGGCTTCTCTTTGTTCCTGGAGAATTCTGGACCCTAATGTCACCTAAAGGCCTTCTGTTTTCTGGCCTCTGCCTACCTCCCCAACCTTAGCTTAAACCACTCTTGTCTTTGTTCTTTCCATGTGAACCCCACCATCCTCTTGTTAGTTCCTTGAAAGTCCACAAGTCTTTTTTTGCCTCAGAGCTCCCTCATAGGCATCACTCTGATTTCAGATCAATGGTCAATTTCTTGTGGGAAGTCTCCCAGTCCACCAGACTAAGAGAGCTTCTCCTGTTACAAATCCTCAAAGCTCTCTCTGCACTTCTCCATCCTAACATGTGCTATAATTATGTATTTAATTTACTTATTTAATATTTCTGGAACCACTATTATATCCCAAAACTTAACATAACACCTACTACATAAGAAATTCAGTAACTATTGCATAATAACAGCATTGATGTTAGAAACATCCAAACCTGTACACAACTTTTACAAAAATTTATTTAGGCCAAACAGAGAATATGCCTGGAAGCAAGATCTCAACTGACTGCCCTAACCGGTTTGGCTCAGTGGATAGAGCATCGGCCTGTGGATTGAAGGGTCCCAGGTTCAATTCTGGTCAAGGGCATGTACCTTGGTTGTGGGCACATCCCCAGTAGGGGGCATGCAGGAGGCAGCTGATCTATGTTTCTCTCTCATCGATGTTTCTAACTCTCTATTCCTCCCCCTTCCTCTCTGTAAAAAATCAATAAACTATATTGATACATCTACACCTATAAAAAAGAAGGAACTTTTACCATTTGCAACAGCATGGATGGAATTGGAGAGCATTATGCTAAGCAAAAGAAGCCAATCAGAGAAAGATAAATATCACATGATCTCATGTGTGGGATATAATGATCAACATAATTTGATAAACAAGAATAGATCCAGAGACAAATGGCAGGGGAGGGGAGGGTTAGAGAGGAACCAAAGGACTTGTATGCATGCATATTAGCATAACCAATGGAGACAGACACTGGGGCAGTGGGGGCTTATCCAGGGTGGGAATGGCTGGTGGGGGGAGGGAGAGGCGTCAAGTGGGAAAAAAGGAGACATGTGTAAAACTTTAGACAATAAAAAAATAAAGTCACACATCCTATATAAATACATATATTCTATATAATAAAGATAGAATATGCAAATTGACCATCACACTGTCACAAAGATGGCGGCGCCCAGTTCCCTCAGCCCCGCCGGAGTCCCCCAGTCCTTTCAGCCCTACCTAGTACATAGGTGTTGGGATATAACAGTGTTTCCAGAAATATTAAATAATTATATATAGATATATATATATATAGATATATAATAGAGAGAGAGAGAGAGAGAGAGAGAGAGAGAGAGATTTTTTTTTTAAAGATTTCAACAGTCTAAAATAAATGCTTCAAAGAATAACAATTTGCAGTTTCTTCTTTGCATTTGAGATTAGGGAGGGGTTACATGCAGGTGGGAGAAAGCAAGGCAGGGATCAGATTACAGGATGGTTAGGATTATTTGCTCTTTTTAGTGTGGTCACACTTTAGAAAGGGGTGTGTGAAACGGGTCATTTCAAAAGTGTGTTAACCTAGATGCTCAGAAACAATGGACAGGGCTTGTTTCAGGCAAAGATAAGCCTTTTACAAAAAAAGTTACATGCCTGGGGTGTGACTATCCTCCATGACCTGCCCAGTTAGGAATTTATGATCACCCTCTGAGGTTACTCTAAATAGAACCTTTTTCATCCACAACAGTGTAAGATGAGAATGGTCAAATGTTGACTTAGGTAATTTTGGCTACTGGTACATTTAAGAGCATTTCTGAGCACCATAGAACATGGGAATAGATGAGGTCCCCACAGTATATTGAAGAATCATCTTCTGTGAAGACTCTTAAAATATTAATATAAGAAAATGAAAGAGCAAGTGAGTAGGAAAGAGAGAGAGCTGCAATGCCCAATATGTTTGCCACTAGCCCCATGTGGCTATTGAGTTCTTGCAATGTGACTAGTCCTGGCTGAGATGCTAAGTGTTAAATGCACAACAGATTTTAGAATACTGGCAAAAAAGTAAAATATCTCAATAATAATTTCTATATTGACTAGAGGCCCGGTACACAAAATTCGTGCATGGCAGGGGGGTGTCCCTCAGCCCAGCCTGCACCTTCTCCAATCTGGAACCCCTCTGGGATTGGGCCTAAATGGGCAGCCAGACATCCCTCTCACAATCCAGGACTGCTGGCTCCCAACAGCCCTCCCCTGCAGGCCTGGTCCCCTGCAACTGCCCTCCCCTGCAGGCCTGGTCCTTCCCAACTGCCCTCCTCTGCTGGCCCGGTCACCCCTAACCGCCCTCCCTGCTGGCCTCATTGCCCACAACTGCCCTCCCCTGCAGGCCTGGTCCCCCCCAACTGCCCTCCCCTGCAGGCCTGGGTCTCCCCCAACTGTCCTCCCCTGCAGGCCTGGGTCCCCCGCAACTGCCCTCCCTTGCTGGCCTGGTCACCCCTAACTTCCCACAACTGGCCTCCCCAGCAGGCTATCTTGTGGTGGCCATCTTGTGGCAGCCATCTTGTGTCCACATGGGGGCAGCCATCTTTGACCACATGGGGGTGGCCATCTTGTGTCTTGGTGTGATGGTCGATTTGCATATTACTCTTTAATTAGATAGGATTACATGTTGAAATAATATTTTGGTTATATTGGGTTAGTAAATAAAATCAAATTATCGCTAAACTTAATATTCTTTTTATCTTTTTTTAAATGTGACTACTAGGAAATTTACAATATTGTAGCTTACATTATATTTCTATTAAAGCCATGATGGTGTATCATATTTCAGGATGATGATGCCTGAAGATAGGCATGATGGAGTGAGAAAAGCTGTTAACAGATTTGTCTACTGTAAGAAGTCATGAAGAATCTTTTGTTAGTAATGTGCTTCTTCTTCCCACTTCCACCCAGCCCCACTTAGCTGTGCCTGTGCTACTTCACCACACATCCAAATATTTGTTCAATATATCACCCCATTTGCTCAAACAATCTATACAAACTGAATTTCAAAGCACCTCTTCATGCTATTATTTAATCAGTATCCTAAAAACTGACATAAAGTTTGCAAAGTTCAGCTTTGTTACTTTGCTGAATTCTAAATGGTCAGTTTGTTGAAGGAGTGACTGATTGGGACAGTTTGGCATGACGAGTCATTTCTATACAAGGTAACCAGGAAGCAAACACTGCAAGCAGCAGCTTTGTTTAGAAAGGTAGGCACAGGGTTTCTTTTCACACCTCTGAAAGCTTCACCTCTCCTGGGAGTTTTCTTTGTATTCCCACAGCAGTTTGCCCATGTTATTTTTACATGCTGTCTTCCTCTTAAGATCTCAAGGAAAGTGATGTATAGATTTACTTTGGTATCCTTACCATCTAACTCAGCACCAGTGCCTGGCACAAAGCAGGCAACTCAATAAGTCTTTTCTAGAATTTGTTGAACAAATGAACTTTTCCTCATTCTAACCACTCCTAGATTCTAACCTCAACACTTACTACATATTCAATTTATGGGCTTATAGTTAATAAACCATTGCCCCGGTATTCCTTTAGGATTATTTTGTGAGTATGTGTTTGGCATGGCTAAATCAAATTTAGAGTCTTATATCTCCCTATAATGCCTAGGGCTATGCTTTAAGCATACCAGACACTTTTAGCACCCTGAAAAATATAGCAATAGCTTTACTCACAATTTTTCCCTCTACATACTTTTGTGAGGCCTTATTCTCAGTGTTAAATAATATCAAAACCAACAAAAGAAACAGATTGACAGATGAAGTTAGTAGCGCTTGCTTGGGCCTGAAATGTACAAAATACCAACCTTCAATTAAAGATTTAGCCAATGAAATTCAGCAACAAAACAGTCACTAATAGGCAGGTTAGTTAAAGAATTCCCCCTCCCCCTCACTTATCTTAGTTCACGGCACCCCACACAAGCTAAATAATATCAAGACCAACAAAAGAAACCGACTGACTGATGAACAAAGAAGTCACTAAGCAGGTAAGTTAAATATTTAGTTTTTTGTTTATTAAATACAATTATATATAACAATTATACATTTATGTTATTTAAACTATAAATATCACAAAATAATGTTTTTTCCCCAAAGTGACACACTACCCAAGTTATGCTCAGTTTTTTGGCGAAGTTTGACACACCAAGCTCAAAAGGTTGCCCATCACTGCTATACACCAATAGTGAACTTACAGAAAGAGAGACTAAAAAAGCAATCCCATTTACCATCGCACCAAAAAAATTAAGATACCTAGGAATAAACTTAACCAAGGAGGTAAAAGACCTATATGCGGAAAACTACAGGACACTGAAAAAAGAGATAGAGGAAGACATAAACGGATGGAAGAACATACCATGTTCATGGATTGGTAGCATCAACATCATTAAATGTCCATACTACCCAAAGCAATCTACAGATTCAATGCACTCCCCATTAAAATACCAACTGCATATTTCACAGACCTAGAAAGAAGTCTCCAAAAATTCATCTGGAATAAAAAAAGACCCCGAATAGCCACAGCAATCCTGAGAAAGAAAAATAAAGTAGGAGGGATCTCAATACCAGATTTCAAGCTGTATTACAAAGCCACTGTTCTCAAAACAGCCTGGTACTGGCACAAGAACAGACATATAGACCATTAGAATAGAATAGAGAATACAGATATCGACCCAAACCACTATGCTCAATTAATATGTGACAAAGGAGGCATGAACATACAATGGAGCCAAGATAGTCTCTTCAATAAATGGTGTTGGGAAAATTGGACAGATACATGCAAAAAAATGAAACTAGATCACCAACATACACCATACACAAAAATAAACTCAAAATGAATACAGGGCTTAAACATAAGATGGGAAACCATAAAAATACTGGAGGAATCCACAGGCAGCAAAATCTCAGACATATGCCAAAAGAACTTCACTGATACTGCTCCGAGGGCAGTATCAGTGAAGCTAAAGAGAAAATAAACACATGAGACTACATCAAAATAAAAAGCTTTTTCACAGCAAAAGAAACCATCAACAAAACAACAAGAAAGCCCACTGTATGGGAGAACATTTGCAAATGTTATCACTGATAAAGGTTTAATCTCCAACATCTACCGGCAACTTATTCAATTTAATAATAGGAAGATAAATGATCCAATAAAAAAATGGGCAACGGACCTAAATAGAATCTTTTCAAAAAAAGACAGAAGGAAGGCCAAGAGACACATGAAAACATGCTCAAAGTCACTAATTATCAGAGAAATGCAAATCAAAACGACAATGCGGTACCATCTCACACCTCTCAGAATGGCTATTATCAACAAACGACAAGTGTTGGCAAGGATGTGGAGAAAAAAGAACCCTCCTGCACTGCTGGTGGGAATGCAGACTGGTGCAGCCACTGTGGAGAACAGTATGGAGTTTCCTCAAAAAACTGAAAATGGAACTCCCATTTGACCCAGTAATCCCACTCCTAGGAATATATCTTAAGAAACTAGAAACACCAATCAGAAAGGATATATGCACCCCTATGTTCATAGCAGCACAATTTACAATAGCTAAGATTTGGAAACAGCCTAGGTGCCCATCAGCAGATTGACTGGATCAGAAAATTGTGGTACATCTACACAATGGAATACTATGCTGCCATAAAAAAAGAAGGAATTCTTATCATTTGCAGCAACCTGGATGGAACTGGAGAACATTATGCTAAGTGAAATAAGCCAGCCAATGAAAAAAAAATACCACATGATCTCACTCATTTATGGATAATAAAGAACATTATAAACTGATGAACAAAAAGACAGATACAGAGACAGTAAAGCATCAAACAGACTGTCAAATTACAGCGGGAATGTTAGGGAGAGGTAGGGGAGATAAGAGATCAACCGAAGGACTTGTATGCATGCATATTAGCATGACCAATGGATGCAAAACTCTGGGGGGTGAGGGCATGTATGGGAGTTGGGTGGGGGGGCCATGGTAAGATACGTACACATAGAATACCTTAATTAAAAAATGGAAAAAAAAAACAAAAAATATTAAAAATAAAAATAATTAACTGTTCAAAAAAAAGAAAGGAATAATCTATTAACGTAGATTCAACTAGGCAGGGATGGCGAACCTATGACACGCATGTCAGCACTGACACGCGTAGCCATTTCTGATGACACGCGGCCGCTAAGGTGGCCACATGCCAAGGATGAAACATTTGCTGCTCCAGAGGATGAAACATTCGCGAAATAATGTTTTTTCCTCAAAGTGACACACTACCCGAGTTATACTCAGTTTTTTGGCGAAGTTTGACACACCAAGCTCAAAAGGTTGCCCATCACTGAACTAGGGGCATGAACATTATTTGTGCCAACAGATTTTCTTCTTGCTAAGAACTGTAATTTGCCATTTCCCTGACAATCAATGTTGCAAAGAGGTCCCATACAAACTCATAGAAGCCTATTTAAACCATTGTTTGGCTGAGATACTATGGAAGAAGAAAATGGAAGGTAAATAGGGAAGGGGCAGGTAGAAAAAACGGGATTCCATCGAGCAATGGTCAGACAAAGGAAAATTGCTAGGGGAATTATAAGAATTATAAGCTGATTTGAGCCATATTATGAATTAGTTAAGATACTGAGTTATCTGAGAACCCAACAACCTTTGTAATAATGTTTCCATGGGGAATGTATCTGAAATAATTTTCTGAAATGAAACCTGTTCTATATCACTTTTTGCCTAGAAAAATATTAAAATTAAGAGCAGTAAAAGAGTAGTTATGGCTAATTTTAAAAAATCAAAGGAATTCATTCAATCACCCCTCCTTAATGGAGATACAGGCAAGTAAACAAAGTATATGGAGTGCTAAATGCTTTTACTAAATGCAGGGTGACCTGGAGCACTAAACTAAATGAGGATAGAGAGGTGGTTAAGAGGTGTGAGGAATTAGTTCAGCAAATTGAAAAAAGGTAAAACACAGACAAAATTATTCTAGGCAAAAATAAAAAACAAAATAATACTTCTGGAAACAAGAGAAATAATAGAGTCAAAAAAGACTCGCAGGATTCCGGTTTTAGCTGCAGGGGCACAGTAGTACCATTCATCAAGAGAGGAAACAAAGAGGAGGTCCAGCTTAGGGATGAAGATGTGAATTTAGTTTTAGATGTGTAAGTCTGAAATACCTAAGGAACACACAAGTGGTCGGATCTCAGGATAAGATCTATATCTGGAGTTGAGGCTCAAGAGAGACTTGTAGGCTGGAGATACAGATTTTTAAGTCGTGGAGATAACTATAGGTTTTGCAGAAAACAAAACCCTCCACCCCCTCCCACACACAGGAGATGCAAGCTTGATCTCCAGCTCTGGTCAGGGCACATGCCGAGGCAACCAATAGATGTGTCTCTCTCACATCAATGTTTCTCTCTGTGTGTCTCCTCCACTCTCTCTAAAAATCAATGGAGCTCAGCCAGTATGGCTCAGTGGTTGAGCATTGACCTATGAACCAGGAGGTCACAGTTCAATTCCCAGTCAGGGCACATGCCTGGGTTGTGGGCTCGATCCCCAGTGTGAGGCGTGCAGGAGGCAGCTGATCCATGATTCCCTCTCATCATGGATGTTTCTATCTCTCTCTCCCTCTCCCTTCCTCTCTGAAATCAATAAAAAAAATTTTTTTAAATCAATGGAAAGCCCTAACCGGTTTGGCTCAGTGGATAGAGCATCGGCCTGCGGACTGAAAGGTCCCAGGTTCGATTCTGGTCAAGGGCATGTACCTTGGTTGTGGGCACATCCCCAGTAGGAGGTGTGCAGGAGGCAGCTGATCAATGTTTCTCTCTCATCGATGTTTCTAACTCTCTATCCCTCTCCCTTCCTCTCTGTAAAAAATCAATAAAATATATTAAAAAATAAAATAAAATAAAAATCAATGGAAAAATATCCTCAGATGAGGATTAAGAACAACAACAACAACAAAAAGTACTGGGAGTAACATGCACTGAATGAAGGAGGGCTTCATTTTACTTTATTTACATAGTCAAGTAAAGGAGCCAGCAAGAGAAGGAAAGAATCTGGAGATACATACAAGAGAAAGAGGGATAATTAAGAAGCCAAGGAAGCCCTAGCTGGTTCGTTCGGTGGATAGAGCATTGGCCTGCAGATTGAAGGGTCCTGGGTTGATTCTGGTCAAGGGCACATGCCAAGGTTGTGGGCTCCATCCCCAGTAGGGGGCATGCATGAGGCAGCTGATCAATGATTCTGTCTCATCATTGATGTTTCTATCTCTTTCTCCTTCTCCCTTACTCTCTGAATCAATAAAAATATATATTTTTTTAAAAAGAAGCCAAGGAAGTTATAAAAGATGGAAAGGATGGGATTCAGAGCCCAAAGTGAAAGGAGGACTGCATCTTTCATTAGAGGATCAAAAAAGAAAAAAAAAAAAGGAAGAGTAGGATAATTTTGTTGGCTGAAGTTGAGGGTGTTCTTTCTGATTTTTTCTATTGTCTCTGTGCAGCAACAAATAAGCTCATCAGCTGAGGAGAGGTGGGAGTAAAAATGGTGTAGAGTGATTCCTTTGAGAGTAGGAGTGTAGGAGAGAGGGCTGATTCTACACACACAAAAAAAAAAAAAAAAACACTTGCCAAAAACACTGCCAAGAGCCTAATAAAGTTGTGTGGTTTCACCATCAACTGGATGAAGTGCTGGCTAAACTCTAAGATTTATGGACTGGGAGAAAACAAAAAAAGTGAAGAGATTGGAAGCTCTTATGAGATGAAAGAATACTTATTGAGAAAAAAATAATGAGACCTGAAATAATGACACAAACTTAATATTTAAAGTAGAGTAATTCCAGATGATGGTATGATTCAGGGCTTGACCACTGGAGTAGGTGGCTGAAGTTGATGGTAACAAGGATCATGGGAGTTGATAGGTCACCGAAGTGAGCAGAAAATTTCTGATGAATCCCAAAGTGAAGGGTTTAAAAAGAAAAGACAGAGAAGAGGGATGTCATAAGGACATAAAAACCAACCTGAAAATTTTCCAATGGCCAAAGCTTTTTGAACAAGAGAAACAAAAATAGTATTAGATTACAGCACAAAAATAAGATAAATAAGCATGAGTTTACACAGATATAAATGAGTGATTAAATAAATAGGGAAGAAGGGACAAATATTCCATATAGAATAATTTTCAATAATAAATGTAGAAGAAATGTGGAAAACAGAAAATCATCACAGTGATCACATTAAGGAGAAACACAATACCTACAGGGCCTCAAATTATATTCCCCAACATATTTATTTATTACTGTGGTGATTTTAATGTATGTCCAAAATTTTTTCAGTATTCCTCCTTCCAGGAGGTGGAGCTTAATTCTTCCCTTAAGTGTTGACTAGATTTAGTGACTCAACTTTAATCAAAAGAGTATGAAAGGGGGGAAAAATAGTAAGTTTACAGTAGAGAAATCCATCAAGTACCACCTTAACCAAGTGATAAAGATGTACATTGTCAGCATGAAGTCGTGATGCCATCATGTATCCCCTTATGTGACGTGATGGTGTTGGGGCAGAAGGAACAGGTAACAGGTGTTAGGCCAGTGGGGTTAGACCCAACCTAGGTTCAGCAACCTCGGTACTTGAGTTCTGGCTAGGAAAGAATTCAGAGCCAAAACTCAAACTATAACAGAGCATTTACTTAAAAAATCACAGAGGTAGAAGTAATTCATGGAAGAAATGGGCTAAAGAAAAAATATATAGTGGCAAAGAAAGGGCCCTTGGAGCTTAGAAGTGAGGAAGGTGAAGTTGATGTGCCTGGGGAAAAGGGCAGTGGGAAGAGGAAGGGGCGGGCGTGCTCCTGGGAAGTAGAGCACATTGGGGTTCTCTGTCCTAAGGGTTTTAAAGGTGGAGATTTTAGGGGAGGTCCCAGGGGAAGAACTTAACAGAATATTCACGAGCTTTCTAGATGTGTCCTTTCAGGGTCTAGGTCTCCACTGATTGGTCAACACCCAGACAAGGGGATAATATTATATAATGCATCTGGTCCTGAGGTCAGCAGTGGTGTCACTTGTCGTCTGGTTTTGCTGCTTTTCTGGGCCTGGAGCTGAAATACAACTGAGGCCTAGATATTATCTCTAAGGAAGAAAGGTCAGGGGATCCAAACAACCTGACCAGGGATATGCTAGGGAAGGAAAGGTCACCCTGGGGATGAAGTCCCCCCTACAACTGTCTTTTAATGGGCATCAGGGCTTTCCGCCCTGCTGACCTTCTGTACCTGTCCCTTCATCCTTCCTCTGCTCATGTCTCTCTAACTGCTTACCACAATGGGAGGGGCTCTTCACTTCTATGGTAATCTCCCTCAAATCCATATCTGCAGTTTAATCATGAGAAACATCACACAAACACAAATTGAGGGACCTTCTACAAAACATCCAACCAGTAATCTTCAAAAGTGTCAAAGTCATGAGAAACAAGAAAGACTGAAACAAGGAAAAATAGATTGGAGGAGACTAAGGGGACATGACAACTAAATGCAATGTAGGACTGGATTGGATCTTAGAGGGGAAAAAAAACATTAGTGGAAAAACTGGCAAAGTCCAAATAAAATCTGTTGTTTAGTTAATTGTGTTGTACCAATGCTAATTTTCCAGTTTGGATAAATGTGCCAAGGTTAGTTAGATAAGAGGTAAACGTCAGCAGAGCTGGCTGAAGGGTATATGGGAACTCTATATACTTGATTACAATAGTTTATAATTATGAATGCTTTCAAAATAAAAAATTTAAGAGAAAAGCTTGAATGAGTAAGAATGAGTAGCTATGAGACTAGTATGTTATTTAAAGATAGCAGGAGTAATGAGAGTCAGAGCTGGACCGCATGAGGATCAACAGAGAAGGAAGTTTTATAGAAAGGTGAAGAAGTCATTTGGCACAACATTGTAGAGTAAGGGCAGGTACCAGGTTATCATCTCTGCCTTAGAACCTAACATTTATTTGACTTGATCCTGTCTGAAGGTCAAATAAGAATTAAAAAGTGTTCACTGCATTTGGTAATTATCTGATCCAACTATTCTGTGGACCACTGATCCTGATTAGAAAAGCCATCATCCTTGAAATCTGTCAGCAGTATCATCAGCTCCATTCCATTATCCATGTCAGATCTAGGCTATTTCCCACTTCAGAGTTTGCAGCTCCCACAAACAGGTTTATAAATGGTCTTAGGAAAGCTACAAGTGCTAAGCTGCTTTGCACAATAGAAATGACTGACATGTTTGGAACCTAGTGAATGATCAAGCTCTCTGCTCATCTTTCCAATTTTTCCCACCCCCTACCCAGAGTGAAGTTTTTCTACAAAGTACTCTAAACATTAGGTCAAAACGGTAGGGGTGGGCAGTTAAGAAGGAAAAGGAAATTTAAAAACAAAAGACACAAGTTTGTTGAGTGGGTGTAAAGTGTTCAAACTAGCAATAGGTGTTTTTACATAAATTATCTCAATCAGATCATTTAGAAAATAGTCACTATGATAATTTGAAAAAAATAATGATGTTTACCACTCTAAATTTAATATTAGGAAAAACGAGGGTCAAAAATGGGATGGAAAATTTTTTAAAGTACTGACAAGTGGACTCTTATATAATAGCTTTAAATATCGTCTAATTCAATCCATGCTTTATTTATTGTGGTTAAGTGCCAGCTCACAACCATGGCAGAATGAATCACAACTGCAAACAGAGAGCCATGCAACAAAGGAGAATGGCAAAGGCACACAGAGTAGACACCATTCATCACAACCAGGAAAACAACTCAACTCTGCATTACTAGTAATATTCATCGCAAAGTTTTTAAAAAAAGAAACTTTAACTTTACAAGTGTCTCACTGGATTCATCAGTCTGACAAATACAATTAAAATTAAAATGTTTGATGATAGATAAGTGAAAAACAGATAGTAGATTAGATAGAAAAACAGACAGATAGATAATAAAATGATGATAAATGTGTTCTAGGAACCAAATCTGAAACTTGAGTGAATAATATTATGTTAAAAAAATGAAAGAAAAAAAAAACCTTCTTCTAAGACTGGCAATATTTGAGTGCTTAAATAAACAACTGAAGAACAACTACAATAAAACAGCATTATAATTTTTTTTAGTGCTTGACTTTTGAAAAGCTTAAAGTGCTTTATATCTAATGTCAGTTCCATTCCCAGAGAATTAAGTTTGAATCAGCATCATGAATAAGTAAACTAATCTGTTAAAAAGCAAAACTAACTGGGCCAAATAAAATCTGGGTAGTGTTCAATGTAGCATAGTCACCAATCTCAGAGATTCTCTCATGGTAGTCTCAAGACAGCTGCCTGGAGGTCACAGGGCTATAGCTTTCCTCATTCATATCCAGTAGAAAAGAGTGAGAGTTCTTGTCCCAGCATTCCCACCCAACCAAGGATTCATGTGTCCTGTTGTCTCCAATGATCCAATGATCACATGACCTTTTCTGAACAAGTCACTACAACCAGAAAATGTGATACACTAATTGGCTCAGACATAGATGGGTGTCTATGGTACTGCTCAAACCTAGATGGGTGTCAAAACAATACTACCTCATAAGCATAAAGAAAAATGGGGATACAGTTATCTGGAGAAGGGGAAATAAGTATTGTGAATCCAAAATATTTCAATAACCTACATTAGTAACCCTGTTAAGCACTGAGAGTTAGAGAACCTGGTTAATCTTTAAAGACTTCCACAAAAGGTGACCAGCCCCATATCAGTATCACCCTATTATCACAAAGGTAGGGAATCTTTCTCAGCAGTGCCCAAAAATCACTTTTAAGTAAAAGGAAGAAAAAGGAAGCTTGATTTGTTTGGAATGTTTTCACTGGATAGATTAATTAATCTGTGAAGAACTGTACTGACATGATTAATACATAAAGCACTAACTCCTATGATTTCAAAGGGGGCGCCCATGGAAGTCAGAGCTGTGATCTTGAAAAGATTTGGCTGCTCATTAAAAAGCTCTGAAAGGCTTCCGTTGTGGGCATAGGGGAAATAAAAAGATAACTCATACAGAGATAAAGACTCCAGAAAAAGTAATACAACAGAACACATTCAGTAACATTGTTTATATTAAAATAAACCTACTGGCTAATGCTTCCTGAGCTAGGTATGGAAGCCTAATGAGTTCAGGCAGCCAACCAAAAGAACACATTCTGAGAACTTAATAATGGCTAGAATGGCAAACATTCAGCGGGGGTTTTCTTCAAAGGGTAAACAGAAAACAGTGGGGCCAGAGGCTAATCATATGGTTGTGAAAAATGCTAGTTTATTCTTAGGGCCTATTCAGAAAACAGGAACGTTTTTTAACAATCATGCTAAATGTGTAGTGTTATAAATTAATTAGTGATCACAATAATATGCATGTAATCAAACAGTGATAGCTTATAATAGCAATGAGTTAAGTTTCTTTCACTGTTTATGGAACGATCTCTGAAATTCCTTATCTACTAGATCAACGATGGCATTATTCTTTTATTATATGTATTGAATGAATAGATGCATGCATGAATGAAGTGAGTTAACTAGTAATTGAACCTTTGGAAGTTTTCACACAGAGTTAATTTTCTGTTATGAACTTGTGTGATCAAGACTTGGAGTGTTTGCTTATTCTTGCAAAAAAGATTTTGCTATGTAAGCTAATTTCTGATTGCATTACCATGCCATTTTTTAGTATGGTTATAATGCCTATGTCAGAGCCATACTAGCCCACACAGGGTTTTTTGGACAAGTTAGAGAAGGTGTCCTTCAAGGATGAAAGTAGCTCCTTGGCCATAGGACTTGGTGAAAAGGTGGAACTATTGTATAAAGATAAAAGGTGCCCCATTCTCTGGAATACTTGGGGAGGTTGCAAGGGGCTGGGTTAAGTTTCCACCCCCATATCCTCATCTCTGTTGAAAGTGTTAAGTGGTACAACCCTGGCTCAGTCTATGAAAATGCAGAATAATTATAATGAAAAAAGCAAAAATCAGAACTTCTTGCTAATTTGTTTTGTGGAGTCATTTCCCAAAGGACAGATTCTAATAAATTATTTAAGCAATAGTTTTAAAAAACACCTACTAGAATATATTTAAACGTTAAAAATTCAAATTTCCCTCAAAGTATTTTTCAACCTATTCTTTCTTATCGATAAGATTTTTCCTGAAGGCCAGTGAAATAAATCATTAAAAGGGTCATACATGTACTGTACTATACATGGTCACAAAGACTTTCTAGTCTAATCTTATGAAAATTTTTCAAATTAAAATGTTAATGCTACCCCAAGGTTGTTTTTTTTACTTCTTCTTTTGCATCAGTGAAGGTTATTTTTATTTCTTTCTATGACTTCCCAATGGCTATTGTGATCAACTCAAGTTCCCCCAGTTTAATTCTAAGAGATGGAATATACTCAGAGCAGGGAAAATGGAAAAACAGTGATGGAGAATGGTAATGGAATCTATTTTATCCTGAAGCAATAACAAAATAAATTCAATTTGCACAAAAGGATTCTGACTTGCAGCCAAAGGACTAAAAAGGTCCTTCTGTTCACTCTTCATTGGGAAAGTATACATGCCACATTCTTTTCTGTCTATTTATAGCCATGAAATGAGCCTGTCCCTCCCAGGTGTTAGGCTTTGCAAACTGAGAGTTGTTCTGCATGATGAAATAGAAATGTACAGATCCAGTTTTGAATTTCAGCTTTTTAATAACAGTCCTTATTCTTGGCAAATCACTGAGTCTCTTCGTTTCATCAGCTGTAAGATGGAGGTTGGGCTAAAGAGGTGATTATCAGTATACTGATAACAGCAACCATCATTTATTGACAGACTACTATGTACAATGTACCTAGCACATTGCATTGCAGTTGCATTATCTCATCTAATTCTTAAAAGTCCCTAAAAGTGAATGATTTTACAAGAGAGAAGCTGAAGCTTGGAGATCAAATAACCTACCAGAGTCCTAGAGCTGTAGCTGTTGCGGCCAGGAGAGAACTAGAGGTCTCAATTAAAAGGCCATCTGGGATTGCTTCTTGCATATTTACAGGCTAACAAAAAACAATCTACTGAAGCATAGTAACCTCCATCTTGTATAAAACTGCTGTTTGAATTCTCTGCTATTGTTAGATAGTCCCTAGACCTGTAAACTCTGTCACTGTAAACTCTGTCATTGTAAATAAACTCTGTCACTTTAAGACAGTCTCTTATTCTATAAAATGACTTTGTTTTTAGTTCAAATAATAGAAAAAGATAAACTTAACTGTCTGACCTTGCAAGCTAGCCATTCAATGTAATAGACCAATACTGATAATAATGCCCATATTCTTATGCCAAATACTAACTCATTATGTATTCAAGGTTACAACTGTCTGTAACAATAACTCACACAGAGCTCTTTGTAGTAACTGCAAACAAAGAGGCTTGAAAAGTATAAATATGGGAAACTTCCTGTATGTGGTGCTCATAGATTTGGAAAAGACATCTCCCTCTGAGCCGGGCGCAATAAATGACTCCTAATCAATTGGCTCATTAAGGCGTCTTGTATCTCATTCGCTGATTTATGATACAACACTACAAAGTGAATCTTAGATAAGAACTATCTGCAGGTTTTCTTTTTTTTCACATTCCTAAGTGTTTTAACTCCAGAAGCATACACTGAGTTTTCCAAAATGCTAGTGAAAAAAATAACATGACTGCTCTCTTAGTGAGCATGCTACGGGTGGCTCTCTGTAGACTTTGGAGATTTAAAATGTAACTGCCAATCCACTGCTGTTTCATATCATCAGGTATTTATGTATCATAGTACAGATTCAGATTTCATTTTACACAACTCATATTTTTTTTTAAGAATTTATATGATGCAAAGAAAATGCCACAGGCTATAAAGCCTATTCCAAAAGAAGAATTCTAGAAACATTTTAAAAAATAGTTCCATCATGAAACAACTGGGTAGTTTCTAAAATGGCTGCTATGGCTAAAAGAGGTCTTTCAAATTTATCACATGACCTCAAAGACACATGAATACATGGTAAGTACTTATTTATACACCATTCATTCCACATAATATATTGAGTACTTATTGTTCTGGACACTAACTAGAGATACAACCAAGATGGTCTTCAAGAAACATGAAGAGACATAAAATAAACAAGCAAATAAATATACAAAATAACCACAGATTGGGATTACTACAACAAAAATAGGATGTTCTTCTAGGGAAAACTTAATGGAGGAGAAAGTCCATTTTAGCTGGGGTAGTTAGGAAAGGCTTTTTTGAAATTTAAAGAATGAGAAGAAGCCAAACATAAGAAGAACCAGGCTTACAAAGGCCATGAGGTGGAAAAGTTTGGGAAGTTCTGGAAACTGTGGGTGGTTGGTGCATAAGAAATTTAGGGGTTGAAATCCATAGCTAACATCACACTTAATGTTGAAATATTGTTTTTTGTACCTATATGAGGTGATGGATGTTAACTAAACTTATTGTAGTGATCATTTTATAATATATTAGTCACATTATTATTCTATACTAGAGGCCCAGTGCATGATTGAATCATGCATGTGTAGGGTCCCCTACACGCTTTCGCTTTTCGTGGTGGAGCTGGATGCCTGTCCGCTGGTGCACCAGGCCTTTCAGAAGCCTCAGGCTCGGCTGGTGGCTTTCAGAAGCCTCCGGCTTGGCTGAAAGGCCTGGTGCCGGAGCAGACAGGCACCCAGCTCCCCCACTTTTGATGGTTCGCAGCTGCTGGGGGTGGCTACCCTGCTGTTGAGAGGGGGGGTTGCCACTGAGGGGGGCTGCCACTGAGGGGGGCTGCCGCGGACACCTGGCTACCCTGCGGTTGAGAGGCGCAGCTGGGTGTCCGCGGCAGGGCCCCTCAGCGGCCGCGGATCTGGCCGTTGAGAGGCACAGGGGGCGGGAGTCCCGCCCCCTGCGCCTCTCAACAGCAGGGTAGCCCGTCAGTGGCAGTGGATCCGTGCCTCTCAATGGCCTGATAGGCCACCCCGAGTCCCGTCCCCCAGCCTCCCGCCGCCCAATCATGGGCATAGCGGAGTAATGGTAATTTACATGTTACTCTATTATTAGATAGGATACCTATGCAGTGCTGTATGTTAAGTGCTGTAATAAAACTGAGTGTAACTTCCACCAAAATAAATCAGTAAAGTAAAAACCTGAAAGCTTCCCCCTTAAAACCTGGAGCAAGACAAGGATATTGGTTCTTACCACTTTCATCAAACATAGATTTTTAGGCAAGAAAAACTAAATGGCATCCAGATCGAAAAAGAAGAAGTAAAGTGATCTCTATATGAAGATGACATAATCTTGTACATAGAAAAACCTAAGGTGTCCACAAAAAATCATCCAAAAACACCATTAGAGCTAATAAATGGGCACAGGAAAGCTGCAGAATATAAAATCAACATACAAAAATCAATTATATTTCTATATACTTTCAATAAGCAATCTGAAAATAAAATTAATTAAAATATTCATTTCTAAAGCATCAAAAGAAATAATCTTTAGGAATAAATTTAACAAAAATGTACAAAACCTGTATACTAAAGCCTAAAAAACATTACTGAAAAAATTAAAGAACATATAAATAAAAGGGAAGATATCACATGTTACAAGAATTATTGGAAGACTTAGTATTGTTAAGAATTTATGAACAGATACAAGGCAATTTCTATTAAAATGTTAGCTGCCATTTTTTGCAGAAATTGACAAATTGATCTCACAATTCTTACGGAAATGCAAGGGAACCAGAACACACAATCTTGAAAAAGAAGAACAAAGTAGGAGGACTAACACTTCCCAATTTTTTTTTATAATAAATCTTTATTGTTTAGATTATTACAGATGTTCCTCTTCCCCCCCCCATAGCTCCCCTCCACCTGATTCCCCACCCCACCCCATACCCTTACCCCCCCGCCACTGTCTTCATCCATAGGTGTAAGATTTTTGTCCAATCTCTTCCTGCACCCCTCAGAATCTCTTCCCCTTCCCCCTGAGAATTGTCTGTCGCCTCCCTTTCTATGTCCCTGATTCTATTATATTCACCAGTCCATTCTGTTCTTCAGATTTTTTTATTCACTTGATTTTTAGATTCACTTGTTGGTAGGTATGTATTTGATGTCTTTTTGTTGTTCATAATTTTTACCTTTACCTTTTTTTTTTCTTCTTCCTCTTCTTAAAGAATACCCTTCAGCATTTCATGTAATCCTGGTTTGGTGGTGATGAACTCCTTTAGCTTTTTCTTGTCTGTGAAGCTCTTCGTCTGACCTTCAATTCTGAATGATAGCTTTGCTGGGTAGAGTAATCTTGGTTATAGGTTCTTGCTGTTCATCACTTTGAATATTTCTTGCCACTCCTGTCTGGTCTGCATAGTTTCTGTTGAGAAATCAGCTGACAGTCGTATGGGTACTCCCTTGTAGGTAACTAACTATTTTTCTCTTGCTGCTTTCAAGATTCTCTCTTTGTCTTTTGCCCTTGGCATTTTAATTATGATGTGTCTTGGTGTGGTCCTCTTTGGATTCCTCTTGTTTGGGGTTCTGTGTGCTTCCTGGACTTGTAAGTCTATTTCTTTCACCAGGTGGGAGAAGTTTTCTGTCATTATTTCTTCAAATAGGTTTTCAGTATCTTGCTCTCTCTCTTCTTCTGGCACCCCAAAAATTCGGATGTTGGTATACTTAAAGCCGTCCCAGAGGCTCCTTACACTATCCTCACACTTTTGGATTCTTCTTACTTTCCGCCTCTCGTTGGGTGTTTTTTGCTTCCTCATGTTCCAGATCTTTGGTTTGGCTCTTGGGGTACGGTGATCTACAGTTGAGTTTCTGTATATTCTTTATTTCAGACAGTGTATGCATAATTTCTGACTGGTCCTTTTCTATTTTTTTGGTATTCTCATTAAGGTCCTTGAAGGTCTCTTCAAGTTTATCAGAGGTTTTTAGAAGATTCTTGAGTAACCTTATAAATGTGGTTCTGAACACTGTGTTGTCCATTAGTTTACTTTCCTCCATCTCTTCTATTCGTGACCTGCTTCGGTATCTCCACATTTTGGCTGCCTCCCTGTGTTGATGGAGTGGCTTTGTGTGGTCAGTGACCTATAGGGTCCGGTAGCTCAGCTTCCCCAATCACTCTAGGTGGTCGCTCTTGGTACCCCCCTTTGTGGGCTGAGTGCAAAGTCTTGGTGTTGTTAAGCCTTGATTGCTGTTGGTACACTGGGAGGATTTGATCTCCAGGCCAATTGGCTGTGAGGATCAGCTGTGTCTACACCGGGAGATAGCCTTATTCAACTAGACTTGCAAAATTGTAAAAGCCTCTGTGCTCAGCTTGGATGGGGCAGAGTTTTAGGGTGGAGCCTATAGCCTTGGCTTCCCGTCAGCCCCACCCTATGAGGTTCCTGGGTCTCAGTGTCCCTCAGTGTCCCTCTGTACGCCCTGCAAGCACCTTTGAGAGAAAGGCGCCCTGGAGTTTCGCCCGCTGCCAAACAGTCTAGTCTCTCTCCTAATGAATCTGGATTCCCAGATTCTCGCCCAGAACTGGGTTTCAGTGCAGTCGGAACTGGGGCTCAGCGCATTCCGGAGCTTTTGTCTCCTTCCCGCTAAGGCAATTCAGCAGCACAGTCAACAGTCGGTCCTCTGCATGCATTCATGTGCGCGCCTCCAGACCACTGCCTTTCGCCGCTCCCCTGAATTTCTGCCTTACAGCCCAGATTCCCCCAGTATGAGCCTGGCTCCCCAGGGTCTCGCCCAGAACTGGGGTTCAGTGCAGTCGGAGCTGGGGTTCAACGCAATCTGGAGCTTTTCTCTCCTTCCCGCTAGAGAACGCCGGCCAGGCACTCAGCCACCCCGTCCTCTCCAGCTCCATCCTCCCCGCACGCACCCACGCGCGCCCGTGTCTCCGCCTGTGTCTCCATACCTCAGGCTTTTACGGCTCCTCTGATTTTCCTTGTGGTTTTCTCTTTCCTTCTAGTTGTGGGCGTTTCAGTCAGCCAGCTTTCCTGTGGTTCTGGATGATGTCCGTTTTGACTTTTAGTTGTATTTTTGAAATTGTTGTGCGAGGCTGCAGATTAGGTGTTTACCTATGCCGACATCTTGGTTTCTCTCCAACACTTCCCAATTTAAAAAGATTCTACAATGACTAGTAATCAAGATAATGTAGTAATGACATAAGAATATACTTACAGATTAATGGAAATGGTGCTGGGATAACTGGATATCCACATGCAAAAGAATGAATTTGAACCCTTTCCTCATAACATATGCAAATATTAACTCTTAATGGATCAAACACCTAAATGTAAGAGCTAAAGAATAAAACTCTTAGAAGAAAACATAGGCTTAAATCTTCACAATCTTGTATTGGATAATGATTTTTGAGATATGACACCAAAAGCACAAGCCACAATTAATAGATAGATAGATAGATAGATAGATAGATAGATATTCAAAATTATGAATATTCTTTCCTCAAGAAAGGAAAAAGACAATCCACAGAATGGGAGAAAATATTTGCAAATTTTATCTGGTAATGAATTGTATCTAGAACATATAAAGAACTTTTAAGATTAATAAAAAGACAATCCAATTTTTTAAATGGGCAAAGGTTCTTAATTGACATTTCTCCTAAGAAGATATGCAAATGGCCAATAAGCACATAAAAATATGTTCAACAACATTAGCCATCAGAGAAATACAAATTAAACCCACAATAAGAAAGCATTTCCCACTAGAATGGCTATAATAAAAAAGACAGGTAGTGACAATGTTGGCAAGGATGTGGAGAAATTGGAACCCATACACAGATGGTTGGAATATAAAATGGTGCAGCTGCTTTGGAAAACAATTTGGCAATTCCTTGAAAGATTAACTGTAGAATTGCCATAGGATCCAGTAATTCTAATCCTAGATATACATAGAAGAGAAATGAAAATACTACATATGTCCACACAAATAGTTGTACATGAATACTCTCAGCAGCATTATCCATAATAGTCAAAAAGTAGAGACAACTCAAATATCTAACAACTGGTGAATGGATTCATAACATGTGACACATCTACACAATGGAATTTTATTCAGCAATAAAGAGGAATGAAGTACTGAAATATGCTATAATATGGATGAATCTTGGCAACATTATGCTAAGTGAGAGAAGTCAGTCACAAAAATTATATATTGTGTCATTCAATTCCACTTATATAAAAGATCCAGAAGAGGCAAATCTGTGGAGACAGAAAGTTGATTAGTGATTTCTTAGGGCTGAGAGTGTTGGGGAAAATTGAAGGTGATCGCTAAAGGGTACAGAGTTTCCTTTTGGAGCGATGAAAATTTTCTAAAATTGATTGTAGTGAAGGTTGCATAATTCTCTGAATATAATAAAGCCCATTGAATTGTATACTTTAGAGGGCTGAATTGTATGAGATGTAAATTATAACTCAATATTGTAACCAGAAAAATTGCAGAGAGGAAAAAAGAGATGAGGGATAGAGATGAAGTTGGGAGATGTAGGCACATGTGAAAACTTGGAGGGCTTTGTTGGCCAAATTATATAACTAGGATTTTGTACTAAGGGCAGAAATAAGTCACAGAAAGTGTTTAAGGAAAGGGATGATATATGATTGAAAGTTTTAAAAGCTCATTCTGGCTGCTGTCTAGAGAATGGCTTGAAGGGGCAAAAGTGGAAGCAAGGAGAGCAATAGACATTACAGCAGAAGCCCAGGTGAGACAGGACAGGTATTTGAATTAGGAGATATTAAAAGAAAGATGCAGAAAACAGATGGATTTGAGAGATATTTTAGAGCTAGAACATTCATAAATATAGGGTGTCCCCCAAAAAAGTATACACACACTTTGAATAATTATAAAGGCAGTGTTTATTAAAATACATTTCATTTTCAAAATTGTGCTATCCGCTGTTAAAGTGTGTATACTTTTTTGGGGGACACTATATATATCAGAGCAAGCATTCTGATATCACAGCATCAAACTTTTAGTAAATATATATAATTTAAATGAAATAAAAAATTGTAAGTATTTTATGAAAAAGTTGTTTTTGTTTAAAAATACAGTGTTTGATATTTAACTAGGTTATGAAAAGTTGTTTTTGTTTGATATTTAACTAGGAATCTGTAATGGACTAGATAATTTGGTGGAACTTACAGTTCATCTGACTCTATTCTTTTAATAAAGGCAATTTCTATAAGGAATAATTATATTACTAAAATTTTATAGAGTTTTAAAAACTTGATATGGAATGAAAGTCACAAATATAAAAAATGTTTGTTAAATTATGAGTTCTAATTTGGTAACTCTAACTGTACATCATAGATGCTCACAGAATTTCAAGATTTGAAGGAGCTTAAAAGTCACTCATTTAGTCCAATGAACCTGCTATCCAATGATGAGATTTTTTTCCACAACATTCTTGACCAGAAGTTGGCCAGATCTGATATCCTATCAATGCTTAATATTTATTAATCAGGAGATATTGGAATTTTGACATCTCCAAAGATTTAGTTTGGATAGTAACAGTTTTAGTGGATTCTTAAAATATAAGCATTTTGAAGCTATACTATATGAAAATACTATAAAAAATTAATATTCAAATAAATTATAGTTATTTTTACAAATACTTTTGTCAAATGTTTCTTAATTCATTTTTATCTTTACATGTAAAGAAAGTAAATTATCTCAATGAAGTCAGGAATCCGTTTCTTCTCTATTAGATGAACTGACCATCCATGAAAAGTTTATATATGGCTACTAGCAAAAATTTACTACTGAATTTAGACCAAAATGAATGAATCAGGTATCTAGCAACTACAGCAATAGCAGATTTATCTGGCAAGGTTGAGGAATGAATTGTACCATGTAAATAAATTTTACAAATAACCTGCTGTTATAATCAATTCATGGAGATGTATCTTGGAACATTTCTCACTAAAATCTCTCTAAATCTATCTAAGGTGTTACAGACTTCACTAGCATAGCCAATAGATAAACATAATTTAAGAGCTGTTGATGAATCGGGTACATCATTTTTAAAATTCCATATAATGATGTTAGTGAAGTAAATAAAAGTTAGTTTGCCAACCCATTAAATGTTTCCACAGACAACAGGGTTGATGGACTTGAATGCCACAATATGTGGCCTATGGAAGTGGACTCATATCCTTTAGAAGGCCTCACCGGAAAACCTTTTGTGCCCCAATTATTTCAAAACTCTCTGTCCTGATTACTCCTTAGGTATACACTCCTCAGGTTCACTGCAAAACTATCCTATCTACAAAAAGGGCACCTTCCTTGTACTAGGAGTTCTTTGAGTCAGTCAGTCAGTCAGTCAGGGCTTTTAGTTGCAAGCAACAGTAACTAACTTTAGCCAGTTAATCAAAAGAAACAGTTCATTAAAGATATATTGGGAGGCTCATAGAATTGCTAAGAGGACTAATGATTAGGACTAGGAGGACTAGGTTTAAGACTAATTCCAGGATAAAGGACTTAAACCACTTTGTAAAACTGCCAAGATGAAAAATTACCACTGATGCTTGCTGCGCTACAACTCACTCAGATACCCCAATATGCCCATACTTTCCTGCCAGAGCAGGGTCATTTGTATTTTGATATCACCGCATCAAACATATAGTAAATAATCAGTATATTTTATTCATTCAATAAATATATATTGAACATGTATTATGCTTCTTGAATTAAAAAACCCTCTAGCATCCTTATGTATATGAAGAGATTCTACTTTTTTATAAACATATGCTACAGTTTAAGCACAAAATATTGTACTAATACAAATGCTATAGGATTCTCACATTCCTTATGAACTAAAGAACTGAATTGAATTTGACAACAAGTAATCCAGCCTGAAATCAATGTATATCTGAACTGCATGCATTAGCTGTAGCTCAAAATTAATTGCCTAAGGGAGTAGGAAAAACTACAATGTGGATTACTACAAAGCCTAATTTAAACTAATGGCATAATCGCTGTAAGTACCCTACACTTGGTATGCATGAGTAGTTGCACTCAAATGGGAAAAGGTTGGTGCATTGCTACATTTTATGCTTGCTTGATTAATGCAAAACTGTTCTGGGTAAAAATGAATGTACAAGTGTTGATAGAGACTCATTCATTTCTTTTCACCTTGAACTTGAGCTGTTAATTTCAAAGTTGTATTATTTTGCAAACAACGAAGGCTTAAGGTCTTCATACATATAAATCACTCAGGTGCAAGTTAGAAAATTAAATGGATTCAGATATGAGCCACTTGGAGGTCTGTACAGAGAATGAGTACCTAGGTGAGAAGCCCTGAGCACAAGAGCTCAGATAAAATTTGCTGCTGCTAAGGCAGAAAAAAAACAAGTCATTATCCTGCCTCATTGGTGCCCTTGTCCTCTGGCTACAGGTTTCTGATCAACAATTCCTGATCTTGAAGTACAACATAGGGGAATACTTTTTCCCTTCTGACTCAGGTCTAATAAGGTTTGGCACAACACTGTCTGGTTCATCATACTCTCAAGCTCAATGTGCAACAAAACTATAAGTTGAACCACATGAAATTAATGTTTTTGTAGATCCAAAAGAATCAATTATCAATAATTTCATATGATTCAATCTAACATTCATACTTCAGATCCGTTTGACTTAATCAACACTAGTATTCCATAAAATTTTTATTTTTGTGCCTGACACTGGGTCATCCACCTGTACTTTTAATAATGTGAAAAATGAGGCCCAGGAAAATTACAGAAAGTGTCATGTGGTTAGGTCAAAACTAAGACTAGAACCAAAGTCTTCTGATGGCCAGTTCCACAAGCTCTCTATGAAACTAGGATGCTTTTATGATACAACTCCTAATACTTTGTTTGGCCAATATTATATTTTTTAATTTTTTGAATTAGCCAACGTATTTAAAATGTGAGATTCACATAAAAATCTTGATTCCCAGCTTCTCTTTAAAAAGAGGGTTGGGGTGAGGCAAAGGAGGTACTCTGCAGTCACAACATATCAAGGGGTGCCAAAAACCCCAGTAATCAAGATAAATAATATTGTAATGCAATCTTTAAAAAGAATCAAAGTTAATGCTAAAAGATCCATGATGAAGAAAGTAATCAAGTGTGAAATGAAGACAGGCTGTTTTTTGTTTATTTTATAGCCCTCTGTTATTGTGCAATGGGAATAGTCATATCCAAGCATTCCTCTGTTCTGGGTCACTTGCCCATCAAATCTTCCCACTAGGCAGATTTATAAGTTGACAATCACTAATATATGCAAACTAACTAAGCAGCATGGGGCTTTATATATAGTCAAGTTTTATACTATAGGTCTTTTAATAAATTTTTCCACTTAGTTCAAAATATAAGAAGCTATTTTTTTATACATGGAGATACATACTTTTCCTTTTGCCTCAGGCTCCAACATGGCTTTGCATGGTGGTGCCTGCAACAAACAGGTGGTGCCCAGTAACAACAGAGTATTTGGTCAGAGATAGCCTCCATTCAACCCTCTTCACTAGGCCTCCTTTCTTTCCTCTGCTATCTATTAAAGGTTGGCAAGCCCCAGAATTCAAAGCTGAGCTCTTTCCTCTTCCCTAGGTAATCTCACCCAGGGATTAAAATTGTGGATTTAAATGCCATCTACATTCTAGTAACCCTCAGGTATATGTGTCCAATCATGTGACCTTTCCTCTGAGCTCCAGATTTAAATATACAACTGCTTACTAGGATGATGAACAGTATCATAAATTTGACCCATTCAAAACAGAAAAACTTTTGATTTCCCCCCCACAAACTTGTTTCTCCTCCAGTCTTCTCCATCTCAGTAAATGATACAGCCATCCTTCTAGTTCTTGAGATCAAATATTTACAGTCTGCTTTATCTTATTTCTCTATCCCATGCCTGTAACTCATTAAAAAGCACTATTAACTCTTAAAAAGTAGAGAGTTACAGCGGGAATGTTAGAGAGAGGTGGGGGAGATAAGAGATCAACCGAAGGTGGGGTAAAATCTACTCAAATCTACTCACTTTTTCCATTTCTATTGCTACTATCACAATCCAAGATATCACACCATCGCTCTTCTTGACTGTTGCAAAAACCTTTCAGTTGGTCTTTCTGCCTTAACTATGCATCTATCTCCATCTCCATTGCATTTTCCACTTAATAGCCAAACTTATCTGTATAGAATATAAATCACATTATATTACCACCCTCCTTAAAAACCTTAGTGTCTTTCTGCTACAATTAGACTAAAATGCATACTTCTTACTATGACCTATAAAATATATAATATGCATCATCACATTCCAAACACACTGGCTTCTATATTCTCAGAAATACTGCAGGCACAATCCCTCCTACAGGTCTTTTATATTCTCTGGGCCTGAAATGCTCTTTCCACAGGTCTTACATGGCTGTTTTCTTCTCATCTTTCAAATCTTAGCTCACCTGTCACCTCTCCAGAGAGGCTTCTCTGACCCGCCTGTCTATAGTAAGTAGATCCTTTAGCCACTTTTACTCATATCACCCCAATCTTGTGAAATTACCCTGTTTGTTTCCCTGTTTATTATATTCTTTTCTCATGTGGAGTTCACTGATATATTTTTAGCATCTAGCTTAGTTCTAGGTAAGAACATGTGCTCAATAAATATTTGCTGAATGCATGCCTAGGTCCATGAATAAGTAAATGAGACCAAGCAGACCTTAATAGGAGTATTAGCTATTATAAACTATCTGATGAGCCATCCAAATTAACTTTCTCTTGAGAAACACAATGCTTGTTTTCATTTGTTTGTTTGTTTTAATTTCTGTGAACGTCTTTGAGTTTATTTGAGTTTGATTTCTGTGAATGTCTGAGTTTATTTGCCTGTAACCCTGTTTTTATCCTCTTGTCATTTATCACATATTTTGAATTTTTAAAAACTAAGTTGTAATTGACAGAAAGCATATTAGTTTCAAGTATACAACATAATAATTCAATATATGTATACTTTAATAATCACCAAAGCCCCATCAGTGTGGCTTGGTTGGTTGAGCCTCATCCCATGCACCAGGTGGTCACCAGATAGAATCCCAGTCAGGGTACATGCAGGGGTTCCCAGATGGATCCCCAGTAGGGGGCGTGCAATAGGCAGCTGTTTGATGTTTCTCTCTCACTGATATTTCTATCTCTCTTTCCCTCTCCCGTCCTCTCTCTGAAATCAGTTTTTTTAACCACAAAAAGTTTAGTTAACATCTGTCAGCTTATAGTTACAAAAAAAATCTGTTGTTTTCTTTTGTGATGAGAACTTTTAAGACCTACTCTTAGCAACTTTCAAATACAAAATAGAGTATTATTAATCTTAGCACTACAATGCTTTGTTTAAAAAAATATTTATCTGCATAAGCTTACTTCAGAGAAAAATATTTCATTTCAGAGAACACACAAATCCTAGCTTGTGGGGCAGTATCTGGGTTTTGGAAAATGATCTTAGAGACAATTTAGAGTCAACAGCAACCACATGAAACTATGTGCATTATAAAGGAATCCACAAAATGAAGACCTAAAGAGACAGAAATGGTAGCAGTTGGTGAAACTTGGAAGATAAAAAGATTCCCTTGTACCTTTTTTTTCTGTGACTTTCATTTTTTAATAAATTTAGACAACATCAGTCTCTGTGCATATTTAGGTTCCTAAATGACAGAGGCTCTGGTCACCATGAAATCTGGCTACAAAAGACAGAAATAGCCCTGGATGGTGTGCTCAGTATATAGAGCATCAGCCTACACACCAAAGGATCACAGGTTCTGGGTGTGTGCAGGAGGCAACCAATCTATGTGTATTTCTCACATTGACATTTCTCTCCCCGCCTCCTCCCTTCCACTCTCTCTAAAAATTAATGGGAAAAATATCCTATGAGGACTGGCCAAAAAAAAAAAAAAAGAGAGAGAGACAAATAAAACAACAAACAAGAAATTCTTTTTAGTCAGTTTGGTTTCATCTTATTGCTGTGATTGTTGTGATCCTTCTAAATGGGTAGCAAAACCCAAGATACTACTTTCCATTGTTGTCTTCATCTTGTTGCTGTGTTTTGACACATTATCATGTATGTTTTAAAAAATCAGCCTTATTGATACATGTAAACTATATCATAAAATTCACCCATTTTAGGTGTAGAATTTAAATGATTTTTATCAAATTTAACAGGTGGTGCAAACCAGCATAAATCAGTTTTAGAACATTTTGAGCTCCCTAATAAGATCTCTCATACCTATTTACAGTTAATCCAGATTCCCCCTCTCAGACCTAGACAATCACTAATCTATTTTCTACCGCTATAAGTTTGCATTTTCTGGACATATTATAAAAAGAAAATCATACAATATGTATTCACAAACGTACAATATGTGCTTTTTAAACTTTGCATTATGTTTTTGAGGTTTCCATGATATAGAACATGAAAATACATAGTATATTATTTTTATTGCTGAACAATATTCAATTATATGGGTATATCATATTTTGTCTATTAAATAAAATGTTACAGTTGTTTCCAATTCTTGGCTATTATAAATAATGCTGCCATGAACATTCACATACAAGTTTTTGTGTGGATTTATGTTTTCATTTCTCTTAAGTAGATACCGAGGAGTGGATCTGCTGGTTTATATGATAATTTCATGTTTAACTGTAAAAAAACAACAACTTTCAAACTTTTTAAAGGACTACAGCATATTGTGTTCCCCCAAGCAACATAAAGTGAGCATCCCCATTTCTCTATACCCTCACAAATATTTGTTATTATTTTACTTATTATATCCATTCTACCGGATACAAAACTATGAAATCTCATGCAGTTTTAATTTGCATTTCCTTAATGGCTATTGCATTTCCTCAATAGTCATTCCTATATATTCTTTAGTGAAATGTCTGTTCATATCTATAGCTTATTTTGATTATTTCTATTACTGTTGTGTTTTAAGGGTTCTTAGTAAATTCTAAATGAAAGATCTTCATCAGATATGTTTACTCCTAGACTATTGCTTATATTTTCATTTTCTTAATGGCGACCTTGAAATGCAAAAGTTTTAATTTTTGCTGAAGTTCAATTTATCAATTTTTTTCTTTTATGGGTTGTGCTTTTGGTGTTGCTAATAGCTAAAAAAACCTTTATCTAACCCAATGTCTCAAAGATGTTCTCTTTTATTTATTCTACTAGAGGCCCGGTGCATGAAATTAGTGCACAGGAGGGGGGGGTGTCTCCTCATCCCAGTCTGCACCGTCTCCAATCCAGGACCCCTCGGGGGATGTCCGACTGCCATTTTAGGCCCGATCCTGGGGATCACCTAAACTGGCAGTTGGACATCCCTCACACAATCCTGGACCACTGGCTCCTAATCGCTCGCCTGCCTGCCTGCCTGGTCGCCCATAACTGCCCCCTGCTGCTGGCCTGATCGCCCCTCACTGCCTCTGCATGCCAGCCTGATCACCCCTAACTGCCCCCCCCTGCTGGCCTGGTTGCCCCTAACTGCCCCCCCCCTGCCGGCCTGGTTGCCTCTTACTGCCCCCCCTGCCAGCCTGGTCGCCCCCAACTGCCCCCCCTCTGCCGGCCTGGTCACCCCTAACTGCCCCCTCCGCCAGCCTGGTCACCCCCAACTGTCCCGCCTCTGCTGGCCTGGTCACCCCTAACTGCCCCCTCTGCCAGCCTGGTTGCCCCCAACTGCCCCCCCCTGCTGGCCTGGTCACCCCCAACTGCCCCCCCCCCGCCAGCCTAGTTGCCCCTCACTGCGCCCCCGTCAGCCTAATCACTTTCAACTGCCCCCCCTGCTGGTCTGGTTGCCCCGTGTAGCCTGCTTGTTCAGTCATTTGGTCGTCCCCCACTAACCCCTGCCAACCTGGTTGCCCCATGCAGCCTGCTTGTTCAGTCGTTTGGTCGTCCCCCACTAACCCTCCTGCCGGCCTGGTCACCCCACACAGCCTGCTTGTTCAGTTGTTTGGTTGTCCCTCACTAACCACCCCTGCTGGCCTGGTCGTAGGCAGCCATCTTGTGAGGGTTAATTTGCATATTACCTCTTTATTATATAGGATGAGTTTTATTTTCTTAGCTTACATTTAAGACTATGATTTTTATGTATGGCATGAAATAAGAAAATTCATATTTTTGCATGTGGGTATGTAATTGTTCCAATACCATTTGTTGAAAACATTATACTTTTCACAATGAATTTCCTTGGCATATTTATAAAATACCAATCAACTATAAATGTAAAAGTTTATTTCAGACTTTCAATTGTGTTTCATTTATCCATGTCTATCCTTATGCCATAACACAGTCTTGATAACTATATATGTATAGTAAGTTCTGATATGGAAAAGTGAAAGTCCTCCAACTTGTCTTTTTCAAAATTGTTTTGGCTATTGTAGGTGTTTTGCATTTCCATATAAATTTAGGGTTAGCTTTTCAATTTATGCAAAAAATACCACACTGGATTTTGATAGGTATTGCATTGAATCTCTATAGCTCAATTAGTAGAGAATTTCCATCATAATAATATTGAATCTTCTAATCTACAAACATGGAATGCCCCTCCATTTACTTAGATCCTCTTTAATTGCTATCAACGAAGTTTCTAAATATTCAGTGTTTTATACTTCTTTTGTTAAACTTATTCCAAAAGTATTTTAACCATTTTGATGCTTTTTGAATAGAAAAATATTTTGTTTTCTGATTTGTCAATGCATAGAAATACAACTAAATTTTTTCAGCTTGTTTACAGTTTTGCATTTTTTAATAGGTATGCAATTCATATATCACAAAATCTACCTTTTAAAATATATAATCCTGTGGTTTTCAGTATATTCACAGAATTGTGCAACCATCCCCACTAATTCCAGAATATTTTCATCATCTTCCAAAGGAAACCAGGTGCCCATTAGCAGTCATTCCTCATTTCCCTTTATCCCCAGGCCCTAATCAATAACCTAAATTTTGTCTCTATAGATTTGTATACCTTAGATATCATATAATATGTGGTCTTTTGTGTCTGGCTTCTTTCACATAGCATAATATTTTTGAGGTTCATCCATGTTGTAGCATGTGTCAACACTTCTTTGCTTTTTATGACTGAATAATCTATTATATAGATGTATCATATTTATCCTTTAACCAATTATTGGACATTTGATTTATTTACACTTCTTGGTTATAAGAATGCTACTGCTTTGAACACTCATGTACAAGTTTTTGTGCAGACATACTCTTTCATTTCTCTTGGGAGTATATCTAGGAGTGGTCATATTTAATCTCTAGAGGAACTCCAAACTATTTTTCAAAGTTGCTACATTATTTTACATTTCCACCAGCTATTGTGAACGTTCCAATCTCTCCATGTCCTCACCAACATTTATCTTTTTTATTATAGCCATCTCAGTGCGTGTGAAATAGTATATCACTATAGGTTTGATTTTTCTCTGATGGCTAATGAAGGTGAACTTCTTTTCATATGCATATTGGCCATTTGTATATCTTATTTGAAGACATGTCTATTCTGGCCCTCTCCGGCTTGGCTCAGTGGATAGAGTGTCAACCTGAAGACTGAAGACATGTCTATTCTGATCTTTTGCTCCCTTTCAAATTGGGTTGTCTTTTATTATTGATTCATAATAGTATTATATATATTCTTGACATAAGCACCTTATCATATAAATGATTTGCAAATATTTTTCCCCACTCTTTTGTCTTTTCTTTTTCTTGGTTATGTCCTTTGAAGCACTTTTTTTCTTTTGATTTGATGGTCTAATTATGTACTTTTTTACATTGTGGATGTGATTTTAGTGATAGGGCTAACTAACCACTGTTTAATTCAAGGTCATGATGACTTACACATACGATTTCTTCTTAAAATTTTGTAGATTTAGCTATTAAAATTAGGTCTTTGATCCATTGTAAGTTAATCTTTGAATGTACTACAAAAATAGTGTGATATAAGGGTGCAACTTCATTCTTTTGCATGTGGATATCCAGTAGTCCCAGCACCATTTGTTTAAAAGATTATTCTTTCCTATTGAGTGATCTTTGCACCATCATAATATCATGAGTCTTAAATAATAAAATACCAGGTTATGATGTTACAATGGTAATACTATATCCATTTGTTTTTTATGGTTAAGTCTTTAAATAATCTTTTCATATTTATAATATCGAAAAGAATTTCAGAAGCAGTTTCCATTTTAGATTATCTTAATATTCACCTTGATGCAGTTGTAGTCCAGCCTAAGAAACTTCTTTGTCATTATTCTATTCATATTATCAAAGAAATTGATACTAGATTTTTATAAATTAGGATATTTTCTCTACGTAAGAGAAACCTAAGTCTCAATGGCTTAAATAAAAATAAAATTTATTACTTCATATAAGAAGTCCAGAGATAGGGCAGCCACCTGAGGTAGCTGATTCATTGGCACACTGAGGAAGGTGGACAGCATCCAGGAAAGGCATATTCTCCAGTGTCCTCTTCAGATGGACACACAATGCAATATACAGATGATGTATCATAGAACCATACATTTGAAACCTAAATAATTTTATTAACCAATTCACCCCAATAAATTTAATAACGAACAAACAAAAGAAATACTACAAGACCAGGAAATAAACTTTTGTTGTTTTAAGCTTCTGTGATTTTGCGACTGTTTTGTTATGGCAGCACAGATGGCCTTAGCTGACAAGAAAGATGACTACGGTATTTTACTAGTGTTTCTGCCCTTCTGATTCTTCAAATACATCTAAAGAGGCCATAATATACAAAGGAACACTGTTTCCTTAATTACATTTAATTCCGAAGTCTAAAAAGTTAGGAAAAGACTTCTTTTAAGACAAGGCCTGGTGCAACTTTTATCTGCCTATCTAAATCAATATAAATTGGTATCATCTTTCCTACTTAAATATTTATAATGTTTTACCATCTGAATAAATGATGCCATTATTCCAATATTTAACTAGAGAACTTGCAGTTCCCAATACAACTTTAAAATTTACATTATAATGCACAAGCCCTGTATACTATACTTATTCATATTTGCATAAATATTCCTAAATTAAAATAATTTGTTATAGATAAAAGGCCAAAATGTATCCTTGGGGTTTCTTATATAGAAATGGTTTTTAATATCATAAATTGAATACTTTTTATACACCAAAGAATCTTCTAAATTAAAGTCATTCAGTTCTCAGCATTATTTGAAGCAAAATGAGGAGACAGGTTACCTATAACAATCTTCATTTTAGTTGAATATGGCAACAAAAAGAAGTGGTTTGTTAGAACAGTAACAGCATATTTGTTGGTATGTTCTAACCTGAAAAAGAAATTAAAATGTGTAAATTTTGTATTTTATTAGACTAACACTATTCATGACAATACCTTGATGTTCCTATAAATTCAAAAGTTTATCTAAGATTATATGTTAGTTTTACAGAAAATCATAATTCCAAAACGAGTTCTATCTATATATGTAAAAGGCTAATATGCAAAGTGCCCCCTTAGGATTTTGACCAGGAGACCAGGAGTTCGATCGCTTGCTATGATGTGCGCTGACCACCAGGGGGTGGCACGGAATATGGCAGGTGACCAGCGGCAGTGGCAGGGCGCTGAGGGAGCAAGGGAAGGAGGGGGAAGGGAGGTGGGGAGACGGGGAATCTGATTGGCCCTGATTGCTGGCCAGGCCTACCCATGCACAAATTTCTTGCACTGGGCCTCTAGTTGTTTATAAACAGATTGTTTACTGGCAAACTAAAGAACAATGTCCTAAACAAGTTAATAAACAGAAAACAAAGCTGCTAAAGTCCTTTTGCATATTTACATTTTAAAATATTTTTATTAGAGCATTTATCATTTTTAACTATTTTTCACTTGTAGTTGACATGCATTATTAGTTTCAGGTGTACACCCCAGTGAATAAACATTACATTACTTACTAAGTGGTCATCCCAATAAATTTCACACCCATCTGACACCATATGTAGTTATTAGAATATTATTGACTATATTCCCTATGTTGTACTTTACATCCCCATGACTAGTCTGTAATGACCAATTTGTACTTCTTTTTTTAAAAATATATTTTATTTATTTTTTACAGAGAGGAAGGGCGAGGGATAGAGAGATAAAAACATCAATGAGAGAGAAACATTGATCAGCTGCCTCCTGCACACCTCCTACTGGGGATGTGCCCACAACCAAGGTACATGTCCTTGACCGGAATCGAACCTGGGACCCTTCAGTCCGCAGGCCGACGCTCTATCCACCGAGCCAAACTGGTTAGGGACAACTTGTATTTCTTAATCCCTTCAAGTTTGTCACCCATTCTCCAAACCCCCTCCCATCTGGCAAATGTCAAAATGTACTCTGTATCTATAAATTTGTTTCTGTTCTGCTTGTTCATTAATTTTGTTTAGATTCAATTGTTGATAGATATGTATTTATTGCCATTTTATTGTTCATACTGTTATCTTTTTTTAATTCTTAAAGAAGACCCTTTAATGTTTCTTATAATACTGGCTTAATGGTGATGAACTCCTTTAGATTTTTCTTATCTGTGAAGTTCTTTATCTGTCCTTTCATTCTAAATGATAGCTTTGCTGGATAGAGTTATCTTGGTTGTAGGTCCTTGCTTTTTATCACTTTGAATATTTTTTGCCAACCCTTTCTAGCCTGCAAAGTTTCTGTTGAGAAATCAGCTGATAGTCATATAGAGCTCCCTATAACAAACTGCTTTTTTCTTGCTACTTTTAAGATTTTCTCTTTGTCTTTAACCTTTTGCATTTTAATTATCATGTATCTTGGTTTGGGCCTCTTTGAGTTCATCTTGTTTGGAACTCTCTGCACTTCCTGAACTTGTATATCTTTTTCTTTCACCAAGTTAGGGAAGTTTTCTGTTATTTCTTCAAGCAGATTTTCAATTTCTTGCTCTCTTCTCTTTCTGGCACTGCCATGATGAGAATTTTGGTATGTGTGAAGTTGTCCCAGAGGCTCCTTATAATTATCCTCATTTTTTTGGATTCTTTTTTCTTTTTACTGTTCAAATTGGTTGTTTTTTGCTTCCTTATATTCCAAACCTCTGATGTGGTTCTCAGCTTCATCTATTCTACTGTTGATTCCCTATAAATTATTCATTTTAGTTAGTGTATCCTTCATTTTTCCCTGGTTCTTTCTAATGCTGTGAAGGTTCTAAGTTCATTCAGCATCCTTATAACCAGTGTTCTGAAGTCTGCATCTAGTAGTTTGCTTGTCTCCATTTTGCTTAGTTCTTTTTCTGGAGTTTTGTTCTGTCCTTTCATTTGGGACATGTTTCTTTGTCTCATTTTGTTTCTATGTAGTAGGTAGAGCTGCTACATCTCTCAGGCTTGGTAGAGTGGGCTAATGTAGTAGGCATTCTATAAGGCCAGTGGCGCAACCTCCCCAGTTACCCTGGCTGGGCCCTTGAGGTGTGCCACCCCCACCCACCCCATGTAGGCTGTGTATACCCTCTTCTTGTAATTAAGCTCTGATTGCTGCTGGCATGTCAATAATAGGGATTTACCTCCAGGCTGATGAGCTGTAAGGACTGGCTGAGACCACCAACCATGGACCTCTGGCCACTGTGGAGGATCAGTTGTGCAGGGGCCCATCCCAGGGAGCAGGACTTACTTCAGCAGGGCTCTGGTGCCCCCTGAATCTTCCCCTTGAGTGTGTTGCTTATGGAGGTAGGTGGGTGGTGATGCTTTGGCCATGGTCTGAAGCTGTCCACTGGGTGTGCTGACTCTGTGTTCCGCTGCCATCTGTGTCCTGTCCAGGGCCACCCAGCATGACTACAAAGTGATCTTCAGATGATTGCTCCTTGTGTTGGGCTTGGAGTTGCCCAGGTGAGGCCAAGCTGCAAACCAAGGCTGGCTGCTGCTAGTGCTGGGCCTGGGCCACTTAGTGAGATCTATGGGGCCAAACGCTGCTTATTTGAAAGACTTAAGGAGAACCTGAAGCATGAGCCAAGACTGGCCATTCACATGGAAGAGCCACTCGAAACAGCTCGGGTGCCCCCAAATGATGGATGGGGTGGGGCCTCAGGGGATCACCAGGGCAGGGTGAACAGAGTTAGCCAGGTTGATAGATCTCAGAGATATGGTGCCAGAGATATGCTGGCTCTGTGAGGGCAGGGCTCATCAAAGGAACAATGACCTCAGTCAGCACTTCGGTCTGGGAAAAAGCCACCCAGCCTTCCCCACTCCCTACCCCACCTCTTGCCCTGATGCTGGACAATTCAGTTCCTCCTCCTATATCTCTGCTGCTTTTTAAGCTGCTGCCCCAGTGCTGGAGCTCAGAGGGAGTGAGTCTATGCACAGGCCCTTTAAAAGGTACTGCCTGGGACTCCAGCAGATCTCTATTTTCCTCAGCCTCAATTCCCACTGGTTTTTACAGCTAGAAGTTATGAGGACTTCTCCTTCTGGCACTGGAACCCTGGGCTCAGGAGCCTGGTGTGGGGCTGGGACCCCTTGCTCCTCAGGGGTGACCTCCACAGCTGAGATATTCCTCTCAAATTTTATCCACTACACGTGGGTGTTGGACTAGCCTGTTCTGAATCTCCATTCCTCCTACCAGTCTCAATGTAGCTTCTTCTTTAATTTCCTAATTATAGGACTTCCAGTCAACCAGATTTCTGGTAGTTCTGAATGACTGTTCTGCAGTTTAGTTGTAATTTTGACATGGTTGTGAGAGGAGGGGAGTACTACATTCACCTACACTGCCATCTTGACTGTAAATTCTCCACAATCTAATTTTAGAACATTTGTGTTACTCCCAAAAGAAACATTATTCCCATTCGCAGTCACTCCCTGTCCCCACTCCCAATCCTAGACAACCACCAATTTACTTCCTACTGCTACAGATTTGCCCATGTCTACATTTTAGCATGAAGGAATTAGTAAGAAATATTATTGTTAAGTATACAATGATTCAAAAAAGCCCTAACAAGCTAAACAAATAGATTAACAAATGGGGTAAGAAGTGGAGAGAGAAAATTAAAAAGCTAAAAAAAGTATTAAGTAACTTAATTTTAATCCCATAATTAGAAAGTAGCCGATTCCCTATGCAATATTACACAGAGATTGAATTTTTGCTCTATTTTAAATAGAACCACTTCATTATCTAAATATTGCTATAATTAATTTTAATTTAGAAGAGTGCATTATTCATGATTATCCATTTGAAAAATATCTTTAGCAACTTGTCAGGCCAACAGAGAAATTCTAGGACTGGGAACACACCAAAGATCTTAGAGGACAGTACTGATGCTTGTGTATTTCCAACCACGCACCCCAGAAAATGTATCATAGCATCACTCAAACTTCTAGGGATCTGAATTATATTTTAAAAACAATCCTGCTTTGTAATTTTAGATATCCTATATAATAAAAAGCCAGTGACCATAACAGCATAATGATCAGAACGACCGATTGACCAGTTGCAATGAGGTGCACTGACCACCTCTTGGTCCTTCCCCACTGCCTGAGGCTCAGATCGATTGCCAGGCCAATGGGGAACTTGGGTGGGTGGAGGCAGTGGAGCGGAGCGGGACTTGGGACTGGAGAGCAGGTGGAAGATGGCCCTGATTGCAGGCTAGGCCTAAGGACCCTACCTGTGCACAATTTCATGCGCTGAGCCTCTATTATAAAATAAAACCATTGGATAACAGAGTAGCCAAAAGGATATTATTTTGCTTTGAGTGAATAAGTTTCAATACTGGTATATTATGTATAAATGGCTTATCTTTTACTCTATACTCTCCTCACATGCTCATATCCACATTTACAAATATATATATATATATATTTCAGAGAGAAAGGTAGAGGGAGAGACAGAAACATCAACGATGAAAGAGAACCACTGATCGGCCACCCCTCACACGCCCCCCACGGGAGATCGAGCCTACAATCTGGGCACGTGCCTCTCACCAGAATAGAACCTGGGACCTCTCACTCAAACCACATTAATTTAAAGCTCTGATACAAAAGATTTTATTTTGCTTTTGCTCCTATTTGTGTGTGGGGGGGGGGGAGGAAGTATATTATGATTTTAGCCTTTGAAAGAACCTGCATACTAAGATTTTATTCAAGAATATCTAATTAAATTTCAAATAATCCCACAGGAAAATGTAATAAGAGTCCACAGGCTAGTTTACCTATGAATTATACAATGTTTTTCATTAAAATGAATCATATACTCCTCCTCCTGTCTAAGCATAATCCTTCCATCCATGTTCTAAATCTCATTCACTTCTTCCCTTTCAGTAATTATTCTTCCTCTTATATGTATCTTTAAAATCCAAGTGTCTCCCCTTAGGATCAAATAATAATTAAAAACTCTCTGTAAACTGCCGAACACTCCAGCTATTGGAGTTTTCCTGTTCCCTTTCACTATCAATTTTCTTGAATGTTGTCTTCATTTGCTGTCACTGCTTTCTTACTTGCCAATCATTCCTCAATCTACTGGAATATGGCTTCTCTGTGACCAGTTCTACAAAAGTAATCTTTCAGAGAACACTGTTGATCTCTGAGTTGCTTTTCAAGCTTTATCTTGACATCTTAGAAAGACAGACATTTGCTGACCTATCTTTTTCTTGAAAGACTCTTTACATCATTGGTATAAAAATTACTAAATACATGTGCTCTTTCTCTTACTTTTTTGAGTGTTCCCTTTTGATCCTTTACCCATCTCTTACATGCCATATTTGCCCAAGCCTTTTCTTCTTACTTTACAATATCTCTAGTTTCTCTTCCTCACTATTCTCAGTCCTTAATTACCACCCATATTTTGATAACTCCCAATTCTATATCTCTAACCAAATCTCCATCCTGGCTATAGAACCATACACCCAGCTGCCTATTCAATAACTCCAATTGCATGTCCCACAAGCAACTCAAATTTAATCCATCTAAATTTAACTCATAATCTGCTCTTCCTCATGAATAGCCCCACCATTCACCCAGTTACCTGAGCCATAAACTGTGACTTGATCTTTCCCTTATCTCTCACATCCAACCAATCACCAAATAGGGCTTGTGAGCCAAGCCTTTGTCTTAGCAGCAATAAGACATCACTGAAGGGCATTAGGCAGTGAAGGGACAAGAACAAGAATATGTCAGAAAGATTACTCTAACTCCATAATGGAGGGTAGAGTGGAGGTAATCACAGAAATTATTTTCACCTGAACTGAGGGAGAAACCATTGGGGGAATGACACGTTAATGAATGTTACATGTCAAATATAAAAACAAACACGTTGAGGAAGAGCGGAGTTTTTTTTTTAATGCAGTGTTAAATATACTAGAAATGACAAATATTTCTTCCCGCTATATCATACCTTTAGAAAATCTATTCCCTGACAGCTGTGTTCAGGTCCTATAATTCTGTACTATCACCTCTTTGCCCTACCCTCAGCTGATTGGATTACCTGTGGATACCTGACTTCAAAAAAACCTTACCATAGCCTCAGTCAAGCCATTAAAGCCTTTTCTACTACCTGCATGGAAAGGGGATAGCCAATCAGTCTCTACTGGGTCCTTGAAGTAATTTGCTTATTCTATTGAAACAGCAGTGTTTATATTTGATAAGGAATTTTTGAGTACTATATAACCAAATAAAATCTCAGACAGAACATAATATCAGGATATATGAAACAATAATTGAAAACTTAGTCTTTTATTCAAACAATTGACTTTTAGAAATCCTACAGAAATAATTTAAAAAATAGAGCAAAGATTTGGAGGGGGAAATGATGTTCATTCACTACTAGGTTATTTACAATAGCAAAATTTTTAGATAGCAAAATTGGATTAACTAGATGGTCCATAATTGAAAATTGCTTAAGGATATATACAAAAAACACTAACAATGGTTATTTCTACTATTATATGGTGAAATTATAGTGAGTTTATTTTCTTTTGCATTTTTCAAGTTTTCTAAACTAAGCGTTAAAAGCAAATTAAAAACAAATGTATGCCTTAAAAACAAATTTAAAATGTTAATAAAACTTTACTCACAACTTTAACCAAGTAATTAATCTCAACATCAAAATAATAGGGCAAACTCATATTATGTATCTCCAAAATAGATGCATTACATCACTTACGTGATATTTTTGCCCTAAATGTTTAATTGGGTCATGAGGAAACAATCAGACAAATCCATATTGAGGAGTATTCTATAAAACAAATGGCCTGAATTCTCCAAAATGTCAATGTCTTTAAAAATAAAAAGCTCTGGCCAGGTGGCTCAATTAGTTGGAGTGTCATCCTGTACACCAGAAGGCTGTGGGTTCAATTCCCAGTTGGGGCACATACATGGGTTGTGGGTTTGATCCCTGGTCTGGGCATGAATGGACAACAAACTGATCAATGTTTCTCTCTCTCTCTCCTTTCCTCTCTAAAAATCAATACACATCCTTGGGTGAGGTTAAAAATAAACAACCAATTATTTTAGACTATAGGAGAGTAAAAGGTGTTACAACGAAATTTGAAATATGAACCTTGATTGATCCTGTATAGAAAAATAAAATTATTAGAATTATAAATAACTGAATATAGACTGTGTCAGAATACATTTTTGTTCAATATTAAATTTCTTGAGTGTGGTAATGATAGGAAGGTATGGTATACATGTAGTGTTATGGTATATAATGGTATGTAGGTAATTATCCTTGTTCTTAGGAGATATATGCTATCATGCCATGTATTTAGCAGTAAAGTGTCATGATGCCTGCATCTTATCTTTAAATAGTTCAACTAAAACACACACACACATACAGTATTACCGCATACCAGTGTTTCTCAAACTATTTCTAAGGAGCCTTTTTAGACTTTTTTTTTTTTTTTTTACTAATTAGAGACCCACCTCCCATAAAACTTTAAAAAATTGTGGTAAAAAACACATAAAATTTGCCATCTTAAACATTTTTAAGTGTATGGTTCAGTAGTGTTAAGAAATTTACATTGTTGCACAATCTCCAGAAGAACCTTTTCTTTTTTTGTTTTAAATATATTTTATTGATTTTTTACAGAGAGGAAGAGAGAGGGATAGAGAGTTAGAAACATCGATCAGCTGCCTCTTGCACACCCCCCACTGGGGATGTGCCCGCAACCAAGGTACATGCCCTTGACCGGAATCGAACCTGGGACCCTTGAGTCCGCAGGCCGACGCTCTATCCACTGAGCCAAACCGGTTTCGGCCAGAAGAACCTTTTCATCTTATGAAACGGAAACTCTATATCGATTAAACAACAAATTCCCATTTCTTCCTCTCCTACCTATTCCCTGTCCACTGCCATTTCTATTTTTTTTAATCTATGGTTTTGACTGCTCTGGATACCTCATCTATGTGGAATCATACAGTATGTTGTGTGTGTGTGTGTGTGTGTGGTGGTGTGTGTGTGTTTGGCTTATTTAATTTAACACAATGTCCTCATAGTTCATCCTTTTCTTTTTTTAGGATGCCATGCCAAGCAGAAAGCCTCTGAAAAATCCATCTATCACTAGACTGTTCTTCACAAATGACAGCATCTCCTCAGCTGTGCGTTTCACCTCTGCAGATAGGTGGTTGCTCTTACAGATCTTCAGCTGTTCCTTGGCTTTCTTCATGTCTTTCTCTACTTGTTGCCAGTCAACTTTGATGTACCCAGTATGGTCTGCAAGCTGAAGGAGAAAAAAAGTCTTCCGACAGCTGTTGCAGCCAACTTTCCAACCTTCTGGAATATGAAACCTATGCACCACCCAGTGACACCTCCAATAACAGCTGGGTTGCCATGCTCTACTTTTCAGCTGAGGGTCCCTATTCCTGCCTAAACAGCTTGTGCCACCATGGCTGCTTTTTAACAAATTCTGCAAGGTCCAGTGACTCAAAATGTCCTAGAGTGGATGCGGACACTTCAGCAAGCTTTTCTCTTGATGACACACACAGAGGCTAGGCACTGTAGAACAGGGAGTGGCGAGCTGTCTCCTAGCAATGTGGCTTCCGCAGGTGGGTCTGATATTTCCATTCCCAAGGCCCTAGGGCCATGGTCGGCAAACTGCGGCTCCTGAGCCACATATGGCTCTTTGGCCCCTTGAGTGTGGCTCTTCCACAAAATACCACGGCCTGGGCGAGTCTATTTTGAAGAAGTGGCGTTAGAAGAAGTTTAAGTTTAAAAAATTTGGCTCTCAAAAAGAAATTTCAATCGTTGTACTGCTGATTTTTGGCTCTGTTGACTAATGAGTTTGCCGACCACTCCGTAGGGTAAGGGCGGGCTGGGCTCACCATGGTCTGTGGTCACCCTCGTTTCATCCACTTTGTAGAATGTGTCAGAATTTCCTTCCTTTTTAAAAATGAATACTACTTCATTGTTTGTATATGCCACACCTTGTTTTCTCATTCATCCATCCATGGACACTTAGGTTGTTTCCACCTTTTGGCTATTGTAAATAATGCTGTTAAGAACATGGATGTACAAATACCTCTTTGAGACCCTCCTTTCAACTCTTTGGATATACTGGTATACCCCAAAGTGGTCATTGTATATTAATTTTTTTGTGCAACTGCTGTACTGTTTTTCATTACTGCTAAACCATTTTACATTGCCACCCACAGTGCACAAAAGTTTGAATTTATCCACATCTTCACCAACACTTGTTATTTTCTCTTTTTGATAATAGCCATCTTATTGGGTGCGAGATAATACTTCACTGAGATTTTGATTTGCATATTCCTGATGTCCAACTTTTTGTGTGCTTATTGGCCATTTGTAATTTTCTTTGGAGAAATGTCTATTCAAGTCCTTTGCCCATTTTTAAAATAAGGGTAATTGTTTTTGTTGCTGTTGTTGAGTTGTAAAAGTTCTCTGTATATTCTAAATATATGTTATCAAGATATGTGATTGGCAAATACATGGTGAGACAAAAGTAGGTTTATAGATTGTGAGTACATAAAACAAGAGTTTATTCTTTCATTATTTAAATAATTACTTACTAATTATTGTATTTTTTTCCATATGAACAACTGTAAACCTACTTTTGCCCCACCCTATATTTTTCCCATTGCATATATTGCCTTTTTACTCTGTTGATTGAGTCTTTTGATGCACAGAAGTTTTAATAAATTTTGATCTAGTCTAATTTCTCTCTTCTTTTACTTTTGTTGCCTATACTTTCTGTGTCATATCCAAGAAATCATTGTCAAATCCAATGTCATGAGTTTTTCCTATATGTTTTTATCATAAAGTTTTATAGTTTTAAGTTTATGTTTTGGTCTTAGATCCATTTTGAGTTAACTTTTTATGTAGTGTAAGTTAAGGGTCCAATTTTATTCTTTTGCATGTGGATACCCAGTTTTCTATAGCTTTCTTATCACAAATCAGTACAATCTTTAGGTTAGAGAAAGTTATGTTAAGAAAACTTGCTTAGATCATAATTAACTTTTTTGACAAAAGAAAAGCATTTAAAAACAAATTGGTATTAAATATCAACTTGCCGAAACCGGTTTGGCTCAGTGGATAGAGCGTCGGTCTGCGGACTGAAAGGTCCCAGGTTCGATTCCGGTCAAGGGCATGTACATTGGTTGCGGGCACATCCCCCGGTGGGGGGTGTGCAGGAGGCAGCTGGTCGATGTCTCTCTCTCATCGATGTTTCTAGCTCTCTATCCCTCTCCCTTCCTCTCTGTGAAAAATCAATAAAATATATTTTTTTAAAAAAATATATCAACTCACTTCACTAAATCTCTTCAAAGATGTTCATTTTTCTAAAACTAAGTGGATGCAGTACAAAACTTATATTTGCAAAAGTATTCATACCTCAATATTCAAATACTGGAATAGCATTTTTCTGTTGAGAAAACCCTCAAGTAATAGCTGACTTTGGAAATTTCAAGTTTATAAATAAATTTTGAAGTATTTGGTTATCTAAAATTACAGGCAGGAATAAGTCTCTGTAGAATCTCATAGACAAGAGGAAAAAAGTAAATGAAGCATTCAAGAAGAAAATACAAAAAACAATATCAAAAACTTTCCCTATAACAGATCTTCTTTAAAAAAAAAAAGACATCACTACTCTCAAATCAGAAGTCAAATGGATGACTCAGATATCATTAATTTTTCTCAATTTAAAATAATTAATAACTTTAATTGCTTAAAACTATTAAATAGGCACAGTTTTACAATTATTCTATCAAGGTGACATTATTGCCATTTATAAAGTTATTCCATCATGTGAAAAAAATAATAAAATGATCCTCCAAGTATTGAACATTTTGATTATTGTATAGCAAAACAAATTTTGATCAAACCAACATTTTTTTCTTCCTATTATGCTAAATGATTAGATTATAATCTGCAGCCAAAACATAAATTATAATTATATTGTGGTGAACACTGTACATTGCTAGTTCAAAAGAAAACTACTTTGTCAAATTTATAATATCATCTACTTGAATGACTACCTTGGCATACAAAGGCTCCATCTTTTAAAAATTGTTTCTAGTCTATTCCATTTTAAATACCATCCAGTATCCTTTTATAATATTAATACATCACCAATTTACTTCCTTTGTAGAACAAAGACAAGCACTTTAAAGCTTGTAAAGTGACTAATTCTTAATGTTGTCAAATTAAGTTAAGCAATTTAATGTAATTACTAAATGTACTGACTTCTTTAAATATTGTAGTAATTAGAGAAACTGTTTTACTGCCACTTATAATGTACATAAATAACTTGGCTTAAGCAAAGTTGTTTGGGCTGGTCTTTGTTTGGGGGAGGATAGGGTACTGAATTCTAATAGCCATTCTTGAAGTCATAACTTTTATTCATCCAAATCAACAAAAGCATCTCTCTATATAAAAGCCTAACTGACAGAACTACCAAAAGACCAGTCGCTCTGATGCGCACTGACCACCAGGGGGCAGACCCTCAACGCAGGAGCTGCCCCCTGGTGGTCAGTGTGCTCCCACAGCGCGAGTGCTGCTCAGCCGTCCTGGTGGCTTACCAGCCTGGTAGCAGCCACTCACTCCCTCAGTAGTCCTACAGGTCCAATCTCCAGAGAACGGGCCAGGCACCAACGGACTGGCATCGCTGGCACAAACCTGACAGCGCTGCCAGTCTCCTGGAAGTCAGCCTCGGGCACTGTGGCCGCTTCCCCTCCCTAGATGCTCCGCAAGGAAGAAACAATATAAAAACGGCTGCCAGGTGACTCCAACAACCTGCGTGAACATTAGCAGGACAGAAGCGGATACCAGGCAGTCAAGGGCATCCCACTGCCTGCCTGGAGGGCCAATCACATCCTGGCTCCCCTCACCCACCTCACGACAGGCGCCAGAAGCAGGGCTTATGGCTGGTGAGTGCTGCTGCAGCAGCGCAAGCCTCTCTCCATCACGTCTGACTGGGAGCGAGCCCATGGCAGGCGCGAGCCCATGGCAGGAGCGAGCCCATGGCAGGCGCAGCAGAGCCAGGATGAGCAGGAGTGGCAGGCAGGAGCGCCAGGTGGCGCTGGACTGCTGGTTTTGGCTCAGTCCCCACAGGCCATGCCGAGGGACCCCACCTGTGCATGAATCTGTGCACCAGGCCTCTAGTTTGATATAATAACATTGGATCTCTTTCTATCTCTGGCTTTGAATTCATATTGTTAAAATAGTGCACTTTCTTATTTTGCTGTATAGCCACCACTGTTAGTGTTAATGGTAGTTTTCACCATAGACAAAACAATTTTGATCTGAACTGGACAGCCTTTAGAATTGTCCATTGCCTAAATAGGCCCTTATCCCATACTCTTGAATAAAAATCCAACTATGTGTCCTAAACTTGTAAGGAGTTATGAGGGTAGGGAACGACCTAACCCTTGGACAACTGGGCCTTAGACAATTATTTTCTCTCAAAGAAATAAGTAGTTTAAAGTAAATGTTACTGGATCATTTCAGCCTTTAATTGAATAAACAGGTGATTAAAAATAAAAACACCTGAGTAATGAAACTTACTGCTATACTGTGATTAATCATTGCAACTCTGTAACTAGTTTTTCTATCAATAAATTAAAGTGATTAATTCACCTTTTACCTTAATGTATTTTCAATTGCTTTCTTCTTGTTTTCTCAACACCAAAGTCTATGGCTGTCTTTTAAGACTTTATTCATCCTTCATCTTCTCCCTCAATCATTCACTCAGTTACTATTTTGTTATAGCAGGTACAAGGTTGAACTAGTATACCAAGCACAATAGAGATGGCCAACATTACAAATACATATAAAATTTCCATTATTATTTCAATAATGCTAAGTATTAAGATGCTATGAAAACCTATAAGTAGGGGGGGTCTGGTCAAGTCAGAGAGATCAAAGAAGGCATCCTTGAGAAAGGGACCCTTGATCTAAACTCTATAGGACAAGTAGGTCTTAACCAAAAAAAGAAGGAAGCAAAAGTAATCCATGCAGAACAGCACAAAGGCCCTACAGTGAAAGCGAACATGTTAGACACAAGGAACTAAAAGAAAATTCAATGAGACTGAAATGAAGGGGACTGAATAATGTACAAAGAAACTAGAGAGAAAGACAGGCTCTATAATCATGAAAAGGTTAGAAGCAAAAGACTAATATGATTAAATTTGTGTTCTATAAAGATGACTATGACTGCAATAGATTTGAAGAGGGCCAAAGTGGGTGTGTGAATTAGGAGGCTATTAAATTAGTTCAGGAAAGAGAAATCATAGGAAAATCAGAGTACAGGCATAGCTTTCATTACACTTCACAAATATTGCATTTTTTACAAATTGAAGGCAAGACTCTCCATAAGCAAGTATCACTTTATTGTGGTGATCTGGAACCAAAACCACAATACCTCCAAGTGATGCCTGTATAAACTACAGTGGAGAAAAGGTAGATCGATTTTTGAAATATTTGGATAAAATGAATAGGTTTGGGTGATGAATTGTGTACGGGAAGTGTATTAGTTACCTATTGTTGTGTTAAAAAAATACCTTAAAACTTATCAGCTTATTATCCATAATATCTGCATTTTAATGAGTTTGTATTGCTGGTGTGATTAAACATAAATGAATGAATATGTAAATAAATAAAATGTGTTTAATATCCAGGGGGAAAAAAACACCTTACCAGCTTACAATGAATATAATTTCTGTGGGTCAGGAATCAGGGTACAATTTAGTTGAGTGCCTCTGACTCAGGCACTGATTATCCTAAGACTATAGTCAAGGTGTTGACCAGGAATGCAGTCACTTCAAGGCACGGTTAGGAAAGGATATACTTTCAAGCCTACTAATGTGGCTGTTGACAGGCCTCAAGTCCTCAAGGAACATTACTTCCTTGCTACATGAACCTCTCTAGGGGGCTACTCACAACACATCAACTTGCTTCCTTCTGAGTGAGGACAGAGAAGGGGAGGGAAATCAGAAAAAGTGGGTGAAAGAAGGCAAGCAAGAAAATCAGTTTTAGAAGTGACATCTCAGGACTCTTGCCATTTTGTATTCATTAGAAGTATCACTAGGTCCAGTCCACATACAGGGGAGATTACACAGAGGCATGCATACCAGACGATGGAGCTCATTGGAGGCCGTTTTAGAAACTGCCTACCATGCAGAGTGAGGAAGAGGAGACACTATTGTATTCATAAAAATGGGAAGAATGGAAAAGGCCCAGGTTGGGAGAAGTTTTGTTTTGGATGGTGAGTTTGAAAGGACAAGGTGTCTTTAATTCAATCAACCAATTTGTTATAACATTCCTACTATGTACCACACATTAGGGTAGGAGATGAGATATAATGATGAACACAGAAGAAGTCCTTACCCTCATGGAATTTATCTTCTAATAGCTGAAGACAGATGATAAATAAGATTCAGATAATGGTAAGGGGTAGAAAGAAAATAATATAGGATAAAGTTGTAGGTTTCTCTTCAGCTCTGGTGTCAAAATATCATTTCAGGGACCCAAGTAGATTGTTAAAAGCCTTAAGTTGTTTCCTAGATTCTCCTGTACTCTCACTGTATTGTTTGCCTCTTACAGCATTTATCAAAAGCTGATTTCTATTATAGTGCAAGTCAACGTTTGGGTCAGGCCAAGAAATGACACATCCTCCTCCCACAACCCTCCCAATGATATCTACATCTATTCCCTGGAACATGTGAATGTTTCCTTTTTGAAAAAAAGTGTTTTTGCAGATGTGACTAAGTTAAAGATCCTGCACTAAGGAGATTGCCTTAAATTACCCAAGTGGACCCTAAATGCCATCACAACTGTCCTTATAAAAGACACACAGAGGAGAAGACATACACAGAAAACAAACAGGCAGTGTGACCACTGAGGCAGAGATTGGAGAGATGCAGCCACAAGTCGAGGAAGGCCAACAGCTACCAGATGCTGGAAGAGGCAAAGAGCAAATTCTCCTCTAAAGCCTCTAAAAGGAGTGCCGCCCTGCTCACACCTTCATTTTGGACTTCTGGTTTCCAGAACTGTGAATTTCTGTTGTTTTAAGCCACCCACTTTGTGGAAATTCGTTACAACAATCACAAGAAACTAACACCCTTCCACTGTTATTTCCTATCACTGGATTCATGGCATTATCCCAAGTTGTAATTACTTGTTTATTCACTTGTTATTGTGTCTTACCCTATTAATATGTAAGCTCCAAGAAGATGGGGGCCTTCTCTATGCCCCTAGCTCTTAGCATAGTGTCTAGAATATATTGCATTCCTAAGAATTAGCTGTTAAATGAATAGATATCCCTCCATTAGATAACAAGTTTTATAAGACAGAGAGTATGTGTATTCACCATAATTCCTAAAACCCCCAGCACAGAGCCTTGCCAAAAACTGTAGGTTCGAGCTCTAGCAATCAGGAAGTCTGGATTCTAGATATTGTACCTCTATCTTGTCCGCATCTAGTATTCGAGGAAGTGTTCAAGTAAGTTTGTTCCTTGGCTGCTCTCTTAGTCCTGCTAAGGAGCAAGTCCAGATAGCATTTTTGCACTCTGTTCATGACCCACGGTGCTTGGCACCTTGTAGGAACAACACATATTTGAGACTTTTGGATGAATCAGAATATCAGACTAAGCCATAACGTAAAGTCAACATTGCATCCTCGAGTAAATTCCGAATCAACTCTGAACCTCAATATTCTCAACTGAAAGGTTGAGAACCTCAATCTTCTCAACTAACCTTTACCTCAGAGGGTTGTGAACCTGTGAACTACGCCTGTAGAGGCTCCATGAGTGATAGCTGATTATTATTAACCCTACGCCACTGACCTAACTCAACCTTGCCTACAGCATCAGAAATGAGTTCCACACTAACTCCATTACTCCCTGGCCATGTGTCCTTGGACAAGCTATCTTACCTTTCTGAGGCACAGTTCCTTGGCCAAAAACTGACAAGAATGTCTACTTTGTAAAAGCAGTTCTGACACAGAAACTAAACTAAATGAAGTAACCAAAGAGTTAAACTTAGAAAGCCTGGCTTAATAATGTAATTTTTTTTTTTGAGAAAAAAAAACAAAAAACACACCAAAAAAAACCACCTTGTCTTTTTAACACGTGCTCATCTTGAATAAACACTCCCACTTCCGTGGGCCTTCTAAAACAATGGAAGGGGCTACCAAATCCTATTATTGCCTCACGGAATCCCAAGTTTGGGAACCTTCGAACCAAAGGCCACGTGGGGGGTTCCATGATTCCATGACTTTTTCCTTCAGCAACCTACCAGTTATCAGTGTTTACAAGGAAGAGAGCCAGAGCCGAAGTTTCGACAGGCTTCCAGAAGGGCCCGGCTGAGTTTAAGCTTTTTCGCAGACACAGGGCACGACCTAAGAAGGGCGTACGTCACAGACAGGGCGGTCCACAAAGTCTCAGAGACTCCCTCAGTTGCCTGGGTAACGCTTACGTCACTACGTAGCCTCACGTGCCCGTTGGCTAGAAGCCCATACAGCGCAACGCGCAGGCGCCTGCTGAGAGCCAATGGGCGCGGCCGGGGTGTTGGCGCCGCTCAGCGCCCTTTTCCGGTCGGACCCGGCGGCAACCGGGCGGAGCGCCCGCGGAGCGCGCCTCCCTCTCCCGGCAAGTGGGCGGTTGTCTGTAGCTCGCAGGCGCCCCGTCACGTAGGTTACGCACACAATCACTCCCAGGGTCCGCCCAGGCAGCTGTGCCCTCCCACCTCGGGCTCCCCGGAGGCGGGGCCGCGATGGTGCGGGTCGGGGGCCCGAGGTGGAGCTGACCTGCGGCCGGGGAGACCCTGGCCGACTCAGGGGCCAACCGCGAAGCCCTTCCCTGCCGCCGACTTTCAGCCGTCTGGGTCGCGCTGCTCGCTGGAAGCCCTGAACTCCGTGTCCCCCAAGCCCTGGCCCCCCTGCGGGAATGTTCAAAAATGAGTATCAGGTAACCCCCAAACTGTCTCCAACCTGTCGATACAGCTTTCTCCTCTTGGGTGAGGTAGCGCCGGTTGGGATGAGGGCAGAGCTTCCCCAGCCTCCCATTATGCAGTCTTTTTTCGGGGTAAGAAGAAATTAATGGATGAGTGGTCTTGATGCAAAAAGAAAGCAACTAACGTCTGGACGCAGGATCTGACTTTGTTCAAGTCTCCAGCGCAGTGCTATTCAAGATGTATGGAACCCCAGAGATTCTAATTAAAATACAGATCTTAAACCCCAACCAGACTCCCGAATCCGGGCCCATAAATGCGCCTTGGGCACTCACTACGGATGCACACTGTGTAGCGAGCTATGTAGAAGAGAGTGAATGAATGAATGCGCCCGTGAATGGCTTACACCAAGAAAGAAAATAAGCTTTGGCCATAGGCTATTCTCTCCAAAATGGGTTCAGTTTCTCTTAAACACTGGGGCATAGAAGGATCACTTAGGGAGAACTTGTAAACACTGCAGGGTCCCTGACCCTCACCCCAGATCACACACACACACACACGCCCAGTTCATGCCGATGCAAGTGGTCCAAAGATAACAGAGGAGAAACTGGTTCTGGGTCTTCCTCAGTCACCTTGAGGATCCTCGAGTATCTCAATGCCTGACCTGCTTTCCTCACTTCACTGGCTTCTCCCTCCCTGCTTTTCCTTCTCCCTCATCTCCAGCCCTCCCCTCCCGACCTCTACCAGAGGTCGCACTCACTATTTACAATGTTTTCCATTCCACAGCCCTCCACTGGTCTCCAACTCTTTGTTGCTTCTGCCTTTTCAGCAAACACTACCTGCCTTCTTATGAGTGCCGCGAGAGTATTTTGCCGTTTTCTTTTACTCCAATTATTAGAATGATTTTAGAGAGTTTCACTTAATATAGGTAAAATACATTGTTAAAAAAAAAAAAAAAAGCATACTCCTGTGGGAAACTTGGCAAACAGGAGAAAAAGAAACGGGGAGTGGCAGTTTTTTCTATCTCACCAAGGTATAAGGATTTTTCTTAAAATAAATAAGTAAAAGCTGCCTCATTTAAAATTCATAGTGAAATATGACCTGTCTCCAGAAGCTATAGTAATTCTATCCACACACAGTTTGCACATAAAATGCCTAAGGAAGGAGAAATTAAATGTCTTAAGTGATTATGTGTTAAAACTCAAAAACAAAAATATAGTATTGAGAAAAATTAAAAGTTGGAGATTCTTTACAAAAATCAGATTTGCTCATATGCTGCTTATTATTCAGAGTCAATAAAAGAAAACCATATTTAGTCTTTATTTCAGATTCTCAGTTTCTTGTAATAAACTCTTCTTAAGAGATAATCATCTTGTTTAATTCCTCTCCTTCATAATTAAAGGACATGGAAATTCAGTAATGTGTGTGGTGTTTTTACATAAGCATGTCCTTCCATGTTTTCAGGTATACTGTAGGGAACACAGCATATCTACAGATAAGGTTCTCTATTTTCCTTGTACAGATTAAGAAAAAATTTTTTATTGATTTTTTTTTTATAGAGAGAAGGGGAGAGAGTGAGAGAAACATTGACTCGTTGCTCAACCCATTCATGCTTTCATTGGTTGATTCTTGTGTGTGCCCTGACGAAGAATCAAACCCACAACCTTGGCATATCTGGACAACATTAACCAACTGAGCTCCTGGCCAGGGGCTTGTACAGATTTTATAAATCTCTAAATTAATTTGTATTAAATATATGGGGTAGGGCAAAAGTAGGTTTATAGTTGTGAGTATACAAAATCATTTACTTTTGTATTATATTAATTTTGTATTATTTTCCATATGAACAACTATAAACCTACTTTTGCCCACCCTGTATGAAAAGAGTTAGAGGAATGCTCAAAATAAGAATCATTCTTTTCCTCACTCCCTCCCAAACTTTTTTATCGACGAGACTAAATTATTAACATGCCCTTTTTTGAACAGTTATTGCTGGCACTATTGAGCTTTGCTATGTGCAAGGTATTGTGCTTGATGGTTTATATTTACTATCCTGTGTAATCCAACAATCCATTTTACAGGTGAAGAATCAAGAAGTTAAATAACTCCAAGGTCAGGTAGTTAATAAATGGCAAAGCTGATATTGGAGCTCAGGCCAGTATGACTAAAAAGATAATTATCAGAATTTATTAGTCTGGGTTGAATAGCATGTTTTGTAAGCACGATCTATACATGTCAAATAAATGAACCTTACACTAAGATATCATAAGGTTGTATGGCACAATTCATTTAATGTTTATCCTGCTTTAAAAAATTTCTTAAAATTTCTATTGATCAGAGGTGACTCAAATCAGAACTGCTGTTGCTAGATACAATCTAGGTATAGAGTAGGATCATGTTTTCTCCCAGATCTACTTACCTGACAGAAGACTGAACAGTGGTTGTAGGCTATGTGATGGATGGTATCTTCTCCTTAGCATTGTCTTTCACTTTAATGTAAATACTTCATTTTTGTTTTCTAGGGAGGTGCATTTGTTGAAATCTTTAGTGCTCAGGGAAAAAATCCTGGAGCAAAGTGGAAGATCCTTGGAAGTCCATCTGTGATTTGGAAAGTAAGTGTGAGAAATTAGAGCCACCTAAAACTTGGAAAGAAATTGAGAGTGACTGTTTATAACAAAAAGGGCTCAATCAGATTTTAGAACTGTTTTTACTGTTCATTCACTCCAAAATCTTTTCATGACATTGTGGGCTGCAGTCCTCCCAGACAGTACTCCCCACTTGGTTAAGATTTAGGCATGCAGCTCACAGCCCTTCTCTGAACACCAAGTCCTGCCGTTTCAGGTGACTTCAGTATCTGTGAGGAAAATCTCTCCAAACCCTTAGCTTCTCAGTTTCTTATTATTTTAAGTTTTTACTTATTGGTTGCTTTTTAGAGAGAGAGAAAAAGAAACATCAGTTTGTTGATCCACTTATTTTTGCATTCAATTGATTGATTCTTGTATGTGCTCTGACTGGGGATCAAACCTGTAACCTTGATATATGGGGATGACACACTAACCCACTGAGCTTCCTGGCAAGGGACTCATTTTCTTGAATTCTTCATTTCTAATTACCTATCCCACTCTACTTTGGTGTGCATGCCCTCTGCCATGCCCTGTACCTCATCACCATAAACTGCAGGGACTCTGAAACTTACTAAGTGGGATATCACGACATGCCTTCTGGCCCCAATTTCAGTTCTTAAGGCTGCTTGCCCCGTTATTCCCACTATATTTGTTCTTCAACCTAATTGAGACTTTTAGGACATTCTACTTTCCCCAGTGTTTAGTTTTATTTCTATATTTTCTCTGTCTTCACTTCCTTTTCTCTCTAGCCCAGAATCTATAGTCCATGATTTCAATCACAGCCTGGTCAAGACCTTGAATGCCCTTGCTTCTTGTCCTTTCATCATGCCTGCCTAGCAGACGCTGACCCTTTCTGAATTCCCAGTTATCTGTCTGCATCCGGCTTCTCGGTACCTTTGGAGAAAATATCTACAGCCTCTTAGATTGATGATGCTATAAATTTATCCTGAATATCCCAGCAAATTCTCTTAGTCTTTAAAATAATTTTCTCAATTTTCTTCAGGTTGCCAGCCACCAACTCCCTATCCCCATCCCCAGTCCACACCCAGGTAGGTCCTCCTCACTCACTCACCAGACCACACCCCATTTCACTGGAAAAACCAATGCCATCAGGTAGAAACTACCTCAGCTTGCTGCCACTAGATGTAAAAACCTATATCCATCCCTATCTTCTTTTTCTCTTCTCTCCTATATACTGGAGAGAGAAATGCCTTTATAAGGACTCAGTTCTATGGGTATCTTTTTAAAACTATTATTAATTGAGTGCTTACAACATGTTCACCAAGCATAGCATCAAGTACATTACATATGTAATCTGTACACTAGCCTTGTGAGATAGTTACATTTATGCCCCTTTTATAGACTGAGGCATGGAGAGGGTAAGCAACTTGCTTACAATTATACAGCTCTTACTAGGAATGAGATAAATGATGCTGTGAGGGTATATAGCAGGGAAATTAAGAAAGCCTTCCCAAGGAAATGACATTTGATCTCTAAGAGCTAACTAGACACTGGGTGGGACTGGTGGAAAGCAGAGTATTTCAGGCAAAGGGAAAAGCATGCACAAAGTCCTGTGTCAGAAGAGAGCTTAGATTTTTAAGAAACTGCAAGAAGGCTACTAAGGCTAGGATGCAGACAGGAGAGAGTGCAAGGTAGGAGATGGGGTTGGAGAAACTGGGCAGAGATCAGACTACGCAAGGACTTATGGACCACGTTGAAGATTTTGGTGAACTGATGAAAGGCTTTACGTATATGTTCAACTTGTGGAATAAATAATACACTAGATGTATGTAAATTCATTTCAAATATATAGGAGAAAGACAAGTATCACATGATCTCATTCATATGTGGAATCTAATGAACAAAATAAACTAATGAACAAAATAGATCCAGAGACATAGAAGCATGGAACAGACTAATGAATCTCAGAGGGAAGGCGGAGGTGGGTGGGTGGGAAGAGATCAAATAAAGAACTTGTATGCATATTAGTAGATATATAACCCGTGGACACAGACAATAGGGTGGTGAAGGCCTGGGGTGAGGGGCTGGGGTGGGCTAGAAGGGGTCAATGAGGGGCAAAGGGAGAACATATGTAATACTTTCAACATAAAGATTTATTTAAAAAATAAAGATTTAAAAACCCCTACAAATACGTAGGAGATGCTATTGTGATGGGTATAATATAAATTTATTAAAATGTTACTTAATTCTTAGTAGCTATTAGATACAATGCATTTCTTAATACAAAATGGGAGAGTGGGAGGACCTGTGAAATATTTTAATGTGAAAAAGATCTTTTATACTCAAAGATTGGGAATTTGGTCCATAAAAATATAACCATTTACATTACCACTTTGATTCATGTTTTTGTGTTTGTTTGTTTTTCTGTTTCTCCAAACTTAGTTTTTTAGGTCACTTTCATTAACTGTAGCACTAGTATTTGTACTGATTTTAAGTAAATGATATGGAACTTCAAGTTGGAGCACTAGTTTGTTTTGTTTTTTTTAAAGGCAATGATTAATTCTGTATGAGCCATGCAAGGAGCTTTCAGACTGGATGCAACATAGGTTAGATGATTTATTATACTGGAACAGGACATGATATCAGCTTGTGCTGCTAGACAGAAACACACAGATTGAAGGAGAGGAAGAGAAATAGACTCCGGAAACTCAAAATTAGTTACTTGAGAATCCTTAAACTTGGAGAACTTTTTATCATTTGAAGGAAGAGTGCCTACTTGATCTAATAGAGAATTTGCCAAGTGGCTTAGTGTGGCTTCTGTATTCCAGTTCGCAGCAAGTCTTAGGGTGAGAGTATCAAGGCCTAAGTCTACTTTTAAGTCATTTGAATCTGGGACTTGTTTCCTGTGAGTTTTCAGCTCCAATTTTATAATAGAAACCAAACAAAATACTTTTCAATTACCATTGTTTTCATTTTTGTTCTATAGGAGTTTGATAAAGAAGTGAAAAGTTTTGTGTTTGTCCTGGAAGGCAGCAGCCAGACAAACAAAATTCAGTTACCAAAGGAGAATAAGCAAATCCGTAAGTAAGTTTTTAATCTTGAAACTTAACATTTGATGCTTGAAATTATGCCTTTAAATGTCGTACACATACATTAATTTGACTCTTACTGGCATCTGTTGACATGAAGTGATAGGATTTTTTTTTTAATTTAGAAAGTAACCTTATGCCAGGTGTGTGTGTTTATTTGTTGTTGTTGTTTTAATATTCTGCTTCACTGTTTACTAGAAATCTACCAGTATTTTTTTTAAATATATTTTATTGATTTTTTTACAGAGAGAAAGGGAAAGGAATAGAGAGTTAGAAACATCGATGGGAGAGAAACATCAATCAGCTGCCTCCTGCACACCTCCTACTGGGGATGTGCCCGCAACCAAGGTACATGCCCTTGACCGGAATCGAACCTGGGGCCTTTCAGTCCACAGGCCGACGCTCTATCCACTGAGCCAAACCGGCCAGGGCTACCAGTATTTTTAAGATTTAAAAATTACTTAATAACCATTAGTTGTAATAGTAATGGTATTTATTGAGCATTTATTATGTGCCTATGACTTCCTAAGCATTTCACATTTAACTCTTTTAATCCTCACTGTAGCTCTTCTATAGATAAGCACACTGAGGTTGGTTCCTTATCAAGAAATCAGGTAGTTAAGACTAAGCTTTGAAATAAACTCAGGAGTTTCTAAATTATAGGAAATTAATTTGTTAGAAAACAATTATGTAAAATATAATAGAAGGCACTATTTAGTGACATATCAACTTATATACTTTAAAAATATTAATATCTAATAAATATAGATATTAACATGTGCTTTAACAAAAGCTCAAGGAGTAGATTTCAATTCTTTCTTACTTTGGAAATTAGAGTCAGCATTCTAAAGCAGAAGAAACCCTGAGAGATCACCTACATTTAGGATCAGAAGCCCAGTTAATGGCAAAATGGGTTAAAATCTGAGGCTCTGCTTTTTTAGTAAACTGATGTGATTTAAGAAACAGAATTTTTCAAAATGATTAATCAAATTCTCATCAACTTTGTCCTATGTTTTAACCATAGATTTTAGGTAATTTAGTAAATATAAGTAGCCAGTTATTTTTTATATTCATAATTTATTTTCATAGACTCTGTGCTTTATCTACCATTTCAAGCTACTACATGCATATTTTAGATTTCTGAGATATAAGCCAAGCCATAGATTATAGATGGAAGATGATTAACTTTAAAATGGTTTGCCAGTGTTTCTTCCTAAAATAAAATAAAAAGCAGAACCTCGAAGAGAAGGAATAATCATTGTTAAAATAAATTTTATTAATTTACTATAATTTTATAAATCATGATTTCCTCACGGTTCCTTTTTTTTAAATAAGAGTTTTTTTCATTTTTACAAAAGTTTATACATATAAATGAGATAAACTAAGATGAGCCAGGGAAATGTGTCTGAAACTGTAAGTTATTCTTACATGAGACATGTTCCATCTTTTTTAAGGATATTGTCTTTGTGAGAGAGATACATTTGATTTGCAGAAACATGACTTAATGTGATCCAGTGTTCTTTTGTTGTTGTTTTTCTTATTGTTGGCCTATACTTCCATGTGATGCCCTCAGCATCAATGTACATAATCATATTACTGACAAAATCAAACCACTCCTTGTAACCTTTCTCAGTTGGCTCTGAAAATTTCTCCTCTACTAAAGGTTCAGTGTCTAAAGACAAGTTCCCTTTCCTACGTTTTTTTTCTTTTTTAGTTTTTTCTTAATCCCTCTACCCCCTTTCTTTTCCTACTTTTATCTAAAAAAATTTTTTTAGGAATTTTTAACTTGTTATAATTGCTTTTTAAATGGAAAGATGATAGTTCTAATTGGAAGAAATGGAAGAATCTTTTAATGTGTTTTTTGTACAATGCCCTGTAATTAAAAATTAATCTGGCTCTTCTATAGGATGTGCAACACTGTAACAAATGAAACAGTTTATACAGTCCGTAAGATTAATTATTTTTAATTTTTGTACTAATGCCTTTAAGATTATTTGTAATTTTTTATAACAACTTTATACTTACTCTTGCTTGTATAAAATGACCTTCTGTGTGAAGTTGTTATAGTTAAATTTAAATTAAAAGGCATGCCTTGAATAGAGAATTGGCTTTCAATTACTATTTCTAAATTTAGTTCAGTTACCATTATGTATTTCTATTTTAAGAGTAAACATTCACTTTATTTATACAGATTTGAAATTAGATACCCCATTATATGTTTCCTACTATATTAGGTGCTTCTGAAGAAAGTTTAATAATGAAATTAAGTATGTTTAAGTTTTCATTTTAAATAGTACTATTTCTGAATTACACTTGAGTATCTCTCAATATGTCAACGTTTTTTTTGGTTTTGTTTTGTTTTATTTTTACTTATCAAATAAAGTGATATCAATTATTAGATTGTGCACTTCTCCAGTGTAGGAATCTTGCATCATCTATTTTATACCCCTATTTAGTGTATTGTATAAAATTGGTGTTTAATAAGTATGTTAAATTTGTCACATAAAAAAACTATAACAATCTATATATATAAAAGGCTAAGCGACCATCTGACCATCTGACTGGAGGGTAGGTATGATGAACACTGACCACCAGGGGGCAGACACTCAACCCAGGAGCTGCCGAGCTGCCATGACTTGGCAGCAGCAGCTCTCGGGTGATGCCCCCTGGAACCAGAGAGGAGGGAGCTCTCACATTCAGGGACCCCTCAGGGAATGTTGGAGAGCCAGTTTCAGCCTGATCCCTGCAAGTCAGGCCGAAGGACCCCACCTGCCAGAGGGACCCCGCTCACTCCGCAGAGTGGGGTGTCCAGCCAGGAAGGGACCACAGGAAGTTGGCTACAGGGCGTGTCCATCCTGTCTTGCCCAGTCCTGTCCCACCAGCCACCTTCTAATTAATTTCCTTTCAATGTGCACGAATCCATGCACCAGGTCACTAGTTTAGGTTATAATTTCTAAATGTAACCAGCTTCCCTTGATAAGGAGACTTGAGTAAATTATTAGCCAGATAAATAAGTAAGTCCACCCTGCTCTTCACCCTGGTACTTGTTATATAGACTAGGGGCCCGATGCACAAAATTTGTGCATGGATAGAGTCCTTAGGCCTGGCTGGTGATCAGGCCAATTTGTGGGGCAAACAGCGGGGCAATCAGGGAGGGCCCCCCCCCCCACTGGCACCTGCCTTGGCCCCACCACCACTGCCGGTCGCCTCCTTCTGCGGGGCAACGGGTGGGGCACCCACCTTGGCTGGCCTGAGGCCTGTCGGCTGGGGGCAGCTCCTGTGTTGAGCATCTGCCCACTGGTAGTCAGTGCGCATCATAGCGACCAGTCGTTCTACCAGTCATTCCATCATTCGGTTGATTTGCATATTAGGATTTTATTATATAGGATGCCCCTATTGGACTGGGACTTTCTGTGTGAGGCTCAGCTTTGAAACCATTTTTTTCTCTGCCTGTGGTGTCTGAGCCCAGTGGCATGTATGGGACCAGCATCCCTGAAGCCCTGTGTTAACCCAAGTATCAGCTGCTCTGGAGGGTGAAGTCATATTTATGAGCTGCTCCCCAAACCTTCCCCTGCCCTTACTTTGATATTCTTTTTAAAATAAATCTCATGAATTCCTCTGTTTAAAACCTTTCAATGGCACTGACCTTATCACTCTACTGATAGTGCTCTTGTCAGAGTCACTAGTGATCTCTGTATTCCTGAATCCATTGGCCAGTTCTCAGCCCTCATTTTGCTTATCATCTCAGCAGAATTTGACCAGGTTGACACCCTCTTCCTTGATATATTTTCTTCATTCATCTTCCAGGATGCCCACTACTAGTTTTCTTCCTGATTCTCTGGTCTAGAGCTTCATTTTCCCAGATTCCCCTTCTTCAGGCCTTAACCCTGACCTGTGCTTTAGATCCTTCCTGCACTTTTGATCGTTTTTACCATACTCTGCTTCTTCCAATAGCTCTTACTACCATTTAACATGCTATTTATTTATTTTTCTCACCATTACCAGAAAGTAACTGCCACCAGCACAGAAATTTAGTCTATTTTGTTCACCTAAAACAGTGCCTGGCACCACAGTAGACATCCAGTAACTTTGTTGAATAAATTAGTGAATATACGAGTGGCTTCCCATTGATTTTAGGATGACCTATACCTTTCACATGGCCTTCAAGGCCCTGAATGATTGAGTTCATAGCTATTTGCCAGGCTATCTCCTGCTACTTTTCACCTGCTGACTTTCCTATCTGCCTGTTAGGCCTTTAAATTCACCTTTTTCATCATATGATAGAATATTCCCTCTCCCTGTAAAATGTGTTCCTAGCTGAATTCCAATGTCATTTCTTCAAGAAAATGTTCGCTCATTGTCCCTTTCCCTCTAAGGACCCATGATTATATGCTTTCGCAGCACCCTGACCTCCTCCTTCATGGAACTAGACAATAAATTCTAAAGGGTCAGATACCTTGTCTATCTTACCCACTACAAAAACTTCAGCACTGTCTCACACATAGTAAATGTTCAATAAACCTTTATTGAGTAGAATTAATTTAATCCATATAAATAAGCCTATAATTTATAATTCTAAATTATTGACCCAGTTTTACACATGTAAAGTAAAAGGGCCCAGACAGGTTTTTTCATTTGCCCAAGGTATGTGGAATAACCCACAATAAAGGCATAAGTGTTTCCTGTCATCTTTATTGAAGTGGAGAGGTACAAGTCAGTGCTGTTTATGCCAAGGCTGTGATTGGAACCAGTAAATAGTTTCAGCATGATTTTTTTTCAGGTTACTCCTAAAGTATGACTAGTCCCAACTCCTTGTATATGAAGTGTACAGCTATCATCTATAATAAAAGCGTAATATGCTAATTCCAGACGACCTCCCAGACAAAGCCGGGGCTGCGAGGGAAGCCCAGGTCCCAGGTGCCTGCCAGTGGCCAGAGGGAAACCTGGGTCCCAGGTGCCAGAGGGAAGCTGGTGTCAGCAGCCAGGGTAAGGAAGGCCTACTCTTGCATGAATTTCATGCATCAGGCCTCTAGTTTTCTATAAGGAAACAACTAGAACACCAGTGTTTAAACATCTAATGATATTTTACCAGTTAAATTTGTTTCTAAAATATTCAAAAGAAAAAAGGACCTGACCCCTTAAAAATAGAGGTAGTTTGTCTCAGGCAAGAATCCTAATACATAAAAACCCAGGCACGTCCAAAACAACCAAAGGCTCAACCGACTGGAAGTCAATTCTACAGTCTGATTGCTGCTGATTGCTGCTGCTGCGGGCGTGGCGACCCAGCACTGACTGCTGAGGGGGCTGTGGATCAGGCTTGGAGAGAGGCCTAGGGAGAGAGAGGCAGAGTCTGATCTGCAGCTTCCATGGCAGCTATTGATCAGCCATTGCCTCTCTCTTTCTTTCTGGGCTTCACCAGCAACTGCGCCTCTGTTTCTCTCCGGGCCTCCGCAGGGGCTGCTGATCAGCTCTGCCTCTCTGATCAGGCCCGGAGATAGCGCAGAGACGATGACTGGCATAGAAAATGACCAATCAGAGCCAAATCTGGGTGAACTGTGAGGAGCCAATGGCTGCCTAGGAGGTGGAGCTTTTGACACTGACTGGCATAGAAACCAACCAATCAGAACCTAATCTGAGTGAACTGCAAAGGCAGAACCTAAGGTAGTGGCTGAGGAGGGGTTTTAAGGGCAACAGCTGTTTGATGTAAGGTGTAAGAAAGCGGTTCAATTTTTTAATGACCGGTTTGGCATATGGCTGTCTATCAGTCCAAATATAGGGATTATGTCTGCTAAGAGCTGCCGAGCTGCCATGACTTGGCAGCAGCAGTTCATATGGCTGTCTATCAGTCCAAATATAGGGATTATGTCTGCTAAGAGCATATCCTCCTGCTGAAAAAGGCCCCCCCCCCCCAATTTAAGCAATCCTATCCTATATAATCTATCTGTACTAATAAAAGGGAGATATGCTAATTAGACCGGGTCAACCAGCCATCTTTCAGACTTCCAACTTCCTTCCGGACAAAGCCATGGTGGTGGGGGCCGAGGCAGAGAGGGCAGTTGGGAGTGATATCAGGCTGGCAGGGGAGGGCCATTGGGGGCGAGATCAGGCCAGCAGGGAAGGGCAGTTGGGGGCGAGATCAGGCCGGCAGGGAAGGGCAGTTGGGGGCGAGAGCAGGACTGCAGGGGAGAGCAGTTAGGGGCGATCAGGCAGGCAGAGGTATTTAGGGGCAATCAGGCCGGCAGGGGAGAGCTGTTGGGGGTGAGATCAGGCCAGCAGGGGAAGGCAGTTGGGGGCGAGATGAGGCCGGCAGGGGAGGGCCTTTGGGGTGAGATCAGGCCGGCAGGGGAGAGCAGTTAGGGGCAATCAGGCAGGCAGGCAGAGGCAGTTAGGGGCAATCAGGCAGGCAGGCAAGTGAGCAGTTAGGAGCCAGCAGTCCCAGATTGTGAGAGAGGATGTCCAACTGGGCCTAAACCAGCAGTCAGACATCCCCTGAGGGGTCCCCAATTGGAGAGGGTGCAGGCTGGGCTGAGGGAGCGCCCCCCCGCCCGTGCACAAATTTCGTGCACCGGGCCACGAGTCCTATATAATAAAAGGCTAATATGCAAATTGACCGAACAGCAGAATGACCAGTTGCTCTGATGCACACTGACCACCAGGGGGCAGACGCTCAACGCAGGAGCTGACCCCTGAAGTTGGGCTCATGGCTGACGAGTGCAGCAGCAGTGGTGGGAGCCTCTCCCACCTCCATGGCCTCACTTAGGATGTCCGACTGACGGCTTAGGCCCTCTCCCCGGGGGCCGGGGGGGAGAGGCCTAAGCCATCAGTCAGACATCCCCTGAGGGCTCCTGGACTACAAGAGGGCACAGGCCAGACTGAGGGACCCTCCTTCCCCCCGAATGCACGAATTTTGTACCCCAGGCCTCTAGTAGATTATAAAACTGTAGAAAACTGCATATTTCAATAAAAGGACTACATTTTTATGAATTTTATGTGCATAACGGGCATTTTTTGACTCGGCAGCTCTTAGCACACATAATCCCTATATTTGGACTGATAGACAGCCATAGTCAAAAAAGCAGTTCCACATTCAGCATTACTTACAGTGATTTTAAATATAATGTAGACATGAAGAGTCCATTTGAATTTACTAGGCCACTAGAAAAAAATATTACTATAGAATTTATATAGCTTTTCTAACACACAGGATCAGTGTATGTCAAACGTTATTAAAGTACTTTTTTCTTTGTTAGATCATCACCATATAGTAGTGTCATACTTCTTTTAATCTTAGAAGTGGAGACTTTTGGAAACTAGGGCTTCTCTATATGTGAGAAAGTTGCATTATAAAAGTTTCTTTTTTTGAGGGCAGGTGTCTTTCACTTCTAAAAATGTTCATACAAAAATGCCCTATATGTGTAGCTCTTTGTGTTTGAAGAGAACAGTGCTGACTCAGTGAGATTTGTGACATATTATTAGGGACCTTTTGTAAAGATTGCATTTCGTTAATCCTGGTGCTCCCTCAGCTCTATTTACAGAGACCTTGTCCAGTGGAAAAATACTCAAGGGCCAATCAGGGGAATATGCAAGAGAGAGATTGATTAACAATGATTTATTTAAGTTGGCCTCATTTTGGCATCTTATTTTGGTTTTGTAGTCCAGGGCCCTGGTTGCCTTACTGGTTTTTCCCATAAATATGGTAGAATCTGGTTCCTGACGAATTTTCTAAGGTCAGAGCCTGAAATTCCCTATTTTTTTTATATTGCTTACTCTACAAATAGGTCTCTGGTGCAGTTTATATGTTTAGTGTTTTTGTTGTTTGTTTGTTTGTTTGTTTGTTTGTTTTAATCCTCACCTGAGGATATGTTTTTATTGATTTTTAGAGAGAGAGGAAGGGGAGAGAGAGAAAGAGAAAGATCAATGTGAGAGAGAAGCATTGATCAGTTGCCTCCCGTATGGGCCCTGACTGGGAATCGAACCCACAACCATTTGGTGTGCAGGTCGATGCTCTAACCAACTGAGCCACCTGGCCACTTAGTGTTTTAAGCAAAAATTATCCTATTTGTTTGATTTAAAAATACTGGGCACATTTATTTTTTAGAAACTAAATTTCAGATTGTTCTGAAATGTTGTTAAACAGCTTCTCTGGCATTATAACCCAGAAGGTCTTTATATAGACTATATAAACATGTATTACTACTTTAAAATACTTAAATTTGTTAAGCCTACTAAGTTAGAATAAATAGAAAATAACATGCATTTTACACCAGTTGCCTTCTTTTATCCATGCATAAGCCTGTACTGTGAGATTTGTAAGAAAGGTCAGATAAATCAAAACATTTCCATATCTACCCAAAGTACCACATCAGGAAAAAAGTTTCTAAAAGTTATGTTTTGAGAAATAGTGATACTAAAACATCCATTAAGTGCATCATAATTGAGAGATTAAGCAGAAGTTCAAAACCTAAGAGGAAAGGAATTAAGTGAATGAATCTGAAGAGGTAATATGAAATTAATCGATTTTGAAGCAGTTATAGACTTCACCTACCAAAAGTGATTGTTATTTCTCCAAATATCCTATCTAATAAAAGAGTAATATGCAAATTGACCATCACTCCAACACACAAGATGGCTGCCCCCATGTGGTCAAAGATGGCTGCCCTCATGTGGACACAAGATGGCCTCCACAACATGGCCAGCAGGGGAGGACAGTTGGGAGAGACCAGGCCTGCAAGGGAGGGCAGTTAGGGGGGACCCAGGCCAGCAAGGGAGGGCAGTTAGGGGGAAACCAGGTCTGCAGGGGAAGGCAGTTGGGGGGACCAGGCTTGCAGGAAAGGGCAGTTGGAGGTACCAGGCCTGCAGGGGAGGGCAGTTAGGGGTGAACAGGCCTGCAGGGGAGGGCAGTTACGGGTGACCGGGCCAGCAGGGGAGGACAGTTAGGGGGGACCAGGCCAACAGGGGAGGGCAGTTAGGGGCAAACAGGCTGGCAGGAGAGGGCAGTTAGGGACAAACAGGCTGGCAGGGGAGCAATTAGGCATCAATCAGGCTGGCAGCAGAGTGGTTAGGGCGTGATCAGGCTGGCAGGCAGAAGTGGTTAGGGGCATTCAAGCAGGCAGGCAGGCGAGCAGTTGGGAACCAGCAGTCCTGGATTGTGAGCGGGATGTCCAACTGCCCATGTAGTCCCGATTCCACCAGGATCGAGCCTAAATGGGCTGTTGGACATCCCTCAAGGGGTCCCAGATTGGAGAGGGTGCAGGCTGGGCTGAGGGACACCCCCCCCCCATGCACAAATTTTGTGCACCTGGGCCTCTAGTTTGTTAATAAAAATGAAACCAGTGGTGGGGAATAAAAGTTATCAGTTCTTAATTTGTGAGCATTAGATTAATTAAAACTGTGTTAAATTTACAAAAGGTATTATAAATGAAAATATGTTTCTCCATCCATCTCAATGTAGAAACCATGTTTAAAACTATATAAACTAGATATGGCTCATCAAACCTTCAGTGAGAATTGCTTTTCTTGGTCTATTTTTTTTTTTATTGAGTTGTTTAGTACACTTAAAACTGTCAGTGAATAAAAATAATTGCTCCAAGTTTTTATGAATGCCTTGATGGGAATCTATAGTTCAGTTTTATATGTCTCTATTGAATGCAGTTATATGTGTACATTCTCTCCTAAGCTATTAGAAATAGTAAATAAAAATTATTTTTTAAATTTTCATAAAAATTTTACCATGCCTATAGATGGGACATTAAAAGACATTTGTTGTTAGAGTTTGATTTGATTTTCATCAGTGTTTTGCTTTAATAATGAGGTTGTAACACATGGGCAGTGCTATTGCAGTTCTTTATATTATTGAAATAATAAAAGCTTGAGCTTGTTGGTGGCCTTCGATTGTTTGTTTATATGCACATATAAATGGTTTGGACATGTGAATGTATCTTTTCCCCCTCTCATTCTAGTTGGACTGATCCAGAGGTTTCTAGTACTTCAGATTTACATACCCCTGGGACAAGACTTCTCCACTGAATTGCTGTAAGATATACAGAACTTCTTTCAATGTTTTATATGTATGAGACATTTGATCAATTAAAGCAATACGAACAGTCATTAATTACAAGTGGCAGTTTTTGCATTAAAGAGCAGTGACTTATCAAGTTGACATGAAGTAATTAAACTAATCTAATCATATTTCTTAGATATCACTGTAGTCTGGCATTTCCCTGGGGGAAGGAAGCAAATTTAATCTGTTTTAAGAAAATATCAAAGGATTATGAATTTGGTAATAAGCAACCTATAACTTGAAGAAATAAATAATCCAAAATTTTGAGATTTTGGTTCAAATGGGGGATGGCGATGTTATGTTCTATGCTGTCTCCTATTTAAAACTATGTTTGATTTAAATTTGATTGATTGAAATACCTTGTTTTAATGTTGCTCAGTTTAGAAATGTTGGTCCCTTCTGTTTATACCAGTTTATAGATGGCTTGGGATGTATTCATTTTAAATGACCTTTCTATAAATAAACAGATTATTTAGCAAAAATGAGAATATACAACTGTTTCTCAGTTATGCTATCTGTTGTCTGAGATAATTCGAGAATGAAGATATTTGATTTGTACACTCACATAGAGTTGAATATTATGTAAGATTTAATTAATACAGGGTGGGGCAAATAGGTTTACAGCTCATATGGAAAATAATATAATAATAACTAATACTATAAGAATAAACTCTGTTTCATGTACTCACCGCTATAAATCTACTTTTGCTACTTCCCATAAATTTGTATATTTTCATTATAGCATTGCATTTAAAGTATGCTATTTTCTAAATTTTTTCTTTTGTAATTAATAGCTGTCCAAGGTCTGAGCTTAGGCTTTTATTTTCGTTGCTGGAATAAGTGGCTTTCCTAATAATGAAGGTAATTTTGTACTAGAAACACTGGTACAAACTAAGAGAAGGGAGGAGCTTCTTTAATAAAATGAAAATAAGATAAATTTGAGGTAATTCTTTTCTCTTTATGTGAATTAGAATATTAACAATTTTTACAGATGTTGCTAAAATGTGAATTTTAGCTAGTAATATACAATCTTGTTTTCTTGAGTGGTAAAGGATAGATGGAACAATTTGTACCTTTGTTTTGTTCAACTTTAAACTTCAGTGAATTTCTAAGGTTTTCTATCATCGTTTGTCTTGGTTACTAAGATTCTTTAAAATAGTTCTTACAGTGATAGGACCAAAACATTATTTGATGCTCTTAAGAATCCTTTTCTGGTTCTGTAGAAAGAACATTTTTAAGACTCTAAACACATACTTCTTGTACAAGAGAGTACCATATAAAGCTTTATTTTTAGTGTAGGGGAAATGGCTTCCTACCAAATGGAAGAAGGCGAATTATAAATATATATATTTTAATATATTTTTATTGATTTCAGAGAGGAAGGGAGAAGGAGAGAGAGATAGAAACATCAATGATGAGAATCATTGATTAGCTATCTCCTGAACACCCTACACTGGGGATTGAGCCTGCAACCCGGACATGTGCCCTGACTGGGAATCGAAACGAGACCTCCTGGTTCATAGGTCAATGCTCAACCACTGAGCCACCCCCCACGCTGACTATTTTTAAGCCTATTAAGTTTCTTGCATGGCAGTCCCGTTCAACCCCTCTTATTCTCCTGATCTCTACCACTTATACTTTGAGATTCTTCAGAAGCAGTGGCGGGGGCACTGGTGGGTAGGTGGCCTTTTGATAAAAGGTATGCAAGACATTTGGCTGAAGTTTTTGCTGATGAGCACTCTTTTTTTAATAACAAACTAAGCTTTATTTGTGTCCCCAAGCATTTGAATGTACCACTCTAGCCTAAGTAATATATTGTTTTAACTAAACTTACCTAATAATAGACAAACATGTAAATTGACCGTACCTCTGCTACGCCACCAGCCAATCAGAGTGAGTATGCAAATTAACCCACCAAAGATGGCGGTTAATTTGCATACACAGGTGCTGAGCTATCATGGCGACAACACAGGCATTCCACCCCACTCCGGTCTCTCAGGGCCTCTGGGCAGCATGGGAAGGCAGGGCCAGAGTGGAAAGGCGGTGCCAGCAGCCAGGGAAAGGAAGGCCCATTCTAGCACGAATCTTCGTGCATCGGGCTTCTAGTTTAATAATAATAAAGCTTTAATTTCTAAGAAATTGATAAGTATCTTAGGTTTGTCTTAGTCCTAGCAAGAGAGCAGCTGTAAGTAAGCCTGACTACTCCTTTGTTACCCTGTTATTAATGCTGTTGGCTTGTGTAAAGATGGCCAAACATTTTCAGAGGTATTGGGATTAAGGATTAAGGAGAAATATAGATACAAGGTCAAAATTATTAAATAACATAGGGAAGACATTCTCTGTTCTGACATTGTGAATTTATCAGATTACAAGAAAATATATTAACTTTGCATTTGCATTTGTTGCTAATAGGTAATAAAAATATTTTGCTGTTTTAGGAAGTAATGACATAGAGAACATGTTTTTACAAGGAAGGACGTAGAATGAGTATAGTTTGTCTAACTATAGCTTTTTTTCCTCTTACAAGAAAGGACTTACTTGCAGCACCTTTAGTATTTTACTGTATTTCTGACAGCATACCCCAGGCTATTTTAAATAATACATTCCTCCCACAAGCTTAAAAAGTCACACAGCAAAAAGATAGCTGGCTTCTAAAATTTTCCATTGTCAGAGTGGGGGAAGCATTTTGTTTTACAAAGAAAAATTCACACATCAAGAGGTTTTCATAAGTGGAGTCTTGCCAGCTGGCTTATTAACTCAATAATAATTTCTCCAACATCTTCCTGTGGGTCTCATGTGCACTGGATGACTAAACTGCTCAGGGTGAGGTCATGCATCTGTGGGTTAGCAGATGCCTCAGAACCAGCAATAGCTCTGCTTGAGGAATCAGTCAGGCAACAAATGATTGAGTTCCTGTTATTGTCAGGCAATGTGTGAGACATGGGGGAGTCAATCTACTTTGAATCTGTATATTCCACCTCCCTTACTGCCACTCTCCTGGTCCTACACCACCGTCACATCTCTCTTGATCTGCTGTAAGAGAATCCCAGTGAGTTTCCCAGATTCTTCTCTTGTCCTTTTCCAATCTAGTCTCCACATTGCAGCTAGAGTGATCCTCTGTAATCACCAAAGCAGCTGTATCCCATTGTACTGAAAATAAACTCCCAAATCCTTGATACTCCTATGAGCTCTGGTAGCTCACCTCTCCCTTCTTATCTCATACCACTCTGCCCTGCAGTCACCATTTGCAGCCATGTTGGCTCCTTTCCAGCCACACTGGCTTTCCCTTTCTCACACCCTTCCGGTGAGGTCTCTTCTTAGGTCCCATGCACAAGTGATTTAAATCCCCATTTCTTTGCCCAGCTGGAGTGGCTCAGTTGGTTGGAGCATTGTCAGGGCATGGACCTGGGTTTTGGGATCATCTCCGTTCAGGGCACATGTGATCAATGTTTCTCACACTCTCTCTCTCTCCCCCTTCCTTTCTCTAAGCATGTTCTCCAACGATGATTTTTTTAAAATCCCCATTTCTTTGCCTTGCCTACTCTTATTCAGCCTTCTCATCACAGCTTTGTGTCCCTTCTTCAGAGAGAGATCTTACTTGATTTCCTTTAACTAAATGAGTTCCATCTCTTAATGCTCTTTTCTAACACCCTGCTCTTTTCCTTTATTATGACAATACCAGTTTGTAATTATGTTTTTACTTGATTATCTGTCTTTTATAGTAGACTTTGAGTTCCGTGAGGACTGGGACCCTGTCTGTCTACCTATCATGATATTTCAGCACCTAACAATGCCTCGCCCAGAAGCTCTCAAATTTGGATGAGTGGGCTGGAGGGGACTAATAGACAGAAATAGATAAATAGGACCCAGTATAGTTTACTCTTAGGGTGAAAGATCAGTTGAAAGCCTATTTAAATACATCTTGATAAATGTTATGATGACATAAGAGCAAGACCTATGGGGAACATGTGCGGCATTGGGTAGAAGTAAGCGCATGGGCTTGAAACTAGACAGATCCAATGTCAAATCCTTCTTTATCTCTGTAGGACTTGGGGCAAATTATTTAACTCACCTTAACCGTGGCTAACATTTGTTAAGCATTTACTAGATACTGGCCTTTGCTCTAAGTACTTTAATTGTTTATTTCAATTAATCTTTAAAACAAGCCTGTATAGTAATGTTAATTATTGCCTCTGTTTTACCATTGAGGAAACTGAAGTCCAGAAATGTTAAGGAATCTGCTACAGATTATAGACCTACTCACTAGCTCTTAGAGCCAGAATTCAAACTTGTAGTCTAAATCTATAGAATACTTTAACTTAGCCAAAAGGCTACAAAGTGATAATGTAGTCTAAATCTAGAACCTGTGCTCTATACCGCTATACGTAGGTACATATCTAGTAAATATAGTTTATTTGAGTTTTGGTATGAGATGAAATTGCTAAGCCTTCTGCATCTTTTTTAGGGCCTCCTCATAATATAGTATTATCACTAGAGTTCCAGGAAGGAAAGGTCTTTCATCCTGAGATGTTCCTGTTTCTGTCTTTACCCTTTTCAGAGAAAAGTGCCTGAGAATTAAAGGAAGAATTTTACCCAAATCTTTTTTGTTTTAGTACTTTGCATCTCAGATGTGGCAATACTCATATTACACTTTCTTTTTTAAATGGAAGCTAAAAATCAACTTTACTTCTTCTCTGTTGGTTCTTTATTTTTGTTCATACCGAGATCTTTCTTTTCTTTAACATCTAAAAAGTGTAGTATTCAGAATCTTGCACCTGTGGGTAAGGTGCTTTCAGAGCTTAGTAACCATTACATTGTGCATGTAGAGCAAAGGGAGCACTGTTCTAACACTTAATATCTGTAGCAGTGCAGTAACAGAATTCCCTCAGACTTCTCTCTCTTGGTGTCAGCATACAAAAGAAAATCCCCTCCCTGCTTTATACAAATAAAACCTATGTTTTGATTTGCTTATTTCTTAGTATTAGTTGCAATTTTCATTTCCAAAGTATTTTAGTATACCCGTGTCTCACTGTTTGACCTGAAGTTAAATGATTCAATAAACAACAACTTTTTAAGAATTCTTCCATTTCGTGGTCCCTTCCGTACTGCAGCATCATGGCCGTGGGAGCCGCAGCTCCCCTGTGTGGGTTGATGGGTGTTACAGAGCCTGGAGGCAGACATCTGGTGCATGGGAGGAGCTCCATGAACCAGAGCTCTTGGAAAGGAACCAACTGCATCTTGAAATAGAAATCCATTTTGCTAAATTTGATAGTGCCAATCATACTAAGGGACTTTGGTCTATTACAGTTTTTGACAGGAATTGTATTCATTTTACTGAATATTGTTGATCTGCATTAATTCCTTTTTTCTATCCTTATTTTGTCCTGATCTTGGTGAATTATGAGATTTGTAATGTTAATGCCTCTAAGAGAATTGACATTATTTTTCTCATTTTTACTCAGCTCAACCAGTGCTTTTTTGACATATGGGATGAACACACTATGAAAGCCAGTGGTGGGCATCATGTGTTATTTGGAGAGGTTGGGAGCCCTCGCCTGTGGATCCTAGGGAATATTTTTACCGAAAGGGTTCATATGTTGAACCCTTAGCTGTTTGGAGTACTACTTGCATTTGCAATCTGATAAAGGAAATTCTTTTAAAAAAAAGAGAGACCCCCTAAAAGGGTCACTAGTCCTTACAAATTTTAACTGATTCTTTGTGATCTCTTTATTGCAATATTTTGAATTTGAAGTACATCTGAGTAGAGTGTAATGATTTTAACCTAGAATTCAATCTAGGATTTATGATGCTTATTCCAGTTTTTGTTTCATCCTTATGCTCTGTCCCCTAGTAATATGCCTTTGGGGCAGATACTTAAATTCTGTCTCAGTTGCCTCTTCAGTAAATGGTAATGTGACCTTTTTTGTTTTTTAAATTTTAATTGCCAGAGTTAATTGGTGATATTAGGTTCTGTCTAAGAAATTTTAGGAGGTTTAGATTTATGTGGATTTCTCAGAGCTTTTTTTCCCCATTTCCATAAAATAGAAAATTGAAACATAGCTATCTTACAAAAGTAAATTTTAGTATTAAGGTAATTTAATGAAAGTTACTCTTACATCACCTTTTCTGTATTGATACTAGTGAGTTAGACAAAGAAGTCAGGAGAGAAACTTAATAGAAGTTTCAGATTCTTCTATCCTATTGAATTCTGCTTCTACTGTCCTTTCTTCAGTGATGTTGGAGATAGTAGACTCCTTTGAAACTTTAAACCAAGTAAAGTGAATATGGCCTCACAGCTGCCAACCCATTCTTTTCACATATCACCAGTCTCCTTCAGCCACTTTTAAGCTAGCTACCAGAGTTGAGAGAACACCTCAATTTGATATCTTTAGGTCAGAATGACTTTGGTGAGAGCTTTTGAGGTTGTGTACATTTAACCAAGCACAGCTCTTCCTGTGGAAAATTTATCTTTCTTTTTCATTTTGATGCCTTCCTTTGAAGAAAATAGTGGTTGTTATGTAGCTCTTAAATTATTTATTTTTTTTAAAAGTGTTATTTAAGTGCAATGCATTATATTACCCAATGAAATCATTTGCCACTGAGTGAATACATTTCTAAACTGTGTATAGAGCTAAGCGAAAGTGGCCAGTGGTTGCTCTTTTTTAAGCTAGAAATATTGTATACTAAAGTGATAATGACACTGCAAGTTTCATTAGCATTTTGAATGCATTTCATGGCTAATTCCAACTTCTATTTTTTCTTTTTAAAATCATCAGTATTTAAATCTCAGTATTTTAATTATATCCAATTAATGTTCTTGCATAATCAGTATATTTTGTTACATGCATTAGTAAAAAGCACTTTATATGCTTTGCATACTGACTTTCATAATATATTAAATTTGCATGCCTTAAAATAGGTTTTATGTGGAAGTTTTAGATAACACATGTGGTCATATATAAACCAGATACAATATTCTTTATTAAATAAATGTTCTTTGAGAAATCTTTTCTTCCTTGTTTTTAGTTTGTTTATTTTACTTTTCTAAATTATTTTTTAAAAATTCTTTAAATAACCTTAATACATATTGAGAGCTAAAATAAAATGCTAGCAAAAGAAAAATTGCACATACAGAAATATTTGAAAGTGTTCTTACTCTGTAAAATTGTAAAAAAAGGCCATGCATTTGTTAATCACTGTGCAGTTCAATGATTGCCTTATACATTATCAAGTCAGGGTCCTGTGATGGGTTGGGCGGTAAGCCTGGGAGTAATTGGCTCTGCCATGTGTTAGCTTGAAGACCCTGGCAAGTTGATGAACCTTCTGTGTGTCACAGGTTCCTCTGTGTAACAGGGATGGTATTTATACCTATTTATTACTGAATAATTACGAGGGTTAAATGGGATAATGCCAAGTAGTTACTATTATTAATATTAATAAATATTAGTAAATATTAATTTTTACATTCCTAAATATAGATAGGAATGCAGGGATATTTAATTTTTAAATTGTGCTTCTGAAACATTTTGAGACAATTTAAGCATATCTCTTTCCCTGTGAAATATTCATGGTACTCATCCCTGAAGAGAGATGGTAAAACAGCTTTTCCTTGGGAGCCTGCAGGGTCTCTGTCTGGAAGGAGGTGCATTGTTTGGGTATGAATGCTAACAACTTATTTAAAAGACAACTATAGGAATTACTGGCCTCATAGTCCTGGTATGAAGGGAGTTATAGGTGACCAGGCCAAGGGTGGAACCTCAGATAGAGAGGAATGTTCATCTGTGAAGAAACAGGACCTGGCAAAATAGATAAAGCAGATAGACTTCCAATGAACTATAATAATAAAAATGTAATATGCTAATTAGACCGAATGACCTTCAGGACAAAGCTGGGGCTGTGAGGGAAGCCGGAGGAAGGAAGGCCTACTCTTGCACGAATTTTGTCCATCGGGCCTCCAGTGTAGTAGACCACAAAAAACAGGCCTGTGTGTCTCCCATTGCCCATGTTCTTCACTAACAGGGATTGAAGATACCTCACAGCCAATCCCATCTTCCAAATGCTCTCCCTTCTTTGCTATGGCAGAGTTGGGAGGATATGTTTCTTTGATGCCATTGATATCAAGCTCACTTTTTATTGTCAGGAGAAATGTTTCCTCTGGTTTGGTTCTTCTCCCCTCTCACTGTAAGTTATTTTTATTCTGGCAGTTAATTATTTTAAGTATACAAAATAAGAATAATTTTTAACATCTACAAAATAGATTACAATATGTATGTTATGGGACCTAAATAATCCCCATTATAAAATTTATAATCATTTAGGACATTTTCATTAATGGAACATTATAGAACTATTTAATATTGAGGAAGAATTGCTAGCTAGCTATTACAATATACCATGGAGCTTTGTGCAGTCATTTAGCTTTGATTACATTGGCCAGTCATAAATATAAGGAGAAGCTCCTATGGGAAGGACTGGTATCTCTAACATTCCTGATTTTTGTAATTTTTTTCATAAATTGTGGAATTTCATACTTGGATGTACAAATATAGAACCTTTATTTGAACACACAGGAATAACTTTGGTGGAATGAAATATATGTAGTAAATCACAAATATATCTTATAGTCACATTTATACATAAGTCTGTTAATGACATTTATCCATAGCTAGAGGCCTGGTCATGAAATTCATGCATGGGTAAGGTACCTAGCCCTGGCCAGCGATCAGGGCCGATCTGTGGGGCGACTGGTGGGGCGATCGGGGGGCCCCCTTCTGGCACCCACATTGGCTGGCCTGGGGCCTGTGGGATAGGGGCAGCTCCTGCATTGAGCGTCTGCCCCCTGCTGGTCAGTGCACATCACAGCGACCGGTCATTCCGCCAATCATCCCACCGTTGGGTCGATTTGCATATTAGGCTTTTATTGTATAGGGTGGTCTGTTATTTATGTATCTCCACAACCATCTCTTTACACTAACTAGACCAGGAGATCTTCAGAGGCCCGTGCATTTGGACCCTGATGAGGCTGTCATTGACTTTTGAATTTCTAAACTCCAAACGCTAAAAGACATTACCCAGATGTTACACTATGCAGCAGCAGAGTTAATTGGACTTCAGGTTGTTTACAGAGACACAACCTAGCAGCTGGCACAGACCACCCGATCTATAAATGTTCATTTCCTTCTTTCAGCAGTTTCTAATTCCTTGCATTGTTAAGACTCCTGGAAGTTAGTTTCAGTTTGTGGTATAGTGTACTTCTTTTGCAGGAAGAAGTCAAGATATGGGTGGTTTAAAATTGGTAACTTGGTGATATTCACATTTAGAATTTCTATTCATAGTAATGAAGTTTTGAAGCTAGCTAGAAAGAACGTTTATGATTATCTAATCCATTGGTTTTTATACAGTCCTGAGTCACTTCTGTTACTTTAAACAGAACAGCCCCTCCTCCCTTTTTTCGATCTTATATGCATTTGAGGATGAACACCTTTATGTGTTTTATATGAACAGAGGATATTATTGCTCCCTCAAAAGGTTGAAATTCTCTGATATGGTTCAACCTTCTTTTAAAAACTGGGTAATAATACATAATGAAATAAAGCAGGCATTGCAGACTTCAACTGCATTTAAGTTCTCTGTTGCCAGGAACTCTTAACACCTTTTCACTTTTGAAATCATCAGCATCAGTTTTAGGTTTTAGTCTTAGGCAGCCTAGGTCCATAGGAAAAAAAACACACATCAGATTTGCTGCAACCCAAGCTTCTTCATCCAAATGTCCCACAAAGTTGTTGTTCACTGGGCACCATAGGCTTTTCTGGATGTGATCTGACACCTCTCCCTCCATTTCTTATTTCACTCCAACCCCTTGCCATAGATACCCTGGCTGCTTGCAGGCTTTTAAGCCTTTGGCTTTAGTTTTTATCCAGGCTAATCTCATCTTTCCACCTTTTGAAATCCTAATCATTCCCTAAGGTCAAACTCAAAAGCATATGCTTACTAATCCTCCCCATGTCCTCTAGTTGCTGTAGGATTCTCCTCAGTGTTCCCATACTTGTTTACATGATTACTTTGAAAGTAAGGATGTCTTATTCATCATTGTAATCCTCACAGCACTTAGAAGAATCCTGTGTGCATGGAGGGTCCTCAAGAATACTTGTATTGTACTGAAATATGTTGATATATTGTCAGAGTGGTTCTTTGTTTAGAAAAAGATAGGACAAGAAACAAGAATGAGCAAAGAGGAGGTGAACAGGATTAGGACAGTATCCAGCTTTTCTTTTCTCAATCCATAGTTCCTGGAAAACTAGTGTCTGAGCCCTAAGTTAACCTTTTATTTGCCCTGCTGAGTATAAAGTGCATTTCTCTTAGCCACACCTTATGGCAGGATGGTATCTATTTCAGAGGACAAGGAGAGGCAGAACTTAGGTGAGGAGAAATAAAGTCTCGTTAATTTCTCACAATGGTGATGGGAAGGTATATGCAAGGGAATGTTCTCAAGACTGGACTAAAGCTAAGAAACACCACCCTCAGCTCTTAAATGAAAGCTGATTATAAGCCCATACTAGAACTCACCAAGAACTTTAATTAAAACCAAGTACTCTGCCCCTTTTTTTGGAGCTTATTAGTGATCTTACATTTTATCTCTTTCATACTTAACAGCTATTACAATAAACTGTTTGAAACTATATCAGTGATCTGAAATTCTCAGTCTAGTTGGATGTTGGTTGCATTTGTTGGTAGTAAATAGGAACAGCCGTTACTAGGTGTACCAGTTAATCGGATTTTTTTCAATAGATGGAGTTACACATATGTTGATATATATATATACGATTTGATATGTATGCTGTTTTGTTGTATTGACAACAAGCTTCAAAACTTCCTGTCAAATTTTCTGAAGGTGTTAACATCATAGATATTTTTACGCTTAAAAATGTCTTAATTTCGTGCCAAAAAAAAAAAGAGCATTTGTGGGAAGTTTTAATTCATTACTTTATTTTGAGGAAAAGTGCTGCTGAATACTTTGGGAAGCTTATGGTGAACATGGTTCATCTCAAGATACTTGTGAACCCTGGTTTAAACGTTTTAAAAGTGATGATTTTGATGTGAAAGACAAAGAACATCCAGGTCAACCAAAAAGTTTGAAGACCAACTATTACAAGTATTATTGGATGAAGATGCATGTCCAACTCAAAAACAACTTGCAGAAAGATTAAACGTTGCTCACCAAACAACGAAGGAAGGAAAATGGGTGCCACATCAACTGAACGAAAGACAAATGGAAAAACGAAAAGTCATCAGTAAAATGTTGCTTCAACGGCACGAAAGAAAGTCTTTTTTGCATCGAATTGTGACTGGCAATGAAAAGTGGATTTATTTTGAGAATTCCAAATGCACAAAATCATAGGTTGATCCAGGTCAACCATCAACATATACTGCAAGGCCAAATCTCTTCGTAAAGAAGACAGTGCTCTGCATTTGGTGGGATCAGGAAGGTGTGGTGTATTATGAGCTTATAAAACCAGGTGAAACCATTAATACTGATCACTACTGACAACAAATAATCAATTTGAACCACGCTTTGATCGTGAAATGACCAGAATGGGCCAGAAGACACAGCAAAGTAGTTTTGCCTATAGTCAATGGGACAGGGATGTCTAAACCTCCTACACAAAAGAGGGTAGTAAGTGATTGTGAACACTGGTAACATACCCCAACACACACTTCAAAACCAGTTAAAGACACGTTAAAAGATCTTGCCTGGGAAGTATTAACCCACCCACCGTATTCACCAGACCTTGCTCCTTCCAATTGATGGCACACACACTATCTGAGCAGCACTTCAAAACATATGAAGAAGTGGAAAATTGGTTCTCTGAATGGTTTGCCTCAAAACAAGAAAAGTTCTATTGGGACAGTATCGGCAAGTTACCTGAAAGACGGGGGAAATGTGTAGCTAGCGATGGACATTACTTTGAATAAAGCACTTTTGATGTTTCTCTTGAAATTATCGTGTTTTCTTTGATTACAAAATCCACATTATTAACCAGTACACCTAGTACATAGGTATTACCATTCTCTTTTTTAAGGTTAAATGCCATTGATTTTTAAATTGGAAAAGAAAATATACCTTAGCATTATTTAAAATCATATATGATATTGATATGCCATAAACACAGTGATTTGTAATAAGTGTATAAATTCACTATATTTTAGAAATTGATGTATTAGCATAAACTTTTAAAATGTTTTAGCCACTCAACTCTCTGTTATTATAGAGAATCGACAAATCTTATCTAGTTCCCTGTTTTTTATAGAAAAAAACCCAAGACCCAGAAAAGGGATGTGACATTTTTCAGAACACACTGATTCTTAGGGGCAAAATCCAGGGCTCGTGACCTTTAGCATCTTTTCTTGATATCTTTGCTGCTTTTACTGTTTGAGCTGAAAAAAGATCAAGATGCAGTATGATTTTATAATCATGGTTTCCGACACTTTTTAAAGTGAAATTATTTCTGTAAGTGCTTTGGACTTTCAGTTGCAGAAAGTTAATTCTATTCCCATAATCCAGATTTCTATTCTCCACGACTACCCCTGCCCTCTAATAATTACCAGAAATAAGTTAAAATTTGGGGGTCAGGATTAGTTAAGTAAAACAAAGCTACTTCTTCTTTTAAGGATTGTTTGTTTGTTAGGGATTGAAATCTATTTAAATTATGCTAAGTGAAAAGGTATGTATTGGAAGAACGTGAGATCTTATGGAACCCAACTGCAGAAGTTGATACAGCAGCTTCTCTCTCTGGCATCTACTCCCTCTCATTCTGTTTGCAAGTCTGCTCCATTATTCTGTTTGATCCTGTAGATCGGCTTTCTTTGATTGCTTGTCATTGTGCATGTGGGCAAATATGGCTGCCACATTCCTCTATGGTCTTAGACCTCCAATACCCATCACTATCTGATTAGGTTCATTGTGTATATAGTCTAGTTCAAAAAAATTGAAAGAGTAATCAAGATTGGTCCTTGGCTTAGTATCGCTGTCTTTGGTTTCGGTTTCAGAGGTAAGCTGGGGCAGATTCCCAGAGAAGAGGGTATAGGCAAGGCAGGCAGAGGGACTGATAACCCACTGCACTGCTCTTTGAGTATGGAGACTTGTCACCTGCCCAGGACCTTTACAGATATTTCTGAGCTCCTCTACTGGCATTCAGGGGTACATAGTAGCCACATTTATTATTATAGTCTGATTTACTTTGATACCACTCTTGTCCTAGTTTTTACATTTAATTTACCTGAAATCCTAAGGTTTTCTCAATGGTACTGTATAAACTGTCTTTAATCAGGGTAGGCTCTGCTTTGTGCAGTCACTCAAGAACTAAGCCACAGTTCTTCAGTACTTTTCTGGCTAAATAATAACTGACTAGTTGCGTTTATTGAACATCTACAACATGTTAGGCTCGTTCTATACTGTATTTGCCAGGGTTGCTAAAGTGGCTTACACGAATTTCATATATTTTTGTCTCACATTACTTGAGAGCTGAAGGTGAACTGTAGCTCTGCTTTATCTATAGGTAGACTATATGTCGGTTCTGTGTCATCTCATTCCAGAACCTGGATCGAACATACATGCCCTATCAGGGACATGCTATTCTTCAGGCAAGGGCAGAATAAGAGTGTGAGCAGAACCACACAATTGAATTTAAAGTTTCTCCTCAGATATGTGTGGTATATGTCACTCTACTTACATCCGTTGGCCAATGCAAGTCATATGACTAAGCCTATAGTCAATGGGACAGGGATGTATAAACCTTCTACACAAAAGAGGGTAGTAAATGATTGTGAACACTGGTAACATATACCAACACATCCACATTATCTCAGTTATCACAGCACTCTTAAATGTGTAAATCATCACCATTGTATAATTTATTAATTTAACAATTATGTATTGAGCACCTACTATGTCCTAGACACTACACTATTGAATTAATACCCTCACTACCCTATCATGTATTTCGACAATATGGGCTTATTTTATATAAAAAGTTGTGACTCCTGGGTGTGCTTATGCTTTCTTTCTTGTACAAAAGCATTTCTCAAATTTTTTGGTCTCAGGACCCTTTTATACTCTTAAAATGTATCGAAGGCCCCAAAGATCTTTAGTGTATGTGGGTTGTATCTGTCAGTAGTTACCATATTAAAAATTAAAACTAATTTAAAAGATATTTATTATTTTGAAATAGTAATCCCATTACATGTTAGCATAATAACTCTAAATAACTATAGCATAAAATATCTTTATTTTCCAAAACAAAAGAAAAAAATGGCAAAGAGTGCCATTGTTTTTACATTGTTGCAAATCTCTTTAGTATCTGCCTTCATATCCAATCTCTTGTGATATAATATATCATGTCACCTCTGGAAAATTCCACTGTATACTTGTGAGAGAATGGGGTGAAAATGATAAATAATATCTTACTTTTGTTCTGAAAATTGTTTTGACCTCAGAGCCCTTTAAAGGGTCTTGGAAACCCTTTAGAGTCCCAAACCACCCTTTGAAAACTAAGGGTCCTTACCACACTTTGAGAACTGCTATTCTAAAGTATATCTGAAGCAAATACATGGCATCCTCACTGAGTGCATTTTCCCAGAGTGTCACTTTCTGTTAACCTACTTTATAAGTTAGGTAACTTTATTTAGTCAGGCTAACCTGCTGTAAGAGATAATCCCCAAATCTCAGGGGCTTAACACAGTAAATGTTCATTTCTTATACGTAGCACAATTCATTGCAAATCAGTGGTAGATACCCATGCTCCTTCAATCTTCCATCTAAGCCTTGGAGGCCTGTGCTGGATTTGTGCATCTGTTCAGCAAACAAGACAACAGAAAGCCCTGAGAACCACATGGGAGGATATTTGAGATCACATTCCTCTGGCCAGAACTCATATACTGTCCATTACAGCATTGGAGCCTGGGAAATGTAATTTGGCTCTATTTTCAAAAGGAAACAACAGAATTTGACCGAGACAAATGATCTTCTACAAGAATAATCAACTAAGTTTCTAATAAATAAGTTAAAACTTGATGATTTATTATTAGCTTTTTTTGCCCTGATGAAACGTGGCACACAGTGCAAAACAGTGATGTCTTGTGCTTTGATAAATGTTTTGGGAACTGCGATCTAAAATTACTTCTTAAATAGATTTACCTTTTTATTTTGAAATAATTTCAAACTTAAAAGTTGCAAAAATAGCACAAAGAACTGTCATTTACCCAAATTCAGTAGTTAATACTCTGGCACATTTGCTTTTACTTTTTTTTCCTCTATGTATACATATGTGGGTGTGTACATATACATCCCCACCCCCCAAACTATGAGAATAAGTTGCAGACTTCATACCCCTTTACTAAATACTTTAGTGTGTATCTACTAAGAACAAAAACACTCCGTTACATAGCCATGGTACAATTTTTAAAATCAGGACATTCAACATTGAAACAACACTATTATCTATAGTATAGATCTACTATCCTTTGTAGCAATTAAGTTTTTGGTCTAAGATTACATTTTGCATTTAGTTTTCATGTGTCTTTAGTCTCTATTAATTTGGAATAGTTTCTCGGCCTTTCTATGCCTTTCATATTGTTTTATAGAATGCCCCTTGATTGAGTTTGTCTGATATTTTCCTTATTAGATTCAGGTTCTATGTTTTTGGCAGAAATAGTATGAAAGAGATGTTGTGTCCTCATTGCATTTTATCAGGAGGCACATGAAGTCAGTATGTTCTCTTATAGGTGATGTTAACTTTGATCACTTGGTTGAGGTGATACCTGCCAGGTTAAGTTACTATTTTTCTCTTTAAAATTAATAAGTTATTTCTGGGGAACATGCTTTGATTGTGTCAATATTTTGGTTTCATCAAGTTTTTATTTACTAGTTTAGCATGATAATTCTGTCCTAAACCAATTTTTACTATAATGGTTGCAAAATAGAGTGGATTGTAAAATTATTTACTAATTACACATGTAAGAAACAAGTGTAGTAGACATTTGTTCTCTGCCTAGCATATTTTACGGCATTTTTCTCTTCCTAAAATTACCTCCTCCTGCCTAATGGTGCCTGTGTACTTCTAGTAAAACTGATCACAACGTAGTTTCTGGTGTGGGCTTTGATTGATAGGTCAACCAGCACAAGCCATTTAGCCACATTTATTCTTTTAAGAGTGGGAATCTGAGCTACTCTGGCCCAATCAGAGTGTTTGGGATGCTGCACTAAAGCTTTTGCATCCATATGGCGCCCGTCCTGTGACCCTGAGGATAAAGCTGACCCAGCTGGCAGAAGGGGAGAAATAGAAGAAAGGAATTGGGTCATTGATGACTGTTTTGAGCTAAGTTATTCGACCCTGAAGTCTATGCTACTTCCATAGTTTCCATGTATTAAGTGAGCTAGCTTGAGTTGGGCTTTCTGTTAACTTTTGACATTGAGAAACTAAAATTCCTGGTAACAGATAAGTAGTAATAGCTATTACTATTTTTATCCGATATGTTTTAAATGTTAAGAATGATGTATGTGTAAAACATTTTCAACACCCAACAAGAAGAAATGAGTATAAGGGTCCTTTGTTTTCTCACCAGCTTGGCAGAGGCTACTAAGGAAGGTTAAAGAATTGGCAGTACATATCGCGTGTGCCCAAACGCACACCAGCTCATTTTCAGTAGTAAAGTTGTTAAGGTTGTGGCGTCGGGCTACTGATTTGGACTGATTTTAGTTAACCAAATCAACCTAAGTGAATGAAAACACAGTGTGGCCATCAGGTGCACGGATGTTGGGTGTCATGGGAAGCCCAAGGACAGTAGCCCAGCTGGGTGTGGAAGCCAGCACTAGAAAACCTTAAGTGCACACTCTTTCATCTCAGCTTTTTCTGCTTCTGCTTCATTTCCAGCTCCACCAGGCAATTTCAAAGTACCTAGCGAGATAATATGTTTGAGTTAGGGTCAGGCATACATTCCTGTTCAGTTCAGTTGTGCTCATTCATATATAAGTAGTTTCAGAAGAGCTAGCCCTGAAGGTTCAGGGACTTCAGGGCGTGATTCAGACTCCAGCGTTGGTTACTAGAGAAACAGTTTTGCCACAGCCACAATCAGGAAAAAAATGGCCTGTGATGCCTTTCTTCTGTCCAGGACTCCTGCCCCTCATTGTTAGCCTGTTTCTGTCATTGAATTCTTGCTAAGATGCTCACTAATACAATCTTAAGGTTTGGGTTGTAATAATTTCCGGGAAGTTTTTTATTTTACTAAGGCGGTGTTTTACACCAGCAGCATCAACAATCTGGGGATTTGTTAGAACTGGAAATTCCAGGGCCCCTCTCCTGAAGTGCAGGAAGAGAAGGTGGGGGCAGGGCCCATCAGCTCCCATTTTAACTAGTCCTCTGTGTGATACTGGCACTGAAGTTTGAAAGCCACTGCTTTGGGGATTCCTGAAAACGCACAGGTGGCCAGAACCGGGGGCTTCTGGCGTTTGTTTCAGCTGCACACATTGGTACTGCTCGAATGTGGAGACATGGCCAAGTCGCCTCACCCAGTGCTTCAAAAAAGACCCCTAACCTCTGGCCTCTAAAGAGTAGAAGAGACTTCAACAACCGAAAGGTTACTATCCCCAGCTCCAGAGCCTCCAGTTTAGCCCCAAGAGACCACCCTATCTCCAGCATTTCTTGGACATTTTTCTGCCTATGTGCAGAAGTCCCCTCTTCCTTCCCCACCTCCATCCACTTTCTTCTTCTCTTACTTGTCCTTTTTTCCTCCCCTTTCCCTCCACCTGGTTTCTTCTCTATCTTCCTCTCCCACCTCCTCTTTCCCTGGCTTCTCTTTGCCTTCTCTTTCCTCTTCCCCTTTCTTTATTCTTGCCCTTTGTCTTCTACTTCTTCCTTTCTTTTTCCTTCTTCCTTCTCCTTCTCATTTCTTGTAATTCTCCACCAGCTGCTCTCTTTTTTCCTCCCACTTTTCCTGGTAAGGATAAACTTACTCAAGATGAGAAGGTGAAGAAGGCCTGAGGAAGTGGTAAATGTCATTTCTATAGTCCTGGCTGCTACCCACACACATCCTTAGACACCCAAGGATGTTAACTTTATCCAGGGTTTGAGGAAGACCTCGACCTTATGCTCTTCAGCTCTCAGTCCCCTCAGCCTCCCAGCTCATCCCCTCCCTAACCCCAGGCATGATCTCCCACTGTCCTGTGCTAGTGAATGTAGTGTAGTTAGCTGTGGGGTGCAGGGTAGATATTGAGGAGCCCTGATTTTTAGCATTTGCTAATTTCTGTGGTGTAATGGCCACTTTCAAGCTACCGGCCTGACATCACTGAATGAGGAACTGGGAAGAGATGCTCACAGTGGACTCTCACAAACCAGTCGAACCTGTTCATCACACATTAAGCAGGCCTCACCAGCTGTGGTACATATGCAGTACTACTGCCTTCCCTCATTAGTGCAGATGTTTGGGGGTTAACCACTAATGAGAGAATTACTGTAATTTGAAACACAAGATGTTTGTTCACTTCTTAACAGACTCATTTTTTAGGACAGACATTGGGATAATTAAAAACAGCAGTTTATAATTGCTACAACACTACCTTTTAGTTTGATTCAATAAAATTCAGCTGCAAATACTGTCAAAAAAATTGCAACCCTTTCAATGATTTGTAAACCCTTTTACATGTGAGTCTGAGCTCAATCAAAATATCACTATAAATTGACAACACTTTTGGATTATAGATATAATAAAGTTTCAGTTAATATTCAGTTAAAATGTAGAATATCATCCAGTCACCCTATCTTTTTTTATTTGCATTCTACAGCCTCTCTGGTGGATTTTTATTATTTTTAAGTAGCTTCACATTATATTTTATGATACATTTCCTGCAACAGTTTTGCATACAGATGGAAATGTTGGGAATTTAGTTTAAGGCTGATCTTATTTTTTTTATTATTCTGTTATGTGATTGATCTGGTCAGTGAACAAGAAATTCTTCGAGGCCATCCATCACTCCAGGCAGCAGCTGAGCTAAACCTTCTAACTCACTGCTTCCAGTCAGTCATGCAAGATTCGGGTTATAAATATTGAATGTGCAAACAACTGTTTAAATTAGCTGTCCTATCTGTTTTATGCTATTTCAGTAGAAAAGCAAGCTGATATATTGTTTAGTGGCAAGAAGTAGGAGACAGTGAATTTAGTATTATCCTTTCATACGTCATTGAATTCATACTGTTGGCAAATATTTAAAATAGTTAGATCAAATTAATTCTTGATCCCTTAAGTGAAATTAGAAGTAAGGCAACTGAGCATGTAATTTATGTAGCTTTTTGGGGTTTTATATTCAGCAGTAGCAAGACTGTTAATAATTATAAATGTAGCCATCTGTCATAAATATAGTAGCCAATTGTAAATGCTTAGTTCTGTGAATTTTGTTACCTCTTTGCAATAACAAATAGCTTAATATTTAGAAAATATTTGGGCAGGAAGGAAAGTAGCAACTGGTTTATCCTACCATTCCTGGTAAGCATCTAGAATATTGAACATGTGCAGGTGTTTGTTCTTCCGCTACTTGGATTTGTAACAAGTGTGCCTGCTTTCACTGGTGTCGATATACGCAATAGATAAAATGCCAACCATTTGTAGTGACTCCTAGGAGCCATTTGGTATGTAATGGATTTAGGTAAAGTTCCAAAATTGCTATCTGTGTTTTAAGTTTACTCCCCAAATTATATTATGCCAGGAACATCCTTTCAAGTAGAAGATGTATCGAAGCCTATATTTTTACTAACACATATGAACTGCTTACCAAAGAGAAAATTGTCCACTTTATAGGCATGCAAGGTATTTAGTAGCATGTGTCTCTTAGTAGTTGGAGTGCAACCTAACAGAAAAGTTGGGCAATGTTTTATGTTTCTTTTTGTGCCAAACACTGCTCATTGCTTATCCATTTTTCTCTTCTTCCTTTAGCAGAATTCTAGTGAGAGTAGCATTGAGCCCAGCTAAAGAGACACACCTTCCTAGACTCCCTTGTAGCTGGAGATGGTCATATGTCCTAGTTCTGGCCAATGAAATGCAAGTGGGATTTTCTTGATAGTACCACTTAGGAAAGCTTTTTAAAAGGAACAGACTTTTTAAAAGGAATAGAGCTAACTTTTTCTTTATCCCTATGTCATTTGTCACTTTGTTCTTTACTTGTTTTTTTGCCTAAACTATTAATATGATGCATGGAGGGACACACACCTTTTGATTCTGAGAGGTCTGGCTTGGCTGTAGCCTAGATGCCAGATCTTTAGTCCACTGGAGAGTTCTCTGTTCTCAGTCTTGCCTGTGGCCTTTTGTGCTTTAGGAGATCTTTTTCCCGCTGCTGCCTGACAGTCTGTAAATGCCTTGAATTTTTTGGAAAGGTCTCTCCCCTCTCCTGGTTACCCCTAGCCTGTGGTAGCTGAAATCCCAGAGTGCTTAGATGAATTTCTCTCTACTTTCCAGTCCCACGCTCTGCATTCCGTATACCACCCCTAGGACCTGGTGAAGACTCCTGGGAAAAGGTGGCGAGGACAGGCTTGCTTTGGGTGAGGCCTCTCAGAACTCTGAGCCCTCGATCAGCCAACATGCAGCTGTGAAAAGTCAGACTGTTTTCTTAACCCCATCCATAGCCCACTCTTTATCTTCCTTCTGCCCTGCAGAATAAGAACAGCCCTGGGTCTCCCCTTTGCTATGAAGGGCTCATTCACTCTGGAATTTAGTTCATTTAGGTCTTTTTGCATCCGCAGCTCTCTAATAGGTTTTTAAAAACGAAGATTTTGTAGTTTATCAGGTTTGTTTGGGTTGTTGGGATGAGAGTAAAAGTACTTTGCCACTTTCTGTATCCTAACCTCCTCTCTCTCTTCCCTTCCATCCATCCATCCATCCATCCATCCATCCATCCATCCATTCCTGGTGTGTGTGTGTGTGTGTGTGTGTGTGTGTGTGTGTGTGTGTGTGTAATGTAGGGATATTTTAAAATATGGTGTCTTGGGTATCATTTCCCTTTCTGTACATCCCCAAATTACCAAAAGGTATTTTCCTATACCTGTCACAAGTTTCAGCTTTCCTAAGGAAGTAAGAGATTCTTTTTACTGAGAACCACATTTGTTTTACCTATTTCAGTGTGTCTATGTTATTTTGCAAATGAGGATTTACTAATTCATATTGTTTTTCAGGCTTCATCAAATCTAGAAATGAGACTAATCAATGTTTAAATTTTATTTGTTCACAAATAATGTAGTCTCTAAAGACCACAAAGAAGATTAAGAATCAGATGATGAAAGCATTTAATTACATTAGTACATTGAAATAAAAGCTAATGATAGATAGTTCTATGACAGAAAAGAGTGGTAGTATGTTAAACATGGTCTTATCAGTATTATTTCATATCCGTTGAGTTTATCTACAGTGGCTAAAGTGATGTAAAGTGACTGAATACCATCCTGAAGTTTAATTCGTTTACAAATTACATGAAAGCAAAATTTGAACGTTATGAGAGCAAAATTCATACGTGATACATTTTAGTTTGTTATAGTCTCTCAAGAGAGTGGTATTTACCACAGACCATAGTGTTGTGTAAAATGCCTTTGTATTGGTGAGCCTTTTTTTTTTTTTCCAAAGAAACTGCTCCAAGATTCTATGGCTTAAAAGTATTATGTATTGTTTTTTGAGCATCTGTGAGGTGGGTTGAAGTCGGCTGATCTTGGCTGGGCTTGCCTGGGCAGCTGTGCTTGAAACCATTCTGGGCAGTTGGCCTGGACGTATCCCTTTGTACTGTAGCAGAAGGATGCTATCCTCTCCCAGCAGGAGACAGATATAGTAGTGAGGTTGGCCAAGTACCATATGACACACACACTTAAGCCCAGTGAAGAAGAGCACACACTGAGTCTAAAACAGGAAGATATTCCTGTACAATGTGTCAAGTTCAGCACAGGCTGTGAGGACTCATTATTTCTTGGTAAGGAAGTGTTCCAGGCCCAAGGCCAATTCTTATGCAGCTGAGAGAGGGTTGAAAGACTGTACACATGAATCTGCCTTCCCCAGTAGATACATTTCACTAAGAGAACATAGTGGGTCTGTTAAGAGAGCCCCTTCTCTTTTAGCTTAAATATAAGCAAGTTTGAAAAGAGCCCTTAGTCATTGGGGGCAATGAAAAGGAAATTAGAAAACCTTCATTGAACTATATTTTGTTTTAATTATAGGCTCCTGTGCTTTCATCCTGAGGTTAGTTTCACAACTTTCCTGAAATGCTGTACAGTGGTGAAATTAGGATTGACCAATTTCACCATCATCAGGCATAGCCTTTCACTTACATACATTGATTGCTCCATTTTCATATCATGTCTGCAAAATAGAAGCAGATGTTTTCAGACTTTGCCCAGTAAAATGAGTTTCATCTGTCTGTGCCTAGACTCATTACCATCACAAACACTGTGTCTCTGATATTCTTAACTTGGATCTTTTATGGGGATACCTGTGGATTGTTTTGGCATAACCAGTGATCACGGACAACAGGGGGAGGGGGGCATGCGTGTGGGGGGGTTTGGGAAGGGAACGGGGGGAGGGGGTTGATGACAAATATGTGATACCTTAATCAATAAAGTAATTTAAAAAAAAAAGAAAGCAAAGAATAGTTCTATAAATATAACCCAACTATAAAAGCAGTCAATAGCTGGCTATTCTAAAAGATATCTAACTTTCTAAGTATTAATTCTATGTCTTCATCTCTTAAATAGATTAGATTACTTAATACCTGTAAATATCAACAAGTTTCTGACTAATAGATCTATGCAGCAAATCTTCACTTCCGTCTCTCCTATTCAGAACTTCTGTAGAATGGTGATACCTGGTTTCCCATGTCTACCCATTCTCTCTGCTGGAGAGAGAGAGAGAGAGAGAGAGAGAGAGAAGAGAGAGAGAGAGAGAGAGAGAGAGAGAGAGAGAGAAAGCAAAGTGGGTTGTTACAATTCATAAATGAATATTTACTTTCAGGTGATGAGAATCTTATCTATAGTACTAGAGGCCTGGTGCATAAAATTCATGCACGGGAGGAGGTGTCCCTCAGCCCGGCCTGTGCCCTCTTGGAATCCGGGACCCCTCAGGTAGGACCCCTAGGCCTGGCTGGCGATCAGGGCCTATGGGGGCTTTCCTTCCCCCGGTTGCTGGCAGCTGGCCCTACCCCCACTGCTGCCACTGCTTGCCATCTGTGTGGCACTGCCCTCCCCCGGCCCCCCGCCACCCGTCACCTCCCTCTGTGGGTGAGAGGCGTGGAGTGCGACTGCTTGGCTGGCCAGGGCCTCCCTCTGTGGGGCAATTGATCACGGCACCCCCAGATTGATTGCCCCACAGAGGGAGGCCCCACCCACCTGCCACAGCACAGCCAGCCAGGTGGCCTGGGCCTCCCTCTGTGGCTGCTGGCCGGGTGGCCTGGGCCTCCCTCTGTGGGGCGATCAATCGTGGGGCTCTGCAATCAATGGCTTCGTAGAAGGAGGCCCCGCGCACCCACCGCAGTACCTCCAGCCTGGTAACTTGGACCTCCCTCTTTGGGGCAATCGATCATGGAGCCTCCCCACATCGATTGCCCCACAGTGGGTGGCCTGGGCCTCCCTCTGCAGGGCAATGGTGTGGTGATGGTGGGACCCCCCACCAATCGCATCGCCATCGCCTTGGCTGGCCTGGCGCCAGTGCGTGTCATAGCGTGGTCGTCCGGACAGTCATTCTGCTGTCCAGTCGTTCGGTCGATTTGCATATTACGCTTTTATTATTATAGATTTCATTATTCTTAAACCTCTCTTTGTACTACATTTTTAGTGTGAGTGATCAGTGCATTTTTTGCCCCCTCTGAACTCTGGTAACTTTTGAAGTGCTTATAAAATAGGTCTTTTGATTCATCATATAACCACAAGAAAGAACACAGGATTTTCCTTCAGTGATCCTGGATGTCTTATAGCTTTGTCAGTAACCAAGACCTTGTGCAAGTGATTTTATTTTCTAAGAGCCCCAGTTTCTTTTTGTGTAAAAGGAGAAAATGCCTACTTAATGTATTAATTTTGATAAGAAAATGCTTTTTAAGCTGTACAAATATTAGTTCTTGTTGTAATAAGGTCATAAGCACTCTTTTTCATGTAAACTTTAAGGAACAGCCCAGCCTCTTGGGTAAGGGAGAAAGGTAAAGAAAAATAGAACCAATCCCAATTAATAACAATCCCAAGAATATTGATTTGGCATCCTTCACAACACCTGATCACACCAAGCATATCAGATTTGTGGCTGAGAGTAGGAATAATAGAATATAAAATTCAGTAGTTCTTTCTGTGGTATTAATTTGTAAGTAACTGTATCATCTTTTTTTCCTTATGGTGGTGTCCAGGATACACATCAGTATTTCTTATAATCAAAATTGTAGGATCATCAATGACCTTAATACATAAATTACTAATTATGTTTTTAGCATTTTTAATGAGAGTTTAATTAACAGTCAACAATGCCTAACACATGATAGTTGCTCAATAAAATTTATTGAATGAATGAGTGAATTATTTCACATTTAACAAAAATACTTCCACCAGCTTTTCTTGCTTAAAGCCATTTTAGTTATATGTAAAGTACATTGTTAGGAAACATTAATTTTTCTCAGTGACTTTTGTATGGAAATTGGAGATGTGACCTCTGGGGTGGGAAGCTGATCTTTATTCAGAACGTGTGTGTGTGAGTGTGTGTGTGTGTGTGTGTGTGTGTGTGTGTGTGTGTGAGAGAGAGAGAGAGAGAGAGAGAGAGAGAGAGAGAGAGAGAGATGCTCATTTTAGCATAGAGAGAGAGAGATGCTCATTTTAGCATATTCTCAGCCACTCAGGAATAAGGAGGTATTTATACTCTTTGTAGATGAAGAAACTGAGGTCCTAAGAATATCTTCTGAATATTAGGTTAACAGAACTGGAACTCCAGCTTAATTCTGTCAGGTTCTGACAATCCATGCACTCTTAACTTCGTTATTCTCCCTCCTAGACAAATGGTTAAGATGGTGGCCAATCACATGGCATTTCAGTACACTGCGGGTATTTTTTAATGCCAGAAGTTAGTCTTATTTAGTAGTTAACTTTGTATTTAGACAGTTCTCTGCTTTGGAATCCTTTCTTCCCCTCCAGCCACACTGATTGGCAGAAGCCTGGGGAACCTCTGACTCCTGTGAGAGGAGATAGTAAGGTCAGGTGCTTCCCCGTCCTCCCGAGGCCCCTCGTCTCAAATATTGCCTGGCTGCTTCTCTGCACTTGAGAGATTAGAAAAGACTTTCTCCTTCAAAGGCCAAACCCTTAAAGCACCAGGTTACACCCTTTTTCTCTTGTGGTGTGCCTTTCTGTCCATCTGATGGTCATGTAGAGGCAATATTCTGGGCCCTGTGTTTTTACAGTAATATTAAAGAATCTTTGAGTAGAAAGTGTCCAGATTCAGTACATCCATTATAATTTATCGTGCTGTGTTAATTATTTTAACAGTGATTTAAGTTTTCTGGGTCTCCTTTCCTTTCTTCTGTTTCTACTCAGCAGGCTTCAGCCCTTTGAATTTACTCTTTTTTTCTAACTCTTATTTCTTTAAGATTTAATTTTTTAAGCCTCTTGGAATTAAGAAACGAGGTGAGTTCTTTTCATTCTTTAATTTAAATCCAGATTTCTCTGTTTTTTCGTCATCAACTTTACAACTTTCTTAATGGGTGATGTCCTTTTATAGCTGAGTTTCTAGTCAGTGCCCTCAATTTTAGTTCAAAATGATGGTATTTTTCATACATTACATTTCATTGAAGTTCCAACTCAGTTGGTGCCTTCTGGACTCTGCCCCAGCTGTATGGGTCATCATGTGAGGAGAGCTGAATTTATTTATTTATTTATTTATTTTGAAAAAAAATTTTTTTTCTTTACTTTTTTTTATTTAGGTATTATATGTGTACATATCTTATCATTGTCCCCCCTACCCCACACCCATACATGCCCTCATCTCCCAGAATTTTGTGTCCATTGGTTATGCTTATATGCATGCATACAAGTCCTTCAGTTGATCTCTTACCTCCCCCACCTCTCCCTAACCTTCCCCCTGTAATTTGACAGTCTGTTTGATGCTTTACTGTATCTGTATCTATCTTTTTGTTCATCAGTTTATAATGTTCTTTATTATCCATAAATGAGTGAGATCATGTGGTATTTTTCTTTCATTGACTGGCTTATTTCACTTAGCATAATGTTCTACAACGCCAAGAAATCTATGGCCTTTCTATACACCAATAGTGAACTTACAGAAAGAGAGACTAAAAAGGCAATCCCATTTACCATCGCACCAAAAAAATTAAGATACCTAGGAATAAACTTAACTAAGGAGGTAAAAGACCTATATGCGGAAAACTACAGGACACTGAAAAAAGAGATTGAGGAAGACGTAAACAGATGGAAGAACATACCATGTTCATGGATTGGTAGAATCAACATCATTAAAATGTCCATACTACCCAAAGCAATCTATAGATTCAATGCACTCCCCACTAAAATACTAACGGCATATTTCACAGACCTTGAAGGAACTCTCCAAAAATTCATCTGGAATAAAAAAAAAACCCGAATAGCCACAGCAATCCTGAGAAAGAAGAATAAAGTAGGAGGGATCTCAATACCAGATTTCAAGCTGTATTACAAAGCCACTATTCTCAAAACAGCCTGGTACTGGCACAAGAACAGACATATAGATCAATGGAACAGAATAGAGAATCCAGATATTGACCCAAACCACTATGCTCAATTAATATTTGACAAAGGAGGCATGAACATACAATGGAATAAAGACAGTCTCTTCAATAAATGGTGTTGGGAAAATTGGACAGATACATGCAAAAAAAATGAAGCTAGATCAACAACTAACGCCATACACAAAAATAAACTCAAAATGGATACAGGACTTAAACATAAGATGGGAAACCATAAAAATACTAGAGGAGTCCACAGGAGAGCTGAATTTATATACCATCCTTGACCTTGCTTTCTGTGGGATCATACTTGTCTAATTCCTTGCTGAGGCCACCATGCCCTCTCCCCACAGATAGGCCACCAGGCATTGTTATTGAGAAAGTTACCTATTGGTTCTTGCTGTGTAAGGAAGGGCAAAAGGTGAAATAAGGCATTTGTAATCCTACGAGGTTAGACCTGTTCACCTTAAAGGCTAGGGGTTTAGAGTATATCTTTAAGAGAACTTATTGGCCCTCATTTTAGTCCTCCAGGCTCAGGGCAGGGCAGCCCTTCCACCTCATACTTGGTTCACTTATTGGTCATATTTCTTCCATGGTGAGATGAGCTTCACGAAGGTGGAGAGCATGTTTCATGACCCTTCTGCATTTCCCTGCAATGCCTGTGAGCTTGGGGACATCATTAAGGCTGCCAGAGAGAATACCCAGAGATGAATTAGGAACAGTCCCTGTCTTTGGGCAGCACCTGTCTAGGAGCACTGCCTCTGTTCTAAAACAGGGATGTTATGCCTGCATCACTGAATGGAGGATTCCAATTTAGGGAGAGAACAGTGGGTGAAGTGGTAAGTGTGTGCTCTAGATAGAGCCAGATTGCCTGGTTTATGTCCTGCCTCACTACTTACTGTTTGTGAAAACTTTGAGCTTCAGCTCTCTCATCTGTAGGGTGGGGATAATAATAGTACTTATTTCACAGGGTTATTGTGAGGATTAAATGTTAGTGTAAGTGGGCACATAATAATTTCATAAATATTAGGTATTATAAATAACAAGTAACACATATCAAAGCACGTAGAATTGCCTAGAACAGTGGTCGGCAAACTCATTAGTCAACAGAGCGGCAAACTGCGGTGGCTCGTGAGCCGCAGTTTGCCGACCACTAGTAGAACAATGCTACTCGAAGTGGCCATCTTCAGTGAGATGAGGAACTTATGTCATGATGTAAATCAACACTCACTTCTTTGAAAAGCTCTTGTTAGGGAAAAAAAAAAAGTATGCTTGGTGATAAAGCTGATTTACATCCAGGCTCTGGCTGCTTCTCTTCTTTATAGACAGTAACAAACAGTTCACAGACCACACCTTTTGTTTCCCTAGCCTAGGTTATATATATAGTCAGTAGATTTGTTACATATTTTTGCCTGAAAAATCTTTCTTCTTAAGGTGTCTTATTAAGGTAAATAAATTTCTTACTTAATGAATTTTATAGATTTGAAGTCCCCTGTTTATCACACCTTATATATATGTTATACTTATTTATAGTCTTTCTGTATCTTCAAAGTTATGGATAGAGTAAATCACAGCCATTTGTGGGGGTAAAAACTGTGACGATTTTTTCAGTAGTGCGTAGATAAAGGCAGCCGTATGGGCCATTGTGTGAAGTCTAAAATGGGATTTTCCAGGTAGCAGGAAGACAGAATGATAGCCTCATTTTTTTTCTCATTATGTTAGCATTTATTTATAAAACATAAAACTAAGCATAGTTAATACAGGCGAGATTTTTTTTATGTAAATATGTTTAGAAACCGTGCCTGTTGTTTACCAAAAAATTCAAGTATGGTGTTGTTACCTAGAAAGGAATTAATATTATGTTAGTACTTTTCTTTCTTTCTTTTTTTTTTTTTTTTTTTTTTGAGAAAAAAACTCATGGGCACAGACAATAGTGCGGTGATTACCAGCAGGAATTTAGGGTGTGGGGAGGAGGGAGAGCAGAAGGTAGAAGAGGATAAAGGATAAATGGTGATGGAAGGAGACTTGACTTAGGGTGGTGAACACACAATATAGTGTACAGATGATGTGTGGTGGAATTGTGCACCTGAAACCTGTATAATTTTGTTAACCAGTTTCACCCCAATAAATTCAATAAAAAGGAAAACAACACATACACGCTCAAAAAATACTTTTTTTTTAGTTTCATTTATACCAAAGCAATTTAACATGAAATTCATCATTCTGTTAGTCTGGTTTCTCCAGAAAAATGGAACTAATAATACATATTATATAGCATTACAATATTTTATATATTACATATTATATCCTATATAATAAAAGCCTAATATGTAAATAGACCAAATGGCGGAATGACTGGTCACTATGACACACACTGACCACCAGGGGGTAGACACTCAATGCAGGAGCTGCCCCCAGCCTGCGGGCCCCAGGCCAGCCAAGGCAGGTGCCTGCAGGAGCCCCCAGATCACCCCGCCAGTTGCCCTGCAGAGGAAGGCGACCAGCAGTGGTGGCTGGGGCGGGGCCAGCAAGCAGGTGGCGCTGGGTGCCAGCAGGAGCCTCCTGATCGCCCTGCTGGTCACCCGACAGATTGGCCCTGATCGCTGGCCAGGCCTAGGGACCCTATCCATGCATGAATTTCATGCACCGGGCCTCTAGTTATATATAAAAAGAGATTTATTATAAGGACTTGGCTCATACATCAGGGAGGCTGAGAAGTCCCACCAGATGCAGTCAGCAAGCTGGAGGCCAGGAGAGCCCATGGTGTGATTCTAGTCTGAGCCCCAAATCTTGAGAACCAGGGGATGGTGTAGGCTCCAGTCAGAGTTGCAGTCAGAGTCCGAGTCCAAAGGCAGAAGACCGGTGTCCCAGCTTGAAGATCGTCAGGCAGAGAGAATGAATTTTCCCTTCCTGTGCCTTTTGTTCTCTTCAGGCCTTCAACAGACTGGAGGAGGTCCACCCAAATTGGGGAGGGCAATCTGCTTTACTGGGTCTACAGATTCAAATGTTAATCTCATCCATAAACACCCTCATAGACACACCCAGAATGATGTTTAACCAAATATCTGGACAGTCCTTGGCCCAGTCAAGTTAACAATAAAATTAGCCATCACAGTACTATTAGACACAGTGCCTCCTATGTAAAGGTGAACTTCTTTGATTCCTTGAGGATGGATTTTTTCATACTCAAAATTAATTTCTTAGCCTAGTTTGGGATTTTAATTCCTTATTTTTAAATAAAATTTATTTTATTCTCTTTTTAATTTCTACAAGTAGTATATTTCTATGAAAGGTTAACAGTAATTTCTGCTGCATTATAATTGAAAACTTAAAAGTCATATGCTAGTGGTTGTTCTGGAAATTTTTCAGTTGCAGGAGAATCCTGTTTTCTAGCTAAAAAGTAGATTGTATAGATTGCACAGGAAACCTTTGAGTGATGGGTCAGAGGAAGACAGGTTGCTTTGTGCAGCTGTATCTCCTGGTATCTTCTCTAAATGGCATCCTGAGGATGTGCAATGAAGGTGGTAACCCTCTGTCATCCCAGCAAAAAGGGATGCAGGTAGTGCAGCCTGAAGGTTCTCAGGGCATGGAGGAAAATGTTTCAAAAACAGAAAAGGACCATTTGAAAATGCAAAAGAAAATGGATATCCTAGGAATGAATTGGATTATTTTTTCACTGATAGTGGTCCTGTAATCCTAAGGAACAGTACCATAGCTCCACCTACTGCATGAAGAGGCAAAGAGGCAAAACACTGTAGGTTAAAAAGAACCTGGCTTCCCCTACCCCAGGATTTTTTTGTTTTCATTTTTTTTTTTCTTTTGGTTCTTCACCCAGCAAAGTCATTGAAACTATTCTTATTTCTTGCTTCCAATCATTCTTTCTTTCCTCTTCTTACCAATTTCATGTTTGAAAGATTTATGGATATCATTGTAAAAGCTGACATTTCAAAGAAAACATAATAGGAAATTATAATTTGACTAGAGGCCCGATGCACAAAATTCATGCAAGGGGTTCGGCCCTCGCAGCCCCGACTGGCCCTCGCAGCCATGGCTTCGCCCGGAAGGTCATCCAGACAGTCATTCTGCTATTTTGTCTAATTAGCATATTAGCTCTTTATTATATAGGACTAGGGGCCCAGGGCATGAAATTCGTGCATGGGGGGTGGGTCCCTCAGCCCGACCTGCACCCTCTCCAATCTGGGAGCCCTCAGATGAGCCCTCTCCAATCCGAGAGTTTGTGTCTGTCTTTGCAATCAAATGAGTGAATTGTCTGAGACCCCAACCCAGTTTGGTTTGGTGCTCTCAGAATAATAGAGGTCTTTTTTTTTTTTCTTTGCTCCATTGGTGGAAATTTCCTAGAAGTTGCAGGATATCTTCCTTTTAATTTTTCCTCGACACTGTGACTTTACTTATGTCTCTCACCTTTGCTTTCCCTCCATCCTCCATCCTCCACCCGCAACAGTAACTTGCTCCAGGCTTACTTTGCTCAAGTGTCTAGGACAGTGGTTCTCAACCTTTCTAATGCCGTGACCCTTTAATACAGTTCCTCGTGTTGTGGTGACCCCCAACCATAAAATTATTATTGTTGCTACTTCATAACTGTAATTTTGCTACTGTTAATGAATCATAATGTAAATATCTGTGTTTTCCAATGGTCTTAGGTGACCCTGCTAGCGGTTCTCAACCTGTGGGTCTCGACCCACAGGTTGAGAACCGCTGCTGTAGAGCCTAAGACCATCGGAAAACACAGATATTTACATTATGATTCATTAACAGTAGCAAAATTACAGTTATGAAGTAGCAATGAAAATAATTTTATGGTTTGGGGTCACCACAACATGAGGAACTATATTAAAGGGTCACGGCATTAGAAAGGTTGAGAACCACTGGTCTAGGAGATTCTGCAATACGTCTGCCACCAGAACTACAATTTCCAGCATTCCTGGTGCTCCCTGCACGTTTGGTTTCCACTTCCGGTCCAGGGGCTGCACAAACCAAAAGGACTGAGGACTCCAGCCACCCCCAGGCCAGGCTGACAGGACCGGACACTCCAGTGGTGTCTCCAGGACCCTGGCCACTCGGCGCCAGCGTGCACGCACGCTGGCCCCAGGCTCGGAGTGGGTGGGGTCCTGGGGATGCCCGCCACGTCGCCCTAGCGATGCGACAGGCGCCCCACCCCCTTGCGCACTGCCCTCAGGCCCGCCAGCTTTGTTGGGTTAATTTGCATACTCACTCCTGATTGGCTGTGGGCGTCACTGAGGGTCGGTCAATTTACATATGTGTCTATTATTAGTATAAATGATTTGGTTGAGGTGTCTGGAAATACATACACTTACAGCACAATTTAGATAAATATTTAGATAAAAAAATTTAGATAAATATTCAACCTGAATAAAATATGCATGAAAAAGATTGGAGAAGAGGGAAGGAAGGCAGTATCTGATGAGAAGAGGGAGTATGGGTTTAAAGACTTGAATTCTCTGACACTAATTTGCTCGGTGCCTTGGGCAAGTTGCTTAACTTTCTTTGTGCGCTTCAGTTTCTCCATTTTAAAAAGGAGGATAATGGCATATGCCTTTTCTCTGCCTCATAGAATTCTTATCAGAATGATAGAAGATCAAGTAATGCCCCACTTATCCAGCCTTCATACTTCTAGCCTTAGCCATCTGTAATGAATCTTAGAAGCAGGCAGGGAAAAGGGCTGAGCCAGGATAGCACTAGATGCTTTGAGAAAAGGCAAAGCCTTTTGACTTAAAATTATGTGTAAAGTAAACTCAATGTGCAAAGTCAGCTGGTGCATGTGTGCATGTATGTATGCACATATGTGTATGTGTGTTTCTTCTCTGAAGTTTTCTCTCTTTGTAGTAATTTAGGAAAACAGATTTTTTTTTTTTAATGGAAAGATAGAAATTCCCCATGAAGCTAACTGCAGAGAGATCCCAGAAGTCCAGCAGCATTCTTGAGCCAGAATTAGGAGTAAACAGCTTTCTGTATTTCAGTTAATCACACTGCGCTGGGTCTCTTCAGGGTTTACACATCTTAGCAGAAGTTTTCTGAATCATGTCTAGAATGCTCTTTTACAAATAAGTTTATGCTGCATTTTAGGAAGAGTTCCATTAAAAAGATGTCTTTAAAGGGATGTGCATCATTTATGGTGAAAATCAATATATATGGACTGTCTCATTTTTTTTCCATATTGGTAGACACATGTGATACCACTTAGATATATTTTGATTTCTTCAATCAAATGGAAAATTGTTCCCCAAAATTTTCTTCCTTATAATTTCTAATCTGATTTAAATCACTTTAAAGACAAAATATAAGGAGTTAGATTCTGGAAAATTGATTTTGAGGGGCATTAAGTGTGTGTCTTACAAAATAAAAATGTAAATTAAATGTTTTTTTTTATTGTATTTAGCCTCTTGTAAAAAGGCTTTCTTTTTGGGGGTAGAACCAAAAACATAAAAGTTCTGGGTGGATATTTATATAGATATTTTTTACATACTTTAAGTGACTAAGCACTATATTTTCATGCAGTAAGGGTAACAAATTTTTTACATATTTCATATTGAAATGCTTTTATATAACACTAGAGGCCCAGTGCACAAATTTGGCCTGGCCTGCGGGGATTGGGCTGGAATCGGCTCTCTGACATACCTTGAGGGGCCCAGATTGCGAGAGGGCGCAGACCAGACAAGGGACCCCATCGGTGCACGATCGGGGCCAACAAGGGACCGAGGGAGGGCTCCAGGGTGTGCCTGGCCCATATCACCCAGTCCCAATCAGCTGGACCCCAGCAGCAAACTAACCTACCTATTGGACCGTCTTCCCCCTGGTGGTCAGTGTGCATCATAGTGACTGGTAGAATGGTCAAACGAATGTCGGACACTTAGCATATTAGGCTTTTATTACATAGGATTGTCATTAAAATATGTGCTAAATTTATAATAGCAAACTTGAACAAATCCAAAATTATTTTTATATTTATTGTCTGATGGAGGCAGGCAAAAAGTGACAACACCTCCAATGTTCTTTTCCCATCTGAGATGGGAAAATCCTTTTAGAATTTAATGATGTTGGTATAGATCAGAATTTCTTAAATTATCTGAAGTATCAGATGTTGTTTTTTTGTTTTGTTTTGTTTTGTTTTTTTGGTTTCTTTGATTTTAATCTTCTGTTTGTCTTAGACCAATATGTTGTTCAACTAACTGTACATAGTCCCGCTGCATACTTAGGGCTATTTATGTGTCTTTGACAACCCCTAAACTGGTCTATGCCCAATGAGATGAGTCCAGTGATCACTTACTTGAATGTCATAGCAATGTCAAGTTGCTATATAAGTTTCTGAATACTTGTAATTTTGATCATGAACCAATAACAATCTGCTTTCAGGCTAGCACCTTGAAGTAGCACTGGATACATTAGTGCCACACATACCCAGGAACCAGACTGCCTGGGTTTGAATACTGGCTTAGCCAACCCCAGGGACATCTTTTAACCTCTTGGGATAACAATACTAACCCATCTCATAGGGTTGCCATAAGCATTGTGTGAACAAAATACTTAGTCCCTTAAAACTTACTAACTTAACAGTTTGCTTAATTCATGTTTAGCAGCAGTCATATTGTTACTAAATCAGCCAAGTTGAATGTTGAACCTACCTGAAACTTCAATATTTTGCCAACTTACCTAGAATACTTGTTTTGAAAGCTAATTTATTTATAAAGCTTATATTTTAAGCAAATATAGCCTATCTAAGTCAAGGGTATTATTCTGGGGGAGTGTGATTCATGCATTCAATATGAAGGAATGACTCAAACATTAAAGAATATTGAATATTGAATGTTTATTGAACAAGCCTTTTCATATTCAACCTTTAGAGGGCATCATCCGGTTCCTAGGTGGTAAGCAGTTTGTCACTGAGCTTCTGTTGGAAGTCACAGCTGAAGAAATCTGGCTGGAGATGTATATATCTGTTTTCTTGATTACAAAGATGTTATCGTCGGTTCCTTAGCTTGAACTATTTTACTTAGCCTGCAAAACATTTGTCTGCATGCTTGATGCTGTAGAGACTAAAACAAATGTGAGTCCTTTGAGTTATCCATAATGAAATATCATTAATAATTCTGCATTAGTGATATGCTATCATCAATGGGGAGTTCTCTTCGTTAATAACTACTAATATTTCTTCTGGCAGAACTGATGAGTATTCATTTCTTACGGAAATAACTATAAATTGTTGAAGATGTGTGGGGAACAATTGGACTTTTTACAGTGTAGAACAAAAGGTATAGAAAACATTATAAATGCCTTCCTGTGAAAAGATACTTATTCAATCTTTTGTTTGTGATTGTGTACCTAGAAAACATATTTAATGTTTTTGTTCATTTTTCATTTGATAAATATTTATTAGTGCCCATTATGTACCAAGTACAGTTCTAAGTGCTGAGAATATTTTTAATGATCAAGGCAGAAGTTTATAGGGAGGCAGGAAAGAAAAGCACGTTTAGGGGAAACCAAGATGGCGGCATAGGTTAAACACCTAACCTGCAGCCGGGCACAACAATTTCAAAAATACAACTAGAGGTCAGAACGGACATCGTCCAGAACCACAGGAGAGCTGGCGGACTGAAATGCCCACAGCTGGGGGGAAGGAGAAGGCCACGGGGACAGTCGGGGAAGCCGTAAAAGCCTGAGGTATGGAGAAACGGGCGGAGACACGAGCACACGCGCCTGCGGGGAGGATGGAACCGGAGAGGAGGGGGCGGCTGATGACCTGGCCGGAGTTCACTGGCAGGAAGGAGATAAAGGCTCCGGAGTGCGCTGAGCACCGGCTCCGATTGCACTGAACCCCATTCCGGGCGAAACCCTGGGAAACTCACTCACTTTTGCAACTCCGCCGCCCCCGCAGGCCGCCCGGCCCGGGACGCTGGGGACGCCGCCGCAGCGGCGGCGCCCGGAGCCCGGCGGCCTCCCAGCACCCGTCCCCGCCGCGCAGCCCCCGCGCGCCTGGTCCCGCGGGCCGCGCGCCCCGCACACCGGACGGAGGCCCGGGCGCCCTCTCCGTGCACCTCCCGGCGGCGCTAGACTTCAGTAGAGTTGACTGAATTCAAGGGATTAAAAAGTATAAATTGGGGGGACGCCGCGGCGGCGACGTCCGGAACACGGTGATGGCGGTGCCTGGAGCTCGGCGGCCGCCCAGCGCCCGTCCCAGCCGCGCAGCCCTCGCGCGCCTGGTTCCGCGGGACGCGCGCACCGCGCACCGGACGGAGGCCCGGGCGCCCTTTCCGTGCACCTCCCGGCGGCGCTAGACTTCAGTAGAGTTGACTGAATTCAAGGGATTAAAAAGTATAAATTGGGGGCACGCCGCGGCGGCGACGTCCGGAACACGGTGATGGCGGTGCCTGGAGCTCGGCGGCCGCCCAGTGCCCGTCCCAGCCGCGCAGCCCTCGCGCGCCTGGTTCCGCGGGACGCGCGCACCGCGCACCGGACGGAGGCCCGGGCGCCCTTTCCGTGCACCTCCCGGCGGCGCTAGACTTCAGTAGAGTTGACTGAAATGAAGGGATTAAGAAGTACAAATTGAGAAGTTTGAAAAAGATGGCGGCGGAGGTTAAAGGCTGTTCTGTTGCCTCGCACCCAGCGAAATCGGAGGGGATGAGGTGTGGAGGCGCATGGGTCTGGCTGGTGGCGGGGGAAAGGGGCTTTTGTTCCAAACCTAAGGGAGATTAGCTCTCCATCACCCTGAAACCCATCTTCTGGCGAACCCCGGGAGACCCAGATGCCTGCGGGGAGAGGCGGGACTCTTGCAGAGGTGCGCCCAGCAATCAGTGTTTGCTGCGCTGGAGTGCGGAACAAGGGGACTTAGATACATGGAAGGCAGAAGGACCAGACTCACAGCCATCGAGGCTCGCCGCACCATGGCCTGTTGGCGCCCTGAGACCCCGCCCTGCCCTGGGACCCACCCCGTATGTTTTGAAGACCTGCCCCGCAAGTCTTGCAGGCACACCTGCGCCCCAAGCAACGGCTTATGCATGTGGGTGGCCTGCCCTCTGGCAGCGGACCAGATGATCTGCTGTTCTAGTCGGACTGCTCCAGGGCCACTCAGACAGGAGGAAGAAACTACAGTTTTTGCTGTAATCCTTGCTGAGTGCCTAAGGCAGTAGCTGATCTACACCCCATTGGAGACCCAGAAACGAGGGCATCTAGTGGTCTGTGGGAGATGACACCAGATTTCAACCACGTGCATAAGGGACACATTCAACGGGAATATTCAGTGAGCGCCAAAGCTTTGCTGCACCAAGACCCGGCCCATAAACGTGTCTCCTGCACAGCAACTCTTCCTTTATAGACAAAGAGAGCCCCCCCAGTGACACCAACAACAATCAAGACTTAACTATACAAAGGAGGACCAAGATGGAGGCATAGGGCGGAAGCCTGATTGCCTACCACAACAACTTTGAGACTACGACAAGAGAGCAGAGCAGACACCATCCAAGACCACCATAGGGCTGGCTGAGTAGATGCTCTACAACTAGAATAAAAGAGGGGTATGTGGGATGATGCTGATGCCGGTGACCCAAAGACCACACTTTAAGAACTACAGCTCAGGCGACACAAAAGAACTATGGCTCAGGCGATACAACAGCGGCCTGGAACGTGCTCGGCGCAGTTCCCCCGGCGGTCTCAGGCTGAGGGGACGGCTCCACTGGCAGCCAAGCACGGACAGACGAGCCCCTATGAGACATGGGGTGGGAGACTCCGCGCTTGCTGACCTCTGAGTCCGTCAAGAATCTCAACGCCCCGGAAGCGGCCAGGTGCGCATGCTCGGCGACCGGCCACCTATGCAGACCCAAGGGCCGACGCAGCGACGCCAGACTGGCCCACCGCCATGCACCGGGTGCACCGGAACTTCGCCGAGCCGCCGCCCGACGAGTTCTGCAGCAGCCATACTGGAGCTCTGGAAGGATGGCCAGGGGAATTGCTGAGGGGGGATTGACCGGCAGGAATTGGGATCGGGAAGACGGGGCCCCGCTGAGACCCGGGTGCGGGCGGGGTTGCGCGCCTCTGGACTCGGGTGTGGTCACACGCCTCTGGGTATAAGTGAGGCCTCACGTCCCTGGGTCTAGGTGAGGCCACATGCCCCTGGGTCCAGGTGAGGCCGGACTCCGGGTCCGGGTGAGGCCAAGTGCCCCTGGACCCGGATGACGCTAGACCCCATGCCCGGGCGAGGCCAAGCGCCCCTGGGTCTGGGAGAGCCCACACACCCCTGGGTCCAGGCGAGACCATATGTCCCTGGATCCGGGTGAGGCTGCGTGCACCTAGGCCCGGGTGAGCCCAAGTGGCCCTGGGTCTGGGAGAGGCCAAGCGTCCCTGGGTGCGGGTGAGACCATGTGTCCCTGGATCCGGGTGAGGCCTCGTGCACCTAGGCCCGGGTGAGGCCACGTGCCCCTGGGTCTGGGAGAGGCCAAGCGTCCCTGGGTCCGGGCGAGACCATGCGTCCCTGGATCCGGGTGAGGCCTCGTGCACCTAGGCCCGGGTGAGCCCAAGTGGCCCTGGGTCTGGGAGAGGCCAAGCGTCCCTGGGTCCAGGTGAGACCATGTGTCCCTGGATCTGGGTGAGGCCTCGTGCACCTAGGCCCGGGTGAGCCCAAGTGGCCCTGGGTCTGGGAGAGGCCAAGCGTCCCTGGGTCCGGGTGAGACCATGTGTCCCTGGATCCGGGTGAGGCCTCGTGCACCTAGGCCCGGGTGAGCCCAAGTGGCCCTGGGTCTGGGAGAGGCCAAGCGTCCCTGGGTCCGGGTGAGACCATGTGTCCCTGGATCCGGGTGAGGCCTCGTGCACCTAGGCCCGGGTGAGCCCAAGAGGCCCTGGGTCTGGGAGAGGCCAAGCGTCCCTGGGTCCGGGTGAGACCATGTGTCCCTGGATCCGGATGAGGCCTCGTGCACCTAGGCCCGGGTGAGCCCAAGTGGCCCTGGGTCTGGGAGTGGCCAAACGTTCCTGGGTCTGGGTGTGACCATGTGTCCCTGGATCCGAGTGAGGCCTCGTGAACCTAGGCCCGGGTGAGGCCACGTGCCCCTGGGTCTGGGAGAGGCCAAGCGTCCCTGGGTCCGGGTGAGACCATGCGTCCCTGGATCCGGATGAGGCCTCGTGCACCTAGGCCCGGGTGAGCCCAAGTGGCCCTGGGTCTGGGAGAGGCCAAGCGTCCCTGGGTCCGGGAGAGACCATGTGTCCCTGGATCCAGGTGAGGCCTTGTGCAACTAAGCCCGGGTGAGGCCACGTGCCCCTGGGTCTGGGAGAGGCCAAGTGTCCTTGGGTACGGGTGAAGCCAGATCCTGGGTCCGGGTGAGGCCGTGCGCCCCTGGATCCATCCGGGTGAGGCTGGGTCCCAGGCCCGGGTGAGACCACGCGCCCCTTGGATATGGGTGAGGCCACGTGCCCCTTAGTCCAGGTGACGCCGTGCCCCTGGGATCGGCCGAGACCAAACCAGAGGGAGTCAGACCTCCATTACCACCATTTGTCCACCATCCAGAGCTGAGGGGTCAGTGCTGACATGTACACATAAGGAACTACTGGACATCGAAATTGGGTCTCAAAAGAACTGTTGGTCCAGGGGGAAGCTCGCTACAGATTGATTCATTTGCCTGTCAGCATAAATATTATTGCTCGTCTCACATTCAGTTCTTATTAGTATATATCTAGTGACATTTGATCTCGTTCATCTAGAGGAAATGATGAACAACATAGACTGAGGAACAAGAACAGAACCAGAAGCAAGGAGGCATCGATCGGACTATCGGGCCTCAGAGGGAGGATACGGGAGGGTAGGGGGAGGGGGGGGGGAGGGGGAGAGTTCAACCAAAGGACCTGTATGCATGCATATAAGCCTATCCAACGGTTAAGTTCAACAGGGGATTGGGGCATGCGTGGGGAGAGGGGTGGGATGGGAATGGGGGGATGAGGACAAATATGTGACACCTTAATCAATAAAGAAATTAAAAAAAAAAAAAGAAAAAAAGAAAAAAAGTGAAGAAAAAAAAAAAAAAAGAAAAGCACGTTTAAAGGAAGAATAAAAAATTAAGTTGTGTTATGGAGTAAATAGAGCAATAAGAAGGTACACCGAAAAATCTACTTACGGAAAAGTGGTCGGAATAGGCACCTCTATGGAAGTAGCATTTGAACTCAGACCCAAAAGACAAGAAGAGCCGGGAAGGAACATTTCAGCAGGTGGGGAGGCTGTTGTTTACTCTGTGCTGTATCTCTTACCAGGCACATCAAAGAACTCATCAGTAGTGGTAGATACTATGTCTTTTCTCTAGCTGTTTATAACATGCAGTGGAAGAATATAGAAATGACTGCCTCCCCCCACCCCAAAAAAAAAAAAAGCCATTTCTATTTTCATTTACTATGCCATTTCTACCTCTTTGGGATTGTTAATTTCTTCATCAACTACCACATTTTCCCAGGACCTCTCCAAGAGCTGATCAGGGCTGCATTTGAGTTCCCAAGGCATTTTCAGAGCACAAGTGTATTCCATGAGCTCCTGACTTTATTACTTGCTATCCATCAGTACATTGCAGGCACAACTCAGGCATTTAATTCCATTGAGAGTTTTTCTTGATACAAATTACTTTCATTTATTATAATTTTTAATATATTACCCACAGGATTAGATCATTTTGAAATTCTTGACTAACACCTTTCTCAAAGGTCATAATTATTTCCATCTGTTATATCCCACACACCTTGCCTTATGCTTTGCTAATAGTGAATTAATAAAATGGCTCATTTTTTTATTCTTGCCCCCCAATGAAGCCATATATGGTATTTATGTTAAAAAATTTTGTTTAAAAAGCCTACTGTTATTTGAAAACTTCATATATGCTATGAATATGAATTTACATCCAGTATTGAAAAGTGATAATCTTATGAGGTGTACACTAAATTTTGATTTATTTTATTGAAAGTAGTATATGCAAATCAAACATTTCTTTATTTATGTTAATTTTTATAGATTTGTTATGGAACAGAGATTTATCTTATAAAATTTTATCTTCCTTGACTACAGTGAGAACTATCTAGGAAAGTTCATTAATGAATCTTGAAAACTTGGTCATGAGCTACTTGCAGTTGTCCTCTTTGCATACTTTTAGATATATGCTTGTTAATTAGATTAACAGTAAGTAATGCTTTATCTAGTGAAATTCTAGGAAGAATTAAAAGTGTAATCATCATTAGTAAAAATTCTGAAAACAGCATGTTCTTACTCAGTACTTTGGCTTCTTTGCTATCTGAATTCTATATATTTCCTTTCTTTACATAAGATGTGCTACTATTAATATTGCAGATCTAGTGCCAATTTTGGTAGAATGAACTGGATTCTGTGTGTCTTATACATTATCAACTAGATTTGTTAAAACTAATCTCAACTTTATTAGTAGTAAATCTATAAAAACAAAAAATAAACATGATATAAATTTTAATTTTTGATTGATTTGGGTGATGAAAAACTCTAAAATGGTCACTGATCTTTTATCCATGATTTTCCTTTATTTGTGTACTTTATCATTAATTTTATATTGAGTCTTGTTAAAATGTAATACACTAATTTCATCTTTTGTTATTTAAGTTAGAAACAGTTGTTTTTATAAAAAGCACAGAATGTAAATATTTTATGAATGATTATAGTCTGAAAAGTGTAGTACAATTCAGGGTAGAAGATGTCATAAAAATTTAGAACTATAGGTATTGATGTTCTCTTGGCAAATTATTATTTTTTCTTTAGGCTATTTGTAAAATAATATCTTTCTAAAATGGAAAGTACTTTTAAAATAACAAGTAATGAATTAGGAAAAGACTGGAGGTAGAAAAAGTTTAGAAGTAATGAAGACTCAATATTATACATTTATATTTTTTTTAGGACCAACTGAACATACAGAATATAATAGTAAATAAGGGAATACAATGGTTCTCAACTCTAGTGTATAATAATAATCTTTCAAGCTTTTTATTTGTGTTTGTGTGTGTGAAAAATGTGATAGTCTCAGATTCCTCAACATTAGCAGGTTGCTCAACAACTGAATTTAGCTCTATTACTAACTCACTGAGTTAGGGTAAAGGCTCAGTCCTATAAGACTGTCCCAACTTCTGACACTAACTGCATTAGTGTGCCCAGGCTAGCCATAATTCTAACCAACCAGCTATAAACTTGAGGTTTCCATGACCGCTCTTGAGATTCAGTAATTGCTGAAACGAATCACAGAACTCAGGAAAGTGCTATGATCTTACTGGTTTATTATAAAGGATACAACTCAGGAATAGCCCAATGGAATAGATGCATAGGGCAAGGTATGAAGTAATGGGATGCAGAACTTCCAAGCCCTCTGAAGGCACACCTTGATGTGTTCACCAACTCAGAAGTTCTCTGAACCTCGTTGTTTAGGAGTTATTACGAAAGTTTCATTAAGTGGGCACATTTGATTAAATCATTGGCCATTGGTGGCTGAAAATCCCAACCTTTTCATCACCTGGTTGATTCCTCTGACAACCAGTTTCCATCTTGAAGTATCTAGAGGTCCACCAAGAGTTACCTTATTAGAATAAAATCAGGTAAGATTGAAAGGTGTGTGTTATAAATAACAGCAAAAATACTCTTATCACTTCTGTTACTCAGGAAATTCCAAGGGTTTAGGAGCTCTGTCAGGAACCAAGAACAAAGACTAAATAGATATTTCACAGTACACCAAGGAGAGTCATTGGGATTGTTTCCAAATATTTCAGTTTTCCTCCAGACATATAGTACAATTTCACTTTCCCATCCCTTAGGTTGGCCATATGACTTGCTTTAGCCAGTAAAGATGAGCAGAAGTGACATTGTCACTTTAAGAGAAAGCTTTAGAAATTAGTGTACCAGTCACCATATTCCCATCTCAGTGCCCTGGTGATTATGGAAGAATGTATCATTCTGGGTCCCTAAGTTCTTGAGATAACCACTGTTGATCATCATATATGATACTTTTACATATTGCTAAATTCAGTTTTCTAGTCTTTATTTAAGACTTTTAGATATATGCTTGTTAATTAGATTAACATATACTTTTATTTTCAGCCTTGTATGATTTTATTAACAAGTTATATTTGATAAATTAAGTTGGGAAGCTTTTACTCTTTGTGTCATCTCAGTCTATACTGAGTTTGATAAAATTTGACTATAAGACATCTAGACCTGGTGCTTTTTGGTGGGTTGACTTTGACGATTGATACCAATTGTTTAATGGTTATAGGTATTTTTAGGTTTTATTTTTTTTCTGGAGTCATTTTTAATAATTATATTATTCTAGAGAAGTGACACTTTGTTTCATATTTTATACCATAGTTATAAATATGAGCTTATGTAGATATTATATATAGAGATATAAATAGTTTTGTGTTCTCTACTGTATCTGTTTAATATTTAATATTTTTATTTCTGATATCGTATACTTTATTAGTCTTTCATGAAATTTTGTATGTCATTGGTCTCTTCAAAGAATTATATTTTTGCTTTAGTTGATACTCTAAAGTTTCTATTTTGATTATACTCTTAATTTTTAACTTCTTTCTAATTTTGTGAGTATGTTATTTTTTAATGTTTTGAGTGAAATATTTAACTCAAGAAGATTAACCTTACTTTTTAAACAGACAATTTAAGGCTATACATTTAGATGCATATAAAATTTTTATACATAGCACTTGATATTAACCTTGGCTTGCTTGGATGTTATATGTTCCATTCCTGTTCTTTTAGTGGTTACCTTTTATAACATTCATATTTACTTTAACAAAGTTGAAAATAAAGAGTGTATCCCCTTAGAAAACAAGCATCTTAGAAAGCTGTAACTCCAGTAGTACCCATTCATCTCCTTGTTTCTTCCTTTATCTCTCCATTTTTGGTAATTTCCTCAGATCACTTATTCCTTAGCTGTATCTTATATGGTGTTTTGCCTATCTCTGGTGTTGTTGTGGTTTTTTTAATGAAAAAAAAAAGTCTTTAATTTCAAGAATTCTATTTGGTTCCTTTTTCTTTTTTAAAATTTTTATTGATTTCTAGAGAAAGAAAAAAACATCTATTTGTTGTTCTGCTCATTCATGCATTCACACACACACACACACACACACACACACACACACACACAAACACATGCACATACATATATTAGGCTCTGATCCTTAAGTATATATTTAGGTCAAATTTTTCCCCCCATACACATACATAGTTTGGCATCAACACATAGCTCAGCAGTAGTGGCTTTTATTCCCTCTTTATTCTGACAACTGATCAATATACAGTTTTATCATTTAAACTTCATTTTTCTTAAATTTTTCAGACTGTCTCTGTAGTTTGTAGCAGGCAGAGCATACTCATTATCTCAATCCACCACATTGATGGAATTCCTTACTTTCTAATAAAGGAAAAATAATGGTTAACTAAAAGGTAGAAATAATAATGGCTTATAGCTGATAGGCTGAATCAGGGATGAGAATGAACTGGTTGGGAAAAGCTGCTGAAACATTCTCTTCTTTAATATCTGTTCAATATTCACTATGTAAGATTCCAGAAACAGTCCTAGAGATTTGGAGATACAAATATGAATAAGATGTAATTTCTTTTTTAAGGAGTTATAGTCTATTGAAGAGACTGAAATGGAACAAATGAATGCAATGCAAGAAATACTGGTAGAAGTATATGCAATTGCTATGGAGCCTTTAAATAAAATGCAGTTCTTATTTTTAGTGTTAGAGATGTGTTGATAGAGTAGATGATGTTTCTATAAAGTCTTAAAGAACAAGTGAAAACTCACAATAGATAAAGAAGGCATTTTAATTCAAGAGCAAAACATTTGTAAAGCATACTATTAATATACTACTAATATTATTTATTGGCTAGAGGCTAGAGCAGTGGTCGGCAAACCTCGGCGCGTGAGCCACATACGGCTCTTTGGCCCCTTGAGTGTGGCTCTTTCACAAAATACCATGGCCTGGGTGAGTCTGTTTTGAAGAAGTGGCGTTAGAAGAAGTTTAAGTTTAAAAAATGTGGCTCTCAAAAGAAATTTCAATCGTTGTACTGTTGATATTTGGCTATGTTGACTAATGAGTTTGCCGACCACTGGGCTAGAGAATTCGGAGTGAGTGAAGAAGTGGTGGCAGATGAATCTGGAGACATAGGTAAAGATTTTTGGACTTTATTCTATAGGCAAGGGATTCATCATTTTGTAAATTAGGAAGATAACATTGGTGACTCTCTTTTTAAAGATGTGTTAAGTTGCTGAGAGGAAAACTAGGAGTCAAGATAGGAGGCTGTTGCAGCCAGGCAAGCCAGTGATGATGGACAGAGGTGAAGAGGACGAAGTGGGTTTCAGCAGTGGGGACTGCTAAGAGAAAATCTGGGGGTTAGTATAAACAGAGAACAGGAAGGGTGATAAAGATACCAAGATTTATTGAGCAATGACACTATACTGGCCTTTTGCTTTAATTCTCACAACTCCATAAGCTAAATGATGATTCATAGATGAGAAAACAGGCTCAGAAGTTTATGAACAGCCCAGCGTCACACCTATGGAGCTGTAACCCAGAGCTATCTGGCTCCCAAGCCCATTTCCTACACTCCGTAGAGAATGTTTTTTATTTTAATTATTTTTTTGCCTCATGTTGTAAAAAGTGAAATGATGAGCAATTCAAGAGTCTCTAAATAACTATAATCTGAAGCTTCAAATTACTTCTCAACTGTAAACTAATTAAATCTTGCAAGGCCAGCCACTCTAAAGTTGAAAAAGGATTTGGCATCTCTGTGTCTACTTCTATCTTTTTAGTGTGATGATTCTGCACACACACACACACACACCCCCCTGCACTTTCTGTTCATCAACATGTGGTTTGTGGGGCTGGGCGGCAAGAGTAATAATTTTTTCCACACTCTATGGTGAAGTTTATCAGAAACTCATTCAGAAGCTGTACTCTCATCACTAAGCTAATTCACAGTGATCACTCAGGGATGTCTGACAAATATAGTGTCACTATAAATTGAAGAAATAGGAAGCCAGTAACAGTTATTGCTTGGTTATTGCAGAAGTTCTTCTGAGCTTTCCAAAAGAAAGGTTTTGCTTAAGTAAAGAAGAACCGATTATAATAAGCAGGATGGAATACTATCACCAACTTCTCCTGCCACCTGGATTCTTCATTTCCTTCCCAACCAAATTCATAAGCATTCTTTCCATTTTTTCCTTAAACACCAATGATAGTAACCATGGGAACACTGAGGCAATTGTGAGGTTCAGAAGTAGCTCAAGCCTACCCGTGAAAGCATGCCTTACACATAGGCTAAATTAGAATTTCTGGGTCAAAGGTGAAGAGAGTATATAGTCTAGTGGTTTAGAGCAGCGGTCGCCAACCTTTCAGACCTCACAGACCACCAATGGTCTGCGGACCACTGGTTGGCGACTGCTGCTCCAATGGTTTCCTTAGAGGACAGATGCTAGAGCCAGACTGGCTGGATTTGAATCCTGGTTCTGACACTCACCAGCTATGTAATCCTAGGCCAGTTACTGTCTCCATGCCTCAGTTTCTTCATCTTTAAAGTGGGAATAATAAGACACATCTCATGGGAATGTTTGAAGATGAAACAATATATGTAAAGAACTTAGAACAGTGCCTGGAACAGAGTAAACCCTATATAAGTGTTTATTTTTTGTTACTATCACTCCTGATATTTATAAGCAATAACTTCTCTTTTGGTGTGTTATGGTGATTGTTATTAAACTTATTTCCAGTAAACAAATTTTTGAGTAGAATAATAATAGACAATCTCCTGTATTGCTTACCCATTGTGATGTTTTGCTCTGGTTTTGTCGTGTAAATCTTTCAAATAGAAAAGATTTAAAACTGAGCCATAAGTTCTAAAACTGTTGTCTAAATTGAATGTAGCTGTTTTACTTTAAAAAAAAAATTCTTTGTTAAATTGGAAATAGTTTAGTGCACCCACATTCCTTCTGGTTCAAGTAATCTATAGAAAATTAAAATGACAAGCAAGGTGGGATTAACCAGATTTATGATTGGCGAAGGAAAGTTGCGAACAGTTTCCATGTGGCAGGTGTAGCTATTTTAATGGAAGTACCAGACTGGTCCATAAACCCACCCAGTTGCTGCACCGTTCCACAGATGGCTACTTAAACAAGTTAATGTCACTAAAATGGTTCTAGCAAAGAATTCTTTAAACAAACTGCAATGACTTGTCATTGTGAGCTGTCTGAAATACCTTCATTAGCTTAATGGCCCAGGGTCAGAACAGTTTTCTTCAAACGATTTTCCTCCCTCTGGCTTTCCTTTTTCTGCTTGAAACTTCTTTCATTTACATATTCTTAATACCACTAATCGGGCTTAAGTTTCATTCATATTATTTAGCTTCCACTAGATTACCTTGCCTTGTTTTGAGAAACACCCTGTCTTCTAATCTTATTTTTTGTGAATCGATTTTAGTAGCTTTTAGGATAACCTTATCTTCAAGTTCTGAGGGCTACTTGATTGTGGAAGGAGGGCAACTTAACCAAGGGAGTAACCGTAGATACAAAGGCTCATGGGTGAGAGTCCTGTGGCATTGAATTTAAGAAGGGATGTATACATGTAGCAGGTCCTTAAGTAAGGCACAGCCTGTTGTATAATGTCCCATGCTTTCAGCTATGGTAATGGTAGCATGGGTAAGTATATCACAAAAGAACCACATGTCTGAAAGATTAACATGGTGGTACTTGGGCAGGCTAAATAACCATCTCAGACAATGGATAAAGAAAACTGGAATTTATTTAAGTAGAGGGGATGGAAGATGGTATAGTCCAAGGGAAAGGCTGCACAGCACTAAGCCAAGGGGACATTGGGTCAGTGATGGAGTTTCATCCTTCTATGCAATCACTAGCAGGAAGCTCTTGTCCTCAGTGGGTCTGGGGGCTGAGTTGGTGGGCTTGGAATGTGGATGGAATGCAGATGTGCACGACCAGGTGTCTTTGGGATAGTTTCAATTCCTTATATGGCCTGATTCCTCGTGTCCAGCAACTTTTTCCTAGTCTTTGTCCTCCTGTGTGGGGGAAGCTTACAAATGGCCCTTAAGGATTATATTGCCCTATAGTCCTAAAAATGTCCTTGCTGATGTTCATGGCAGACAAAGGTAATGGATCATATTTCTTAATAGAACACTCCAGACAATCACTCCCAGTCATTTGCTGTCAGAACTTAAGATGAAATCTATTTGCCATCCAGGATATGACTTTTGTGAAAGACAAAAGTTTTTCTTCAAATGGATTTTTCTTAAATTGATTCTCCATAAAGAAAGAAAAAAAAACTGAGGACAAAATATTAAATCTCAGCTTCATGATTTCTCTAGGGAGGAAATATAATATGGTTCAGAATACCAGACACCTCAACAAGCCTTTGGCAAGTGCTAGATTCAGTCAGTTCGTAGTTGAATTTTCTGACAAGTGCCTAAAGTGCTGAAATTCAGTTCTGCTGCTTAAGGTGGGATCAATATACTGTAGACACCAGACTGGAAGTAGAGTTGACATTCTGTTATGGAAGTTCAGAATCTGAATTTCAATCTTGTCTTTTCTGCAAAGGGTATTAATAGGGTGGCTTATTTCTCAGGAGTTTTGATTTGCTCTAGCATTTGGATACTTGTTATAACCTCAAAATCCTGGAATATGAAAAAACTCTAGTGAATAACATAAAGCACATAGATGGCCTATTTAGACTATGCCAAGCACTTTACATACATTATCACCTTTAATCCTCATAGCAATTCTACAATGTAGGGAGCCTACTTGTATTCCTAGGTTAAGAGGAGGGAGCCCTAAGTTGCCCAGGGTACTACCTACAGCTAATAAATAGGAGAACCATGATGTGTCCTGGCAGTTTGACTGTAAAGCCTGCTCTCTTAACTCCCACAATGCTCCCCCTTCACTCGAATTGCAGGTTTTGTAATTCTCCTTATTTGACTGATCATATCATCGGGTCCTGTCTCTGGCTCCAAAGAAATAAGGCCTTTGGTCATGCTCTACCTAGTTGAAGGTAACTTCTAGAACCATAGCCCTGAAGTTAAAGTTTCTAGTGAATCATAGCCTCAACTACAACCACTGAGATAACAGAGAACCCTCATTAAAGTTGGGCTTGAAGAATATACCAAGAATACTCCAGAGCCTGGGATTAGAGTGGCTATTTCTGAACTTAGCCAAGAAGAGGAAGGAATTAAAGAGAACTAAAAGCCAGAGGGGTGATTTCCCAGTGAAGTTAGCCATGTTTTTCAAAATGTTGTCTTTGGACCACCTGCATTAGAAGTGCTAGCAAGTCCCCTATATTGCTTTAACAAAGTAAGACTTTTCTTAATTAACACTTGTACATTTGGAGAGTTATCAACTATGAGACAAGTAGATTGCTTTAATTGAGATTTGCAGCCTGAGAAAATAGAAACAGGGTAAAGCCATGGCTTCTGAAGCTTAGAAAGAAGATGGGAAGTATGAAGGTCAGGGGCAAGAGGATATTGGAATGCAGGGGAGTGGGTGAATGTGAGGATGCTGATGAAGCTGCTGCGTGGGTTTTTTGTGGGTGGAGGTGGTATCTCCCTGATGTACCCCAGAACAAAGAGTTAGCTGTGCAGACATCTCCAGACTCTCCTCTTGGATCCCACTCACTCTAGGAAAGGAGCACCCATGCTTTTCCTCCCTCGGTTCCTAGAAGAGGGGGCTGGGGTTTCCCCGGGCAAAATTGCTTTTGGTGACAGGTCACTCTCCTCTCCTTGCATCCACCTTCTCACACTTCTTTCAGGCTCTTATGCGGATTTCTGGCGTTGGCTCCATGGTGGAGTGGAGAGAAACAACAAGGTGAAGCACAGCACGGGGCAGCTCCTCCTTGCCAAGTGGAGCTGGTTTCACACTGTCTTCGCTGGTGTTCAGATCTGCTGCCACTTTTCACCCCACATCCCTTTTTTGCCTTTACCACCCAGATATCAGACAAGAGGCTATAAGGACTAACCTGTGTCCACAATTTTTATATCTAAGCCCTGCCACATCACCATGTAAGCCCTGGGTGTTTGTTTTCAGGAAGTGCCGTTGGTGACACAGGACACCCACAAGGCCAATATACAAACTATGAGCACCCTGGTTTCTTGGCTGCTGTCGGGGCTTACCCCAGTGTTCGCTAGGATGGCTGGTATTTTCTTTCAGAAGTTACTCTGTGTTTAATGATTGCTGTTTCTTATGGAAAACATTTGCTTCAATTGTTGTACCTCATTTAATTCCAATCCTCAGCCTTCATACACCCACATGGGAGTTTCTAACTAAGACGAATTGTTTAGGTATTTTGGTCCAATTTAAGTGTCAAATAAAGGACAGCAAGAGTTTGGTTGGGAATAGGAATATTAAAGAGGCTAGCCTTCTGTTTTCACAAGAGCCTTGCAGGTTAGGCATTAGCCACATTTTATCGATGAAGAAACTAATGTCCTCACAAATTACTTGCTCAGGTTTCACAGACAAGAAGTGTTAGAACCAGGATTTCAAGCCAAGTCGGCCACACCCGTGGCCTGTGGTCACTCCAGTTGTTCTGGTGACTAAATTAATGATCCTAATCACATGACAGCTCTCTGCTGCTGCTGTTCTTGCTCCCTCACAGGGCGATGCTGCCATTGGGTCTGCTCGTGGCCACATTCTTTCTCATCCACTGTTTAGCCCTCAGCTCTTTCTTGATGAGCTCTGTTTCCTTTCCTACTTTTACCTCCTTCTAGAATTAGGGTATTTCCTGGCTTCTCCTCTCCTGCCAACACTCAAAATTACTTTTAATCTCTGTTCACTGCTTAGATGATGAGGTGCACCTTGTTGAATGAATCTTAGGTGGAGATTGCCCATGATAAATGCAGTTCCTCTAACAAATAGCATGGTGTATATGTGACGTCAATGGCTGCTTTTTGCAGACTGTTTCTGCAAAAGAAGTGTGGGTCCTTGCCATCCTCTGAAATCTGGGATCAGCTGATGCTCCTCTCAGAGGAGGCTAGAGAAGTGCCTGGATTTTTAAATCTACAATCGTGTGGAAGTGTCGTCACCACTCTAGATTGTACTTCGCAGTTGTCATCTTACCACATATAAAAAATCTTACCTACAATCAGATGTCCCTATATTCAAAGCTACTCTATGTTCCTTTGTTCCTTTTCTTCAGTTAAAAGAAAAAATATGTTGAAATGATTAATATTTTAGTACTATGAACATCACAGAAAAATGGGTGAATTTATGCTATTGCTATAGAAACAGCAGTAAGAGAAATGAGCATAAACCTTGCTTTTAAATGATTCAATTATTCTCTTTTAGACCATTGGTGCAATAATAGACATTCCCCTTTTAAGTAAACAAGGAATGGAACATCTGTCAATGTGGATTTTTACTTTACATAAAGACTTTATTTTAACCTAAAACATGCCATATAAAAAAATAAAGGTTAAGTGGGTTTTCTTAAATGCTAATTCTGTTCAGAATTTATGCAGATGTTTCTGTGAATATATTGTGTCTAGGCACAGTCTTCATGATTTTGCTATATATTTGTCCAATATTCATTCAATTAATATTTACTGAGCACTTCCTGTGTGCCAGCAATCTGCTAGACATATTGCCACTGTCCTCATATTCTGGAGGAGAGGGCAGAAAAAAAAACAAGTAAATAAAATACTTAAACTTTTGGTGAGTATTCTGAAGGAAACAGACAAAGGATTAACCAAGGAGATACATACTCCTAGATAGTGTGATAAGGGTATTTAAATTAAGGAGGATGAATAGCCATTTGAAGAGTAAAAGGAAGAGGACACCCACAGAAAGAAAAGGCCTGTGCAAATTCCTGTTACAAGAACACACCAAGTGTGGAACAGAGCAGTAAGGAAGAGGTACAGTGACATGAATGAGAGTGCTGTGTGTGTTGATTAATCCCTCTTCCCCCACTCCTGATCCATGCACTGCCTTCTCAGACTTCTTTGACCTAAAAGCTTCCCAGCCAATGGGAAGTGCCAGCAGATCAGAGGGCAGGAAGAGAGAAGTCGGTGTATTCCCTTTCTTTCTGCCAATAGTCCTTCCTGTAAATATCTAGTTGCTCTGGCTCCAGTCCTCCCCGCTGTAAACCTAGGAATGGTAATGGCTGCCCAGTGTTGTAATTTTTGTTATTATTTCCTTTGTTCCTTTCCTCAACCCCCACACCTCCATAAGGAGTTATTTCATGACAGTCTTTACATTTGTAGCATGTGGATTGAATTCTGTTTCCTTTTACATCCCTGACTATAAAGCCTGGTGAGTGAGGCAGGGTAATTTAGAGACCTGGTAAGCTAGGAATTTAGATTATCTTATTGGAACAGCTTGAAGTCACTGAAATATGATCCCCATTTAAGATGTTCACTCAGGCTGCTCTTGAGAATATTGACTGGGGGAAGGGAGGAGTAAAGAATGGGAGCAGTGAGACCAGCTGGAAGGCTGTGCAGGTAAGAAAAGGTGATGCTTGGGCCATCGTGGTAGTATAGACATGGATAAATGAGTGAATTCAACATAAAGTGCAAAGAGGATATATGAATTAAGAGTGACTCTTAGATTTCTGGTTTGAGCCACTGGGAAATGGTGACGATTGGGACTTAGGGCTCTTGCCTTGATGGGTTTCATAGAAAATATCTACTATATCCAGGAAAAGATTCAAGTAAGTAGATTGAACTGTCAACATAAAGATAACATTTAAAATCAGAGTTGGGAGTGCAAATAATCCCCAGGAAAAGAATGTTTAAAAACAGTAGAAAAGAGAAGGCAGGAAAACAGTTTAAAAACAGTGGAAAACTGTTTAAAAATAGTAGAAAAAAGTCTTTGGAGCTATTAGAAGGCACATTTTAATTCTTCCCAAAATATTGCTTTAATAATATATAAATCCAGCTTTAGAGGAGAGAAGAATGAAAATAATGAATGCTTCAGAAATCAAATGTGAAAATGCTAAGTATTAGTATACTTCTCCCCATAATATAAGCTTGATATATTTTTAAAGAGCAATAGTTCTGTGCCTTCTAGGAACACTGCCTTTTTTCTGCTTTGACAGTTGGCACAAATACAGCTCATGTGGCCACTTTACCCTTGTGCTGGAAACCTGTGAATTGACTATAGAACTAAATGAGTTAATTTGCCTCCTCATCTCAAGCTCTTATTTCTAACCAACAGGATTATTCAGGTGGTGAATTCTGCATATTGTCTAACTTAATTGGGAAATGTGTTTACATTGATAAGCTCCCAGCCTAATTCAATTGAAGGAAAGCTTTCTACTTTCACCTTCATTTACCAGAATTAAAAAAATTAAAGAATGTATGAAAATGGCACCAATCTGTTACCAGTAATGCAATCCATAATAACCGAATCCATTTGCCGTTTACTTCAGAACAATCATCAGGACCTGCAATGATATATTTCTTGGTGTTCTTTCGGTCCTCTACAAAGGATCATCCTCTGGCTCCGGAGACTTAAAGATTTTATCATATGGACTTCCAGATTGTGTGTTACAGCATTGAACTGTCGTCTGTAGCATCCATTAGAATGTTATTGACAAAATGTCCACTTCCATTGAACTTAGCACTCAGTAAGCCACTATAAGTAAATTGTGGTGCTCTTAACCTCGAAGGATAGTCTATTGATTCTCCACATGACTATCGGCCTAGCAGAATGACCCTAGCTATAGTTCCCTTGAGGTACTGGAAAAATGTCGCATAATGTCTTTTTTGAGGTTCCCTGAAGTAAATAATGTTTTAAACATTCTTTTCTGTGTATTGTTGTTTGTGTAGAATATTTTATTTCAAATAGTTAACCGCTAATCACTCCTTTGTACTTATAGGCTTAAATCCTTCTATTTATAAATTATATTACATAATAAAAGCAATCCATGCACATAATAAGAAAATTTGGAGTCATTCTCCAAAGGTAACTGCTTTTAACAGTTTGTGAATCCCTACAGAGATTGTGTGTGTAGGAGTGTGTATGTGTATATGATATTACAATCCTTTTTCCCACAAATAGAATTATACTATTCATACTGTTTGAAAATTTGTTTGGTGTGGTGACAGTGGGGCTTACTACTTTATCCATCTTGGGAATCTTTCCATATAACTACATATTAATATGCCTCCTTCTTTTGAATAGCTGCCATATGTATCATTGCATGTTTATAGCATAGGATACTTATCTCTAGATAGACCCTTCTGATGGACCTCACAGTTTTCCTGTTTCTTGGTTTTTCTATTGATGTTATAATGAATATCCATGTAAGTGTATCTTTATGTACTTGTGAAATCTCCTGCATTTAAAGATATGTGAGATTTTCATGTAAAAATAAAATAGAAAATAATACTTAAGGAGTCAGAACTGTCTACAGCTATAGTGATACATTTAGGTGAGCAGAGGTGAGGGGGAGAGAAAATCTAAAGAGTGCATGTTGGAGGTGTTTAAGGACATCTGACGGATTTCCCCAGTGTTGGATACTGTCAAATTTTCACTGACACAACTTACAGCAAATTTTTTAAAAAGTTTTCAGACTTTAAGTAATTGGGAAACTCCAATAATCAGTAGTATTTTATATTGATACTTGAGCATTTTAACTGATTTTTAAAAATATATACTTTTTGTGGTACATCTTATTCATTATGGTCTCAGAAAGTGATCATTTATGATGGTGTTATTCAGTTGAACAGAATAGTCAATTAACTGGAAAAAGCAATACTCTAACCCTGTGTATAAACAAAAGAGCACAGTGCCTGGTATAGTATTTCCTAAAAGGCAGGTGAATTCACTGGCAATTTATGGGAACGTGTATTTTGGGAGGGTTAGGAGAGTGTGTTAGTTGTGAGAGTTCCTTAATTTGAATTCTCCATTCTATGTTAGAGATTTGTTATCTTTTAAAGTAAGCAATTTATACCCAAACTGAGAGAGGCAAGTGTTGCTTGAAAACAGATGATCTTGAAGAAAGAGAAAACCCAATTAATTAGAGATAACAAATCCATTAAAAGCAAACATCTGGAAGAGTAATACCCTATATTTATAAAGCACTTCACAGTTTCTAAAGTATTTTCATGATCATTTTCTCAACACAATGAATGAATAGATGTTATTGTCCCCCATTTATAGGTGAAGAAATTGAGAAAATAGAAGGAAATCTTTATGACCCTGATGGATTAGGCAACACACTTGTAGATAAGACAACAAAAAGGATAAATTTGACTTCATAAAAATTAAAGGTTTTTCATGTCAAAACACACCATTAAGTAAATGAAGGCAAGTCACAGCCTGGTGAAAATATTTGCAAATAATATATACTAGTATGATAAAGTTCTTGTATCCAAAATATAAAATGAATTCTTCCTGTTCATTAATAAGAAAATGTATCACACAATTAAAATCTTGGTAAAAGATTTGAATAAGCATATCATAAAAGAAGATGGACAAATGGCTTAATGATAATCTCAACATAATTTGTCATTTGCAAAATGCAAATTGAAGCCACAATGAGATAATACCTCATACTCACCACTATGTCGTGTCTTCCTGGGTATGTACCTAAGAAACATGCAAACATTATGTCCACACACACAGCTGAGCATGAGTGTTCTTAGTACCATTATTTAGATTGGCCAAACCTGGAGACAGTTTACAGCTCAGATGGTAAAATGGATAAACAAAATGCCGCATATCCATCTATTGGGATACTATTCCGTAGTAAAAAGTAATATGTGCTACAATATGGATGAACCCCAAAAACATTATGCTAAGTGCAAGAAGTCAGATGCAAAAGACTTTGTATTTTTATTCCATTTATATCCAGAAAAAGAAAATATTTAGAGATTAAAACCAGATTAGTGATAGGTTGGGGTTGGGGTAAGAGTATGATTGATTGCAAACAGCCACAAGGGATTTTTGCGGGGGGGTGATGGGAATGGAATGTTCACCAACTGAATTTTGGTGATTTTCGCATAACTCCTTAAATATTCAAGTGTACACTAAAATGGTATTTATGGAATGTAAATTATACCTCATTAAAGCTGTTTTTAGAAAGGGAATCAGACGGTATTCAGGGAAGATTCCAAAGCACCAGGTATTAATTTAAAAGCATTTGTGAAATATGCATTGTAATGAATGTTAAATATTTTTAAAGGGCTACATTGTGTTTTAATAAGTATCTGAAAGCATCTTAGGTTCAGAATTACTAATACTCTTTATTAAGAATAAAAGAATATTAAATGGATTTAAACTTCAGCCAAAGAGATCCAGGAAAAACTAAAGGAATAAAATTTTCTTTGGTGATTGTGAAGCATAGGAACGAATGTGGAAGGGAGACCTTATGCATGGAATCTCTTTTACATATATGATTTTAAATTTCAGTACACAGCCATAGTAGCTATACACCTAAACATCATTGCATGTATTTAAATATACTACTTTGTAAATTCACTCTTCCTTGTAATTATACTGACAGTTATTTGGTAGCATCGCTGAAAATGTGCATTCAAATTTGTGGGGTTTTTTTAGGTTATGATAAGAAAAATACCATTTTGGCTTTAGGGACAAATGATTCTAGTTAATGAATTAAACCATTAGAAGTCTAACATCAGTTTTGCAAGTTCATTCTAACCTGAAATGAACATTCACAAGTGTTTGTAAATGATTGTACATACAGAAGAAAAGTAAATGGGTAATCTGAACAGATGAGGTTATCTGTACTCATGGGAGGTTGTCACCATTTACTCAAATACTTACTGAGGTTGCCATTGTGAAAAATTGTCAATCAAAGATGAAGATAGAAAAGTGAATTGAAAATTGAATTGAAAAGTAATTTTACTTTCAAATGGTTTGCAAATGTAGATATTAAGTTTGGAATGAATGTCGTTAATGACCATAGCTGTGAGAATTATACACCTGCTGATCTCTAGAATATTATAATAAATGAGGTTGATTTTCCTGTTGACTACCCCATTTTTTCTCAATATGGTCTTATTACTTTTTCTATCACATTGCTGACCCCTAGTTATAAATGCTCACTTGGAGATATAAAAATGTATGAACTCATATGTTGTTGTTGTTTTTTAAGTATCTTTAAGTGCAGGAGTAACGATTCCAGTGTTGCTTGTCTTTTCTGCTTTGTTAGGTCACGGGAGATTTTAGATGGTGAAAATCAAGCCTATAATACAAGTGAAGAGCTGTTTTACAAGCAGCCTTCCTTCCAGCAACTAAATTGTCCCCAAAAAAGACATATGCATAATGAAGCTTTTAAGTAGTCACGCATATATTTATATATTCTCTCTCATGAATGACTAATTTTAATTTTTTTTAAAGTAGCAATTCAGCTTGCTTTTAGAACCATTTAAGCTTAGCATACAATTTTATTTTCCCTCCAAAACCAACTCTTCCTAATTATGAGGAAGGGAAGGTTTGCATATTTATTTTTGCAAAGACAGTAGAATAAATCCTCATCACCATATGAGTGGCTTAGTCCTGATACCTCTGTCCTAAGTTGGATGAGTGATCAAAGCCATAATGGTGAGATTAACTGAGAACTGTTTTGTGCACACCAAAACCTGGCCTCCATGAGGGCAGAGACATGCCACACACTCACTGTGAGCCTTACAGCTCAGGGGGCCCACCTCTCTTAGTATTGGTTGAATTATATTAAAAGATCCACTATAGAGAGGAACAGATCTTTATTTTGAATTTTCACACAGTCCCCAGGAGTATTCTATCTGGAATCCTCTTCCTCCAGATATCTGCTTGGTTCCAACCTTCGCTTCATTCAACTCTTTGCTCAAATGTCACCTTCTCTGGAGGGCTTTTCTAACTACATTTTCTTTAAAAAAAAAAACAAAAAAACTTTCCACCCCACCTCTCTCTATCACTTACTGTACTTTGTATTGTTGTTTTTCCATAGGCATTATTGAGGGCTGACATATCACATGTGTACTTAACTTGCTTATTGCTATTTTCCCACGTTACATGCTTAATGAGAGCAGGGATTTGCTTTATTCGTTGTGATATCCCAGTATCTCCTCTCATGTTTGGCATCAAGTAGGTGTTCAATATATAGATGATCAAATGTATCACTCCAGTAGGGCTTCAATAAGGGCAGGTCAGCAGATATTTCCCAATTAACTATAAAGCTCTAACTGTGTGAGAGTCTTGTGATAACCAGAATGTGGTCTCAGCTTTCAGGAAGCTTACAAGCTAGACGAGACAGATTGCAGACAACAGCCTGCAGTGATGCCCATTCATGTTTACCAAGACTCACTGCATCAGGAGGAAAGATGTCAGCCTGCAACCCCACCCATTCACACTTTTCAGTATGGAGGTTGGGCACTGATAGAGGATTATGTAGTCATTTATGAGCCACTCAAATTTTAGTTATTAGAAAATTAAAGGCCAAAAACACACAGTTCACTAAACAGTCCGCATACACTTATGTGGTACTCACAACAATCCTAGAGTACTATTATGTTTCACAGTTTACTGAAGAAACTAAGACACAAAAGGTTAAGTAGGCCCAGTGTCACACAGCTAAGCAATGGTGAAGCCAGAATTTGAACCCAGAAAATCTGGCTTCAAAAGTATTGCTCTTAATCATCATAGCATATTTCCACACGTGTTGATAATGTCATAACAACAATTTAACCTTACACCAAACAAATAGCAGTACTTGAAAACTACAGTCAACTGAACATGACAAAACTGATGATAAATTTGTAATAAGTTCTTCCCCTAAATTGCAGAAATGTCACCTCTCTTGTACCTGTGCATGTGCAAACCAGGAACTTTACAAGATTGTAAGTCTTTCAGGACAGTCAGACTTTTTTGTGAAATTTAGAATGAGAAACTTTTAAACTCTAAAATGAACTTTGAAATACCAAATTCTAGTAACCCTTTTAAACTCAATCAGAATGTTACTAGGAAGTGGTAAAAGTGAACTTTATGGAACTGCATGTTATTCACCCATGAGAACAAAGGAAAAGATTTGCATATTTGCATCAGATTATGACCCATAAAGTTTATTGCAGTTACTGACCTAGAACACCAAGGGGAAATGAAAAAAATCAATATTAGAGGTCAAAAACATGCTGCAATAAGTCAGAACAGAATGTGATTATTTTCAATTTGTAAATCTGAGTTGTTTTCAAGGAGGAGGTAGCATTTTAACCCAAGCTGTGATGGATGAATATAATTTCAGTAGGCATAATGACAGAAAGGGATCTCTAAGAGAAATGCCGAAGCAAAGGCACAAAAAATACAAAAGGATGGAATATGTTTAAATAGCAGTGAGCATGATGGTATTGTTATTGTGGTAGCTCATTCCACTGTTCCATGTCAGATCCTCTGGGTCGTCCTCTGATTTCAGTTGTAGATTCATTGGACAGTTTGATGTAAGCTTGCTTGGATAGCGTCCCATAGTGCCACCAGGAATACTGGGATGTTAAGGCCCCCAGAGGCAGCCCTTAACCACTGGGCATTGGGAGTCAGTAGGAATATACTCCCCCGTCCCACTCCTCAGGTGGACAATTCTGAGAGATGTCTGCACATGTCTCCAGACGTCCTGGTGGAATGGAGGCCTACAGTAGTGTCATCGACAGTGTGTCCTTAATCTTAGCTTTTCTTCTTTTGTTGTCTCCTTCTCCCTTCTACCTCATTCCTGCTTCATAGAATCCCCTCCTCCAACAAGCTCCTCATACCTATGTCCTTTTCTCAGACTCTGCTTTTGAGGATTTGCTTCCTAAAGAGGCTGCACAACATAACCAGGAACAGGAAATAGCTCAAAGGGTTGGATTGTCACACAGACTCACAAGAATCAGAGATCTCAGCCAGTAATGAAGCACACGTGAGCACAAAGAGATCCAGGACTACCACTGCAGCTCTCCAGCACTTTCTAAATACACTTTGGCCCAGATTTAACAGATGACTTCTCTGAGCAATGCAAGCATTCCTTGTTTTATTGCACTTCAGGTCATTTGGCTTCACAGATATTGCATTTTTTTTTTTTTTTTTACAAGTTGAAGGCAAGACCCACCACCAGCAAAAAGATTACAACTCTCTGAAGGCTTAGATAATAGTTAGCATTTTTCAGCAAAAAAGTACTTTTTAAGTAAAATATGAACTTTTTTTAGACATAATGCTGTTGTGCTCACTAGATTACAGTATTATGTAACCATACCTTATATATGCACTTGGAAACCAAAAAAATAAATAAAAATTGTGTGACTCACTTTATCAAAATATTTACTTTACGACGGTGGTCTAGAGCTGAACCTGCACTATCTCCGAGGTATGCCTGTACCTAAGAGAGCAGTACCTAAGAGAAGTATCACTCACCCAAAGGGAGCTGTTACATTTATAGTTTGTGTGACATTTTCAAGGGACCCATGCCCCGAAAGTGCAGTTTCCCCATGTGCAAAATAGAGAATAAGCATACTACCTGCAAAGAAGGATTGTTCTGAGACTTAAGATAATGTCTATAGAATATGCTAAAAGCAGCTAAAGAATGGTTATTTTTCCCTCTACTGGAAATCATACTGGGTAATAATTTTCATGCCTTAGCTACTTCCATATCTCTGTATTGCACTACTAAGGCATTGACTGAATGTTGGTTGAATGAATTAATGGATCAGGAGGAAAAGCTAAATAGGAGACCATAAAGTCGAGCAATTCTTAGTAATGATGGGCTACAAAGTGAGACTGTTCATACATGGAAGAGTTTATATTTAGATTAAATTTTATTCTCCATGTGGATATTTAAAATTATCCAGACTGATGTCATAAAAGGAAATTGTGATACAGGTGCTAAATTGCCCAGAAACATGATAGATTGTACTAAAGGTCAATAGATGAAAAATCAGTATTGAGTAGATTTAAGGGAAAATAGATTTTAATGTTTTAAAATATTAGCATCAAAGAAATTCAAGCGCATATAAGCCACTCACTAGTCATATGCTGAGTCATACAGTGTCATGTTACATTGTTTTTCAAAGAAGAAACTTTACAAAGTATGTTCTTTGACCACAATGGAATTAAATTAAAAATCAATAGCAATGCAATATATAGAAAAGACTATACTCTTTGGAAATTAAACAGCACACTTCTAAGTATTCCAAGATCCAAAAAAGAAATCATATGGGAAATTAGAAAATATTTCAAGCTGAAAAACATGCAACATATTAGAATTTGTGGGATGCAGGTAACATAATGCTAAGAGAAGTGTTATACTTTTAAGAGAAATGTTTAAAATTAATGATCTAACTTTTTATCCTAAGAAGCTGGTGGAGAGGTTGGGGAATGAATTAAACCAAAATAAGTAGAAGGAAATAAATAATAAAAATAAAATCAGAATCAACAAAGTTGAAAACAAAGACTAGAGAAATTTTGCTCTGGCCCCAGGTGGCTCAGTTGTTTGGGGTATCATACACCAAAAGGAAAAAAAAAAAAAGGTTATGAGCTCAATTCTCAGTCAGGGCATGTGCGGAGGCAACAGATTAATGTTTCTCTCTCACATTGTTTCTCTCTTTCTCTCGCCCTTTCTGCCTCCCTCTCTCCAAAATCAATTTTTTAAATCTTAAAAAAAAAAAACAATAGAGAAGTTTTACAAAGCCAGCAGTTGTTTCTTTAAAAAGAACAACTTTATAAACCATAGCAGGAATGATTATTTTAAAAAGATACAAATTATCAATGTCAGGAATGAGAGAGAGAGGATGCCCCTACAGATCCTATTGATGTTAAAAAGATAATAAAGGGGAAAATATAACTTTATGGCAATAAACTCAACAGTTTTAATGAAAATCACAATTTACCAAAACTGAAATAAGAAAAATTAGAAATTTGAATAGCCCTATAATCTATTAAAGAATTTAATGTGTAACCAAAATCTTCCCCCAAAGAAAATTTTAGACTTGAATGAATTCTGTTAACATTTAAAAAATAACTAGCACCATTGTAAACAAATTTTCCAATAAACACTTTCCAAATCACTTTATGGAACTAGCTTTTGGGGGTGTGTGAAAAAAATTATTTTTCTCAGCTCCAGGTGGTAGAAAACACTAAAGTCCATGATCAGTGGTGCACGTCACTCTCCCCTGGGCCCTCCTCTGGGCACATGTAGGTTCTGAGGGCAAGTGGCTGTGGCCAATCCCATCCAAGAAGCCCTGGCCCAGATAAGGTGACTGCACCCAACTCGGACCCCCTGCAGACCCTGCTATGATCCTGAAATCCCCAAGTCCCGGGAACCCATTATACAAAATGTCCAGGTCCCCCCTTCTACCTCCTGTGTTCAGGTTTGGATTCCTGGAACTGGTGCACACCCGCTGGGTGAAGCTATGGGATGGCACTTCTCTGAGGTAACAAGTGACTGGAGAGCAGGGGCTGCAGACTCCCACCCAGGCATCCCCTCACCCTGGTCTGGCCTTCAGCCACCCTCAGGTGTTGGCTGACATAGACAGCACAAGAAAATTACAGACCAATGTCCCCCATGAACATTGCTATAAACATCCTCAAAAAAAATGCTAGCACAATTGAAACTTCTGTCAAGAATACTAGTACAAGGCTGGTTTCACATATGAAAATAAATCATATGGACAGAATAAAGGAGAAAAACAATAGGATCATCTCAATTAGGGCAGAAAAATCATTTGACAAAATATCACACCCTTTTCTGATTTAGAAAAAAAAAAACTTACAAAAAACTAGAAATAGAAGAGAACATCTTCAATTTGATAAAGGAAACTTTCATCTAACATAATATTTAATAGAAACATACTGAACACTTTCCCCCTATTACCAGGAACAAGGCAAGGTTTTGTACTCTCACCACTTCTATTTAGTATATGTTGGAGATCCTAGCCAGCGCAGTAATGTGAGAAAAAGAAAGAAAAGGTATAAAGATTGGGAAAAACAGACGTAAAAGTCTATTCACTGAAGACATGGTTATTTATGTAGAAAATCTTTAGGAACCTGCAAAACAACTGTTAGTATTCAGGAGTGAATTAAGCAAGGTCACATGAAACGAGGTCTGTATATAAAAATCAATGGTATTTCTATATATTAGTAACATTTGGCTGGTAATTGGTATTTTCAAATGCTTTTTCATCATGTCAGAAAACAACATACTTAGGAATAAATTTAACAAAAGATGTGCAAAACTTCTAAATTGAAAACTGTAAAGCATTGTGAAAGAAATTAAACAAGGACTAAATAAATGGAGAGATATATCATGTAAATTGATTGGGAAACTCAATATTGTTCCTCCCAAATTGATCTCTAAGTTCAGCACGATCTGAGTTAAACTCTCAACACCTTTTTTTTTTTTTTAATAGAAAATGATAGTGTCCTAAAATCTATATGGAAAAGCGAGAGCCAAACAAACCTTGGGGAAAAAAAAAAACAACTTGAGTTTTTTTTAACTAGTTTTAATTTAAGACTTACTATAAATCTATAGTAATCAACACAATGTGACATTGGTATAAGAATGAACAAATGGATAAGTAAAACAAATGGATCAGTACAGTCCAGAAATAGATCCACACATACTAGTATGTATGTATAGTCAATTGATTTTTAACAAAGTACCAATGCATTTCAATGAGGAAAGGGAAGTCTCTAACAATCGTGCTGCGATGACTGGTTAAACATACAGAAAGAAATAGACCCACACACAAAACTACCTCACATAGTACACAAATTGATTAAAGATGGATCATAGACTAACTATAAAAACTAAAACTATAAAAATCTGGAAAGAAATAGGAAAGTATTTTTGCAACTTTTGGATAGGCAAGGATTTTTGGGGACATAGGAGGCACAACTATATAAATAATGATAAACTGGATTTCATGAAAATTAAAAATGTCTGCTAATCAAAAGACATCATTAAGCAATAAGCGAAACTAGATAAATCATACATGAGTTTCTCTGTAGTATTCTTGATACTTTTCCCTAAATCAGACATTTCCAAATAAAATATTAAAAATACATACTATTAATATAATAGGCAATAAAATATTCACAATACATATACTAGTATATGACAAAGGATATGTATCCAAAATATATAAAAAACTCTTACAGTTATAATAAGAAAACAACCCAATAAAAATTGAGTAAAAAACTTAACAGATTCTTCACAAGATGAACCAGTAAATACATGTAAAAGTGTTCAATGTCTTTATTCATAAGAGAAATGAAAATAAAATCACAATGATATTCATTTCATACCCACTAGAATTGGCTAACAGTAAAGTCTGATGGCAACAAGAGTTGGTGAGGATGTGTAACCACTACAATCACTTTGGAGAACTGTGTCTATAAAGTTATACATGTATCTTTCCCAATGACCCAGTAAGCCCATTCCTATTTATCAAGAGAATGAAAATACACATCCATAAGAAGACTCTACAAGTATGTTCTTACAGGTTTTCATAAGAAACCAGTATTGGAAACAAATGTCCATCAATAGGAAAATAGATAAATGAATTGTTACACAGCCAGACAAGACTCAGCAATTTAAAAAAAAAAAAAAAAGAACTATTGGTACATGCTACAATATGGATGAATCTCAAAAACATAATGTGATAAGTGTAAGAAGCTAGTCACAAAATAATATAGTCTACTATTACATTTATAAGAAGTTGAAGGACAGATAAAACTTACCCATGATGATAGAAATCAGGAGTAAGGATTGACAACAAGGGGACAGGAAGCAACTTTCTAAGGTGATGGAAATGTTCTATATTTTGATTGGAGTGGTAATTACATATGTGCATACATTTATCAAAATACAGGAGATTAAACAAAGAATTTATATGCATATATGCATAATCCATGGGACACAGATATTAGTGTGGTGAAGGCCTGGGGTGGGGAAGAAATGGGACGGGGGTGAAGGGGAGGGCCAAAGGGGAAAAATCGGGGACATCCTATAATACTCTCAAGAATGAAGCTAAATAAAAAAATTTTTTTTAAAGATTTTACACAGAAATCTATGCATTTCAATTACACAAATTTTATCCCAATCTATATATATAAAAGCCTAATATCCAAATTGTCCCTGCGGGAGTTTGACCAGGAGACCGATCGCTTACTCTGACATGCGCTGACCACCAGCAGGCATCATGGAATGAAGAAAGGCCCTGGCCAGCATCCAGCAGCTGGGGAGGGAGGCCCAGCCAGTTCTGATTGCTGGCCAGGCCTAGGGACCCTATCTGTGCACGAATTTCATGCACTGGGCCTCTAGTAAAGAAATAAAAGAGAACATAATTATTTTTGTCATATCCATTCATCATACTGAGTAGAATGTTGACTCTAACAGCTTCCTATTGTGAACAATCTATAATAATAAAAGTGTAATGTGCTAATTAGATTGGACAGCCAAACGACCTTCTGGACGTCATTCCAGACGAAGCTGCCACGGCGGGGGCCAAGGCAGAGGCAGTTAGGGGCGATCAGGCAGGCAGGCAAGCAGTTAGAGGCAATCAGGCAGAGTGGTTAGGGGTGATGAGGCAGGCAGGCAGAGTGGTTAGGGGCTATCAGGCAGGCAGGCAGGTGAGCATTTAGGAGCCAGTGGTCCCGGATTGTGAGAGGGATCCTGGATTGCGAGAGGGTGCAGGCCGGGCTGAGGGACCCCCCCCCATGCACAAATTTTGTGCACCGGACCTCTAGAGTGTGTGTGTGTGTGTGTGTGTGTGTGTGTGCGCGCGCGCGCGCGCATGTATGTATATATCCCTAATATGCAAATAGACCAAAGGGAGAAACAGCCGAACAACCAGTCATTATGACATGCGCTGACCACCAGGGGGCGCATGCGGACTTGGTGGGCATCGGCAGCAGGCAGCAGAGTGCAGAACATGGCAGGCATCAGCTGCAGCAGGATGGTGGAACAGGTGAGCTGGGCTGCCAGATCAAGGCAGGGTACTGGTTGCTGTCATCAGGGCGAGCCTCTGGTGGTTACTGAAAATTCTTTACTCCTGTGCACCATGGTCTAGCCCAGTGCTTGCACCCACTGCTGGCGCCAGCCCCGCTCACACCTGAAGCCAGCGCTGGAGCCACCACTTGCACCTGCTCCCGGTGCCCGGCGCCTGTCCCAATTGCTCAGCGCCATCAGCACCAATCGCCCCTGAGGGCTTCTCCACCTCCCCCTGCTCCTGAGGGGCAATCAGGGCTGGCAGCTGCCACGTGTACCCACTGACGGTGCCGACCCCAATTGCTCTGTGCCGTCAGTGGGTGTGAGCAGGACCAGCGCTGTCAGCACGTGGGAGCGGCGGCAGCAGGAGCAGGGCTGCCAGCAGATGGGAACAGGGGCAGTGGTGGGAGAGGCCAAGCAGGGGCACAGAGGATGGGCCAAGACCTGCCCCTGTGCCCACCACAGCTTTGCAGCCCACAGTTCCTTTCAAGGTGCACACATTTGTGCACTGGGCCCCTAGTAAATTTATAAACCCCTTACCTTGGCATAACAACCCTGCATGCCTCGGCTCCTGCCTACCCTTTCTACTTCATGTCCCTCCCTTGCCTTCTAGGTGCTACCCCTGCTGGCTTTCCTGTCTGAAGTAGGTCATTTCTTCATCTTTTCTAGCTTAGTCTCTTATATGTGTTCTTCATTGCCCTTACGATACTTGCATTTATGTTGTCTCTTTATACTTCTCCACCTGCCTTTTCCACTAGAATAGAAGCTCCAAGAGGGTAGGGGCCTTGCCTTTCTTTTTACTATTTTATTCTGCAGTGTATTCCCAGGTTGTTGCCTGGTTCAATGGGTATTTGTTGAACATGTGAATGGATGAAGGAATGAATGAATGAATGTTCTTACTGTTTTGTATATTGAGAAAATGGTATATACCCAAATGTTTCTCTGTTTGGAGTTTGATCCTTACCTAATTCAAATAAAAATTATATAATTTTATTCCTGCAAGTAAAGTAAACCTTTTATAAAACTGTCTCAAATGAGTTTTTGGTTGATGCAACTAAAGTTTTTGTTTGATGCATCAAACAAACTTTTTCCCCCTTTTTCTTTCCAAAACCTCTATATAGTCTTTTCTTCTATTCCATAATCAGAGCTTCTTATAGAAGAGAGCTAATAAAATTACTTCTGACAATGCTTTCCAAATATATTTGACCCTGTATTGTTAAAATGTTTGAGCATACTAACCACATAGGTACATTTATTTATTTCAAATTATATAAATATATTACTGTACTACATATAGGACAGTAATATCCTAATATATAAAAAACCCTGGGTCCATCACATCCACAATGACCGGAGGCTCGACCAACCGGAAGTCAGTCCTGCAGTCAGCGCTGGGTTGCTGTGGCAACCCAGCACTGACTGTTAGGCTGCAAGCGTGGTGACCCAGCACTGACTGCTGAAGGGGCTGCAAATCAGGCCCAGAGAGAGGCCTGAAGAGAGAAGCAGGGTCTGATCTGTAGCCTCTGTGGCAGCTGTTGATCAGCACTTGCCTCTCTCTCTACGGGCCTGGCCAGCAGCCGTGCCTCCATTTCTCTCCAGGCCTCCACCGGGGCTGCTGATCAGCCCCGCCTTTCTGAACAGGCCCCGTTGATAGGCCCAGAGACGCTGACTGGCATAGAAACCAACCAATCAGAACCAAATCTGGGTGAGGTGTGAGGAGCCAATAGCTGCCTAGGAGGCAGAGCTTTTGACACTGACTGGCATAGAAACTGACCAATCAGAACCAAATTGGCTGGCAGAAGAGGGCAGTTGGGCGCAAGATCAGGCTGGCAGGGGAGGACAGTTGGGGGTGATCAGGCTGGCAGGGGAGCAGTTAGGTATTAATCAGGCCAGCAGGGGACCGGTTAGGGGGTGATCAGGCTGGCAGACAGAAGCAGTAGGGGCAATCAGCAGTCAGACAAACGGGCAGTCGGACATCCTCTGAGGGGTCCCAGATTGAAGAGGGTGCAGGCTGGGCTGAGGGACACACACACACACACACACCCACCAGTGCACGAGGTCCGTGCACTGAGCCTCTAGTATTTATATAATGAAATGTGCACAGAAATAATATTTTAAAAGGGTGGGATGAAAGATAGTTTTATTAATTTCTTCCTGCATTGCAGTGAATAGTTGTGTAGCACCCCTAGGCCCCATAAGCACATCCCACTTTGAGCACATTGCTTTATGGCAGATATTATACAACATTTATTTATATACATGTAAGTGTAAAACAATGTAGTAGTTTTGCATTTTAAACCTTATCTCTGTGGATTGAAATATTGTATTGCTTTTTAAAATTTATGGCATTGTATAGTGCAGGTAGGTTAGAATTTTTAGCTTTATGGCCATAATCTGAAATTATCTCATCTAATTTTTACTGTGCTTATTCTTACCATTGTTTAATAATAGTTTTCTACAGAAAAATATGTAGAGTATCGTAGAGGAATGAAATAATGTGATTAGAAACATGGGCAGGGGAGGCAAGAAAGAGCTACAGAAAAGGCTTTGTTATAGGCCAGTTTCCCTGATGAACATAGATGCTAAAATTATCAACAAAATATTAGCAAACTTGCCGAAACCGGTTTGGCTCAGTGGGTAGAGCATCGGCCTGCGGACTCAAGGGTCCCAGGTTCGATTCCGGTCAAGGGCATGTACCTTGGTTGCGGGCACATCCCCAGTAGGGGGTGTGCAAGAGGCAGCTGATTGATGTTTCTCTCTCATCGATGTTTCTAACTCTCTATCCCTCTCTCTTCCTCTCTGTAAAAAATCAATAAAATATATTTTAAAAACAAACAAACAAAATATTAGCAAACTAGATCCAGCAATACATCATGATCAAGTGGGATTTATTTCAGGGATGCAAGATAGCTACATTATCCACAAATAACAAACATGATACACCACATAAACAAAATGAAGGATAAAAACCATATGATCATATTAATAGATGCAGAAAAAGCTTCTGATAAAATTCAGCACCCCATTATGATAAAAACTCAGCAGAGTCGGAATAGAGGAAACATACCTTAATGTAATAACAGCCATATATAACAAACCCACAGCCAACATAATACTCAAGGGGTAAAAACTACAAGCATTTTCCTTAAGGTCAATAACAAGCCACAGATGTCCACTTTCACCACTTTTATTCAATATAGTACTGGAAGTCCTAGCCACAGCAATCAGACAAGAAGAAAATATAAAAGGCATTCAAATTGGAAAGGAAGAAATAAAACTGTTATTATTTGTAGATGACATGATATGTATATAGAGATCCCTAAAGATTCCACCAGAAAACTACTAGATGTTATAAAACAATTCAGTAAAATTGAAGGATACAAAATAAATATACAGAAATCAGTTGCATTTTTACACACTAATAATGAACTATTAGAAAAGGAAACTCAGAAAACAATCCCATTCACAACTGCTTCAAAAAGAATAAAATACTTTAGGAATAAATTTAGCCAAGGATGTAAGCGACCTGTATTTGAAAAAGTAGAAGACACTAAAGAAAGAAATTGAAGAAGAAACAAATAAGTGGAAGCATGTACCGTATTCATGGATAGGAAAAATTAACATCATTAAAATGTCCATACTACCCAAAGCATTTATAGATTCGGTGCAATTCCAATCAAGGTACCAATGGTGTGTTTCACAGAACTAGAACAAATATTTCAAAAATTTATATGGAACCACAAAAGACCCCAAATAGCCAAAGCCATCTTGAGAAAGAAGAACAAAATTGGAAGAATCACACTACCTGATATCAAGCTATAGTACAAGGCTATAATATTCAAAACAGCTTGCTACCGACATAAAAACAGACATATAGATCAATGGAACAGAATAGAGCGCCCAGAAATAAATCTGTACCTTTATAGTTAATTACTATTTGACAAGGAGTCAAAAACATACAATAAATGTTGTTGGGGAAATTGTACATATTTGTGCAAAAAAAATGAAACTAGACCAACTCACACCATATACAAGAATAAACTCAAAATTTATTAAAGACTTAATGTTAAACTTAAAACCATAAAAATCCAAGAAGAAAATAGGCAGTAAAATCTCGGACATTTCTCATAGCAATATTTTTTCTGCTATATCTCCTTGGGTATGGGAAACAAAATAAAAATTAATAAATGGTACTAGATCAAACTAAAAAGTTTTTGTACAGCAAAGGAAATTATTAACAAAATGAAAAGATAACCCACTGAATGGGAGAATATATTTACCGATGCATCTAATAAGGGTTAATATCTAAAATTTGTAAAGAACTTATCAAACTCAACACTAAAAAATTTTAAACATGGACAAAATTTTAAACATGGACACTTCTCCAAAGAAGACATATAGATGGCCAATAGACATATGAAAAGGTTCTCAACATCACTAGTCATCAGAGAACTGCAAAATAAGACCACTATGAGGTGTCATCACACACCTGTCATAATGGCTATCATCAATCAATAAACAAGTGTTAATGAGGATGTGGAGTAAAGGGAACCCTTATGCACTGTTAGTGGTAATGCAAATTGGTGCAGCCACTGTGAAAAGGAGTGTGGAGTTACCTCAAAAATTTAAAAATGAAACTGCCTTATGATATACTTGTTCCACTTCTGAGAATTTATCTGAAGAAACCCAAGACACTAATTCAAAAGAATATATGCACCCCTATGTTCATTGCAATGTTATTTACAATAGCCAAAATTTGGACACAGCCAAGTGGATAAAGAAGCTATGGCACATTTACACAATGGAGTACTACTTGGCCGTAAAAAAAAAAAAAAAGGAAATCTTATCCTTTGTGATAGCATGGATGGAACTGGAGGGCATTATGCTAAGTGAAATAAGCTAGTCAGAAAAAGACAACTATCATATGATTTCACTCATATGTGGAATCTAATGAACAAAATGAAAACTAACAAGCAAAATAGAGACAGACTCATAGATAGAGGCAGGCTAACAGCTGTCCAAAGGCTGGGGTCTTGCAGGGGGGTGGGGGGGGAAGTGGAGGGATTGAGCAAAAAATAAAATACTCATAGACATGGACAACAGTTTGTTAATTGCTGTAGGGAAAAGGAGTTGGGGAAGGTGTTGGCCAGTATATGGAGTTAAGTGATGATAGAAGGAGACTTGACCTGGTGTGGTGAACCTAATACAGTGTGCAGATGATGTGTTGTGGAATTGTGCACCTGAAACCTGTGTAATTTTGTTAACCAGTGTCACCCCAATAAACTGACTTAAAAGTAGAAAAGAAGGCTATGTTGACTAAAAAATAGTTAATTACACTACAAATATTTGAATTAAATATTTTCTCCTTTGGGAATTGCTAATTGTAGAAAATTAGCAGTTGGTACATGTAGACAAGCTTGCTAAAAATAGGGGGGAAATTAACTATACTCCAACAAAAAGATAGCCTTTCAGGAAGCATCAATTCTATAATATAACAGCCTGAGACAGGTTTGGAGGTTTTAAGCCTGCAGTGTTATCTCTGAGACCTAAAGGAAGCAGAACATAAAAATGAGCTGCTATCAATTTGAAGAAAACCTAAGCTTTGTGATCATGGCTGTTCTCTAAATCTATTAAAGATGTTCAAATTCAGTGTCCTTGGTATCACTGCAGGTTGACCTGAATAGTGAGCAATAAACTTGTGTAGTATAATTCTGGTTTGAAGATATGTGCTTAGGAAGTGAAACCGACAGTCAGTGTTTTGTGTCTGTCTCTAAGCAGACTAACAGCCTATATAAAATGACAGGTGCATTTTTAGGGAAAGAAACCCATAATGTTTTCTTATTTAGTAGGTGACAGTATGTCCCAAGATAACACAAACTTAAGGGTCTGGAACAAGCATGGTTATTAAAGGCTAGCAGTTTCTCAGTTCATACAAATTGAATTCTTTTCATAGGCTGGCAGACTGGAAATCTAGTATAAAGTACTGAAATAAATTAGCATATTGAGTGAATTTATACATTCAAGCTTGTGAGCATTTTGAATTTAAGGAAGGAATTTTATTACTTCTTGAAAGAAAAAAAGGCAATTCTTAAATTCTGTGTTTGATCTCCCTGTTGGAAAGAGCCTATACGATAAATTATATCATTTTGATGATTATCCAAAGACGTGGTTACTATATTGATGGAAATCTTTCTCTCTCCTTTTCTCTTTCTTTTTTCAGAATTACTGATTTAGGGAATATCAAAAGAAGATTGTACTTATCAACGGTCCATAAAGAACTGTCCTCAACCCCTCTCCATGCAAAAATTCCACTCTTCATGATCAAGCGTAAAATTGTAAGTGTCACATGAACTTTGCTTAAAATATTAAATTTAATTCAGCAAATATTAATTATGTGCCTAGTCCGTGTATAAGGCACTTTGTTAAGTACTATGGTTGTATAAAGGTGAATAAAATTCATACTCTATTTTTCTCACATGAAAATGCTTAAAATCTACTAGTAGACGAATATAATTATTTAAATATCAGAAATATCACCAAAACTGTAATGGGAAGCACAGTCGAAAGGGAAGGTGCTATTGGTACTGTAAAAGGCAGAGAAATCCATCTGATTTCAGGATGAGGAAAGGTTGCATTGAAAGAGATTGCATGCTTGCATTTAGCATGGACTTTGAAGGATTGTAGGATTTCAACAGGTAGAGATGGGAAGCCAGTCATTCCAAGCCAAAGGAACAATTTGGGGCTGGAAAGTAGTACATATTTTGGAGAACAGAGAATGATTGATCATTGTTGCTATATTTTTAAAAAATAGTTTTTAGGAAAAATAAGTCTTATAACAGCCTGGAATAGGTTGAAGATTTTATGCCTGTTATATAACCTCTGAGAGCTAAAGCAGCATATACTGGTAATGTATGCATAGATAAGCAATAGATTATAGATTAAGAGACTTGGGCCTGTTATGACTGACTAGTCTCTCAAACTTCAGTCATTTTAATACCTCTCTCATGACTTCCATGTTTGTGTACTACCTGTTCTAATATGTACTTAATATTTTCCTTTAAATCTACTCACTTTAGGCGGAGGGGGAGGCTTAAATTTATTTTAAAAGACAACTTTAAGCACCTATAGATACAAATGTAAGTAATCGAGGCTCATGAATAATTGGGTAAATATGACACCAACAAAGGAAACTAATAAAGCTTTAATAACTGATCCTAAATAAAAACGATCTGTGAACTCTCAGATAAAGAATTCAAAATATTCATCTTAAAGATATTTAGTGAATGAATTTCAAGAATACATAGACAGAAAACTAAATGAAATTAAGAAGGTAATGTTTGAACAAAACGAGACGTTCAACAAAGAAATAGAAACCTCAAAGAACATCAAACAGAAATCATGCAGCTGAAAAATACAGTAACTAAACTGAAGCATTCAATAGAGAGCTTCAAAAGCAGATTGAACCTTACAGAAGAAAAAAATCAGTGACCTGGGAGATAGGATAATTGAAATTATTCAGTCTGAGGAGTAAAAGGAATGAAAAAGAGTCAAGAAAGCCTATAGGAGTTATGGAACTCAATGAAAGAATATTTGCATTATGGGAATTCCAGAAGGAGAAGAGAAAGATAAAAGGACAGAGACAATGTATTTAAAGCAATAATGTCTGAAAACTTACTAAATTTGGGGCGAGAAATAAACATCCAGTTCCAAGAGGCTCAAAGGATCCGAAATAGGTTGAACCTGAGTAGAGCCTCACAGAAACACATCATAATTAAATTGTCAGAAGTCAACAAAAGAATTTTGAAAACAGCAAGAAAAAATAGAGAAGTTACATTCCAGAGACCCCCTCATAAGACTCAACAGTTTTCTCAACAGAAGTTTTTAATGCCAGAAGAGAATGTGATGACATATTCAAAATATTGAAAAAGAAAACTGTCAACCAAGAATACTTTACCCAGAAAAGCTGCCCTTCAAAAAATGAAAGAGGGATAAAGACTTTTCTAAACAAATAAAAGCTGAGGGAATTCATTACTATGAGACCCATCTTACAAGAAATGCTAAAGGGAGTTCTTTGAGTGGAAATAAAAGACACCAATTAATATCATAAAAACACTAGAAGCCCGGTGCACAAATTTGTGCACCAGTGGGGTCCCTCAGCCTGGCCTGCAGGGATCAGGCCAAAACTAGCTCTCCAACACCCCCCGAGGGGTCCCATATTGTGAGAGGGTGCAAGCCAGACCGAGGGACCCCACCGGTGCAAGATCGGGGCCAGGGAGGGACATGCGGGGAGGAACTGCGGGAGGGCTCCAGGGCATGTCCAGCCCCTCTTCCTCAGTCCTGACAGGCCAGACCCCAGCAGCAAGCTAACCTACCGGTCAGAGCATCTGCCCCCTGGTGGTCACTGCACATCATAGCAACTAGTCAACTGGTCAGCTGTCTGCCCCCTGGTGACCAGTGCATGTCATAGCGACTGGTCGACCAGTCTACTGTCTGCCCCTTGGTGAACAGTGCACGTCATAGCGACTGGTTGACCAGTCTACTATCTGTCCCTTGGTGGTCAGTGCACATCATAGCAAGCAGTTGAGTGGCCTTAGCATATCATTATCATTACACTTCGATTGGTTGAACGGATGACTGGACACGTAGCATATTAGGCTTCTATCATATAGGATAAGAAGGCAGTATTAAACTCACTGGTAAGGGTAAATACATAGTCAGAGTTGGATTCTGTATAGGGTAATGGTGGTGTGTAATTCCTTTAAAACTCTAGTTTAAAGTTCAGAAACAAATGTAGTAAGAACAACTATCACTACAATAATCTGTTATTAGTTACACAGTATAAAAATATGTAAATTATAACATTAATAACCTAAAATGTAAGGGGGATGAGAAGTAAAAGTGTAAAGCTTAGGGATTCTACTGAAGTTATTAGTTTTAAAAAGGGTGCTATAATTTTAAGATGTTTTATGTAAGCCTCATGGTAACCGCAAAAGAAAAACCTGTAGTAAAACAAATAACCCAATGTAAAAATGGCCAAAATACCTTTACAGATATTTTTCAAAGAAGACATATGAAAAGCCAACAGATATATGAAAAGGTGCTCAACATCACTAGTCACTGGGGAAATGTAACTCAAAACCACAATGAGATATCACCTCAAGCCTGTTAGGATGGCCATCATCAAAAAGACAAAAAGAGAGCAAATGCTAGTGAGGATGTAGAAAAAAAAGGAACTCTGTTACACTGTTTGTGGGATTGTAAACTGATACAGCCACTATGGAGAATCCTCAAGAAAATTGAAGATAGTACTACCATATGATCCAGCAGTGTCACTTCTGGGAATATACATAAAGGAAATGAAAATATTAACTTAAAAGATACTTGCATTCCCATGTTCATAGCAGAATTATTTACAATAGCCAAGACATGGAAACAAACTTTATCATCTTTATCCATTGAATGGATAAAGATATTGTGTGTTATATATACATGGAATATTATTCAGCTATTAAAAATGAGGGAATCCTGCCCAGCCGGCTGCCTCAATGGTTGAACGTTGACCTATGAACCAGGAGGTCACGGTTCAATTCCCGGTCAGGGCACATGCCCGGGTTTTGGGCTCCATCCTCAGTGTGAGGTGTGCAGAAGGCAGCCAGTCAATTATTCTCTCTCATCATTGATGTTTCTATCTCTCTCTCCTCCTTTCCTCTCTGAAATTGATAAAAATATATATATTTTAAAAGCGAGGCAATCCTGCTATTTGTAACAATATGGATGGACCTTGAAGGCATTATGCTAAGTGAAATATGTGAGACAGAGAAAGACCAATACCATATGATTTGACTTATATGTGGAATCTAAAATAACAATAACAACAACAAGATTCATAGAAAAAAATAGAGCAAATTTGTTCTTACCAAAGTTAAGGGAGAGGAATTGGAGAAAGGTACAACCTTCCCAATTACAAGATTAGAAAGTATTATGGATGTAATGTATAGCATGATGACTATAATAAATGCTGCTGTGTGATATATAGGAAAGTTGTTAAAAGAATAAATCCTAAGAGTTCTCATCACAAAGAAATTTTTTTTCTTTTTTTGCTTTCTCTTTTAATTTATCTGCATGAAATGATGGATGCTAACTAAACTTATTGCACTAGTCATTTCAAAATATATGTTAAGTCAAACCATTATGCTGTACACCTTAAACTTACAGTGATAGATGTCAGTTATAGCTCAGTAAAACTGGAAAAAAGTAAAAAGGAAAACTTTATATGTCTTACAAATGGAAAACCAATATAAATTTACAAAAATAAAATGTAAGCATCAAAATAAACATACTGAAAACAAAACAATATTTTTTTTTTACTTATAGTAACTCATTTAACCCTTAGATCAGCTGCAGATGGTTATGACTGCCATTTTTCTTTAAAAAAACTGAAGCTCAAATTGATTTAGGCAACTTGCTTAAGGTTGCTGAGCTAGTGAGTGGGAAAGCAAGATCAAATTCCAGCTGTAATTCCTTCTCTACCTTACAGCCTCCTCTTCCCCTTCCGCCCTCCCTCTCACTGATAGCCCTGTGATGGGAATCTTCTGAAGCTCAGAATAGATGCCCAGGTTTGGTTGCACCGGTGGTAGGCCCAAGTGCCTGCCATCTCTGTCCACACAGCCTCACTCTTCAGCCCATTTGGTTTCTAAGGTGCCACACCAGCGGGAGGTGACAACCCTATTGGTGATGGGAACTCTTCTGCTCTCCACTTCCTGTCCTCAGAGTCATTTAATGCCACTCCTGTGTACCAATTAAGATCACTTCACAAATGGTGCATGTTCCACTCTTTGAGAGCCACTGTAGTAGAGAAATGGAAGCCATTTAAACCTTTGGTTTGGAGAGGAAAACACAGGTCTTTATTTTGAGAAAACTAATCTGATAGTGATATTTGGAGTGATTTGAAAGGGGTAGAAAGTAGAGATGAGAAGAACATTTGCAATAATCCAAATCTGGGTTAATGAGGACTAGGGCAGTAGCAGTGAGGAATGGACATGAAGCAACATCAGAAGCATATAAGCAAATGAGCTGTAAGGAGACCTCTTCCTTGTCATGTGGCACATGCTGTGAGAGCAGGAACCAGTTAACCGTGAATCACAGGGGATTGGTCGGAGAAGAGCCTCTGTAGAAGGATGCCTGAGCTGGGCCTTGGAGGAATAGGAGTTAACCAGTTTAAGTGAGGGGAGGGTTCCTAGAAAAGAAGGCAGCATTAAGAGTAATTGCATGATTATACGTTATTATTGACTATATTCCCTCTGCTTTACTTTACATCCCTGTGAATATTTTTATAACTGGTAATTTGTACTTCTTAATCTTTCCACCTTTTTCACCTACCCCCCCAACTCCCTTCCCATCTGGCAACCATAAATTTAAATTTGTTCTCAGTATCTAAGTTTGTTTCTGTTTTGTTTATCGGGTGTAAGGTGTACATGCATACACAAACACACACACACATATACACACACACACACTATGTATACATACATTCATACACACATATATATACACATATATATATACATACATACACATACACACATATATACACACACTATGTATACATACATGCATGCACATATACACACATATATACATACATACACATACATACATACATATACATACATACACACATATATATACACACACATATACACACACACACACACATATACACACACTATGTCGTACACCTGAAACTAATATAATATTGTATGTCAACTATAATTGAAAATTAAATTATAAAAAAAAGAGTAGATGCATGAGATGTGTAGGCAAACCCAATAACTTGGTGTTGCTGAAGACAGATCAGAATCATACGTAAGCTGTAAGGTTGTAGAGGTAAGCAGGGGCAACCCTCTGGCCTTGTATTTCTAGCCGGAAGCCTGGACTTGTATCTTACAGGGGATAGGGAACCAGTGAAAGGCTTGCAGCAGGGCTTCACATGGTCAGATTTGCATTTTAGATAGAACATCACTTTGGAGGGCGGGTGGGAAAGATAAAACTGGAGACCTGCAGGACCAGTTAAAACCACTGCAGCTGTCACAAGAAAGTAAGCTCCATGAGAGCAGCGGTTTTAGTTTCATTTTGTCACTTTTGTATCACCAGTGCCTGTACCAGTAGCTGGTTCCTCCTAGGCACTCAATAAATAATGTAAGTGGATGGATGGATAATGGATGGATGGACGGATGGATGATATATGTGAGTGATGAGGTCCTAAAGTTGGAACAAAGCCGGACACGGACCAAGCCCTAGGTATGGATTATAGCTTCTATTTGCTCTTCAGGTGCTACTTCTTCCAGGAAGCACTTTGTTATTTCCCCTCTGTGGATTGGGTATTTTGAGTATAGCTTATTATTGCCACTCACAAATAATAATTTTCACAACATTTCTTCTCCCTATATTTTAACCATATGTCTTCTTGTCTATATCCCCCTTTAGACTTACAGGCATGTCTTACTTGGTTTTTATCTCTAGTCCCTTTAAGTATGTGACACATAGAAAGTCTCAATAAATGCTTGTTGAGCAAATTGATAAGTCTTAATGTGCCTCTTGACATAGGAGATAAAATAATGAGTTTATCCTGGAGAAATTACGTAAGCTCTTTAAATATTTGGTAAATCCAGAAGTATCTAGAGTACTCAAATAAATATTATGAAATTCAGTTCTAAAAGTTATTCTCATTTCCCCTCAGTTTCCTCTCAATCCAAGAGATGCTATAACAGCAGAGGGTCTTCTCCTTTCCACTGCTAATACAGTTTGTTTCCAATAGCTTTTACTGAATTAAAGCTAAGCCATGTTTTAGGAGAAATTTCTATAGAGAGCTGCAAGGTGATGGAGAGCACTCACCCATTCAAAATACCATCCCTAAGGTCCTCCTGGGTGTTGATGTAGTATTGGCCTCAGTTCTCTGCTTTTTGCCAAAACATCCTTCACTTTTTCCTACTTTTTAGGAACTATAGATATTTTAGTGGTAAACTTTGTAATGCAGAATTTCTAAAGCAATTCAGCTAACATTTATAAGTCAGAAGTTATCAATGTTAAGTCTGCAGAGCAAGCAGTCAGCTGGAGCTGAAGGGCAACTGTACACTTTTAACAGAGCTTTAAGAAATGCAGGTACATCAGCTCCTTCCTGCTTTACTCGTTTAACTTATATGCCTGGGCTCTCTAGGCATATAGTTTGCAACCCTGATTTAGAGGATAATTGCCAAATGGTCCACTTTGACTTGGTTCTTTAGCTAAAGTCTTTACATAGCCAGAGGCCGCAAATAAAGTTAATATTCTTATAGCCACACCAATATAAATACTTATTTATAGTCCACTTACTATTCCAGTTACTATTAAATGTTCAACCTTGCTAATAAAAATTTTTCTTTCTCATGTTATTCTTAATTATGAAGGATTCACTCTACCATTTAAATTACAACAATTTATACTTTTAGCTTTGGTTTTCAATGTGAAGAATAGTTATAAAAATTAATGATCATCAGATTAAACAATGGATGTAGCCACTTAGTCAAGACTCACTGAAATCAATCTTACTACTTCTTTAAAATAATTTCAATTTGTTAGTGATAGTATCTGATGAACATCAATGTCTTGCCACCAAAGTAAGTATTCATGTACAGTAAATTTAATTCCATTTGAATAGAAAGTTCAGGTATGATATATCATTGGGAATGAATCATTCATAGAAGATATAACAATGGTATGATAGATTACAATGCCAAAATCTTTTAGTAACCTTTACCACTCAAATACCCATGTTTGTCATTTAAATAGATAAAACTGCTCTTTAGGAGTTCCACTTTCTTGAATTATAATTCTGATGGAATATCCTGTATCTTTTATTACAAACTGAAAGTGTGGTATAATGTTTTTAAAAATTCCCCTCAAACATCATTTTTTTCCATAGAGCCAGTGATTTAGACATTTTTTAAAACAGTATTTAATTTCTTCAGTGTTATTAAATGAAAAGGTAATGGAGGAGCCAGATTAATTTAGATACAATGTCATTTAGGTATACATTTAAAAAATCCTGCCTGGCTGGGTAACTCAGTTGGTTAAGTTGGTTAAAGTGCCATTCCCATACACCAAGGTTTCAGGTTCAATCCTCAGTCTAGGCTCAATTAATGAATGCATAAATGAATGGAACAACAAAAATCAATATTCCTCTCCCCCCCCCTCTTCCTCCCTCTATAAAATCAATAAATAAAAGAATTTCTTAAAGTCCTGACTAACATTAGGAATAGCATCATGATAGATCCCCTTGGAATTGAATTAGTGTACTCAAACTTCCCTTGGAAGTTTCAACAATATGAACAGCTATAACTCAACAAAGCATTCCCTGGCTCAATGCACAAACATGTCTGAGAGATCTGCGCATTGAAACATCTAAAGGTGGGCCGGGAAGGCAAGAAGGGTGAAAAGCTGAAATGAGCCACAGATGTAGCCCTGCCACCTGGAGCTCACTGCAGGGCTCAGCCTGGATAGGGGAGGAATTAGGTTGTGGCTAGCGCTCCCTTCAGCAGGGAGGAGCAGAGAGATACAGTGAGCATTCCTGCAGGAGTGGACAGTATCAGCTGCAGCTAAGTCCAATGACCTGGGCAGGAACTAAGCACCGAGGTGCAGCCATGGTTGTCTGACAATCAGCATTGCAGACAGATAAACAGCCACAGAGCCTGGTCGCCTCCCCTCACCATTCTGTCCTGTTGCAGAGCACATTATCTGCAAATCCAAGAACTGGTACTGTGGAAACACTTTTTCCCTGAGCAAAGGGAGCATTCTGCAACTAATCCCAGGTTAGGTGGAGGCACATGACGCGGACTCCATGGAGGTCCGAGGTCGCCGTTGCTGGGAGGGCAAAGCTACAAAGGAGGTGGCTGGGTTCCCCAAGTTCACCCCACCCCAGCACATTGAGGCTGCATTAGCGACATATGGCTGTGAGGGACATCACTGGGATTTCACAATTTGGAGCCCCATTGCCCACTACATTCCCCTGCGGGGTGTTCTCCTAGGCCCAGGGCAAATGGATCACACAGGAGGTGCCCACCTTCCCAGGGAACACAACCATTTTCCACCTCCCTGCAGAGATCTGAAAAGCCAGAGAAGTGCAAGAGAGCCAAAAAACAAACAAAAATCTTGTGATTCAACACCAGCTACTGGTCCCAGCATTTTTCAGGAATGAGTATATAGGCTGGTTAGGGTGCGTCTGAAGGGGTAGGAGTAACTGGAGAGTAGTTGGAAGATTAATGAAGCTAAAAGGATAGAAGAACCTGCCAATGTGTGCTGCAAACTCCAAAGAGCAATCGAGCATACCTTCTCCCAATGCCACTCAACCCCACAGCCTCAAAACAGAGGGCTGGAGAAGCACATGTGACTTCCTAAGTAAACTAGCTCTAGTGTTGAAGAGGAAGTAAGGTCTCAGAGAAAAGCCAGGTGTCAGTTATGGTAAGATGTGTAGGACCCTTAGAACAATACAGAGAGCATAAGTACTTTTCAGTAGTAAGGATTTCAGAGGGCACAGTGAAAGGGTGAGTTGAGGATTAGCAAGAGAAAGATGGGCTGCTATTTCAGGAAGAGATAGCTTATTTGATGCGGATGGGAATTAGGAATTAATTGCTGAACAGGTATAATGACAATATTTCCACCAGGAATTTGCCTTTTCTTGGTTCAGCCAAGAACTGCCGCTGGCAGTCCCAACCTCCCCTCCTCAGCTCCCCTCTCTTCATATAGGACTTGTCATGATTGGCTCCTCCTGGGGAAATTGTTTTTAATACAATAGTAATAGGTAATGGCTTCTCCATGTGGATATAAAATTACTATTTCAGTCTCTGCTTGCACATTTAATAAACACAATATGATGGTGATAGAGATTAATAAAGTCATTATAAGCAGATTTTCTTTTGAGAAATTAAAACTAACATGTGAAAATTTATTTTGAAAGGCATAATAAACATCTTAAAACTTTGTTCTTTGTTATCATTTTAGGAGCATGAAAACAGATTGCTAGGTTATGAAATTGTGATTTCTTGTTTGTTGCTTCCTAAAAGGCAATGATGGCTAGAGCTGTGCCCTATTATGACTCAGGCTCTTTCTACCCTAGCAGAATGAATTCAGTTATTTTCAGAGCTTTTGTATAGTAATGGCTTGAGAAATCAAAGCAGTGCTGGGACAACCAAGAGCATGCATTTGAGTGTATGTGTGTATGAGTGCACACATGCATGCATGTGTGTGTGTGTGTGTTTGTGTGTGTTCACAGTGTGCCATCCTTTCATTGGTATAATAAAGCCATATTGCCAAAATATGAGTCAGTAAAAAACAGAAATTCATGCTTTGAATCATTCTTTTACCCTTTGCCAGTCAATTATTTCATGAAAAATTACATTCTGGAAGTAAGTAACATAACTTCTCTTATTAATAAAAAATAAAAATAAATAAAAAACAGCACTGCCTTTTATCTATCACATTGCTGTCTTTCTGGTGCAATCTTTTTAAGGACCCATGATTATAAATATTTAGATCAAGAGCTCTTCCCTGCTGGACTAGAGTTGCACATAAAAATAAAGTGATAACAGACCAAGAAAAAGTCAAAAGCGGGTGTTTTAAGAATGTCTGATATCACCAAGAATAATGAAAATAATATTTTATAAAGATCAACTGTAATTCATATAATCTACCTGTTACTAGTTGAAAGTTTATGCTCTTTACAAAACTTCAGAAAATATACCACAGCATTTGTATGAGTAATGAGTTATTTGTTGAAGCTTATGAAAATTAGAACCTTTATAAATATCAGCTAAACCAAAAATATAATTTGTATGTTTTTCAGGAACTACCTCAATCTGTACTTCTAGTAGATGGATTCACTAAATACATTATGAGTTCCCACTCATTATGGAGTTTGTTGAATGATTATAAAATGAAAGTTTGAAAGTTTGATAGGCATGTATATAATCATGCATGTCTTCATATATTAAATAACACACACACACACACACACACACACATGCATACCATTATTGGTTGAGTATTTTCCACAAACCATGAGTCCAGGCAGAGGGAAAACCAACTTGACTGTGATGGATAAGAAAATTATGTATTGGTAAAGGGCCTGGTTTTCTGAGACTCAGGAGGAGGGGGACACCAATTTCTAACTAGAGCTGGTGGGGTCTGATGGGGTGTTCAGGTGCAGCCAACTGGAGAGTTTATCTTAGCAAGGAAGACAGGCAGGGCCCTGAGAGGAAATGCCCACCATGTTTGCATACCTCCCTGGGTCTGGAAACTCACTGTTCACACCAAACTGAGAAGTCATCTACAAGCATTTCCCAGATGTAGGACGAGTTCGCTTCAAAGAAAATAAAGCAAATAATTAAAACAGCAACTGTTAACTCTAGAAATATAAAAATGTGTATAAGTAAGAAAAGGTAATCATAGAGAATCACTTGGCTCATTTGTACACAATATTTACATAGTCACAAGGAAAACACAGAAAATGGATTTTGAGGGGGGAAGAAAAAGCATGAGATACTTATTTAGGGAGGATAAAGTGGGGGAAGTAGTATGTGTAAGTGAGCTAAGTCTTATCTACCACAATAGGAAGTCAGTAGATAATACCTAAAATCAATAAAGCAAGATGTGTTATATAAAAATAGAAGAAAATTAAGACTTGACAGTATGAATAGAGAAATGGAGAGATGACCTGTACTTCATTTAGTATAAAATTATATATCTACTAGAGGCCCGATGCACGAAATTCGTGCAAGGGGCTCGGCCCTCGCAGCCACACAGCTGCCTCTGCCTTGGCCCTCGCAGCCCTGGCTTCATCCAGAAGGTCATCCAGAAGGACTCGTTTGGCTGTCCAGTCTAATTAGCATATTACGCTTTTATCATTATAGATATATATAAAAGGCTAATATGCAAAGTGTCCCCTCGGAAGTTCAACTGGGAGCTCGAGTTTGCTATGATGTGTGCTGACCACCAGGGGGCAGCGTGGAATGAAGGAAGGCCCCAGCTGGCAGCTGGAAGGCCCCGATCAGCCCTGATCGCTGGCCAGGCCTAGGGACCCTACCTGTGCATGAATTTCATGCACCATGCCTCTAGTATATATACATGCTTACATATGCATATACTAGCACGATATAATTTTTAAAATGTTCTTTAAAAGAAGCCTTTTCTGAACCGCTCCATCCTTCTACCTTGAGCCCCCTATATACTAACTATATGTAATAGATTCCAAATATCTGCCCCCCTTTCCAGACTGGAAGGACTGTCTCATTCATTGCTGCATCCCTGGAGCCAAGCCCAGTGTCTAGCACCTGATAAGTGCTTAGCACCTGTGGGAAAGGGTGGATGAATGCAATTACTGGGACAGTAATCCAGATGAATGATTGGAATTGGGGCATAATTCTAGGAATAAGGACAAACAGTGATAATATTGCTAATGTAATAATAATGCTAATAATTATTACTGCATATCTGGAAACCTGAAGGCCTTCATTCCTATAACCTGGATGTTACCAAGGCATGGTGTTTTTTACCTGTGGCATGCGTACAGATTTGTCCCTTACATTCCACTTACTATGCTAACCTTCTAAGCAGACCCTCCTCTTTATGCTTAAGTGACTGACAGAAACGAGTCTTTCTGTGCCTCTGTCTGTCTTAACTCTACCTCAGCCTTCCCCCATAACCCCTGTGTCACCCTAAAACAGCTCTGCATCATCGTTAGTGAAAACTTCCCAATATTCTGCTTTGTCATATTCTGCTTTTGTCCTAACACTTTACCTTCTGGAGCCCAAGGTTCTCTTCCTGATCTTCCAGCTCCTCCAGAACCTGGCCTCACTGGCCCATCCCACATTACTTCCCACACCTCCCCAGAGTTCACCATCCCACTAATTACACCTCCCCAGAGCTCACCATCCTCATTATTACATCACACTCAGCCCTACCTCCTGTCTTTTATTACTCCAGACTCCCTTTTCCCAAAACGACCAGAGCATACCCATGGCCTGAAAATATAATGTTTCTTTTGAGATATCTACAAAGAAAATCATTTTCATTTATTTAATCAATAATTTGTTGCAATCTCTTCTACTTTTCTGCTATGGAAACAACCTCTCCATATTAAAATTATTCCTAAATAGAATTTGCCTTAAGAAATAACATTTTATTTTCTTTATCAATGAATATAGCTTTTGATTTTATGGATTAATAAAATGAACCTATGTAAACTGTGCTTCTGAACAAATAATGGAAGAGGCTGCTATTTTAAAAGCAGCACAATTATAAATACTGCTTTTGTTTTAATTTCAAAAATTATTTTTCCTGCTTTTCTTCTGCAGTCTTAATTTCTTACTAAATGATTGTTTTCTCCTTTTCTTTAACTCAGTCAGATCACTTAAAGAATTAATTTGATGAAGTATTGAGGGGTCTAATTGTTTAATAGGCAGAAATTAGCCCTTGCCAAGAGCACTTTTAAAACTGGCATATACCAGGCATAATTACAAATTCTTTAGAAGAATCTATTTCTATACAATAGCTTAATTAGTTATTAGTAGACAGCACTGGCCACAATTTAAACCCAGCTTTTAATTTTATCCATGCTTTTTATTTTTTTTTCCAAGCAAATGTAAGTGGCTAATTGGGCTCAAATTAGTCCCCTTGAAGGAGCAATTGGCTACTTATCCCTGATTTTCAAGATTTAAGTGGTCTTATGCACCGGCAATTAGCTTCCCACTGGCATCCTGCCTACAGATCCAAAGTTCTTTCCCAGAGTTGTCAAAGCCTTGTCTCACGATGGGCAATCTGTAGTCAGATGACCAGTGGATACTTTAGATTATGTTCATTTCTTTGGAGAAGTCATGGCAGTTCTTAAGAAAATGGAAGCCAAAACAGAGATATATTTACCTAAAGGGGAAATTTGGTATGGGCCTGGTTGATCCAGATAATTGCTTCAACTCTCTAGACTTTTCCAAAATGGCCTGTTCATTTGTGTGATTATAAAAAGTACTTATTTTTCCCCTTTATTTTAGTGGTGCAACCTATGCATTGACTTGGTGGCATTTACCAGTGAAATATTCAAGGGAGCAGTTTTCCAGTCATTGGATGGAATTATTGTCTCAGCTAACTGTAAGCTGCGGAAGATCTTCACTTTAAAATCCAAGCCTCAAGACACTGCTGATAAAGATGGTATGTTCAAATTGCTATCAAGATTTTTAAATTCTCCAATACGCTTTTAACATTAGACATGTCTTTGGAGAGTATAAGCCCCTGGTAGCGGTTTTTAAATTTTATTTTATTGTGGAAAGAATACTTAACATGAGATCTATCCTTTTAATAAATTTTTAAGTATACAGTATATAATTGTTGACTATGGGTACAATGTTGTACAGCAGACCTGTAGAGCTTATTCATCTCCCCTGAAACTCTATGCCCATCCTATATAATAAAAGGCTAATATGCAAATCGACCAAATGGCAAAACGACTGGTCGCTCTGATGCACACTGACCACCAGAGGGCAGACGCTCAATGCAGGAGCTGCCCCCTGGTGGTCAGTGTGCTCCCACAGGGGAAGTGCTGCTCAGCCAGAAGCCCTGAGCCAGGCTCACATCTGGCAAGCATAGTGGCGGTGGCAGGAGCCTCTCCTGCCTCCGCAGCAGGCAGACATCCCCCAAGGGCTTCCAGACTGCGAGAGGGCGCAGGTCAGGCTGAGGGACTCCCTTAAGTGCACAAATTTTCATGCACTGGGCCTCTAATTGATTAATAACTCCCAACTTACCCCTCCTCCCAACCCTGGCAACTCTTTGATTCCATGAATTTGGCTACTTTAGATATCTCATATAAGTTGAATTATATAATAACTGTTTCTCTGTAATTGGTTTATTTCACTTAGCATAAGTTTTCATGGTTCATCCATGTTGTAGCATATGGCATTCTTTACTTTGGATCACATGTTTATTTTTACTGTAGCTAAATGTTACAAAGATATATTTTTTATTTTTGTGGTTATATTTTTTTGTTTATGGTTGTACCTACCATCTGAATTAGTCATGGATTTTAGTTGTAAGCAACAGAATTCTCTCTAGGTAGCTGAAAAAGAAAAAGAATGTATTTAAGAAAATTAGCTAGTTCATAGAATCTCAAGGAGATCCAGAAAGTCAGGTTTAGAAGCTACAGCCAAGTACACACCCAGCCCCTGTTTTACTTCCATAAATATTTTATATTATAACTTTTATATGCATGTAGAAATATTCACAAATCAAGTGTTCAGCTTGAGGAATTACAAAGTGAATACATTTTTGTAACTACCATTCAGATTTAAAAAATATAGCACTACAAGCATCCTAGAAGCCCTGCTTTTCTCCCCTCCCAATAATCACCCTCCTTTTTCTCCCAGAGGTAACTCTATTATAACTTCTCACATCACAGATTAATTTCAACTTTATATAAATGGAATCATGTAATACATATTCTTTCATGTATACATCCTTTCTGAAAACATTGTGTTCATGAGATTCATCTGTGTTGCTGCTGATTTTCAATACTGTATAGTATGCTATTGTGGAATATAGCACAATTAATTTATTTTAGGCTATTTCAAATAATGCTGCTAGAATCATTTCTCTTGGAGGATCTGTGTATGTGTTTCTTTGGGTATTTATTGAGGAGCTAAATAAATACATACTTCAGCATTCTATATTTTCTTATTGATTTTTTATTTTTTTAGAGTGAGAGAGGAAGGGAGGTGGAGAGAGAGAAACATCTATGTGAGAGCAAAAATTCAATTGGCTGCCTCTTGCCCACCCCCTATCAGGCATCAAGCCCACAATCCAGGCATGTGCCCTGACCTGGAATCAAACTAGCAATCCCTTGGCACATGGGACAATGCCCAACCAACTAAGCCACACTGGCTAGGGTCATACTTCAGCATTATTAATTTTAGTTATGTTTTTTGAGTCTAGAGTGTTATTAGATTATTTTTATAGTTTCCATTCCTCAGCTGAAATTTTCTATGTTCTCATCTAATTTTTTAAATATATTAACCAAAATTATTTTAAAGGTCATGGTTCATAATTTCAATATCTGGCTTTCCTGTAGATCTGTTTTTGTTGACTGTTTTTCTCTTGGTCTTATCTCTTGGTATATCTGGTAAATTTTAAGTAAATACTGGACAGAAACAGATATTATGAGACTCTTACTGTATTGTCCTCCTCTAGAGACAAAGAACCAAAAGTCCTATCTAATAATAGACAAATATGCAAATTGACCATACCTCCGACACACCCACAAGCCATGCCCACCACCCAATCAGAGCAAACATGCAAATTAACTCAAACCAAGATGGCTACAGCCACAGAGAGCAAGGTTTCCTAGTAACAGAGGAAGCCAAGCTTTCCGCCTGCCCTTGCCAGGCCTAAGCCTCCACTCAAGCTACAAAGTTTCAATTATAGAAGGTAAACAAATTCAAACAAATGGCGGCAGAATGGAGCTTGAGAGAGCAGGCCAGGGTTGCCGCCAGCAACAGGGGAAGCAAAGCTTTCCGCACACCCTGGCCGGGCCCACCCGCTTAAGGCAACAAAGTTTCAACTATAACCCCAACACAAATGGCTACTGGCCTGGGACAGAGCCCCAGGCTTGGCTCCACTCCAGGCTACAAAGTTTCAATTGTAGAAGGAAAATAAATTCCAGATACCAGGGCCTCTGCTTGCGTTGCCAGGGGGCATGGCCCGCCTGCAAACCACCACAGGCCCCTCGCTCAGGCTGCCCCACACCTCAAGGGAACCCCCACCTGATCCAGGATGCCTTTCAGGGCAAACCAGCTGGCCCCCATCCCTGTACCAGGCCTCTATCCTATCTAATAAAAGAGTAATCTGCAGATTGATCATCACTGCAACACACAATATAGCTGCCCCCATGTGGTCAAAGATCCTGCCCCCATGTGGACACAAGATGGCCACCACAAGATGGCCAGCAGGAGAGGGCAGTTGGGAGGCACCCGGCCTGCAAAGGAGGGCAGTTGAGAAGGACCAGGCCTGCAATGGAGGGCAGTTGGAGGTGATCAACCCTGCAGGAGAGGGCAGTTAGGGGTAACCAGGCCGGCAGAGGAGGGAAGTTGGGGGCAAACAGGCTGGCAGCAGAGTGGTTAGGGGGTGATCAGGCTGGCAGGCAGAAGCGGTTAGGGGCAATCAGGAAGGCAGGCAGGCAAGCAGTTGGGAGCCAGCAGTCCTGGATTGAGAGAGGGATGTCCAACTGCCCGTTTAGGCCCGATCCTGGTGGAGAGGGTACAGACTGGGCTGAGGGACAACCCCCTCTGTGCACGAATTTCGTGCACTGGGCCTCTAGTATAAAATAAAAAAGAAGCCCAAATGACTAAAAGTAAGATGGAAATGTTTAAAATATTAGAAGTTAGTCCAAGAGGTCCACCATCAGAGCAATAAGATTCCAAGATGAGAGACTAAAGAAAACAGAACAGATGAAATATAAGATTTCCCAAAATTGAAGACGAGGTGTTTTCAAATTGACTTAGCTCATTAAAACAAAAGAGACTTATCATTGTGTAATTTCAGATCAGGAGGTAAAAAGAGAATATCTTTGTAGCTTCTAGAATTGTTTTAAAATTTAAGTTACATACAAAGGATTAGGAATAAGAATGATGTATGATATCTAACTTCATACAGTAACATTATATGATAGAAGACCTTGAAACTATACCTTCAACAGTCTAAGGAAAAATAATATTCAGCTTAGAATTCTGTACCCCTTCAGTTTATCAATTAAATGAGTACAGAAAAAAGATATTTGCAGACATGCAAGGTCTCAAAAATTTATTTATTTATATGCCTTCTCAGAAAAGACCTGGAAGATACTCTCCAGAAAAATTAAGAAGTTCATCAAGAAAAGGGCATATAGGGGACCCAAGAAACAGAGGATTTCATGCAGGAGAAAAGCAAAGGGAATTTCTATAGTTATGGTTAAAGGAATTCAAATTGAGATTTTACAAGAAAAGTCTCTAGGAAAGGAATGTATCTGATAGATTATGATGTGTTTGAACATGGAAAATAAAATCAGTTGTGATTTTACAGTGCTAATGAGGGGTCTGGGAAGAATTATTGTTAAGAATGTAGAAACCCAATGACAAAGCAGTGATCAACTCTGAGGAAAACAAAACGCTGTACAGTGAAAGAAATGGAATCATAGTCTATCGTGTGGCTCAGATGTGCACAACTTTTTCTTTAACAGACTTTATTTTTTTTAAGAAGTTCTAGATTCACAGCAAAATTGAGTGGAAAGTGCAGAGAGTTTCAATATGCTCCTTTTGCCCATACATGCACAATCACCCAAACTATGACCGCCCATATCAGACTGGTGCCTTTGTTACAGTTGTTGAGCATACATTAACACATCATTATCACCTGAAGCCCGTAGTTTACATTAGAACTTTAAGTAGAGTGATTACATGTATGCATCCCTATCATATCATTCAGAATAGTTTCACTGTCCTTAAAGTCTTCTGTGTTCTTCCTGTTCATCCCTCCCTTCCTCTCAGTTTCTGTCGGGCAACCATGGATCTTTTCACACTCTCCATAGTTCTGCCTTTTTCAGAATGTCACATATTTGGGACCATGCATCATGTAGCCTTCAGGATGACTTCTTTCACTTAGTAATATGCATTTAAGATTCCTGCATGGTTTCTTTTGGCTTTATAGCTTGTTTTATTTTAGCACTGAATAATATCCATCCCATTGTCTGTATGCACCACAGTTTATTTATCCAGTCATTTACTGTAGGACATATTGGTTGCTTCCAAGTTTTGGCAATTAAGAATGAAGCTGCTATAAATATTCTTGTGCAGATTTTTGTGTGGACATAAAATTTCAACTCATTTGGGTAATTACCAAATAACACAGTTGCTGGTTTGTATGGTAAGAGTATGTTTAGTTCCATAAGAAACTGCCAGTGTCTTCAAAAGTGGCTGTACCATTTTGCATTCCCACCAACATTGAATGAGAATTCCTGTTGCTCCATATCCTTGCCTGCATTTGGTATTGTCAGTGTTTTGGATTTTTTCATTCTAATAGGTGTGTATTAGCACAGCTTTTTTATGTAATCTTAATAATGTAAAACACTAATAACATCCCAGAATTATGAAAAAATCATATTTGGAGGATGTGGCGAAGGAAGGAAGGTGGGGTGCTGATTTAACAATGCTAAATCTTTCTTTTCCCCCAAATAGGAAGTCAGAGATATTATCTAAAACTGTTAAATGCAGAAATGTTAGTATGAGGCTACTACTTATAAATATAGAAGTAAATGCCAGAAGATTTAGAAGAGATAGCCTGGGATGGGGTGGGAGCCAGGTGGAAGGGAGCAAAGGGCATGTGTTAATGACATGACATCATGAGTGGATCTGATGTGTCAAAAGAACAGGGAGTTCAGTATGGTTCATGACAGGGGTGAGAGGTATGATGTAACATAATGTTGCATCACTAGGCTACAGACTTTGGGTGACAAAGATGAAGAGCAAAGTTCCTGCCCTCAGAGTTCACTGTGGAATTATAGACACTAAAAAAGTTAACACTACAAAAGTTCATTCTGAGGACAATTAGATAAAAGAGGGCAAAGGATAACATAGTATGGGGTACAGTGAGTGTCCCTGGTCAAAGAGATTGGCAGCAGAAGTGATAACAGTGTTGATGATGATGATGGTGGTGGTGGTGGTGGTGACAGCAGTGGCTGTTGTAAGCACTTAATATATTTGGACTTAATTAAATGCTCACAACAACCCTATGAGGTGGTTGTTACTATTACCCTCATTTTACAAATAGGGAAGCTGAGGCACAGAGAAGTCAAACAATGTCCCCAAGGTCACACAGCTATAGAAGTAATAGAAGCAGGATTTGAGCATTGGCAGTAGAACTCGAGTTTATGCTCCTAATTACTACAGTGTACTGCCTCTCATGGGAGGGGGAAGGGAGGGGAAAACTAAAAAGGAAACATACAAGAGATGTCATGAAATGAGAATGCCAGGATTTGGTGACCAGCTGTGTTTATGGTGTCTGTATTACAATTAATAATGGGTATCTCTTTGTCTTTCTTACTGAAGGAAGGGTCCTTTTCTTCTGCAGAGACAGGTTAGTCAGTGTTGAGACTTTTATAACAGGGAGCTTTTTTACCTGTTTCTTACATTCCATTTTGGGACTCAATAAATAAATATTGTGTTAAGTGCTTATTTGAGCTCAGTACTGTGTTGTCCTTTGGCTTATTTAAACACCTACCATTTAAAAAAATATTTATTGTTGAAAGCATTACATATGTCCCATTTTTCCCCCCATAAACTTCTATCATTTTAAACTCACTCATGCTAGAAAGTGCTGCCTAATCCTTTGTTGTTCTGTTTATACAGTGGATATAATAGAAAGTGAATTACTGAAACCTTAAAATAGCAATTAACTCATTTTTCACTTTCCTAGAAGAATGACTTATGCTGGACAACTAGTAAAGCAGCTGATTTTACTTAGTTTATTACTTTTATGGCTCCTGAGGGGGCATGGAGTGGCATTTTTAGGTATTGCATGACTGAATTAATGACTAACATGTATTGTTCTGCATTTTAAAAAAAACAGAATATGTGTAGATAAGTAAGAGAAAGAGGAGAGAAAAGAGAAGACAGGAAAGAGCAAGTGATTGTCCATTAAACATAGATGTATGCTATGCAATGATGACTTTACAGGTCTCCTGACTCCCCAATTCAGTATTCTTTCTAAAGTATCAGTACTGGGAAATGTGTGTTCTGTGTTTAGAGATGCAAAAAGAGAATAATTAAAGGTATGATTTCATTCTGAGAGACCCTTGAAGGAATGGGTTGGGTCTCCATATTTTTATCTCTCCCACATAAACTGACATCAGTAACCTGTCATAAATGTTTGATGAATTAATGAAGTAGGGTTGGCTAATTGTTTGTTCATTCGATTATTCATTTACTGTCTGTATTCAATAAACTTTTATTGAGTGTCAAGCAATGTGAAGAAAATTATCTCTTCAAAGGCCACAGAAAAAACTAGAATCACTGATGTCTTGCATTAACAGACTCAATGAGCAGAGAAGAGCCTTAGAGGTCATCTAATCCAATGTCTTAATTATACATGGGAGGAAAACCAGGCCCATTAGTTATGAGGCATCTTGTGTTGTTGAGGTCACAGAGGTGGAACTCGAGGCCAAGTCTCTGACTAACTCTTCCTTCCCCACAGTACACAGTTTACTTTTCTTAATAACTAGAATGGTTTAGTGTTTTTAATAATTAACATTGTTGAGTATTTTCCTACCTCTCTCTTTATCTCCAGGTCAGGTGAGTGCACATCAGACCCAATCTCATCAGTTTAAAGCTTCATTCCCACTCCTTCCTATTTGGGAACTGAACTCAAAATGTCCTTTCCTAACAAACTACTGTAGGACAAGAAAGGGGATAAAATCTTAGCATTGCAGAGGTGCCCAGCAGCCAATGATAGATCCCACAAATATGGGTCATGAATATCTGTATATCCAGACACAATTATTCAATTAAAATATCAATTTTATAATTAAATATTATTAAATATTTATGATAGAACTTCACATCTCAAAAACTCTAAGGACAACAGTTCTATTTATAACAGCATCCAAAATAACTAAATATCGAGGAATAAATTTAACCAAGGGGGTGAAAAACTTCACTGAAAACTATAAATCATTGCTACAATAAATTCAAGATAATCCATATAAATGGAAAGACATTCTATGTTCATGGATTGCAAGACAATTTTGTGAAGATGTCAGTATTACAAAAGGGATCTAAAGATTCAATACAATCTCCCTCAAAATTTCAGTGGCCTTTTTTGCCGAAATGGAAAAGCTGATCTTCAAATTCATAAGGAATTTCAAAGGGACTCAAATTGCCAAAAATAATCTTGAAAAAGAATAGCAAAGTTGGAGCATTCACACTTTCAAATTTCAAAATTTACCTGAGAGTTACAGTAATCAAAACAGTATAGCACAATTAGGATAGACATATAGACCAATGGGATAGAATTGAGCCCAGAAATGAACCCATTCATCTGATTTTGGTAAGGATGCCAAGAACATTCAATGGGGAGAAAATAGTCTCTTCAACAGTGGTTCTGGGACAGTTGAACAACCACATGCAAAAGAATGAGGCTGGACCCCTACCTCACACCATATGTAAAAATTAACTCAAAATGGATCAGTGACCTAAGTACAAGAGTGGGCAAAAGTAGGTCTACAGTTGTAATTCAAATAATACAATACTAATCAAGAATAATACAAGAATAAACTCTGTGTTTCATGTACTCACAACTGTAAATCTACTTTTGCCTCCCCTCCCCCTCTATAAGAACTAATAGGAAAAAAATAGAGCTAAATCTTCAGTATCTTCAATTTGGCCAAGGATTCCTAAATATGACTGACACCAAAAGCACAGCAACAAACATTTTTAAATAGATAAATTGGACTTTAATAAAAGTTAAACTTTAGTACATCAAAGGAGACTATCAAATTGAAAAGCCTACAAAGTGGGGGAAAAATATTTGCAAGATAAGATATATATTCTGGTTCTACATACAGGGAATGTATATTCTGATGTAATCTGGTATCTGGAATATGTAACTGACTCTTATAATTCAACAAAAAGACACACAACCCAATTAAAAAATGGTCAAAGGACTTGAATAAACATTTTTCCAAAGGAGATATACAGATGGATGACAAACACATGAAAAGATGCTTAACATCATTAGTCATTAAGGAAATGTAAATTAAAACCACAATGAGACACCTCTTTACACTCACTGGGATGATTATAATGATTTTTAATGGAAAGTAAGTGTTGGCAAGGGTGTGGAGAAACTGGAACCCTTGCGCATTGCTAATGGGAACACATAATGGTTCACTTGCTGTGAAAACAGTTGCTGTAGTTCCTAAAAAACATAAGCATAGATTACTATATGACCCTGCAATTCCACTCCGCAGTATATACTAAAAAGAAGGGTAAACAGATACATGTACATGTATGTTAATAGCAGCATTATTCATAATAGCCAGAATGTGGAAACAGCCCAAATGTTTATTAAGCGATGATTGGATGAACACAATGTGGTATGTGGTATACATGCAGACACCAAATGTCCAGAGTAGATAAATCTGTAGAGATAGAATTCAGATTTGTGGTTGTCAGGGACTGAGGGCTGGAGGGCATGGCAGTAGCTGATTAATGGGTATGGGATTTTACTTTGGAATGATAGAAATGTTTTGGAGGTATATAGAGGTGGTGGTTGCCCACCGTTGTGAGTTTGCTAAATGCCACTGAATCATTCACTTTAAAATGCTTAATTTTATGTGAATGTGAATTTCTCCTCAATAAATTAGTTCTTTAAAAACTCGAAGGGATTCATTCAGGATAGCTAAGTTTTGGTTATAATCCAGGTTTATTTATCCCTATAAATATCAAGACCTTCCTAATATATAAAAACCCTGGGTCTTAACAACTGGTAATGACCGAGGCTCAACCAACCGGAAGTCAGTCCTGCAGTCAGTGCTGGGTTGCCTGCTTCCACTGACTGCTTCCACTGCAGGCGCTGACTGCTTCCACTGCAGGCGTGGTGCCCCAGCACTGACTGCTGAGGGGGCTGCACATCAGGGCCAGAGAGAGGCCTGAAGAGAGAAGCAGGGACTGATCTGTTGCCTCTGTGGCAGCTTTTGATCAGCACTTGCCTCTCTCTTTTTTTCCCAGTCTGGCCAGCAGCCGTGCCTCCATTTCTCTCCAGGCCTCCACTGGGGCTGCTGATCAGCCCCACCTTTCTGAACAGGCCCCGTTGATAGCCCCAGAGACGCTGACTGGCATAGAAACCAACCAATCAGAATCAAATCTGGGTGAAGTGTGAGGAGCCAATGGCTGCCTAGGAGGAGACCAATCAGAACCAAATTGGCCGGCAGAGGAGGGCAGTTGGGCGCAAGATCAGACTGGCAGGAGAGGGGCCATTGGGGGCAAGATTAGGCCAGCAGGGGAGGGCAGTTGGGGGCAACCAGGCCAGCAAGGGGAGGGCTGTTAGGGAGGAGATCAGGCCAGCAGGGGAGGGCAGTTGGGGGCAAGATCAGGCAGGCAGAGGCAGTTGGGGGCGAGATCAGGCCAGCAGGGGAGGGCAGTTAGGGGCAATCAGGCAGGCAGGCAGAGGCAGTTAGGGGCGATCAGGCAGGCAGTCAGGTGAGCAGTTAGGAGCCAGCAGTCCCAGATTTCGAGGGGGATGTCCGATTGGAGAGGGTGCAGGCTGGGCTGAAGGAACCTCCCCCCCTTCATGCGCGAATTTCATGCATCAGGCCACTAGTTTATTATAAAAAGCACATACTTGTGGTGATTTTTGTCAACATTGTAATGAAAAATTTTACATAAGTATTTGTCTGTTATCCTATATAATAAAGAGTAATATGCTAATTAGACCAAACAGCAGAACGACCATCCAGACAACCTTCCAGGCTGTGAGGGCCGGCCGAGACTACAAGGGGCTGTGAGGGCTGAGCCCCTTGCACGAATTTCGTGCATCAGGCCTCTAGTTAATAATAAACACTTATGTGACACTTTTTATGTAACAGGGACTATTCTTAGCCCCTTATATACATTAACACATTTAATCATCACAATAACCATATAAGGTGAGTATTTTTATATCCATGTTTTAGAGATAAGGAGAGTAGGACACAACAAGATAAACTACTCTGCCAAAGCCACACAGCTAATAAGTGGTGGAGTTAGAATGTGAACCCAGGACCCCTTGCTCCTGTTACTGTTAACTCCTATAGTATACTGCATAATAATATCTTTCTCAGTATACAGTAAACTTCATAAAGGCTGGGATTTGAATCCATGCCAGGCCTAGAGAAAAATCTAACAGTTATATGGCGAGTGAATGAATGAACAAACAAAAAGTAAACTGACTTTGTATCAATATTATCATAGACTAAGTGTTTATAACCCCTAAAATTCATATGTTGACACTTAATCCCCAAAGTGACAGTATTTGGAGGAGGGCCTTTTGTCAGTGATTAGCTCATGAGGGTGGAGCCCTCATGAATAGGACTAGTACCCTTATAAATGAGGCCCCAGAGCTCCCTCACCCCATCTGCCATGTGAAGGTATAGCAAGAAGATGGTTATCTCTGAATCAGGAATAGGACACTCCCCAGACACCAATCTGCTGGTGCCTTGATCTTGGACTTCTCAGCCTCTGGAGGTTGAGAAATTAATTTCTGTGAGGAATTAATTGCTTATCAGCCACTCAGCCTACCATATTCTGATATAACATACCCAACAAACTAACACAAATATTTTGGCAGTTAGAGACTTTTGTGTTTTCTGCTTGTCTCTCCCTGGTGTTTTAGAGAGGTGAGATTTTATATAAATAAGGCACTGTGTTAGCCACTGCAGGTTATCCCCATATTAATAAGATTAATATAATTGAGTATGGGACAGTGAACTACTATAAAATTAGTCCTTACTTAAACTATATGAATTAGGAGAAACCATGACCAAAACAGATTTATAAATCTCCCTATTTTACAAGGGAGATGACTTTTAATGTATAAAATACTTTATATATGTATTAAAATTGATGACTTAATTTTTAAAGCTAGTTAAGATACTCGTCAAAGTTATTAAACACCTACAGAATGGTTCATTTTCTGGTGACTTTATGGCAAACAGGGTTACAAGGTCACTCAAACATCCTAATGATACATTGACTTATACTGGGAGCAAAGACATAAAAAAATAAATAAAAATAAAGACACCATCTGGTTGTGTTTGGATACTGCATGAGCTAATCTGGCAGCTTTCTCATAGCCTTCCCTTTCATGTACCATTTTGTCATTCTGAGCTGACCATTCCAGCCAACATTATGTTCTTTCAAATTTGTTAAAATCTAAAGTATTTTAACAAAAGCAGTTTAAATTCAACTATGTCATTTTTCAGACATTAATCAAGCAGTCTGGAAACCAAATCTATTCCAGAAGATAGAACTTGTCTGGAGGAACAATGCAGGCAGGCCCTGGCCCCATAGTATCTGATTGCCGGCCTGATTTGTTATTTGCTATGTAGGGAGAAAGTTGTGATAGCCAAATAAAATGTGTATGGAGTACTGCTTCTCAGGATGTAGCTGGACAAAGAACAACCAAAGAGGGCTTGGCAGCTGTGTTTCATCTGGGTCAGCTGTTATTAAGGGCTTTTGTCCATGACCACTTATTGAGCATCCTCTTTGAACCAGATGCAGCACTAAATATACAGTGGGATTATCCCTCCATTCTCTTCCATGCTGGCAGCACTTTGACAGAATTGTCTTTCTTTCAGTTCCTAGAATGCATCAGAGTTCTTTTGCCTTCAGTCTTCAAAGGCTCTGTTCCCTTTATCTGAATGGCCCACTCGCACCCCATTTCACCAGGCCATTTTCTATTTATCCTTTGACTCAGGTTAAATGTCTCTTTATCAGAGATTTTCAGTGATACCCTATACTGGTAGATTTCCCATTACCTCTTTCATAACACCTTGAACTTTTCCTTCAGAGCACTTAACAGAACTATAATTAAATATTTATTTACCTATAATTAGTTTCCTATTCTCTGCTAGGTGTAAGCTTCAAGAATGCCAGGACAGAATCACCCTTGAGTCACCACTAGATTCCCAGCCACTACATGAGTGATTGACACAGAATAGAGGCTCAATAAGTGTTTGTTGAATGAGTAAATGAATGGATGCAGACAGACCATGCCCTCTATTTACTCACAGTATAGCACTGTTTTCTATTGCATTATCTATGCTCTTTTTCAGAATTCTTATTTTTAAATTAATCTATAAATGCTAAAAAATAAAATAAAATAAAATGACCTAGGAATTGAACATGGTGGGGGTGGTTAGTGGTGAGGTGGGTGGTGGGGAGATGAGTTAACATCCACTTAGGTTTATCAGAACATCCAACCACCAGCAGGGCATAGCGTGGTTTCACAAAAATGAAACTAAAGCCCCTTTTCATGTATTGTCTACAAAGTCTCAAAGAAAGTTTGAGAGTTAGTAGTTGCTAAATTAAATGGTCTTAATGATTAGTCTTTATATTAAACTAGAGGCCCGGTGCACGAAATTCGTGCACGGAGGGGGGTTGTCCCTCAGCCCAGCCTGTACCCTCTCCAATCTGGGACCCCTCAAGGGATGTCCGACTGCCCGTTTAGGCCCGATCAACGGGCAGTCGGACATCCCTCTCACAATCTAGGACTGCAGGCTCCCAACTGCTTGCCTGCCTGCCTTCCTGATTGCCCCTAACCGCTTCTGCCTGCCAGCCTGATCACCCCCTAACCACTCTGCTGCCAGCCTGTTTGCCCCCAACTTCCTTCCTCTGCCGGCCTGGTTACCCCTAACTGCCCTCTCCTGCAGGGTTGATCACCTCCAACTGCCCTCCCTTGCAGGCCTGGTCCTTCTCAACTGCCCTCCCTTGCAGGCCAGGGTGCCTCCCAACTGCCCTCTCCTGCTGGCCATCTTGTGGTGGCCATCTTGTGTCCACATGGGGGCAGGATCTTTGACCACATGGGGGCAGCTATATTGTGTGTTGCAGTGATGATCAATCTGCATAGTACTCTTTTATTAGATAGGATAGAGGCCTGGTACAGGGGTGGGGGCCAGCTGGTTTGCCCTGAAGGGTGTCCCGGATCAGGGTGGGGTTCCCTTGGGGCGTGGGGCGGCCTGAGCGAGAGGCCTGTGGTGGTTTGCAGGCGGGCCACACCCCCTGGCAACACAAGCGGAGGCCCTGGTATCTGGAATTTATTCAGCCATTTGTGTTGGGGTTATAATTGAAACTTTGTTGCCTTAAGCGGGTGGGCCCAGCCAGGGTGTGCAGAAAGCTTTGCTTCCCCTGTTGCTGGCGGCAACCCTGGCCTGCCCTCTCAAGCTCCATTCTGCCACCATTTGTTTGAATTTGTTTACCTTCTATAATTGAAACTTTGTAGCTTGAGTGGAGGCTTAGGCCTGCAACGGCTGGCAGAAAGCTTGGCTTCCTCTGTTACCTAGGAAACCTTGCTCTCTGTGGCTGTAGCCATCTTGGTTTGGGTTAATTTGCATACTCACTCTGATTGGATGGTGGGAGTGGCTTGTGGGTGTGTCGGAGGTATGGTCAATTTGCATATTTGTCTATTATTAGATAGGATTAATAAACCAATAGTTTTTTATCTCTCCTTTTATTGAAGGTTTTATACTGCCAAGAGTTTTTCTCAAATAATAATCCAATAAGTAGTGAAACAGTTCTGGGTACAAAGAGAGAGTAGATATATAGAAAGAGAAGGTGACAGACACAGAGGGAATTTGAGCCTTTTAATGTGAAATCTGATTTGCCTGTCAACCACGTTCCTGTAAGATTCAGATTGCCTGTATTAACGTGGTTAGTGTTTACACTTACATAGGATGGTTTTTGAGGGATGATTGGTTGAATTTTTCTTACTACTCACATTCACATATTTACAAACAAATTTTTGCACTATATTTTAAGATTTATTTAAAGAATAAAATAAAAACTATACTTAAGCTAACCATCAAAACTTACTTTACCTTTTGGTGTATTTCCTTGTCTTTTTGCCATTTGTACACTTTACTGATTTTCTACAGTTGAGAGAGTTTTATATATATATAATTTTCATTTAACTTTTTTTTAATCTTCACCTGAGGATATATTTTTATTGATTTGAGAGAAGAGGGGAAAGGAGAGAGAGAGAGAGAGAATCAAACCTGCAACCTTTTAGTGTTCAGGATAACACTCCAATCAACTGAGTCATCCAGCCAGGGCATTTAACTTTTTATCTTGAGTCTTGCCCATATCACTAAGCCATCTTCATAAATACAATTTCTTGTGACTGGAAATCCAAGCTGTTTATTTTTGAGAAATTATAAACATATATTGACATAGACCTTTGTCTGAGTCTTTTATTTTATTTTTTTACTTTAGAATAGATTCATAAAGTGAAATTACTGAGTAAAATGGCATGTACATTTTAAAGGCTTTTGATACATGTAGTAAAATTGCTTTTTTGAATGATAAGGCCAATTTAATTCCTACTTGCTACATATGACAAGGCTTGATATCTTTGCTATATAAAAGGTCATACAAATAAATGAGAAAAGTGTTCTAATAGTAAAATAGATTAAAAATATAATCAGAAAATTTACCAAAACTAAAATTTACATATTCGTATAAGTATATATGAACAATATCAAATCTCATTAGGAATACAAATTATAATAAAAATACTATATTATTATAATAACTTTTCCTTTGAAAATATTCAAAGATAAGATGTTAACATTAGGGGAAGCTGAGTAAAGGGCATAGAGGGACTCTGTACTATTTTGATAACTTTTCTATAGATCTAAAATTATTTCAAAATAAAAAGTAAAAAATTTAATTTGTTCATAAATAGCTGTAGTGCTTATTCAGTAACATCATTGTACTTACTGATCTTGTATAAATGAGCCAGTGAAATCCCAGAAACCTTCAATGAAGTATACCTAAGTAGCTCTTCTCTCAAGGTACATTCTAGTATTAAAAACAAATGTAAGCTATTTCCAGTGAATACTCTTACTTATTGCACAAGTCTCTGAACCTACTCCAATATGTTATATACTCTCTCATTTAATCCTTGTACAGTCCTAGAAAATAAGCAGTAAAATTATCAGGCTCATTTTACAGATGAGAAAGCCAAGGATATAAGGTTGAGCAATGCATCCAAAATCATATTCTAAAATGATTTACTTTAATTGGTTTCATTTATAAGATCTGTCCATTTGGCAGAAATGGCTTACATTTGGGGATTGAATGTTTGTCTTTATTTCCAGCTGGATATGGTGTACCTTTTCCAACAGATGAGCCTACAGACATTATTCCACGGAGCTGCCAACTAACGACAGATGTTCCACAAGTCACACAGCTGCTAAACATGACCAAACTCCGCCAAACTCTAATAAAACTCGGAGGTCATCCTCTAAGCTCAGCAGAATCAGGTATGCACTTAGGCACCTAAATTACAAGCATAATTATTTGTTAGACCAAAAGAAAAGGGAAAAAACAACCTTGCAATTACTCTTTATAGCTTGAAGTTAAATACTACACCTCAGCATTGACTCATGTCAGTGAAATATTATTTTAAATTTCTTTTTAGCAACTAAAATTTTCCCGGATTTTTTTACATAATAAATCAAAACATCCTCAATTATTCTTCTCCTTTTCCTACATGCTGCCATTTATACCTCCTAAACATCTCTTAAATCTGTCTATTCTGTCTTGTTTTTCATTCATTGTTCTGGTCCTGTGTCATTCATCTTAGCCTCCCAGTTAATCTCCACATTGCTGTAAGAACTCTCTTTCTGATAATAGAAATATGATCCTGTCACTCTAATTAAAGACTTTTTAAATTAAATGCCTTTCCGACTATCTTAGAAAGCAACGTGAAAAGACCTTGGGAACACACACAAAGCCAGCCTCCCCTATCCCAAACCTACAGCACTCAGGGCTCTCACCTGTGGGCTTTCACATGTTCATATTTGGGAATTGCTGTTTCGTTAGCCTAAAATGGCTTCAAAGCTTGCCTTTCTGCTTGGAAAAACTCGCCATTTATCTTTCTAGACCAGTGGCTCCCAACCTTTTTTTGGCCATGCCCCACCTAAGCATCTCTAAAATCCTGATGCCCCCCGTGACATATAATTCTTATTATTCAAAAAGTGAACTCCTATTCACGTGGAGGGAGCCTACAAGGCCATTAACTTGGTCTAAACAAGCTTCCAAAGAACATGGCATCCATGAAAGAGAAAAATAAAAGAACGAAAGGACAGTTAAAATACTGAGGAAGAAATCACTAAGAAATTGTTTAAAAATTATAATATGAAATGATATGAAAAAAATAGCAAATAAAGTTTCAAAACATATAACAAAGAACTGAAATGCATAAATATGTCACAATATATATTTATATACTATATATGAGGCCCCTAGAGCCATAAAAAGTGCAAAACATTCACTGTTAATAACTCATTCTCGAATTGACTCCTTAAAAATCAAATTGCCCCTCTGTGGGGTATGTGCCCCACGTTGGGAACCACTGTTCTAGACCCAACTCAAAGGCCACCTCTTCTATGCAGCCTTTCCTAACTCTAACAAGCATTGTTCTCTTTCCATGATTTCCCCCTTTTCTTTTTCTTACTTTCTTTTTTTTGCAGTACTTTTTTATATGTCTGCATTTCCCAATAAAGTATGACTTCCTCATTCTTCTATTTCCCTAGCTTCTAACACAGTGCTTGCTGATTACCCCTGGCCAGGCGCTGCAGACTCAAATTACAAAAGAGGCCAGTCAGAAAACATAAATAAATAGTGACCTGGATGCCTGGATATTTGACACATAGAAACATTTTCTACTTCAAAAGTGAGCCTTATTGATAGTGGAGGGGGATTAGGAAAGAGGGTTGAGATAGTGCATCAAAGACGTGGTTCTCTACTATTAAAGCAGTAAATTAACTACTATGCAAATGATACAGTTGGTGGGGAATAACACTCAGCCCCTTTGAGGGAGCTGTAGGGAATGGTGAGGGCTGCAGCAAACTAGAAGCTCATTGTTACTGGAGAAGGGGAAACTGCAGTTCAGTTCTGGCCAAGTGCTGCCTTGCTGGAATGCAGGCCCAGTCTCACAGTTCTTCCTTTTTTCCCCCAAGAATGGTATCCTGATGTTTATGAGAAATCTCCCAATTTTAAAATATTATCAACAGTCTAAATTTTTTTGTAAGCCTAACAAAACATGCCAGTGCATGCCAGTTCTCTGCCCCTGCAGTAGTCACCATAGCTATTGACCAAATGAATGAATAGTGCTCTACAAATCAAGAAGCCTAATATTATTTAGATGAGTTGTTCTCAACCTCCTGTATTTTAGAATCACCTGAGATATTTTAAAAATAACTGATACAAAAAATTTTTATTATAATGTCTATGCTTCATTCCAAGAGATTCTGATTTAATTGGCCTGGGATGAATTTTTTTAAGCTCCCCCAGCAATTCTGATGTGCAGGGTTGAGAACCACTGAGTCACTTATCCCCACAAAGGTCGTATGGTTTAGATGATACTCATAAACACTGGAGTGATTCAGAGGGGGTGAAATGGTCCTAATAGGGCACTTGTGGAAGTAGATTTTGAAAGTATTCAGTAATTATTGTATAGGTGTTTATAATCTAATCTAATAATAGACAAATATGCAAATTGACCATACCTCCGACACGCCCAGAAGCCACGCCCACAAGCCACGCCCACCACCCAATCAGAGCGAGCATGAAAATTAACCCAAACCAAGATGGCTACAGCCACAGAGAGCAAGGTTTCCTAGGTAACAGAGGAAGCCAAGCTTTCTGCCAGCCATTGCAGGCCTAAGCCTCCACTCAAGCTACAAAGTTTCAATTATAGAAGGTAAACAAATTCAAACAAATGGCGGCAGAATGGAGCTTGAGAGAGTAGGCCAGGGTTGCTGCCGGCAACAGGGGAAGCAAAGCTTTCCGCACACTCTGGCCGGGCCCACCCGCTTAAGGCAACAAAGTTTCAATTATAACCCCAACACAAATGGCTGGGGGCCTTGGAGGGAGCCCCAGGCTTGGCTCTGCTCCAGGCTACAAAGTTTCAGTTGTAGAAGGAAAATAAATTCCAGATACCAGGGCCTCTGCTTGCGTTGCCAGGGGGCGTGTCCTGCCTGCAAACCACCACAGGCCCCTCACTCAGGCCTCCCCCGCCCCAAGGGAACCCCACCCTGATCAGGGACACCCTTCAGGGCAAATCAGCTGGCCCCCACCCCTGTACCAGGCCTCTATCCTATCTAATAAAAGAGTACTATGCAGATTGATCATCACTGCAACACACAATATAGCTGTCCCCATGTGGTCAAAGATCCTGCCCCCATGTGGACACAAGATGGCCACCACAAGATGGCCAGCAGGAGAGGGCAGTTGGGAGGCACCCGGCCTGCAAGGGAGGGCAGTTGAGAAGGACCATGTTTGCAAGGAAGGGCAGTTAGAGGTGATCAACCCTGCAGGAGAGGGCAGTTAGGGGTGACCAGGCCGGCAGAGGAGGGATGTTGGGGGCAAACAGGCTGGCAGGGGAGTGGTTAGGGGGTGATAGGCTGGCAGGCAGAAGCGGTTAGGGGCAATCAGGAAGGCAGGCAGGCAAGCAGTTGGGAGCCAGCAGTCCTGGATTGTGAGAGGGATGTCTGACTGCCCGTTTAGGCCCGATCCCTGAGATCGGGCCTAAACGGGCAGTCAGACATCCCTTGAGGGGTCCCAGATTGGAGAGGGTACAGGCTGGGCTGAGGGACAACCCCCCTCCGTGCACGAATTTCGTGCACCGGGCCTCTAGTGAATAAATAAATATAAGATTTATGGATGTGAGAGATGGTATAGCACACTTCATGGAGGAGTTTCCTGAGGGATTGCTAGGAGGAATAGCCTGAGTGGGCAAAACGGCTGTGTTGGGAACAAGAAGAGTGTGCCTCGTGTTCCTAAAGTAGAGAAATGATAACTTATTTTTAGGAAGTTGAAGTTGATGTCAGGATTCAATGTGAATTTGTAAGTCAAGTGAGACCAGAGATTAAGGATTACAACTAAAATGTCTTTGCAGCAAGTGTCTGTGAAAGTGGGACATAATGACCCTGAGAGGAACTGCAGGGAAAAGCTGGCAGGACTTTGTGATTCTCAGATAACAGGTGGGGAAGGGAGAGTGGCCAAAGTTTGAGAGGTCAACATAGAAGTAGGAAAAGGAGATACCCAGGATGACATGAATGAGCTGCAAAAATGGACTCAGTTTTACTCTGTATTTATCCTATGTTCATTTAGTCTGGTGAATTTCTAATGTATCATCAGCACTACATGTCCTAAACGTTATATTTCTAAAGAATTGGGATTGATGTTATAACTTTTTCAGTGTAAACCCTGGCAGAAGACCATGTGTAAACAGGCACTACATTGTTAAGCCCTTTACTATTACTGACGTACAGAACGCTAGAGAGAATATATAATGAACCCCCATATCTCCATCACCTGCTTCCACAATTACCAACTTTGGGCAGAATTTTTTATAACAATGAAGGCATAAGTAGTGAGAATTTGCATATTTATTATGTGCACTATCTTTAGATGGGTGGGGGGAGAAAGATATATACAATCCATTTTCATTACATGACATTTAGAAAAGATATAAAACGATGAAAAAGATCCTATTACCCAGACAGCTACCATAAACACGTTGGGTTAAAATTCAATCTTAATGGAAGATTTGCCACAGAATGAAATGAGTAAGAGTATTTTCTATAAGCAAACACACTATGTGTATCTAATAGGCTGTGATAGTTTTCAGTAATAGAAATGATTAAGCTGTAAAGCCTATCAGATAACTCTATGAGATTGTAAATGCTATTTGTCTTCTCTGTATCTCAATGTTTTAAGAATTAATTATGTCTTTAAAAGAGAATGTAAGTCTATAGCCAAATATTTTAAGTGTCTTTTTTATTTAAAGTTCAAGGATACATGATGCCTGAGATTAAAAAGGAAATTGAATAAATATTAATTGCATCATTAAATCAAAATTAAACAGAAACTTTTTTATAGGCCATATTTGATCCCAACTTGTAGAATAAGATGTTAGTTCATATTTTGAAAATTTCATAAATGGGCTCTCAATGCATAATTTGAGTCATATATACAAAAATTAATAATAATTTAATAGCATATTTCTTCTGCCCTGTGAATCCCAATTATACTTAATATTCATTTATAATCATAGAGATTATTATTATTTCTCTTAAGTAAATCTTATTGCACATGTATGGCAGCTAAGATTACGTGAACATATATTGAACTTTGTGGCTCTCTTTCTACAAATATTTTTTTTAATGGTTATAAAGATGCTTAAGGAACTTAGTGCAAATTACAATAGCATAAAAAGGGAAATAGAGGCCATGAACCTATAAATAATTTTCAGTTGCTAATTTTGACATGTGTGGGCTTTGAAATTAGATGAATATAATAATAATTTTGTTCTCTGTGTAAGATATTTTATCTGAAAGATGTAGCTTATGAATAGTGCCTAAGGACAGACTTTTTAATCACATAAAAGCCAGGAGATATTTCTTTATATGAACTAGGTATTTTTGTGTCTTTCTAAAAAAATTAACTCCCCCTGCTGAGATTTGAATTGCATGAGAACTGACTGGGGTTTTTTTGTTTTTTGTTTTTTTGTCATTGACTGTGCAGTACTTGTGTAAATTATATTTTATTATAAATGCACATATTGAGAGATCCCTTATGAAGCTGCTGCAGGAAGAAGTAGGGGTTTCCTATGGATGCTTCCCAGCATGTTTACCCAAGAAAAAAGGAAGCATTGAGCCCAGCCTGGCCACTGTGGCTCAGTGGTTGAGCATCATCCTCAGAACCAGGAGTTCACAGTTTGATTCCTGGTCAGGGCTCTACCCTCAGTAGGGGGTGTGCAGGAAGCAGCCAATCAATGATTCTCATTATTGATGTTTCTCTCTCTTTCTCTCTCTCCCCCCCGCTTCCTCTCTGAAATCAATACAAATATTTTTTTTAAAAGAAACACTGAAACTTCTGTTTTAGAGTACTTTTTATTCAATATCTTATAACTTGATCAAAAGGGTTTAACAAAATTAATAAAATAATTGTATTTCCATAAAGCCAGTGTTACCACACATTTGTACTGTTCACTTGTCAATTCCATTTCTGGTTCACATTAGCTAGTGAGTGTTAGTCTGCAGATGACTGTGAGACCTGATTATCTTATTTTCATTAATGGGACCCCAGTTTCATTGAACCAGAGAATCATGTCTGGTTATTGAAGTTGATCATTCAGCTACTAATGACAAGACGTGATAGTCCACTAAGCACAAATCAAAACTAATAATTTACTTAAAAATTAGGAGGCAGTTCTCTCAAGCGCCCTCCTTTCCACAGCAGCAGTCTCATTGGACTTTTGCTCCTTTTAAATAAGAAGCATCCCTATCTCCTAGCACAACCGCAAATAGGTGAATTAATGCATCTAGAAAAACCAGGAAATAATCATCTAACTGTTGTTGGCATTACTGAGGTTCTTATTAAAATTTCTTCTTGGATTCCACATTATGAAAGTAAAATTTGAGTCAAGTAACAAAATCTACTGTAAAATAGAATCTAAAAACAAAAAAAGGAGTAAGATTCTGACTTCAGGAAAAAACAAGACACTCTTTTTATTTTTATTTCTTCTTTTCTAAACTCAGACCTTTGGTAAACCTTGTTTTAGGATTATTGGTTATAGAGATGCCACAATTTCTAGTTGCAATGTTTGATCCTAATTCAGAGTAAACTCATCCACCTCTTACATTTGAAATGTATATCTTCTTTCTCTGTCTTTAGTAAAAATGAGGCATAATTAATCACATTCCTTCATTAAAAATTTTTAGATGTGAAAGGAAGTTAGTATGGATAGTGATCCAGTGTCTGTAATAGCACAAATCATTTATAGAGTCAATTTTAATTTTTCTGTGGTATTTCTGCCAAATGTCAAAACAACTTTTATATGTAAGACATAATATTAAATACGAAAATACCTTTAGTCAGTTTGATAATTGTGCTAATTTTGCAGGATTGACTTATTTCAACCTTTATATTTTTCCCATAGATGTCTATTACAGCATTGCTTATAATAACAAAAACCTAGAGACAAACTATTTCTACATAATAGGAAATTGATTAAACATGCACACAATAAGATATTATGTATGCAGGTGTATAGATGAACCAATCTTCTTGTGATGGTCTAGCAAGGTCTCTAAGCCATGCCAATCAGCAAAAAATGGAGACAAAGAATGCTGTTTCTATATGATCTCAGTGATAATGCTTATGGATGCTGGTATATGTATACATTTTTGAGGAAACATCAGAAACTTAATTACCTTTAGGACAGGGACTAGTAGAGGCAGTGGAGGAAAGATAAGACTTTTATTTCTCATATTATATCTTTATTAGAGAATTTTAATTTTCTAAATATATTCATGATTATGTCAACAGATGTATATTGCTACAATTATGAGGCATTTCTAATTTCTTCTGTACACTTTTCTGTCTTTTGAAAATCCAAAGAATTATTATTAAATTAAAATATATTTATCTATTTATATCAATATTTGCATTTAAAATACATAATGGGTTGTTTTACAAGGTAAAGTGGCCATAGAAACCTAACAGTAAAACAATTCAATTTGGTTTGTTTAATGAAATTAGCAGAAGTCTTAGCAGATAGATAGATCATCAAAGATGAAATATTGGGCTTCTAGGCATTTTAAATATTAAAAACCTTGAGGGTTTTTTTTTTAATCTTGTAAACATAACTTAGACCTTGTTGGTATTAAGTTTGAAAAGTAGAATATTAAACCATGATTTTCATCATCCTGCCCATATCAGAATACACTCTATTATGAGAATAAAACCAAATAACCAAAATAAACCAGGATTTTCAAATTGTACTGCAAAGAAGGTTCTGATGGTCTCTTCTGGGAGCGATGCAACTGAAGGTAACCCTAGCACTGGCTGAATGCAATCCCCTCTGTCCCCTGAACAGTGCAATGCCATAGGCCTTGAGATGGTCAGTCCCTCTTGCTCTGTTGTCTTCTGAAGCAACTGAGACTCTACTTCCACCTCTGCTGGCTCTGCTGTCCTTCCTAGGGCTGAGATTCATTGGGGTAGTGGTTTGTGACAACTGTCAAGATTGTACTGTCCCTTTAAGGTACCACATGCCACCACTGCTTACACAGGAGTCCTTTAGCACTTTATCCACCTCCTGTTTACTCAGACCTTCTCCACACTCTTGAGTCAACCAAGACAACCTACTTTATGTATCAGTCTCAACTGTTTACATGAACCGTAGCAAAAAAACAGAATCAAATCTAGTATTTACAATTTAGAATTAAAGTGAGTTATTGCCAAATGATGGGTGGGTTACCGTTATTTTTCGGCGTATAAGACCCCCGACTTTTGAGAAAATTTTCCTGGGTTAAAAGGTCGTCTTATACGCCAGAAAATATGGTATCTATTCTGAATGTTTGCATAAGGATGCAAACAAAATCAGGTGAGTATGGAACAGTGTATAAGTGAGGTTATCACACTTGGATGTAAAAATTTTCTATTTTGTGTATTTTTAAATAAATGTTAACACTAACCTGGCAAAATTAATTAATTAATTAATTAAATACATAATGGGAAGGGGATCCAGAATTATTGGCAAAATAAAATCTTTAAGTATATAAATAAATATTAAATTTGTTTATTATTTAATAATGAAATATACTATATCATAATTCATGCTATATCAATATGAATTATGCTGACATACATTTTTACTAATAGTGAACATGGGACTAGAATCATCAATGACTTCCAATAACTCCCAAGACACTCTATAACATCACCCTATTTTTATTTCCATCACAGCACTTATCATTACCTGATATTTTCTTGTTTACTTGTTTGCTTATTGCTGTCTCCCATTCTGGAATTTGAGCTTAAAAACTTCAGAGTCTTCTTTATTGTAGTATCCCTGCTCCTAGCTCAATGCTTTACATGTCAGGAGCTCAGTAAGTTGGTTGATTAAGTGATGTGAAATGCTAGCCAAATAATTTGAGCAGGTAAGTATATTAAGCAACAAATCATCATCATCATTGTCTTCATCATTAAAGCTAACTTTATTTTAGTTTTTACTGTGTTCCAAGCACTAAACCCTTTACATAGTGTAATATAGTCAATGTTCTCCAGATGTATACATATACATATACATATACATATACATATACATCCTATATAATAAAAGGCTAATATGCAAATCGACCTAACAGCAGAACTACCAGTGGAATGACCGGTCGCTATTATGTGCACTGACCACCAGGGGACAGATGCTCAATGCAGGAGCTGCCCCCAGTCTGCAGGCCCCAGGCCAGCCAAGGCAGGTGCCAGCAGGGGCCTCTGATTGCCCTGCTGGTCACCCCACAGATCAGCCCTGATTGCTGGCCAGGCCTAGGGACCCTACCCATGCACGAATTTTGTTCATCGGGCCTCTAGTATATATATACATATACATATACATATACATATACATATACATGTATATACATATATATACATATACATATTCATATTCATATAAATATACATATACATATAACTTCCATCATTTGGCTTAGAAATAGAAGTTTCCTATAACAGAAGAAGGCTTCCCTGAAACTAATTCTTAAAAGTAATAGAAATCCTACATAATAAAAGGGTAATATGTAAATTACCATCACTCCGCTACGCCCACGATTGGGCCAGTGGGAGGCACAGGGGGTGAGACTCAGGGTGGCCGGGGTGGTGATTGGGCTGGCAGGACACTGAGCTCGCATCACCAGCGGCGGCGCGAGCTCAGTGTCTGCGCGAGCTCAGCGTCTGCATCATGGCTGTGCTGCGGCACAGAAGGGGCCTCTGGGGCAGCCAGCCGGGCGTCTGGAGGCCCCAGCTGACGAGGCGGCACAGGCGGGCGGGCAGCGCGGCTCCCAGGGGAGGAGTCTGTCGGCGGTTGGGCTGCAGGAGTGCGCGGCGGTGTCCACAGAGGACGCGGGTTTCCGCGCAGCCCGGGCCGGCCAAGGGAGGGCTCATGAGGGAGCCGGAAGGTAGAGGAGGCAGCAGCAGCCCCAGCCTTCCTGGGCAGGAGGCAAAGGCAAGACCCCGGCCTGGGCTCTGGCCACCGGAGGACCATGCCCCCGCCCCGCCTCACCCTAGGGGCCCAGGGACTTCGGAGCTGCCGGCCACACCTGGTCCCGACCAGCGGACAGACAGCCTACACGTGCATGATTTAATCATGCACTGGGCCTCTAGTTGCATCATAATGGAGGGCAGTAGTTAAGAATGCATTGGTGAAACCACACTGCCTGTTTATCCCAGCTCTACTACTCACTAATTACTTTATCTCTGTGAGCCTCAGTCACTACTGGGAGAATAAAGGATTGTGAATGGACTTTGCAAATTATTAAATGCTATTCAAGAGGGAAGATATTTATTACATATTTATAAGCATTTACTCCCTATCAAGTATAGTATTTAGCATGTTTCATGTAATATAACAAAAAATACATTACTTAAGTGCTATTATTTTCCCAGTCTTATAACTGAAGAAGGTGAGGTTTAGGAAGGGTACCTTGTCTAAAATAATATTGCTCTACTCGATAAGCCTTTCTTTTGTATTTTTCACATTATTTATACCAATGCACATCTAGTAAAATAAAATTAATCTAATTCAAAGTCTGGATTCTAGTAGAAGTTTAATTCTGATTTGATTATTAGATAATAGATGTAAGTCTTGAGCATGACCCCTCAATGATTAGAGTTGAAAATTCAGTCGGATTTTCTGGTTAAGCTTTGAAATCCCTGCAATCAGAAATGACTATAATAGATGACACCAGATTTCAACCACGTGCATAAGGGACACATTCAACGGGAATATTCAGTGAGCGCCAAAGCTTTGCTGCACCAAGACCCGGCCCATAAACGTGTCTCCTGCACAGCAACTCTTCCTTTATAGACAAAGAGAGCCCCCCCAGTGACACCAACAACAATCAAGACTTAACTATACAAAGGAGGACCAAGATGGAGGCATAGGGCGGAAGCCTGATTGTTGCCTACCACAACAACTTTGAGACTACGACAAGAGAGCAGAGCAGACACCATCCAAGACCACCATAGGGCTGGCTGAGTAGATGCTCTACAACTAGAATAAAAGAGGGGGATGTGGGATGATGCTGATGCCGGTGACCCAAAGACCACACTTTAAGAACTACAGCTCAGGCGACACAAAAGAACTATGGCTCAGGCGATACAACAGCGGCCTGGAACGTGCTCGCCGCAGTTCCCCCGGCGGTCTCCGGCTGAGGGGACGGCTCCACTGGCAGCCAAGCACAGACAGACGAGCCCCTATGAGACATGGGGTGGGAGACTCCGCGCTTGCTGACCTCTGAGTCCGTCAAGAATCTCAACGCCCCGGAAGCGGCCAGGTGCGCATGCTCGGCGACCGGCCACCGATGCAGACCCAAGGGCCGACACAGCGACGCCAGACTGGCCCACCGCCATGCACCGGGTGCACTGGAGCTTCGCCGAGCCGCCGCCCGAGGAGTTCTGCAGCAGCCATACTGGAGCTCCGGAAGGATGGTCAGGGGAATTGCTGAGGGGGGTTGACCGGCAGGAATTGGGATCGGGAAGACAGGGCCCCGCTGAGACCCGGGTGCGGGCGGGGTTGCGCGCCTCTGGGCTCGGGTGTGGTCACACGCCTCTGGGTATAAGTGAGGCCTCACGTCCCTGGGTCTAGGTGAGGCCACATGCCCCTGGGTCCAGGTGAGGCCGGACTCCGGGTCCGGGTGAGGCCAAGTGCCCCTGGACCCGGATGACGCTGGATCCCGTGCCCGGGCGAGGCCAAGCGCCCCTGGGTCTGGGAGAGCCCACACACCCCTGGGTCCAGGCGAGACCATGTGTCCCTGGATCCGGGTGAGGCCGCGTGCACCTAGGCCCGGGTGAGCCCAAGTGGCCCTGGGTCTGGGAGAGGCCAAGCGTCCCTGGGTCCGGGTGAGACCATGTGTCCCTGGATCCGGGTGAGGCCTCGGGCACCTAGGCCCGGGTGAGGCCACGTGCCCCTGGGTCTGGGAGAGGCCAAGCGTCCCTGGGTCCGGGCGAGACCATGCGTCCCTGGATCCGGATGAGGCCTCGTGCACCTAGGCCCGGGTGAGCCCAAGTGGCCCTGGGTCTGGGAGAGGCCAAGCGTCCCTGGGTCCGGGTGAGACCATGTGTCCCTGGATCCGGGTGAGGCCTTGTGCACCTAGGCCCGGGTGAGCCCAAGTGGCCCTGGGTCTGGGAGAGGCCAAGCGTCCCTGGGTCCGGGTGATATCATGTGTCCCTGGATCCGGGTGAGGCCTCGTGCATCTAGGTCCGGGTGAGCCCAAGTGGCCCTGGGTCTGGGAGAGGCCAAGCGTCCATGGGTCCGGGTGAGACCATGCGTCCCTGAATCCAGATGAGGCCTCGTGCACCTAGGCCCGGGTGAGCCCAAGTGGCCCTGGGTCTGGGAGAGGCCAAGCGTCCCTGGGTCCGGGTGAGACCATGTGTCCCAGGATCCGGGTGAGGCCTCGTGCCCCTAGGCCCGGGTGAGCCCAAGTGGCCCTGGGTCGGGGAGAGGCCAAACGTCCCTGGGTCCGGGTGAGACCATGTGTCCCTGGATCCGGGTGAGGCCTCGTGCACCTAGGCCCGGGTGAGCCCAAGTGGCCCTGGGTCTGGGAGAGGCCAAGCGTCCCTGGGTCCGGGTGAGACCATGTGTCCCTGGATCCGGGTGAGGCCTCGTGCACCTAGGCCCGGGTGAGCCCAAGTGGCCCTGGGTCTGGGAGAGGTCAAGCGTCCCTGGGTCCGGGTGAGACCATGTGTCCCTGGATCCGGGTGAGGCCTCGTGCACCTAGGCCCGGGTGAGCCCAAGTGGCCCTGGGTCTGGGAGAGGCCAACATCCCTGGGTCCGGGTGAGACCATGTGTCCCAGGATCCGGGTGAGGCCTCGTGCACCTAGGCCCGGGTGAGCCCAAGTGGCCCTGGGTCTGGGAGAGGCCAAGCATCCCTGGGTCAGGGTGAGACCATGTGTCCCTGGATCCGGGTGAGGCCTCGTGCACCTAGGCCCGGGTGAGCCCAAGTGGCCCTGGGTCGGGGAGAGGCCAAGCGTCCCTGGGTCCGGGTGAGACCATGTGTCCCTGGATCCGGGTGAGGCCTCGTGCACCTAGGCCCGGGTGAGCCCAAGTGGCCCTGGGTCTGGGAGAGGCCAAGCGTCCCTGGGTCCGGGTGAGACCATGTGTCCCTGGATCCGGGTGAGGCCTCGTGCACCTAGGCCCGGGTGAGCCCAAGTGGCCCTGGGTCTGGGAGAGGCCAAGCGTCCCTGGGTCCGGGTGAGACCATGTGTCCCTGGATCCGGGTGAGGCCTCGTGCACCTAGGCCCGGGTGAGCCCAAGTGGCCCTGGGTCGGGGAGAGGCCAAGCGTCCCTGGGTCCGGGTGAGACCATGTGTCCCTGGATCCGGGTGAGGCCTCGTGCACGTAGGCCCGGGTGAGCCCAAGTGGCCCTGGGTCTGGGAGAGGCCAAGCGTCCCTGGGTCCGGGTGAGACCATGTGTCCCTGGATCCGGGTGAGGCCTCGTGCACCTAGGCCCGGGTGAGCCCAAGTGGCCCTGGGTCTGGGAGAGGCCAAGCGTCCCTGGGTCCGGGTGAGACCATGTGTCCCTGGATCCGGGTGAGGCCTCGTGCACCTAGGCCCGGGTGAGCCCAAGTGGCCCTGGTTCTGGGAGAGGCCAAGCGTCCCTGGGTCCGGGTGAGACCATGTGTCCCTGGATCCGGGTGAGGCCTCGTGCACCTAGGCCCGGGTGAGCCCAAGTGGCCCTGGGTCTGGGAGAGGCCAAGCATCCCTGGGTCCGGGTGAGACCATGTGTCCCTGGATCCGGGTGAGGCCTCGTGCACCTAGGCCCGGGTGAGCCCAAGTGGCCCTGGGTCGGGGAGAGGCCAAGCGTCCCTGGGTCCGGGTGAGACCATGTGTCACTGGATCCGGGTGAGGCCTCGTGCACCTAGGCCCGGGTGAGCCCAAGTGGCCCTGGGTCTGGGAGAGGCCAAGCGTCCCTGGGTCCGGGTGAGACCATGTGTCCCTGGATCCGGGTGAGGCCTCGTGCACGTAGGCCCGGGTGAGCCCAAGTGGCCCTGGGTCTGGGAGAGGCCAAGCATCCCTGGGTCCGGGTGAGACAATGTGTCCCAGGATCCGGGTGCGGCCTCGTGCACCTAGGCCCGGGTGAGCCCAAGTGGCCCTGGGTCTGGGAGAGGCCAAGCGTCCCTGGGTCCGGGTGAGACCATGCGTCCCTGGATCCGGATGAGGCCTCGTGCACCTAGGCCCGGGTGAGCCCAAGTGGCCCTGGGTCTGGGAGTGGCCAAACGTTCCTGGGTCTGGGTGAGACCATGTGTCCCTGGATCCAGGTGAGGCCTTGTGCAACTAAGCCCGGGTGAGGCCACGTGCCCCTGGGTCTGGGAGAGGCCAAGCGTCCCTGGGTACGGGTGAAGCCAGATCCTGGGTCCGGGTGAGGCCGTGCGCCCCTGGATCCATCCGGGTGAGGCTGGGTCCCAGGCCCGGGTGAGACCACGCGCCCCTTGGGTATGGGTGAGGCCACGTGCCCCTTAGTCCAGGTGACGCCGTGCCCCTGGGTTCGGCCGAGACCAAACCAGAGGGAGTCGGACCTCCATTACCACCATTTGTCCACCATCCAGAGCTGAGGGGTCAGTGCTGACATGTACACATAAGGAACTACTGGACATCGAAATTGGGTCTCAAAAGAACTGTTGGTCCAGGGGGAAGCTCGCTACAGATTGATTCATTTGCCTGTCAGCATAAATATTATTGCTCGTCTCACATTCAGTTCTTATTAGTATATATCTAGTGACATTTGATCTCATTCATCTAGAGGAAATGATGAACAACATAGACTGAGGAACAAGAACAGAACCAGAAGCAAGGAGGCATCGATCGGACTATCGGGCCTCAGAGGGAGGATAGGGGAGGGTAGGGGGAGGGTGGGGGGAGGGGGAGAGTTCAACCAAAGGACCTGTATGCATGCATATAAGCCTATCCAACGGTTAAGTTCAACAGTGGATTGGGGCATGCGTGGGGAGAGGGGTGGGATGGGAATGGGGGGATGAGGACAAATATGTGACACCTTAATCAATAAAGAAATTAAAAAAAAAAAAAAAAAAAAAAAGAAATGACTATAATAATTACAACATTGTATCTTGAGACAAAAATGAATGTTAATGTTTATTTTTCTAAAGGACAATTAGAGAGTAGACCCTCAGGTTTTATAATCTAACTACAAAGGCATGTACTCCTCAGTAAAATAGCAAAATAATTAATGGTAACATCTCTGACCTACACCAAGTTCATTTTCCACAAACTCAAAAAAATGAACTGCCTAGAGCATGGCTTTAATCTAATCTTGATTTTAACCTTATGTTATGCATTTTGATGTCAGCTCTTAAAAGTGCTCCTTTTAGAATTCAATAGGTATGCATTTCTAACTTTTAGTTTTCTTTTAAGACTTTTATCATTATAGAAACTTTGTCCCTTCTACTTTTTACTTTAGAAACCAAAGGTCTAAATTACTTTTCCTTGTAGATTTTAATTAGGACCCTATTATAGTAAATACATAGTATGATACATGTTTATATCCTGTTAGTTAGAGCTTCATCATGATATGCCAAGGCTGCAGGTTCGATCTCTTCTCAGGGCACATGAGAGTCAACCAATAAATGCATAAATAAGTGGAACAACAAAAGAGAAACTAAGTAGTGGAGTATTGGTATACTTTGCTTTGTGAGGGGAAAATATATTAAAATTTGTAAAAGTTAAAAAATAAATGTAAATTTAAATACACAGTGTTATATTATTCTTTAGAGAAATCTGATAGTAGATGCTCTTATAAAAATATAGAATCATGTAATTTTCTGCGATTTAGGGGATTATATCATACTAGAAGCCCGGTGCATGAAATTTGTGCATGGCAAGGGGTTGTCCCTCAGCCCAGCCTGTACCCTCTCCAATCTGGGACTCCTGGAGGGATGTCCGACTGCCCTAACAGGCAGTTGGACATCCCTCTCACAATCCAGGACTGCTGGCTCCCAACTGCTTGCCTGCCTGCCTTCCTGATTGCCCCTAACCACTTCTGCCTGCCAGCCTGATCACCCCCTAACCACTCTGCTGCCAGCCTGGTTGATGCTTAACTGCTCCCCTGCCAGCCTGTTTGCCCCCAACTTCCCTCCTCTGCTGGCCTGATCACCCCTAACTGCCCTCTCCTGCAGGGTTGATCACCTCCAACTGCCCTCCCTTGCAAGCCTGGTCCCTCTCAACTGCCCTCCCTTGCAGGCCGGGTGCCTCCCAACTGCCCTCTCCTGCTGGCCATCTTGTAGTGGCCATCTTGTGTCCACAAGGGGCAGGATCTTTGACCACATGGGGGCAGCTATATTGTGTGTTGCAGTGATGATCAATCTGTATATTACTCTTTTATTAGATAGGATAGAGGCCTGGTGCATAGGTGGGGGCCAGCTGGTTTGCCCTGAAGGGCATCCCTGATCAGGGTGGGGTTCCCTTGAGGCGTGGGACGGCCTGAGCGAGGGGCCTGTGGTGGTTTGCAGGCCGGCCACACCCCCTGGCAACCCAAGCTGAGGCCCTGGTATCTGGAATTTATTTTCCTTCTACAATTGAAACTTTGTAGCCTGGAGTGGAGCCAAGCCTGCTGCTCCCTCCGGGGCAGCAGCCATTTCTGTGGCAGTTAATTCACCTTCTACAATTGAAACTTTGTAGCCTTAAGCGGGTGAGCCCAGCCAGGGTGTGCGGAAAGCTTTGCTTCCCCTGTTACCGCCGGCAACCCTGGCCTGCTCTCTCAAACTCCATTCTGCTGCCATTTGTTTGAATTTGTTTACCTTCTATAATTGAAATTTTGTAGCTTGAGTGGAGGCTTAGGCCTGCAATGGCTATGGAAAGCTTGGCTTGCACTGTTACCTGGGAAACCTTGCTCTCTGTGGCTGTAGCCATCTTGGATTGGGGTTAATTTGCATACTCGCCCTGATTGGCTGGTGGGCATGGCTTGGCTGGTGGGCGTGGCTTTTGTAGCAGAGTGATGGTTAATTTGCATATTACCATTTTATTAGAGAGGATCAGGTTTAAATATGTCTTTAATATCCAATGGGTAACTACCACTAAGCAAGAAATTCCTGAGAAATTCAAAGTACTTAGGAATTTTAATATTTTAAATAACTCTGAACTAGTTGATATGTTTATTTTGTTGTAATTATAATTGGAACTGTGTCAGTATGATTTTTTTTTAATTTATTAAGGTATAATTCACATAAACATTATATATTATTTTCAGGTGTGCAGCATAATGGTGTAATATTTTCATATATTATGAAATGATCACCACAATAAGTCTAGTTAACATAGTAACAAAAAAGTTTTTTCTTGTGATGAGGACTTTTAAGATCTACTCTCTTAGCAACTTTCAAACATATCATAAAGTATTAACTATGCACATTGCATCCCAAGACAGCTGTACCTTTTTCAATGTGATTTTTTCAATACTCCGTCCCCAAAATCCTCTTTTTAGTCATAGATACTATCCTCAATTTTGGTGAGATTTATCCATTGTCTACCACGTGCTATGCTGGTTCAGTAGATGGGAGTACATACAGTACCAAATCAGTGGTCTTTCTACTCGAACTTAACTACTTAATGGGAGAACCTGCATATAGATAAAGAATATGAAAAAACATCAAGGAAATTGCCACTGTAAGATGTTTGAACAGAAAGATACACCCACACCCTCATGGTTTCCATCACTGGGGAAAAAAGGAGGGGCGGTTCTTATTATGGTACCAGAAATTCCCATCTAGGCCTATGCCATATTCCATACAGCCCTTCAGTACCCTCAGTGGCTACATTTTTCTGGGAAATCCACATTTGAGAACAAAATCAATAGGTTAGGATTTGTTCTACTGGTCACAAAAGATCTGTAATTTGTGTGTCATTTCTTTCCATTATTGATCCTGAGAGACTAACAGTGTTTTGTTGACTAAATGGATATTTGTAAATGACTGGGGGGCGGGGGGAAGGGGAATACAGATTCACACATAGCTATGTCTATTTGTTAACACTACAAAATTTCTCCTATAACCTGAATAGGAGACTCTGACTCTGACCATAGCACTGCTGCTGTTGAGAGCCACACACCGTTTATGTAAATACCAATGTCTTGCTCACTGTTGACCCTTCTCTCTCATCCCCCACTTCCTGGCCGTTGTCCAGTTCTGTTCAGTCTTCCTCCTAGTTTTACACATAAAACCTTCCATTGGATTCTTAAAATGAAACTCTAATCATAGTTAGAAATATTTAGTCATTCAGTCCAACTTCTATTCTGACCCATTACGTTTAATGATTCATTCATTTTACTCAGCAAGGTTTTATTGTGTACTTTGTGTCAGGCACAGGTCTAGGTGCTAGAAATTTAGGGGTGACAAAACAGGCCACTGAGTTTATATCTACGGAAGCACACATTATCAGAGAAACCCATAAATGCGTGTAAAAGTGCAATTCTGACAAGTTATGCAAAGGAAAGTTTATGGAAGTACCTGTACTGGGGACTTTACCCTAGTCAGAGACGTCAGGGAAGATTATTTTGAGGAAGTGATACATGAGCAGAAACTTAACAGCCAAGAGGGAAAGCACTCTTCTAGCCACGGAGACCAGCATCTACAAATGTTCTGCTAGGCAGGAAGAACTGAGGATGCCCGTCTGCTGAGAGAGCAGAAAATGAGGGATATGAGGATAGAACATGCAGATTTTTGCAGGTGATTTTAAGGTGTGTTTTTTTTCTTAATTCTATGAGTAGCAGGGAAGCCATTGAAACATTTTAAGTAAGGAAAGTGAATGACCCAGTCAGATTTATGTTTGAGTAAGACCATTCTGGCTATATTTTGGAGAAGGCACGGGACAGGGAGCCAGAGTAGATACAGTAGATCACTTGAGAGGCTTTGAAATCATCCAGGAGAGGGATAATGGTCGCTTGGATTGCATTGCTGGTGGAGAAGATGGAGAGAAGTAGACATGGATTGGATATGGAGAGGTTAGAGGGAGCTGCCAAGGATGACACCTAGATTCTGACTTTTCAACCTGGATGGATTTTGGTACCACTCATTAGACCAAGTTTTCAGTTTGATGTGTTTCTGAGACATCCAAGAGGCCCTGGTCAAGAAGGTACTGGATACAGGAGTGAAACTCAAAAGAGAGCACAGACTAGAGATAGAAATTAGGGAGTTTACCTGATATCTGAATCTGCCTTACAGTATTCAGAATAGCTTTCCAGGCATCTGCTTGAATACCTTCCAAGTGACAGAAAACTCACTGCCTAAATTGTACTCATTTCTTCTGATTCTGCCATTTGGACAAATAGAATATATCTTTTACCTACTAGGGCTTTGGGAATTTGAAGAAAACTGGAATCATTTATCTTCTCACCTAGCCATCCACCTCAGATCTTCTGTCCAGAAGAAGTCTCTCAGATGGATTCCGCAATCTAGCCCTTGCCCATCTCTTCGGCTTCCTTTATTATTACAAACACTAAAACAGACCCAAAATACCCTAAACACACACATTTTGCTCCCACTCAGATCAAAATATTTGGAGCTTTCTAAGTACAGCATGTTTTCACAACTTTTATTCCTTTTTTCATGCTATTGCCTGGAAAAGTGGTTTTTAATTCCCCCACACGTAAAATTGCAGCTCTACGGCAGAGGCTAATGAGACGAGCTAGCTGTCTGTAGGAATGTTTCAGGGAAATAGGTCAGACAGAAAGCCAGTGACTCTTTTTTTTTTTTTCTATTCTCTTGCCATTCATTCTATGGTATTGTTAACAGTAACCTGATCTAAGGTAATCATCTTACCTTAGATGATTCTGATCATCTGTTTTATTCTGATGCTAGCAAAAAGGCTGTGCTGTAAGCTACACGCCACGGTTTGTGTGTTCAGGGACACTTTCAGAAAGGATCAGGTGTTTTGTTATCCTTGGGGAGCTATCCTTGTCCCCACCGGTTGCTGGTGGGAATAGGCTTCTTGAGATGTCAGGAGAAAAGGAATTTTCTGAGACTTGTACAGGAGGAGGAGATATTGTAGAAAATTTTATTTCTGTGGAATTAAACTCCTGAATTTCCCAGGTCCCATTTCCCTCTGTCCCGCCAAGGAAGAAGTCCATTTTGCCTTCAGCAGAGCTGGGATTAAAGCCATTGCTCAGAGTTTCGTTCCACGGTCTAATCCAGCATCAGCTAGTTTAGCTTGTGGTCCCCGCTACAGTCCATCATTTCATTGGACATGGGGTCCACATAGCCATGGGCCATTCAGCTTCTAGGAACACAGGCAACTGCAAGAGGGCAGCAAGAGCCAAGAGTCCCAAGCGTATGAACTGCTTTATCTGGGAATTATGTATTTCCAAATTTTCACTGGCTTGTAGTGGCCCCCACCCCCTCTGACCAATGATTTCTGTCCCAGTTTAGACTGACAGGTGCATTTCCTATGTCACCCAGACTTTATTGCACATGTGCCCAGCTCCCCTTTGTCCAGTCCCTTCCCTCAGTGATTGGTCTGCAGAGGGAATGGATCAGTGGTTCCCTGGGGAGAGTAAAGTTGCAGCTTCCTCGTGAAGCTGCCCAGATGGCCATGCTTATAATGTCTGGCCTTCCCTTAGTTCTTTTTTTTCCTGTTATTAATACCTAATTAATTACAATGGTAATATTTTGAACTACTGATAGATACTTCAGAAAAGCTTCTTGGGTCCAGACTTCCAAGCTGGCAAAGCTTAGACAAATTTCATACCACACCAGTGGACTGAGTCAGGATTTCTAGGACTCTTTAGTCTGAAAGCAGATGGCTTCTTGAAAGCAGTTCACTGACCCAAGATCCAGAGGAACAATTACAGAGAACTGAATGGACTGATGAGGGAAATTTAATCATGGTTGCTTGTTTGGAAATATTGTTTGTGCAGTTGTAATGTTCTATTTTTATGTATATGTGAGGAAGCCCTTTTTATTTCGTTAGGTACTTTTTTTTTTTTTTTTTTTGTCACTAGCTCTTAAATGTCCAGGACTATAGAACGAATGTGGACTCATTCAGAGCCAACATCATATTCCAGTTGGTCCTGTCTTGCAAGTGGGCACACCAGAAGGTTTTTTAGGTTGTGGGAAGTATTTTGAGGCAAGGCCCATCACCCTCACCTGCTTTATTGGTGAGTGGAGGCTAACTACAGTCACAAGGAACCACACAGTTCTGGTCTAATCAAGCGTTCCTTAGGCAGCCTTCCATAGGGTCATTCAGAGACCCAGGCTCCTTCCATCTAGTTAGTGGCTTCTCTGGGAAAAGCCTTTCACTGAATCTTTTGCATCTTGTCAAGTGATGAGGGAAGAGAGAGCACAGAGGATTATGCAGGGGGTTTTAGGAAGTGGTTTACACTTCTCGCGTTCCATTAATCAGAACTCCGTCACATGGTTCATGGAACTACAGGGAAGGCTCAGAAATATAATTTATCTGTGTGCCCGGAAGGAAAAGGCAGCAGGGTGTGGTGAGCATACCTGCCTAATTATGGAGGTGATACCAGTTGTCTCTTTCTCCCCCAAACCTTCAGTGATTCCCTGTTGCCTACCAACTTTAGAGTAAGCTCTTAGCATGTAAAGGCTCTTTGCAATGTGACCCTAGTCCACCCTTCCAACTAAACTGGTAAATTCATTATTCCTCAAACATGCCCTACCCTTTTGCTCTTCCATGCCTTCATTCAGACACTTTCTCTGGCCTAGGGCACCCTACATCTCTTATTTTTGAACTCTTCAGTCATTCGAGGTCCATTCAGGAGGTCACTTATGCTTCATTCCCACTGGTCCGCCTTATGTTATAGTTACGTTTACTTGTACTATCACCTCCCTTCAGACTCCCTGAGGGCAAGCAATATGTCTTATCTATTTTGTGTCATTGACAACCTCTAGGAAATACCTGAGCGAGTACTCAAGCAAATATTTGTTCAGTTGAGCTGGATCGTTTTATTTAAATTATTCCCTTAAAGAGAAAAATAAGATGTATTTTTTAGTAGTTTTCCACTTTTCTTTTTCTTTCTCTTTTTCTTTGAGGAAAAATATTTGTGGTAGTAGTTCTCAAATGATAGTGAGCTTGTTAAAATTATAGATTTCTGCCCACCCTCCACACCCCTGGGCCCAAGATTCTAATTCTACAGATCTAATCTGATATTGGGCCCCTATCTCTGCCTTTTTAATAAGTGCCATTACACTCATTAACTTACTGTTATTACCTTCCTTTAACAAAACAGATCAGTTCCTTAACAGAGGGACAGGTGGTGTGCGGAACAGTAAAAATCAAGATGTTTGTCATATCGCCTTTGGATCCAGAGTTCTTGGACCACCTCCACTCTCTGGCAGAAGAAATAACCTGAGGCTATCCAGTGAGGTAGGAGCAAGGGTTGAGGAGCTTATCTCCAGTGAGTGGCAAGGGAGGGAAGGGTTGTTTCCAGTGCAGGGTTGGATGCGGTAGAATGAGGGGGTTTGAGAGACTACATGCCAAGAGCAGAAGGCTTGAGTAAGTTTTGAACAGAAACTCTGGACTTTAAAAGACCTTAAAACTGTTTTCTTTTTGTCATGTCAACATACTTAACAATTTTGAGTATTCTTCTCATTAAATGTGTTCACAAAACTTAAAGGTAAAAATATATGTGAGCACAGTTTGTGGTCCCCTTCAGGAGAGAGTTGGATCCTCACCAGAAACCTTACACTGAACAGATTCTCAAATGTTATATTTTTATTTTTAATTTCCTCTGAATTTCTGAAAATCACAGTGATTTTCACCTCAACTCCTACCTCCTAAAGATGGAGTGTAGCAAATAAGCACACTTTAATTTACATGTCTAGGAGACTTGTCTTTTTATCTCATTATTTCTCTCCTTGTTTCTAATTTTCTTTCCTAAGTTCCCTCTCTAACAACTTTGAACCTTCTCGTTTCCTCTAGTTTTTTTCCTCACTCTTCATTTCTCTAAATATTATTTCTTCCACGTAGGTTCTAGAAACAAGTGCAGTTCCTATATTTTAAAATGTGCAAGTTAATTTCTTTTCCTTATAGACAATAAGATCCATTGGGTCCAAAAATAACCGATCATGCCAGCCATCCACAGGAGAGAGGTGTGTTAACAGTGCAGAAATGTCAGCTTTGCTGATTTCTGAGTCTGAGGAGCAAGGAGATAAAGAAAATATTCGCCAAATAAAGCTGACTGTACCTGTTCGTGGTAAGAATGAATCATGCATAAAGATTGGTAGCTACCGAAAATAGTGAGAAATGTCCTTGTTAAAATTGAAATTATATTTATGACTAGATCTTAAGTCCAGACAATTACCACATAGATATTGAAATATGTTTAGAATTCATATATATATATATATATATATATATATATATATAAATCCTCTGAAAACTATCATTCTATTTATTTCATTATTTCAAATTCCTGTAGTACCCTGTGTTTTTACTTTATGATGACTGCTAAGAAAATAATATAACATCCTTTTAACACTACATTTTAGGAATGTCATGTGCATTTTAAGTTTTTTTAACTTAATTTTATCTTTTAATTAATCTTTTCCATTTGTAAAGTGTTCTTCTCTTATTAATACTAAAACAACCCTGTTGATGAAGAAAAGACTTCATCTCATTTTATAGATTGAGAGTTCAAAGTTAACAGAGAGGTACAGACAGCGATTTGCAGTCTGTAATCATTGGAAGGAATTGAGACCGGAACCCACTTCCTGTCAGTTTTTCTACTCTTACTGGTCTGACTTTGTGAGAGTTGAAACGGAGACATTTGAGTTCTTTTTATTTGATTTAGAAATTAATGAACACTATTATAAATTATATCTTCCATGGAGTATTAAACTGAGCAAGGAAATGAATAACATAGATATTCAGTCCCAGTCCCACCTGTCTGTGAGACCTACCACTATCTGTGAGACCTTGGTCAAGTTTTTTAAACTCTGTAAGCCTCAGTTTCCTCATCTGTAAAATGGGGATACAATTACTACTGGCCATAGTAGTAGTGGTCAATAACAGCTGCTTCAAAGGGTCATTGTGAGGTTTTAATGAGAAAAACTCAGTCATATTGTGCCAAGAAATTAAGCATTCAGTAAACATTAAATGCTGCTTGCTATGAATATATTATTATAGAATTAAATTATACTTAAGAATTCTTTAGGTTTGATATCAGTCTTCTAGCATTCTTCTGGAAACAACCCTCTAAGTTCTCATTGCATCATACTTAACTATGCTTCCTTCTATTTTTTAACTTTTTAATATTTTTATTGAGTTCTAGAGAGAGAGGAAAGGGGAGAGAGAGAGAAAAAGAAACATCCATGTGAGAGCGGAACATAGATCAGCTGCCTCATGAACTCCCCCTACTGGGGATCAAGCCCACAACCCACAACCAGGCAACTATGCTTTCTCTTTTAAAGGAAGCAATAATTTTTCGGTATTGGCTGTCAATTTCATTTTTTATATTTTTAATATAGCATATTGCATGATTAACATTAATCAGATTACTTGTAGCTCTCTATAAGGTTATGTCACATGAATAAAATGTATTGGTAATTTTGAAAACCTGATACAATCCTAATGTTAGAATAAGAATAAACACCTATTTTCTGTGAAGGAATAAGTTTTTATACAGCTTTACATAATGTCAAAATGATACATGAACATTCTCATTATAGCTATAATTATATTTACTGAGTTATTTCAAACCATATAGTACTTTCTGTTCTGGCTTTTTGTTCTTTGATACGAAAATGTACCAGCCAATCTGCATATTATGCATCCACATCCCCCTCAAGAACCATCAGCAGATAAGAATAATAACAGGAGAAGATTACGGTTAAAAAGCACCAACAGAGAAAGGACAGAGACACCCAGCGGTATGGCACTAATTCAATGCTATCTTATATCTGTATATTATTCAGAGCAATGCAATCTCTCTCTGCAGGTTGTAAGTTTCAAAGAAATATGAACCAATTCATTTAAAGTCTAAATGTCTGTTCTATAGGGATTGTGGAAATCAAATTTTCTACAAAAGAATTGCTCTAGAGTCCTAACAGAGATTTGCTGGATTAACTAGACAGTACCACAGAAATAAAGGACTTTCTGATTCTACTCTCAAAGGCTGAATAAGTTTCAAGTTATTATTTTTTTTAAAGCCCACATTTGATAGAGGAAGTTCCTGCCTATAGACTTTACTGAATTGGGCTTAACTCATAATTTTTCATGTTTTATTTATGGCTCTTCTTTTTACATTGAGCTCTTTTCACATTGTTTTTGTTGTTGTTGTTGTTGTTTGGTTGGGTGTTTTTTTTTTCTGCCTCTCCCTTTGAACTCCTTGCCATCTGATACTACAATGTAGGTTAAAATTTCAACTCTTTGCAACCAGTAAAGCATTAGACAAATATAGGTGGCTATTGTAGTTACTTTTTTTAAATGATGGATTTGAAGCATGTATGTGTAGATTTCTTTACACCTGCATTAGTTTATCCTAAATCAAGCCCAGAATGTATCATGTGCACACCTGTTAGCATAATTTCTCAAAAATGTAGGGTTCTTGGGTAGGCCATAATTCAGCCTGCTAGGTTTCATGTTATTTTTACAAAATAATAGATAGAAAAATTAATTCTTCAGTAATTAATGCCTTACCCATTTTCTTAAGATCCTGAAGGAAAGAGCTTGGTTTAAAAGAGTGGAGGGAGTTCAGTAACAATTGTAATTTAAAGAAAACATTCCATTTTATGTAGAACCAATGGGAAAAAATATAAGACCTTTTAAAAATTACATGGGTTTTAGAATTTCTTTTATCACATATTGTAAAACTTAAATCTAAAATGTCCCCATGCAAATATTCAGGGATTATATTATGAGCCTCTACAAAAATGCCGCTGAGTTCATCTTAATACATTCTACTGAAAAGAAATTGCATATAACCTGCAGTGTCACTTCTAGCTTGCTTTACAATAATCATATAGTAAAGTACGCCAAATTAATACTATTCTTCAAAAAATAATTTTTATAAATATCACAAAAGTAATATGATGGAAACTATTTATTTACTAAAGGCAGTTCTTCAGGAAATAGCAGGAATGGAGATAAAGCAGCTGTCCTCATCACTGAGTCCCAAGAAGGAGCTGGGACGGTGAGCCCCAGCACTCCAGCTCCCCAGTCTCCTGATGAATCAGGTTTGCATCTTTTTTATGCCATAATTGTCAATAATTAATAAGATATGAATGTGTTAAATATTTCAAACCCAGTCATTTTGAAAAGCCATGATGCAGTCATTTGCTAAAATCTATCATTTTAACCCCAATTTTATGTCAAACTTTTGTGGATGAAAGAGTATTTTTATTTTCAAGTTTTAATGCACTGTTTGTCCTGTTCAGAATGAAAGTTTAAGACTTTGAAGTTTTCACATGACATTGTCACCCTGCCCAAAAATAATTGTTGCATTTCTTCAGTCCTCTCTATGATGGAGATGGCTGGTTGTAGAGCATTGAGCCCATCCACATATCTTGCCTAGCAGGTGTGTAGTACTTTTAACAAAGGCAAATTGTTTCAGGGGTTCTTTTTTTTTTTTTTTTTTCAAATTGTTGTTGAGCAAGGGAGAAGGGAAAATAAATTATAATTGTTTGTAGTTTGTCAGTCTTATTTATGCAATGTTGAAACCTTCATTAAAATGTTAGGCGTAATTAGTGTCTTCGGCATAAATCTGACTGTGTAGAAAAACTAATTAGATGTTTAGGTGATCATTCTTGCATTTATCTTGTTTGCTGCAATATTGTGATTACACAGTCATTTACATACTTTCCTAAGAAAACACACCAAATTATTCATTACATTGATATGGAAATATTTGAGGTAAAACTACAAATTCCAAAAAAGCATGTGGTAGTGAGATAATTAGAGTTTGTTCGGTGTAAACACTCCTTTTACCTTGACTTTTTGACAGTTAGTAATATGTTTGGCAATAGGTCATACAAGTTGTTTAATTGCATAATGAAGATTCCTGTATCTTTTCCTCCATTATTTTTTACATATCCATGAACATAATGCAACACATTGGAGTTTTTTAATTTTTCTCAACCTTTATTAAAGCACCAACTTTGTTTATAAAGCACCTGCTATGTGCTTAGCACCATACAAAGGGGTTTGCTGTCCAAAAGAGGACAGCCCAGTGATGTATTCATTCCACCTGCCCACAGCTACACTGACTCGGGGCCTTCACATCCCCATGGAGGTGCTCAGGTGAAGTACATACAGCCTGCCTTTGGCCATTTCCCTAGACTTTGTCCCTGAAAATGTGAAAGCCTTGTCCCTATAGAGTTTCTCTAAGAAATGTGCATTTATCACCCTTTTTATAGGCAAATTCTGTTATACAAAGATAGTCTTAGATTAAGAAACCGATTAATACAATTGTGATAAACACAATTTTATTTGTGTCACCAATGTTATTTTTTAAAGGTCTTTTTGTTTGTTGCTTGTGCTTTTGTAGTAAAAGCTTTAAAGTTTCAAGTTAGCAAATCTTAGCTATCTCTACAATATTTTTATTGTGATGGTAAATATAATAGGATTCAAGAATCAGGGGTAAAATAAACATGTCCACATTGTGACATAATGCAGCAAAAAGTAAGTTTCATGAAAAATAAACTAAGTTAGAAAAAATGCTCAACTCTTCTGCTGTCATTCTAAACAAAGGAATGCTTTTAATTATGTCATTATATAGATTTGTCATTTCCAGCTTGCCTAGATCATAATTATAAAATCTACCTCAGCGTTGAGAAAAGATTATAATTTTTTAAAGTTTTGATTTTAAAAAATGTATCTCAGTGGTAGTATATAGTATTTTTAAAGAAAACAAATAATGCTGTGCAAAAAAAAAATTCATATCAAAACATTCTCTCCTAAAATTAAATATAAAGGTCTTTTTCACCAGCAGAATCCACCAATCACATTAGCAAATATTTCTGTGAATTTACTATCACTTGAAAAGTCTAATCAGCTTAGTCTGTGAAGTTTCCTGTTTCATTCGGTAGAATGGAAAGGAAATGCTGTTATCTTTTTCATGGTTTCCTCTCCTCCATGATTTATAATCCAGCCAGACAATGCCCACACACTTGTTTAAAGAGGTTTGTTAAGCACCCTGCCCTTCAGTTAAAAGAAGACATTAGTAAGTCAGCCCCTTTAATTTTGGAAGATTTCCCCCTTCTGGAATGTCAAATTAATGAAACTGTGCTATAAAGAACTTGCTTCAAGACAGGTGATAATTATTTCAAACTTATAAATGTCTTGGCCAGTGTTTCAACTCAGATGGTGAGGAAGTGTATGTGAGTTGCCCAGAGCTGTAGGCACTGATCTATGGGTTAAATGTTTGGCAGATTACATGATGGTGGATAAATTGCCATCCTTGGCTTATGTGTTATTTAATAAATCTGTTTCAATAACAGGAAATTTTAACCTACTTGCCTAAAATAACATTCATGGAACACTACTCTAATTTTTGTCATCTCTTCCAAACGTCAGATGAATGGGTATTTCCCAACAGTGATGATCACATTCCCCACTTGGCGTCCAGCAGACAGTCTCTTCTGGGTGATGACTCCTGCCACAACTCACAGCTGTGGCTGGAAACCAGCAAGGAGAGTGAGCAGGACCAGCAGGCAGAGGAGACCTGTATTGTCCCAAAGGATGTTTTCACCTTTTCGTCAAGACCGCGATCAGCACCTCATGGAAAGACTCAGAACATGTCCCCAGAGGGGTGCCCATTTATTCTGGATCTAACAGAGGATACCAGTGTGACCCAATTGGAGGAAGATTTTTATGGTGAAGACAGCAGCCAAGAGGTACACTGCTTGATGAGTGAAATCATGTTAAAGCACAGTTGTTCCATTACCTCCAATAAGCACTAAAACTAGTTAAAATAAAAGAGGGGAAATCAACTGCTATTTATAAAAATGCAGCAGATTGCAGTGTCAGTCAACAGTTGCCTCAGGTTGTTATGGTAACTCTAAATTGCTGCCTTTTTTATTAACAGCCAGCCAGTTTCGTTTTTAATTATAGAAACCAGTTTTTGGTTTGTTTTTGTCTTTTCACTTTAATCGTTGTCTCACACAGAATGAGAAGTAATATGCGGGTTAGTTTTATGATAGCAAAACCAGTAAAACATTGAGAACACATTGTTCTGGATCTCTGGGGAAATGGTGTTGCAGTTGCTAGGCATTCTGAATTGATGGTTTTCTGGCTTCCTTGCTCCCCTGCCATCCTATCACCTTAGACCTATTAGGACTCATTATTTTCCATATGGTCCTAGAATTTCAAAAGTTGTGCCAATTAAAGTTTAGATAATGAATCATGGATTAGTTCTGGGACTTGCCTTACAGGAGGTTTTTGTTTGCAATTATTTAGAATATAAATATATCTTATAAATTAGTAAATTCATAAAAAAGTTTTTTTTAATGTATTAAAAAACAAACTGAATATAGTTCTGAAACATGAATAAGTAAATATTATAACTCCTTCTTCCCCATATAAAATGAATTTATTTGTGAAATTTCTTTAGTTTTATTCTTAAGTAATAGACAATATTTTCTAGAAAAAATAGTATTTAAAAAGCAGATTACAGTCAAATTATGGTTTAGTAAAATCATACAAATCATTTCTATGCAGAAATTATAGAAATAATTAGAAAACTTGTGTGTGCTTATAAAACTTTGTTTTAATAATTATAACTGATCAAGAATCCCCTTTGGACAGTGGGATGTAGATTAAATCCATAGCTCCTACCTTCAGAGCCAGTTGAGAATATAGTGAGATTGTTCAGTCAGTAATTATGGTTTTTTGCAACTTTTAATGAGTTTCTGTAGCAAAGTGCATGGGGAGATCATTTTTTAATAATACCCTTGCTTCTGAGTGTGATGAAACTATCAGTCATATCAAACATTAACCTACTACAAACTCTTTTATGCATAAAATAGTACATTTGATGCCAGCACTTTAAATGTTGCTATGGACATCTTTGTTCCTTTCACCCTGAATAACCTTAAGCTATAAAACTGTAAAATGGACATTTGTCTTCAGCATCTAGTATTGCCCCCATTGCAGCAGTCTATTCTCCTACAGTATTAATTAGCTAATCTGATAAATTAATTCATACCATTTCATTAATTATCAGATAGACCCATTTTCTTCCTATAGCCACAGCACCATCGTTCTTACCTAACCCAAAAAAGTCACTATGATGGCAGGTAGGAAAGGGTAGCTCTCTGGCAAACTTTGAGATATTTTTATGGGGAAATTGCCCTTTAAATAACACCACATAAGGATAAGCCTTGGGAAGAAGCAATAGAACTTCATGGGAAAATAAATATTAGTTGTGAATATTTTAATGTTATTACTTTATGACTTTCTTTTGCTATAAGCTACTGTACTCCTGGCATCCTTCAACATTTATTACCAACTACATAAAATTGAAGAGAAATTGATCATGCATTACCTAAGCTCTGACTGGCATAGCTATGTGGTACCTCTGTGCCCTGACCAGGAGCAGATGGCTCGAGTCTGTGGTGGGGCCATGTCATTGCTAACACCTGCCCTGGCCTACTTTTAGTTGGAGCCTGTTAAGTAGGACAGCCAGAAAGAGAGGCAGAAGCCTCGCCATATTATGCAAGCTTTGAAGTTTGCTGTTAGAGGCAATAACAAAGTAAAAACTAAAATACAAAAAATATGAACAACAAAATGCCAGGCAATGTTTAAACAAGTTCTAGAATTTGTAATGATCCCTTCTTTATCAGATTGGTTCACTTGAGGCTTTTTTTCTTTTTGTAAATTCTTTTTCTGTAAGATTACTTCTCCCATTTATTAATTATATAAGTCAATGAGAAATTGTATTCGAAATTTAAAATGTTTATTTACATATAGTCTTCGAAGAAAAATCAGTTTAGTTGCTTTAGGCTCCCTTACTATTAGTTGCATTATTTTAGAATGTTGTATCCTTAGAGTAACATAATTATACTTAAGAAAAGCATGTTATGTTATAATAATAGATGAATAAGTAATAATTATATCACTTATTATAACCTGTTTATAATTTGTAGTTAAAAGACTTTATTTGCTGTTAGACAATTGAGTATTTTTAAAGAGAAAGTAGATGGATTCGGTAGCATATAAATTAGGCAAAATTAAATCATGTTATTATGATAGAGGAAAAGCACATTTGATAGTAAAGGCTAATTAAAATAAGCTTTAAGTGATACATTGTCTTTGTAATTTAAGTTTCTAAAATAATTAATTCACATCTCGGATCTTCATTACTGTGAAAGCCTCAAAAGTATGAATTTTTTGTATGTGTTCTTATTCTTTACGCAGTCATATATACAGATAACCCTGATACTCAATTAATTTTGAAGTTGTACATCTTACTGGAAAAGCAAAGTATGGAAATATAGTTTGTGGAGAGCTGTAAAATCAAGACTACCATGTAAAATGAATTATCTCAGGATAGCTAGCAAAACAGAGTGCCTTGCACACTATTGTGGCTTCCAAAAGAAAGAAGCGAGTTCCTGCTATTGTCTCTGTTTTGTATCTTACCATTATTCTCAATATGGCTTCTAAGTATATACATCTGGTTTGCAACTTGAAGTAGTTAGCTTTATAGTAGTATTTATTGCTCCCCTAATTTAATTTCTTACTTAGAAATACTGTCATTTCCCAAACTCTGGCTGTGTATCACATACTGAAGCAGATATTTGCAAGGACAAGTAATTTGTCTTGTATAACAGTCCAAATTGGAACATTTGAGCTAAAAATTACCCATATTTGAATTATGTGTCCTGACTACTTATAGTGTTCAGATTAGCTAGGAAGCTTTCAGATCTTCTCTCGGTCTGACTTTTGGAGGCCTAAAGTACAAAGCTACAAACATCAAATTAAAAGGACCATTTTCTTTTTACTGTTGACAGTATTACAGATCCCTCCATTTTCTCTCCCTTTTCCCCCCTTCACCCAGTCCCTTCCCCTCCCCAGGTCTTCACCACACTATAGTCTGTATCCATGAACTATGCATATGTGCATATATGTTCTCTGGTTAATATTGTCTCTTCTCTCCCACCCCTTTCCCTCTGAGGTCTGTCAATCTGTTCCATGCCTCCATGGACCTATTTTGTTCATGGGTTTATTTTGTTCATTATATTCCACAAATAAGTGATATCATGTGATATTTGTCTTTCTCTGTCTGGCTTATTTCACTTAGCATAATAATCTCCAGGTCCCTCCATGATATCGCAAAGGGTAAGAAATCCTTCTTTTTTATAGCTGCATAGAATTCCATTTTGTAAATGTACCACAGTTTTGTTTTTTTTATTTACTCATGTACTGATGGGCACCTTAGGCTGTTTCCAGATCTTAGGTTTGTAAATAATGCTGCTATGAACATAGAGGTGCATACATTCTTTCTGATTTGTATTTCTGGCTTCTTAGGATATATTCCCAGAAGTGAGATTGCTGTGTCACAGCAATTCCATTTTTAATGTTTTTGAGGAAACTCTTTTAGTCCTTCCTCTCAGCTTTACTGGTATTGTTGCTTTAAAGATTTTTTTTTAGCACTTGGTAGTTAAGCTGTTTTGTGGAGAGTGGCTATAGCATTTGGACAGGTTCAAGCCTGGGACTACTGAGAGGGCACGATCCTCTCCTGACAAAGCCACGTGCAAGTCCCAGCACAATTATAGCCAAAGGCTGTAGTTGTAAGCTTGAACCTATGGTCCAAACCTGTGCTCCCACGTGGCTGAGTGATACAGGCTGCGGGAGGTGCAGCAAGTAAACAAAGCTTGATCAGGTGCATGTAATGGAGTAGGTTCGAAACCCATGAGAATGTTGTCAAGAGCCTGGAAACTGGCTATAAAATAAAGACTCGGCTAGTAGTCTCTGGCGCTGGCGCTAGCTCTCCATAAGAGAGGGCAGCGTTCCACCCAGACCCAACTTTCTTTTCTTGTCTGCCTTTTCTTAATCCTTCACCGCCCCTTCTCAGGCTTATCGAACCTGGCTGTGCTGGCACGGAACACTGTTTCATTTATTTGTATTTCTGCATAGCCTTTAAAGACTTCTAACCGTCAATTTATGTATTGGGGAAAATATGGAAGGACCCTATTATGAATATATTGTCTGACATTTTTATTTCTGTATATTATGAATTACAGCATACATACTATCTAAACCTACCATGCAAATTGAATATTATGCTGTGTGAGTAGTTCTTTTAAGCTGTTCACATCTACACCTTTATTATTCTTTGAAGGTTTTTTCTCCTCTGGAAAAGTCACAGGCCCCTCGGTTCCTGCGACTTGGCTCTTCATTGTTATAGACAGGTAAAGAAGGTTACAAAACTCTTGTTCATTGAGAACAACATTCTACAGCTCCTGCTAAAAGATAAACATCGCAGATAAATATTTAGTGTGGATAGGAATTTGCAGATAAAGTCTTTAAAGTGTTACTAGTTAAAAGAACATGAAATCTAGCTTAGAGAAAAAAGATGTTTTTGTCTTGAACAAGTGAGGAAGTCTCATCATTTTCCCCAAATATTCACATGATGATGTTTGCCCGCCCCATACAGTCCCTATAGTTTCTGCTATGATTTGTGTGTGAAGCATCATTGGCTATAGGTAAAGATATTTACAAAAATAATTTGCTCAACCCCTTTTAATATCAAGCATGCTGCAGGTTAGTTGCTTGTTAGAAAGCCACATTTACTTTTTATTTGTTTATAAGCAAGTAAAATGCATTATAAGACACCACTATCAATTATCTTTGCTACCCAGAGAAAACTGTATTACTTGTATGGTTCCTATAAAATCAAGAAGTTGAAGTAGAAATACTTCTTGGGGATGATTTTTAGTAAGGACATTTAAGATACACTTGAATGGTTAATCTTGCTATTATCAAAGAAGATACTATTTTTTTCTGTTATAACTAATATCTTTAGCTATATTTATGCAAATAACTGTGTTCTTTGATTGACATTGGAAATATATACCTGTATCATCTCTATTGTCTGCTAGTAAAAGGTGCTGTCAGTTCACACATTTAGTAAAAAATATTGGACAAAAGTGAAAACCCCTGCAGACTCGATCTCAATTACACATTCAAAGCTGCCATCAAAGTGTGTTTGGAATATTGCAGATGTATTTTTTACAGAACTTTCAAGAACATTATATGAGACATTATTCATGGTGGACTGAATTAAAACATCAATTGAAATATAAATAAATACAATCATTCACTTTTACAAAGCCTAAAACAGGGTTCCATCCTGACTCACTCAACATTAAAGTTGTGATACAAAGAGCCTGGGTCCCATCTGCTCCAAGTAGATGGCCCTCAAGAGTCATTAAAATTATCTTTTTGAAATTGCAGCTCAGCAAGAGCAATCGGTTTTGTGCATCCAGAACTTATCCAAATGCCCATCTGCATGTCCTTTTAAGAAAGTAGTTCAACAGAGGAAGTGCTGGCTCCTTGGGGAAATCATTCTCTCCTCAGCCTGCATATGCTGTGCTACAGTTAATCAGGCAAACTCCATTGATGTCCCTGGCACTGGGGCGGGATTGAATATTTAACAAGCAAATGCTTCTTAGCCCAGAAGACAAACAGTTCAAGAGATTTGGGACTTAAAAAAAATATATCAAGTTAAATCAAAAGCATTTTGTATTTGTTCTTCTGAAAAACAAATGAACAGATGATTGGAATGTGAAAATGGCTTGACAATTTCTTTACTACTCTGACAAATTGTATGCAATTGCTGTACAGGTTTCAGTAGCTAAATCATAAACCAAAGGGAAAAAAGTGGTTGTTTTTCAATCAGATCATAGTAAGCTGACTTCTTTTGCATATAACAAATGTATGTTATATAAAAAAAAATTAATCCAAAAGCATGGGAGAGCCCAAATGAGTTACATATGTGAGATCAATAAACATCATCTATACCTATATCATCTGTTTTAGTAAGGCGGCAAAAGCATCTATACTAATGAAAGGGTAATATGCTAATTAGGGCAGACATCTTCTGGACAACCATCCGGACGTCCTTCCAGACAAAGCCGCAGCAGCTGCCTGAGGCTCAGGCAAGCCACAGATGGCGGCTGCCTCTGCCCAGGGCCAGCCCGAGGCTCAGGCAGTCATTGCGGCCGCCAGTGGCAGCAGCAGCTGTGTGTTGGGGGCAGCGCCTTCCTCTGATCGGCTAGGTTGCCAGAGGGAGGCCAGACTGTGGCTTTGGCTGGGGGCCAAGGCACAGGTGGTTAGGGGCGATCAGGCCAGCAGGGGGGCAAGGTAGGGGTGATCAGGCTGGCAGGGGGGGCAAGGTAAGGGTGATCAGGCTGGCAGGGGGGGCAAGGTAGGGGTGATCAGGCCAGCAGGGGGCCAGTTAGGGGCAATCAGGCTGGCAGGCAGGCAGGCAGAGGGGTTAGGGGCAATTAGGCAGGCAGGCAGGCAGGCAAGCAGTTAGAAGCCAGCGGTCCTGGATTGCAAGAGAGATGTCTGTCTGCTGGTTTAGGCCTGATCCTGGGATCGGGCCTAACCCGGCCATCGGACATCCCCTGAGGGGTCCCAGATTGGAGAGGGTACAGCAGGCTGGGCTGAGGGATCCCCTTCCCTTGCATGAATTTCTTGCACCAGGCCTCTAGTTACTAAAGAAAGGAATAGGGTTTACCAGTGCACTGCTTCTAGTAAATACTGCACTATTTTTTATTCTCCGTTTATTTCCTCTCTAAAGAAGAGGCTGACCCAACTTAAATCAAAATATCAGTCTCATATATCATCTTGCCTTTCTCATTTATCTTAATTCTCCTTTCAGAATCTGGGATAAACCAGATTTAGTAGTTCTGAGGCAGCCAACATAAGCTAGCCTTTTGTATCCTGTCCAGATTCTCCAGTTATTTGTCTTTTCCATATATTTAAAACAGCATGGAAACATATTACTGTGGAAATGCAATACAACCAAGATACTGCTCACCAGGGAACACAGCTAAATCTGTCCACTTCCTGGCACATCTCCACTACTTGGCCCATCACATTAGGCAAAATGTGAGATGAATGTCCATATACACGCTCATGAATATGTCTGTATATAATCACTGCTCATGCCAAGCAAAAAGAAGTATTTTACAACTGAGTAAACTACTGAAAGGAAGAGAGGCTGTACTCTGACCTACCACAGATGGAAGAAATAGGCTTCCTATCAAATGGATTGATTTTTTAAGTGTTTTTTAAATGATGTAGCAAACATCTGGTTTTTCATGCATTCCTCTAAATTCTCATCACAGTACATCTGAAGCTTTTAAAATTACATTTTCTACTTCTTCCTTATGAAATCAATACCTTTGTAGGTATCTATCTCTCTATAGACTTTATTTCTCTTGAGGACAGTGTCCATGTCCTTCGAACCTTGTGACTTTTACATAGTACTTAGAAAATGCCTTACACAGAGCAGGAGTCTAAATAAATATTTATTGAACTAATGTTTATTGCAAAAGGTCTTAATTTCTGCCTATGTCATATACACAATGGAATCCCAGGATGACCCAAAGATTTGAGCCCAAAGAGTCATCATTATACCTTCTTCACTTGCCAGCCTATTTTTTAGGTCCAGTATGTTTTAAATCCACAGTATATGCTTTTAATTTTTTTAATATGATGGAAATGAATATGTAGATGGTCTTTTGGTCACAGAAATTTTACTGCCAATTGTTTGTAATAATTATAGGAAATTGAAATTTTAAAAAGTTGGAGGAGACAGAGCACTATCTAGTAGGCAGACTGAATTTAAAAAGACAAAAGAAAAACAAATCTGAGTTCCACCCATACTTTCTCAGAACTAAGACTCAGCAATGTTGATATTCTTTGTTTCCCTTCTCCAAACAAGAGTAACTTTTATTCTTTTTTTATCTATATGAAACAAAAATTGTAAGAGTCGCCACTCGATTCCCTAGTAATTTGGGGCAACAGGCATTGTTTAGGTTTCTGGCACTCTCTGTGTTTGTTTGTTTTGTTTTGTTTTTTGTTTGATTTTGCCTGAAGGCAGGGTTCTTCAACCCTGTGAATATCCTCAGAGTTCACAGAGTGATTGATGGTAAAGGACAGCTCACCCAGGGACAGCAGAGAGGGCTGCCCATCGCCTGCAGGACTGTTGTAAGTGCAGAAATAGTCTCCCCTCCTTAAGTGAAAAAGCCCATGGAGTGACACCCACCCACCATCTTTTCTTTACTCTATCTGGGACTCTGGAAAATTTGTTTCTCTATCATTTATGAAGAAATACATATATGTATCAGAAGAGCAAGCCAGCATAGAGAAGGAAAATGTAGGCCCAGAATGAGTACCAAGAAGAAATATTCATGCCCTAACCAGTTTGGCTCAGTGGATAAAGCATTGGCCTATGGACTCAAGGGTCCCAGGTTCAATTCCAGTCAAGGGCATGTACCTTAGTTTCGGGCACATACCCAGTAGGGAGTATGCAGGAGGCAGCTGATCAATGTTTCTCTCTCATAGATGTTTCTAACTCTCTATCCATCTCCCTTCCTCTCTGTAAAAAATCAATAAAATATATTTTAAAAGAAAAATAAATATTCATAAAAAATCCTTAGACATTTCACAATTTTCATTCCTTACTACAGAGAGGCAAGCTATTCCTTACGGAAGGTTCTAAGAGCTGAGTGTATCTTTCTTAAAAGCCCTGTTGTCTGCTAATCTCACCTACTTCCTATAAGAATTACAACATGGCATGATTAGGGATCTCAGACTCCATGTAAGCTTTCCAAAGTCACAAAGAATAACACTCTGCCTTCTATAGAACCCTCAAGTCAGCCAACCTCCCCATTGTCACCACCATTCCTTAACAGCCACCTCATTGTTTCTGGTTATAACAATTTAATCATCTCCTAATTGGTCTCCCTTTCTACTATCTCCATAGAATATTCTAGACATCCCACAAAAAATATTCACACAAAAATCATACCCATGCCTTCTATTTTGTGCCAATGTGGCATTCCTCTGCCTCAAATCACTCTATGACTCTTGGTTGCCTTCAGGAAAAAGTCCTTGGATGGCCAGGATTAAGTTGTGGTCTACCATTATATTCCCAGTGTCTGCAGTGCCTGGAGCAATATTTTAGCCCATGATGAGGAAGAAAGGAAGAGAGGAAGAACAATGATAAATAGATACACAGATAGGTAGATCACTTCCAATGGAAAGGTTTGATAAATTCCTCTCCTGTCCTGTGCCCAACCTTTAGCAGGCTCTCTCATCTTTCTTTACACATACATACTTCACTTCTACCAAAAGGGAAATGTTACCTTAGATAGTGACCTGTGTGTTGAGCGTGTATGGTGGCCAAACATTCAGGAAGAAACTGAACAATTTAATCAGTCACTCAAATATTTTGTTTACAAATGCCAAACAGTGGAAATTACTGGGTGTTTGATTCTTTGTGACTGTTAAGAAGATACACATTCTCAGATATCAAGTAATATCTTTAAAATGTACTCTGTTTTTACTGATATTTTTTGTTCTAAGTTTATCACTTTAACATCCATTTATTTATTATATATTTAAATAGATACTACAAATGGGAAAAATCTACCATGGCAAGTATCAGCAATGATTTCGTTAGTTTCTTTAATTTTACTTTATAGCAAAAAAAATCTAACAAAAATAGTACTATATTTCTTGTTTCCATTATTTACCTTATGGACATTGATTTTATGTTTAATCCTTTTTTTCTAAAATTTTAAAAATTAAAATTTTTGCTTTTCTAGGGGTAATCCCAGAACTATATATTTGTAAAATCCTAGCTTTCACTTTCAGTTTTCCTAATAATTATATTAATGAGGTTTATATCTTGTAGAGGGAAAACACTTTTTGTAATTGAAATTTTCATGTAAGAAAACTGTTTCACCAAACATGTTCTATTATCTGCTTCTTTTGAACAATAAAACTGTCCTACAATAATATAAGGCAAAAATACTTCAGTAGGCCCACTTTTTTTTTAGAGTAGCATTTTCCTGCTTAAATATGCTAATTGCCATAAATTCTAGTTCTTTCTCTTCCTGTGGTGTTAGTTTGTCAGGAAATGAAATATAAAATTCTTAGATATTTTAGATAACTTTCTATGAATCCTCTATTCTTTAGACATTCTTTGGAATGAATTAATATATTTGAGTGACTATTTTTTAAATGTTCTCTTGTTACTCAGTGGTTTAAAAAAAATATGCCTTACTCAGATCAGAGGTAGACATAGCAGGGCATCTTAGCAAATAATTTGTATCTTTTTACATTGCTGTTTTTAGTTACTCTTTTTTTTTCCAGAAAGACCTAATTTTTATTTATTTTTATTTTTTTCAATTACATTTGACATACAATATTATGTTAGTTTCAGGTGTATGATCCAGTGATTAGACATTTCTATAACTTTACAAAGTGATCACTCTGATAAATCTAGTACCGATCTGACACCATACATAGTAATTACAATACTATTGATTATATTCCTATGCCGTACTTTACATCCCCATGACTATTTTACAACTATCAATTTGTACTTCTTAATCTCTTCCCTTTTTTCACCCATTGCTCCAACCGCTCTCCCATCTGGCAATCATCAAAATGTTCTCTGTGTCTATGAGTTTGTTTCCATTTTGTTTGTTTGTTTGTGTTGCTTTTTAGATTCCACATGTAAGTGAAATCATATGGTATTTGTCTTTCTCTGTCTGACTTAATTCCCTTAGCATATTATCTTCTAGGTCCATCCATGTTGTTGCAGATGGCAAGATTTCATTCTTCCTTGTGGCTGAGTTATATTCCATTGTATGTATGCACCACTTCTTCCTTTTCCTTTCATCTATTGATGGACACTTACATTCACATCTTGGCTATTGTAAATAATGTTGCAATGAACATATGGATGCATGTGTCTTCTTGAATTAGTGTTTTGGGTTTATTCAAATAAATACCCAGAAGTGGAGTTGCTGGGTCCTTCTTTGTCTCTTGTTATAGCCTTTGTTTTAAAGTCTATTTTGTCTGGTATAAGTATTGCTACCCCAGCTTTCTTCCCCCATGCCCCTTTCCCATTTATATGAAATATCTTTTTCCATCTTTTTTAATTCCAGTCTCTGTGTGTCTTTTGATCTGATGTGAGTCTCTTATAAGCAGCATATGCAAGGGTCTTGTTTTGTTATTCATTCAACGACCCTATGTCTTTTGGCTGGATCATTTAATCAACTTACATCTAAAATAACTGTTGATATATAGTTATTGACATTCTATTCATCTTTTTTCTTCTTCTCAAAGAGGAATCTTTGATATTTCCTGCAATAGTGGTTTGGTGGTGATGAACTCCTTTAGCTTTTTCTTGTCTGGGAACTCATATTTTTTATTGCAGAATAAAATAAAATATCTACACTAATAAAAGAGAAACATGCAAATTAACCATCACTCCACTAGCCATGCCCACCAGCCAATCAGGAGCGAGTATGCAAATTAGCCCAACCAAGATGGCGGCTGGCCACAGAGCAAGCAGGAGGCTTGGGTTGCCCCCGGCGATGGAGGAAGCCAAGCTTTCTGCCTGCTCTGGCCGGCCCTGGGCTCCGCTGAAGGCTACAAAGTTTCAATTATAGAAGATAAATAAATCCCAGACCCAGGGCCTCCTCTTGGGTCACCGGGGGGCGTGGCCAGCCTGAAAACCACCACAGGCCCCTCGCCCAGGCCACCCCATGTCCCAAGGGAACCCCCCACCCTGATCCGGGACACCCTTCAGGGCAAACCAGCCGGCCCCCACCCGTGCACCAGGCCTCTATCCTATCTAATAAATGAGTAATATGCAAATTGACTATCACTCCAACACACAAGATGGCTGCCCCTATGTGGTCAAAGATCCTGCCCCCATGTGGACACAAGATGGCTGCCACAAGATGGCCAGCAGGGGAGGGCAGTTGGGAGGGACCAGGCCTGCACGGGAGGGCAGTTGGTGGCGATCAAGCCTGCAGGGGAGGGCACTTAGAGGTGACCAGGCTGGCAGAGGAGGGAAGTTGGGGGTGACCGGGCCTGCAGGGAAGGGCAGTTGGGGGTGACCAGGCCTGCAGGGGAGGGCAGTTAGGGGTGACCAGGCCTGCAGGGGAGGGCAGTTAGGGGCAATCAGGCTGGCAGGGAGCAGTTAGGCATCAATCAGGCTGGCAGGGGAGTGGTTAGGGGGTGATCAGGCTAGCAATCAGAAGTGGTTAGGGGCAATCAGGAAGGCAGGCAGACGAGCAATTGGGAGCCAGCAGTCCTGGATTGTGAGAGGGATGTCCCAGATTGGAGAGGTTGCAGGCTGGGCTAAGAGACACACCAACCCCCACCCCCGTGCATGAATTTCATGCACTGGGCCTCTAGTATGTATATATTTTGACTTATTCATAGAATATATTAACTTATTAAGAAATTGTACTCAGTAATTTATTCACCACATGTTTCAGCTCACAATGATTTTCACTTTGTTCCCCCTGTATAGGGTAACTACAGTGTCCAGGATTCTCCTAGTCCAACAGCTAGTCCTTCAGGGTTAACTCAGTTAACATTAGAGAGCATGCTGGGAACGGCTACAAGGTGGACAAGTAAAGAATATCTAAAAAGTGCCTACACAGAAGCAGAAGCATCAGAAAGCCAGAATTTCTTGGTGCAGCAGACAGACAGAAACAACTTTCAACCGAGTTTGGTGCCTGTGCCATGCCTTTCTCCCCCTGGAAGAAGCAGTGAACCCTCTCAGAATGCTCCAGATCCCATTATCAAAGCAAAGGACCCACCAGCCCATCAAGTGCCAGCTTCAGTGAACAAAGCCTCCCTGAAGGAAATCTCAGAGGAGAAGCTGAGACCGATTCCTGGAGTAGCAGTAAGTGGTTCCACCCTGGTTTACATATGTGGGCGCCCATCCTGCTGTGTTCTGTTCCGTTCCACTCTGCACACATTCTCAGCAGTATCTATTTTTCATCATTTGGGTGATCAGTAATGTAGTTGCTTTCCTATTCAGATGTGTTTTAGCTCACTAACAGCAGCTGTTAAAGAGTATTGCACATCCCAATGATAATAGAATGCCTCATGTTTTTAATGAGTAAGATAATTATCATAATAGTTATTTTTTTATTTCCCAGTTACTTCTCATTATTTTAGTCATCACTGCTTGCAAATTATAAATGAAGATCTTATTTTTGAGCCAAAGGCTTGCCAGTAAAGTTGACAGATTTTCAATAACAATCTACATTAGGAGCCATAAAAACATCATTATTCTATTCACTTTGCAGCAGTTCCCCAAATAATAAATGGTATGAGTGAAGGTTAACAGTAAAGCAATGTCATTGAATAAATCCCTAGGCTAGTTTGGTGGCCATCTTCATGTCCATCAGATTGATTTTTTTCTTCCTGTGTTGTCCTTTTCTACCTTCAGTTCCCCCGTAGCTGCACTTAGAAACCAGAGACTATGCAGGACAGATGACACTTATATTCCATTTTCTAAACATTAAAGAGTGTTTCTCTTTGTCATGTCCTAAGTATTCCAAATATGTTAAAATGTAAAGCTTTGATTCAATTATATTCTAAGCAATTTAGAGTGGATTAATTATTACCTAGCATAGGTAAGACACATATACATCATCAGCTATAAAATAGAAATAGCTGGTATTTCTTAAACATTTACCACATGGGAGTCATTGTACCAAGCCTTTTCCATGAAGCATTCCATTTAATCCTCACGATGACCCTGAGAGGGAGAGACTGTTATCATCCCCTTTTTTTCAGATGAGGAAGCTGCAGTTTGGAATAGTTACACAGTTTTTTCAAGGACAGCAGTTGGTTTGAGAGTCACAACTTGAAGCTAAATTTTCTGTGTCTAGAACTACTGGCTGTGGCCACCATCCTATTCTGCATAAACATGCACTAAGTCATAAAAGCAATCGTCTCTCTTTAAGAAACATCCAAAAATAAAACAAATGAACTTTCCCCTTTTTATTTCTTATGCTTGTGTGCATGTTTGTATGTGTGCGTGTAAAAAAATAGTAAATTGCCCTAACGGGTTTGGCTCAGTGGATAGAGCGTCGGCCTGCGGACTGAAGGGTCCCAGGTTCGATTCCAGTCAAGGGCATGTACCTTGGTTGCGGGCACATCCCCAGTAGGGGGTGTGCTGGAGGCAGCTGATCGATGTTTCTCTCTCATCGATGTTTCTAACTCTCTATCCCTCTCCCTCCCTCTCTGTAAAAAATCAATAAAATATAAAAAAAAAAAAGTAAATTACTTAACCTAATAAAAATGGATTTTTATGGTGATTTCAGATGAAAGTAGTCAGTAATATTTTTGCATGTTTTATTTTTGAAAATATTTCTAAAACAAATGTTCTTGTTCTCTCTGTCATTTTTTCTTTGGCTGTGCTAATGATTGGAATGCAGCCAATAACTAACCTTAGAGATTTATTCTACAAAGTTGGGCTGCCAAAAACAGAACCAGAGCAAGTCTTGGAGGAGCATTCCACTCCATTTTCTCCCTAATTTCTTTGCCTCCACCTTCCATTAGGTAGAATCTGTCATCCTATATATCCCAAAGGTTGCTTATTTCCATTTTTTTAAATCTTCCTGTAGAGATAAAATCAGAGCATCACAATCAGCTTGGGGACTTGGGCACAAATGGACTTTAAGTACCTGGACACTCAGCAAGTCCACTGCCTGAAAAATAGTGCTTTCTGATAATACCAGGGAATAAGGGAGGGAGCAAAGGGGCTGAAGTTTGGAGAGAGAGCAGGAACTTGCCCTCCCATTCTCTTCGTTTAAGAAGCTTTTAGGATAAGACAGTTTCCAGAAGTCATTTGCATTATTTCAGGAGCGCTTTCTTACAGCCACGCACTGCAAACTTCACAGCATAAGCCTGACCCGTGTCTGCTCTGCTCAAGAGCCCTCTGAGTTGGTACTAGTCCATTTTACAGCCACAAACCCTAACAGCAGTGGCTTCAGAGAATGAGAGGGAGAGGAGCTTTGTCTCTGATGAGGGGATAGAGGCACAAAGGCATTGCTTCCCATTTGTGCAGAGAGCTTTGACCTCAGTGTCAACATTCAGACTAATAAAGTTTGATCTCTAACAACCCACAAAATCACTACAATCTATGGCTCAATTTGTGAATGTGATCATTTCAGTTTAATAGGATATAGAATTATTGAAGGCCTAGGGTGGTCTGCCCCATTTCGGAGTGAGTTTACAAGGAAAGTGTAGTGCTCTTCCAGAGACACCATTTAAAAGGAAATTTGAGGTCATAGTGAAGGGGTCCTAATGAGCAACATTCTCTCCACTTGATGTTTGCAGGTAAGAATCTGTGGAAACAAGTGTCCTCTAAAGAGTGTCATGTGTGTTAGTTCCACAGAGGGATTTTCAGTCCCAGATCCCAAAAACCCATAGGTTTTTATGGACTGCTTTACTAAGATTTAATTCTCACAATATAGAATTTAGTCTTTTCTTAGTATATTCACACAGTTGTGCCACCATCACCACTATCTAATTTTAAATCATGTCATCACCCCCAAAAAAACTTCATACTTATTAACAGTCCCCCTAAACTCCTGGAAACTGCCAGTCTACTTTTTGTATCTATGATTTTGCCTATTCTGGACATTTCATGTAAGTGGAAGCATGGCCTTTGTGTCTGACTTCTTTCACTTAGCTTAAGTTTTTCAAGTTCATCCATGTGGTGGCAGGTTTTCCTTTTTATGCCTGAATAATAATTCATTATATAGATATGCCGTATTAGATTATTCATTTATTAGTTGGTAGACATTGGTTGTTTCCACTTTGGAACTATGTTATGAATTATGCTGCTATGAACATTCATGTGCAAGTTCTTGTGTAGGCATGCGGTTTAGTACTCTTGGTATATACCTAAGGGTAAAATTGCTGGTCCATCAGGCACTTTACATTTAACTTTTGAGAAACTGCCAAACTGTTTTCCAAAATGGCTGTGCCATGTTATATTCCCATCAACAATGGAGGGGTCCAATTTCTCCATATCCTGGACAATACTTCCGACTGTCTGTCTTTTTATTTAAGCCTTCCTGTGGAGTGGTGTCATTGTGGTTGGGGCTTGCATTTCCCTGATGGCTAAAGATGTTGAGCATCTTTCATGTGCCTATTAGCCATTTATATATCTCCTTTGGAGAAATGCCTATTCAGATCCTTTGCCTATTTTTAAACTAGATTATTGTCTTTTTATTGTTCACTTGTAAGAGTTTGGATACAAGTTCCTTGTCAGTTATATGATAAACAAATATTTTCCATTCTGTAAGTTGTCTTTTCATTTCTTGATGGTGTCCTTTGAAGCACAACAGTTTTTAATTTTGATGAAGTCCAATTTATCTATTTTTTTCCCTTCAGTTGTTTGTGCTTTTGATGTTATATGTAAAAAATCCTTGCCTAATCCAGGGTCATGAACATTTTCTTCTGTTATTGTCTAAGAGTTTTATAATTTTAGCTCTTAAATTTAGTCTTATGATCCATTTTTAGTTAATTTTTATTAGTTAATTATTTTGAAAGTTCAGCTACATTGTTTTGCATGTGGGTATCCATTTGTGCCAGCACCATTAGTTGAAAGACTTTTTTTTTTATTGAGTTGTCACCCTTTTTGAAAATCAGTTGACTATGCATGCCAAAGTTACTTCTGACCTCTCAATTCTCTTTTGTTGATCTGCTAGAGACCTGGTGCACGGAATCATGCATCGGTGGGGCCCCTTGGCCTGGCCTGCACCCTCTCGCAATGTGGGACCCCTCGGGGGATGTCGGACTGCTGATTTCAGCCCCATCCCCACAGGCCAGGCCGAGGGACCCCACCAGTACATGAATCCATGCGCTGGGCCTCTAGTATGCATATAAGATCTTTGGTTTATCTCTTCCTGCTCCTCCCGCTCTCCCCTTCCCTCTGAGATTCATCAGTCTGTTCCATGTTTCCATGCCTGTGCATTGAGCATCTGTTCCCTGGTGGTCAGTGCACATCATAGCTACTGGTCAAACGGTCACTTAGGCTTTTATATATGTATCGATATGACTATCCTCATGCAGTACCACACTGCCTTAATTACTACAGTTTTGCAGTAGGCTTTGAAATCAGGAAGTATTACTCCTCCAACCTTATTCTTCCTGATTTTGTTTGGCTGGGTCCCCTGCATTTCCATATGAACTTGAGGATCAACTTGTCAATTTCTGTTTTTAAAAAAGGCAGCTGGAATTTGGGGAATATTGCCATCTTAATAGTAAGCCTTCCAATTCATGGGATGTTTATTTATTTGGGTCTTTCATTTCTTTCAGCAATGTTTAGTAGTTTTCAGTGTACAAGTCTTGCACTTGTTTTGTAAAATTTATTAAGTATTTTATTCTTTTTGATGCTGTTGTAAATTGGATTGTTTTCTTAATTTTATTTTTGACTTGTTCATTGCTAGCTTGTAGTAATACAGTTGTTTTTTCTATTGATTTTCTATCTTGCTTCCTTGCTGAACATTAGTTCTCTCCATGTTTTTGAGAATTCCTTAAGAGTTTCTATATATAAAATCATGTTGTTGCAAATATAATTCTACTTTCTTTCCCATCTGGATCTTTTTTCTTTTACCTAATTGCCTCTACAAATGGATTTAATTTGAATGGAAAACTTTTCTTTCTTTCAAGATATTTAAGACTTAATACTTTGACTAGTGTGGCTCAAGAATTAAATTCTAACACAGACATGATCAGCTCAGACATGCTACAAGGATTCTACTGGTATGACTCATAGGAAATGTACTAATGCAGAAAGAAAATTTTGAGAGTTATCCTGGGACTAGAAGTCCATCTAATAATATTAATGCAGGTGTGAAGTTATCTTGGTTGACTAGCGGTAGTCCCTTTATGTAGAGCGCTGACGGGTTCATGGCAGTTTCTGCCACCTAAGCTGGGCCTGCAAAATAAAGGACCTCCAGGTGGTGGGATACAGCTATTCTGGTTCCACTCCTGGGATAAGTAAGAACATCTCCTCTTCCGTTAACAGCTATCAGGCAGACATTCTCCCGGGTGCTAGAGATATTCTGACCAAGACAATAAGGCCCGTCTCCTCAGGGGACTTATCTCTGTTGGGAGTTACAGACAGTAACAACCAAATACATAAAATGATTGTAAACTATGTAAAGGTGTAGGGGGGAAAACCAGGGTGATGTAATAGAGTGGCAGAGTTGGGCAGAATGGTGGTACTTTAGGTCTCAGGTAACATTTGGGTTGAGATGTAATTTAAGAAGAAGCCAGCTCTGTAAAGAACCTGGGAACAGTGCTTTAGACATCAGGAACAGTAAGTAGAAAGCTCCTGAAATGGCATTTTTGAGGAATAAAGTGGGTCCATGGTAACTGGGATATATGGGCATGGAGAAAATACAAGAGGATGAGGTCAGAGGTAAACAGAGCCCAGAGCACATAAAGTGAGGAGGGTGGCCTTTATTCCGAGTCTTTGAAAGGTTTTAAGCAAGCAATGGCATTACATTCAAAAAGTCTCCTCAGAGCACGAACAGAAGCAAGGAGAGCAGTTGAGGCATCACTCTGATAGTTCAGAGTAGAGATGAAGAGAAGTGGCAGATTACTGGCATATTTGAGAGGTAGGACTGACAGGATTTAAGGAAGAGGAAACAGGAAGAATCGAAGATGACATTAGGTTCGGAACTTGAGCAACCAGAGGGGTGGATGGTCATGTCATTTATTGGGCTGCAGATCACTGCAGGCAGATCTGAGCCTCCACTTAGCCATCAAGGTGCTGCAATCAGGAATTATAAGTGGACATCCCTGAGCTCCGGCAAAGTGCCAGCATGAAGCAACTTTATGATAAAGGAAAATTAAAGGCTCTTACCAAAAAAAAAAGAAGAAGAAGAAGGTACAGGACAACTGTCTTTCTAATCCCCTGATATGGAGGATACTAGTAATTCTTAAAGAATGCTTACTGAAATTGATTTGCTAACTGCTTGGTAAATTCTTCCTTACAATGTTTTATTCATATTTTAATAGAGTTCAAATATATTTTTAAATATATTTTATTGATTTTTTACAGAGAGGAAAGGAGAGGGATAGCTAGAAACATCGATCAGCTGCCTCCTGCACACCCCCTACTGGGGATGTGCCTGCAACCAAGGTACATGCCCTTGACCAGAATCGAACCTGGGACCCTTCAGTCCGCAGGCCAAAGCTCTATCTACTGAGCCAAACCAGTTGGGGCAAGTTCAGATATTTTTAATTAAGAAAGAAGTGCAGCCCTCTGGGTAATACTGCAACATTGTAGATAGCTGGTAATTCAAATTTTCCACATATATAATTGCATTCAAACAATTTTGAGTGAATCATTTTAAACCTACAAATGTCATTATGTGCATCTTTAAACAAACAAACAAAAAAGATGTATATACAGGCTTTATGGCTCCAGAAAAAGTTTGAGCTTATGGAAAAATGGTTATTTTCATAATGAAAAAATAAGCTACCAATTACAAATCCAGCTATTCTCTGTAGGGGGGGGGAATAAAGATCTGACTTTTTATAGGAAAAAAATTATAAAATGATTCATATAGAACTTTTGACTTTAATTTTCACATTTCCATTTTTGAAAATCAAAACTGAACTATAGGAGGACACTTTTAAAGATATCTTAGGCCATGGAATAATGTTTTCCCCTTAATCATCAAGCACTTTACTTTGTGGTTTGTTTGTTTTTTAATTTATCTTTATTGTTGAAAGTATTACAGATGTTCCCTGTGTTGTTGGTTTTTTTGCCCATTGGCCCCCTCCACCCTGCACCCACCCCACCCAGGCTTCCACCACACTATTGTCTGTGTCCATGGGCTATGCATATATGCATCTAAGTTCCCTGGTTCCTCTCTCCCCACCCACACCTGCCTTCCGTCTGAGATTGGACAGTCTGTTCTATGCTTCTATGTCTCTGGATGTATTTTGTTCATCAGTTTATTTTGTTCATTAGATTCCACATACGAGTGAGATCATGTGATACTTATCTTTCTCGGACTGGCTTATTTCGCTTAGCATAATACTCTCCAGGTCAAACAATTTACTTTGGATAATGAAGAAGGATGAGTTTCACTGCCTTCTTGAGGAACTTGAGCCCAGTAGTGGAGCAGGACATATTTATCATCATATTTTTAAAAAGTAATAAAAGTTTACTCCTCTATGCAATTGGTGTTCTACAAAGTTAGAGAAAAGTGAATTTGTAAGTTATTTCAGAATTTTTAAAGCATTGTTCCACTTATATAAAGTTCTGTGTTTTATAGGGCATATAATACTCTTTGTTCAAAGGGAAGCCATCTGTCTTCCTTTGAATTTGCCACTCAAGTATGCCTTTGCAGCTGTCATTCCAACAATACTCCATTGTTTGAAGAATTCATAAATGTCTTTCTGACCCCTGACTTGCTTTAGCTACAACAATACTGCATTGTTGCAAAACACCTGCTTTGGGTCCAGTTGGCCTGTGTATTATTCACATGCTCATTGCCCTGGCCCAACGGTGCAGGTTTTCTTAGGGGTGACTGTCCCTCCTTCAGCAGCTTCCACCCCAGGTGCTCACTGGCCTCATGCTGCTCTGGGCCACCTGGTGTGCAGCTTTCCCCTCAGGGCCTTCCCCAAATAGGATTCTATGTCAAGTGTATCTACATTTTCATTCTTTAAAACCAAGAAGTCAAGAGCAGTGGACTTCCTGGTTTAGAGCAGCAGCTCAAATCAGACACACCTGGATTAGAGTCCTGGTTTGTTTCTTCGTACTTAAGTGACCTTGGACATATTTCTTAACCTCTTTAAGCCTCAGTTACCTTATCTATAGACTTGGAGAAAATGATACTTATTCCATAGGATTGTTGTATTAAATGACATAGTACATGTAGAACACTTAGCCCATAATCCAACAGGATATTTTCTTCTATCTATTTGAGTAGTTAGAAGTAATCAGTATACCTGGTGTGCTGACACAAATGAAACCTTTTCAAATTTAGTAAAATTCCATGAACTGGTTCTGGGTACTGTTCAGTAAGTGCTGACTATGTGTGCTTCCTCTGTTTATAAATTAATTGAATGCTAACGTCAGAGTGAATTAATGGGTCAGTTCTGCCAGATTACACATTGGTATTTTCTCAGGGGTACCCTGAAGAGAGAAAAATATTCAGAAGCTGGACATGATGTCTCTTCAGTCATTCCATAGAGACCACCCTCGGTGTGCCAACCATGTTCCCGGAGCTCAACTGTAGATGGGTGCCGGAAACCAATTACTGTTTCACTAATAGAGAGATGTGGACAGGAAGCCAGGAAGGCTGTCAACAACATTAAATTGCTCTAACCACTCACCCTTTAGATTAAACATTGTTGGCTGAAGCAGCCTCCACCTCTGTTTATCTTGTGTATATTTCTGTTATTTCCTGCCTAAGGTGTTTTCCCCATAGCCTCAATAAAAGGGATAGCAGGGCCAGAGCAGAGGGTAGTTTCTCCCGCTAGAGTTGGACTACCGCCTGGCCCCTCATATCGCCAAATTAAATTTCTTCTAGTCTCTTTTCATTTGTGGGCGGCCCTTCTCTAGAACTCGAACCCTGAACCGGAACCCTGGACCACGCGGGACGTGGATAGGGGATCCCACAGATGGGTAGCTTTGGGATTGATAGAGTGAATTGAACTTGGGCAGGACTAGTAGCATTTCATAAACCATATTAACCATGGTAGGAATGTTTTGTTTATTAAATTGGACACTCCTACCAATTAATAGCCTTTGGAAAAGAGTCTGATATTTGAAGTTTTCTCAAAACTGCACTTTTTTTCTCTGAAAAACAAGGTAATTATCTCAGTTTCATCTGTCAGTGTACTGCTGGGCATATTGCTGAAGCTATAGAATTTGGTAATCAAGTAACAATTGTGCTACTAATTAAGAATTGGCATTAAGCATAGAAATTTCTCAGGTGGAACTTGCTCCTGGCCTTCTGCCTTCTTTTTGAATATTTTCAATCCAAACTCCTACTGATGCTATTGAGTGGTGTGTTTTTTTCCTTTCACTTTCTTTGTGCCTAGTGTCTAATTTAGTTGTTGACCAAGGCAAAATGGTCTAGAGTAGAAGTATGTTAAAATAATCTAAGATGGAATTATGGTCCAAAATTTGGTCACTGATAGAGAATTACAGATGTCATCCAGACATTTTGATGTCTTCGTTTCTGAGCAGCTAGGTATGCAAGCAATTTCAAGTTCTCAAAAGTTTCAGGAATTGTAGATAGAGAGACTTGACAAAATTTAAGAGACTATCAGAAGTAGGGATCAATGAAAATGCATTGGTTATTTAGCCAACACACTCTAACATTTCACTGTCAGTTCTCCAGTATTCTGATGCATCCTACTAATCAAATGTTTATTGAAGAAATCCATCGTCTTTGGTGTCTTGCTTTTCCTAATTTTAAATAGCAGCAAGTCAGACTTACCATTTTCCCATTTTAAGTAATAGACACTAGACTGAGTATTTCCTAAATACATCGAGATCAAAGTCTTTGGTTAAGAATCTTGGTGGTGGTTAAAGATCTGGGGTACTTGCCATGTGCTAGGCCCTCTACAAAGTGCCCCTCACTTTGTCTGCAGTCTCTATTTCCACCCGGCACGCGAGGCCTTACTTATTCCTGTCTGACAGACGAGGAAGCAGAGAGGCCTTAGCTTGTTCACATCTAGTAAGTGACTGAGCAGTGTCAACCCACCCCCGAATTAAATTCTGTGTTCATGTAACATCACTTCTCTTGCCACGTGCAGCTCTTCAGTATTTCAGTGTGCAGAAGCCATGCACAGGTGTTAGTCTGTCTGTCATCACTGTATCACAAGCAGGCTTTTACATTCGCAAACAGTTCAAACCCAATTGTTATCGCCTTCCCACTCAAGAGCGTCAGTTGGCTTACCTCTGCTATTTTCATTTCTATGAGAAGTCTCAGAAATTGCTTTCCTCCAGGTTCTTTAAATAATAGTTTAATCTATCATTTATTGAATGGCTACTATGCTTGTCTATGCACAAGGCTACATTCGCCTTGTAGAAGGCATATCCTTGGATATAATATAAAACCGGTTCCCTTTTATTTTACTAGCTTCCTTCCACTCTATAGCTTATTGTGAAAATCAGAGAGTGCCTTGAACTCAGAAAATAGGTGCTGAGAAATTACTAATTGTTTATCAACTCTTTTAGGTTAATAAGAGTTCAGCTATATTTGTCAGATAATCCCTCCTGAAATTAGCTCTCTGACTACCAAGGCAAAATGTATGGAAGTATATTTATTCATTTATAGGTCACAGATTAAAAGGATAGTCTATATAAATATAATAAATCAATATAAAGATCTTTTTAAAAAATTCTTCTCCCCCTGCTCCCCAAAAAAGAAGAGAGATCCACATATATGAGATAAAAAGAACTCTCTTTGCAAGGAATTTTGCCACCATTGGGTTTAATTACCTAAGAATTCTCTACCTGAGACATTCTTAAGAGAGTAGTGTGTGTCGATAGTGAAGTACAGGCTGAGTCAGAGATTGTGAAGTGTCTCCAGGTCTCAAGCTGAAATGTTTGTGAGACACATTTCAGAGGTGGCAGTGGATCTGGGTAAGCCTACCCTGTATATGCATTGACATAAAGTTGGTTCTTTCTAACAGTCTGACTCCTGATTTATACTGTGTAAATTCCATCCCTTAAGTTTAGCAAAGTTTTTCAAGTTGTGCCGTGGCTTGGTCTTTAGTTTTGATTTACCGCTTTGCCTGTTGAAACACATGCTGCAAGCTGCCATACATTGTGAATGAGCTATGTCCTCAAGGATGTGTCACTTACAGCTCATGTTGTGGCTTCTGTCTTCTCTTCATTCTTGTTGTCAGTGGGCTGCGTCCCCAATGAATCAGGACAAACGCTTGTGTGGGGTATGTAGCTCAGGAATTTAGAACAAGTCTTCATGGAGCGCTAGCTGGCAAAGAGATGCCCTGGACCACTAATTTACTATCAGCCGTTATTTAAAACATCAGCATAGAAATTAAACACTGTCTGTAAAGAGCAATAGAGAGGACATTAATCTTCAAATTAAATGCCAATTAAAGTTTAAAATTAGCTTTGGAAAATGGACTTCTACTTTTCTTGCTGTCATTTGGGAGTTCGAAAAACTTCCAAAATTTTCTAATTACAAGCATCAAAATTCTTAATAATAAATACAGATTTAAACTACCAATGGTACTGACACCCCAGCCACATGTTTTCTCACTGAGACAGCCCCAAGTAAGTGCCAATGATAAACAACTAATCACTTTTCAGGAAAGTCTTAGACTTCCGTGCTCTCGTTGGTCATGGAGACGTAAACACATACTTTGATGAAGTTTCACAAATTGAACAAGCCCTCGTGACCATCCCCCAGATCAGGAAAGAGAACAATACCGGCACCCCAGAAGCCTAATCGAGCTCCCTCCCTCTCTTCACCCGCTTCTGTCACTGTCCCCTCACAACCTACCCCTGACTCCCAAGAGTAGTTTCACAATGTATACTCTCTTGTGTCTGGTTTCTCTCACTTAGCATCTTGTTTGTGAGATTCAGTATATCACTCATTTCATTGCTTACAGTGTTTTACTGTGTGGACTCTCACACTGTCCATTCTACTATTTATGGCATTTGCAGTTTCCATTTGGGAACTGGTATCTTAGATTTTTCATAAGACTTGGGCAGCAAAGTGGAAGCCATTTGGTCTTATAAGATTTTTTATTAAATCTCTTTCATGAAGCCTTCACTGATTCTATAAGTGAACTCTCTCTTTTCTGAATGGCAGACTAACTATTTCCCTTTTCTCACATTGCTTTTTGTATTCTACTCTAACAGCCACCATCCCTTAGAGTCTTGCTATAACTTAAAAGAATTCACATAGTCAGCGATTGCTTATAGACCTTTTACTAAGAGTTGTTACATGATGTTCCCTATGCGTGGGTGTCAGGCACTGTCACGGTGCAAACCTGATTTAGAAGGAGAGGATGAGATTTTACAGGCTCCAGAATGAGAATAGCGACCCAGTTTTCTCCCAATTCTATTACACTCCCATCCTTGTAGGATAGAATGAGGTTCTTCATCTGATCTATTAACCCATGGCCATGTCTCATTTCGGCTCTATGCCACCATTGGAAACTTAGCCTTGTGTCTCCCACAGTTCCTATCTGAGGCTCACAAAACTCTGTAGGTCGATGTTTGATTGATTAAGCTAGTCTGTCTTAAAATCTTGAGAAGAGAGATCAAAGGGCCTCTAGTTGAAAGGTTATTTTTGTTTGTTGTATTTTATGATTTTGCTGGAGTTAGTTTTCCTTTTAACCATTATCAGGGTTCTGTTTTATTATTAATACTATACTTCAGATATGTGTCCTTATTTTATGCTCATTTCTTGATAGCTTTGTCCTACTAGATTGGAAGGCCTGTGAGAGCAGGGGCCATATCTTACTTGTGTTTGCATCTTCACTGTCTTAGGCTCCTAATAATGTCTTTAGAAACAAAAGGCTTGAATGGCTTCATGATGGAAGGGCTTGCGTGGAATCTGAACACAGCTGAATTATATAGCCCTGTGCCTATTACCTTGTTCCTGAATCATCTGATTGATAAAGTCTCCCCTCTTTCTTACAAGGATATTTTGAGATGAAATTGTATTATACATAGCATTTTGAGACTTTCAGAGATAGAATTACATAAAGCACTTTGCCTCTCAGCAGTTGCATAATTTAGTTAGATGACATCTTGTGGCTGAAGTCCACTTTAATGTGAAGACTTTATTGCAATCCTTTCTTTAAAAAGTGAATAATTTAGCCTTTCTGGTGATTTAGATATGGTTTAAGAGATTGCAAATCAAGAATGTATCAGGGGACTAAGTTAATTACCTGTCTCTGCCACCAGTTGCTCTACTCATGAACCTGGAGAAAGTCACTTCTTTGGCTCAGCTCAATTTTGGCTGCCCCTTCCAGGGTGTTGTCAGAATACATTATTACTGTATGACATAAAGTCATAGAAATACAGAGTTCTAAGCAAACTTAGCACCAACAGTTCCTGGCACATAACAGGGTCTCAGTAAGTATTTGTGGAATAAATTAATGGATTAACATGTCAAGCCATTTTCACCATGCCAGATTACTGCAATATTGCAGCCAGCTATTATTTCCCCAGCCTCTGCTTCATCTCTGCGGGTGGTAGAGAGAGTTCACTTCCTCTGAAGGCTGCCCATTCCGTTGGTCAATAAATTGAATTACTATCAAATGCCACTGTGGACTTCTGGGAGGCTCTGAATCTCCTGAGCACTTAGTCCGGCTGTGCTGCATCTTAGACATGTCGCTGTTGTAGTGTTGATCACAGTACATTTGAGAATAACTGTTACGCCTCCTTTCTAGACTTGAGCTCCATGAGGACAGATGTGTGTCTTACTTTTTTTATACTCCCAGCTCCCAGCATAGCACAGAATGGATGAATGAGTGGACGAAGGGGGACAGAGAAAATGGGAGGAAAGAATAATAATAACAGGAGGATATGTATTGATTGCCAACTCAGTGGTCTCCTAAGAGAATTGTACTCATGCTAGAAGATGTGCCAGGAACAATCCATTGGGCTTCAGGAAGAAAATGTTTTAACTATTTCCATTTCTTTTTTTAAGCCTAACCATTTTCATTTCAATTTTATGTGTGTTTTATACTATACATACTATTTTAATATAGTTGTACATGTGTTTAATTTATATATACCTACATATTGGAAAGTACATATTCAAACACTTGCTGATAAAAGTACAAATCATAAGTTTGAAGACCCTTAGTTTGTCAGGTACTATGCTAAGCATTTGATATACAGTATTTCATTTCGTTTACCAAACATTCCATGAGGTATATACTATGGTTCCATTTTGCAGGTGAAGAAACTAGGCACAGAGAGGTTAGGTAATTTGCCCCATCATGTACAACTGGTAAATGGTGAAACTAGGGCCCAGAATAGATCTTTCTGGCTTATCCACTGCCCCATTCTCTCTTGTTTTTCCATCCTAGCATCTGGGGTATACCTCAGGCACAGTACAGGTTGTGGAGTCAATAAATAAATGAATAGATGGGTTAATCATACCACATATTAATACCTGTTTGACAGATGAGAACATTTAGTTCCATTTCTTGCAGAAGAACAGCAACTCACTTGATCACTGTTGAGCCCAAAGTCAAGTGACTGGTCTTGTGTTCACATCTGATTACTGACTGCTCTTTTATTGAAATATAACTTTTATGCCATAAACTTCACCCTTTTAAAGTATACAATTCAGGAATTTTTCATATATTCATAAAATTCTGTAACCATCACCACAACGTAATTTCAGAACATTAGCATCACCCCAAAAAGAAACCCCATACCCATTAGCTGTCACCCTCCAATCCCTCTCCTCTCCCAAGCCACAAATCTGCTTTCTGTCTCTATGGATTTCCTCAGTCTGGACATTTCACGTAAATGGACTTATATACTCTAGGACCTTTTAACTTAGTATAATGTTTTCATGGTTTATCGGTACATCATTATTTTTTTATATCTAAATTATATTCCATTGTATGGATAAACAAGCATTCCTTCATCAGTTGATGACATGATGGGGTTTTCACTTTTTGGCTACCATGAATAATGCTGCTATGAACATTCATTTACAAGTTTTTATATGAGCACATGTTTTCACTTCTCTTGGATATATAGCTAGCAGTGAATTGCTGGGCCATGGGCCCAGGTTTAACATTTTGAGGAACCACCAAACTGTTTTCTAATGTGGCTGCACGATCTTACATTGCCACCAGCAGTGTATGGGGATTCCAGTTTTTTCGTGTCCTCGCCAACACTGGTTACTGTGTGTCTTTTGTATTATAACAATTCTAGTGGGTATGAATGGTATCCATTGTGGTGTTGACTTGAATTTCACTAATGACAGTGATGTTGAGCATCTCTTCTTGTGTTTATTGCTCCCCCAACTATTTCTTTTAAATTTAAACTATTTATATTTCCCTTTTTTTCTTTTTAGTGCTTTTCGTTGGAATATAAATTTTGTTCATCGTCTCATGATGTCTATTTTGTCCCAAGAATCTCAAAGCTATCAAATGCTCATGAACTCTCCTACTAGAGATTGCATGGCCTGGGTGTAAATCACAATGCTCATTCATATATGATGCTAACACTTAGCAATGTTGAAATTAACATTTGTTATCAAATTTGGTTTAGGCCAGAGAGAAAGGAAAGGTTTTAAAAATTCCATATGCCAGTTTCTTCCCTGTACAGTAAAATAATATTTACATTAGCCTCTAAAGATTTGTAGTACTATTCTGGTGGGGGGGGGAGGGGGGAGATTGTGCCTGACTGATTTCATGTACTAATATAGTAAAGTCCATATCAGTAAAAGTGTTTATTGTAGCTGTGAGGTCTTTCTGGCTTTCAGACCTACATGTTCCCATCTTAAGTTCATATTTTATTTGATGGCTTTTGACAGCGTTAGTCATGCTCAATCTTACTGTAAATTGAATGTATTTGGTCATAATGACAAGGATGAAATTCATCAATGTCTTATAAAGTGGACATTTTTATGGGAAGCGATTTTTCTTTTTTTTTAACTGCTTTGAATTTTTGTTTATTTGGTCAGTCCTCAAATAGTGGTTGAGCATCAGACATGGGCAGTATAGTGGGAGTAAGACAGTCTTTGTGGAGCTCATAGACCACCTGTGAATGCCAAGACCAGTTACTAACTGCAGTTATGATAGATGCTAAAAATGAATACTTTAAGCTTCTGTGTGAGCCCATAAAGTGGAGGAGCTGACCCAGTTTGTGGTTGTCAGAAAAGGCCTCCTCAAGGTAGTAACATAATTTGGGACTAAAAAATACCTCGGAGTTAGACAGCAGATGGGGCCCAGCAACTGGCATGGGAACAGGCACTAATGCAGACATTAGTGCTTTAGAGAATCTTAGTGAAGCACAGTGTGGCTGTCATGTCAGGAGCAAAAAGACAAGGTCAGGCAGGTAGGGTAGGCATCAATAAAGGCATGTTGGGCATGACCTCTGTCACTGGGGAGCCATATCAGGGGTAAGGCTGGAGCACTTGATGATAGCCTATAAAATTAAGAAAGGCGAAGTGACCCTTTGTTCTGTCACCTTTTTCCTTTCTTGGTCAGGAATATGACTGGAGAAACTACCAGCCCAGCCAGATGAGTGAATCTGAGTTGCAAATGCTGGCAAGCCTACGGCAGCAGCAGAATGATGATCTGGAGGACACGGGGGCTTCCCATGGCCTGAGTGCCTCCCAGGTGGACAACTGTAACGTCAGCATAAGTACCAGCAGTGACGACACCACCACCTGGAACTCCTGCCTGCCACCTGTAAGTCCTGGGCTTTGGTCTGTTGATTGCCCTAACAAGGAGCAAGCTCCTTCCTTACAAAGCCTCCTTGCCTGGGAAAACCAGGGCCCAACAAGCATCCTCACTATGAGCAACACTCAGAGCCCATTCGGAAATAGTCTGTCAGGTGTGGGGGCATTGACTTTTCTCAGTTGTCTTAGTTAACCTCAAATAATGCATGCTAATTGTGTGTTGATATATAAAACCACACATTGAAAGAAACAAGAATAATTTAGCTGTAGATTCTAGATGTCCCATTGCATCCCCAGCTCCTTGTACAAGCCCTGGCACACAGGAGGGTTGATATTTGTTCAATGAATGAATAAATAGGAAGAGACTATAAATATTCTAAGGATTGCTTGGATGCAAGGTCAGAAAAGAACCTTCTGTAGAAACCACAGATGTTTACTGACTCTTCCCTGCGCTTGAGGGCACGGTCGGCCTGCGGATGCTTCAGGGGCTCCTGTTTGCCCATCTGCTCCCACAGGTGGAGCGCTTTAACACGGCCCAGCATCCACACTAGGACGGCAGAGGACTCGGAGCAGCTCCAAGTCTTCCTGGTTTTCAGGTGAAGGAACTAAAATTGGCCCACCTTCCACCCCTGTCAGTGTTGGACCCCAGAGCAGAGCCCAGTGTTCTGACTGGGTCCATTCTCCACAATACTGTCCTACAGGACCTTCTGACTTACTTGGAAATACAAAGCAGAAGCTTCAACAAACAGTCTGTACAGCACAAGAACTATTGTGAAGCAGAATAATAAATCATTTTTATAATAATCATAATTATTAAGCATCTAGAGACATTTTAAGACCTGGCTAGGTCCAAGGGACATTTACATATAAGGCCACATTCAACATCAGATCAAACGTATTAAAATACACTTTAATCCAACAGTAAACGTTTTACCCAACAGCAATTTTTGAAAGGAAATATATAATTGTGTAACTTTGATTCATATTTATATGATGTATTAAAATATATAAAGATTGAGTTCTACTGTAGTTGGCAATGGATAACTTCTGTATTAAGTATTTCATTAAATATTTATTAATTTTACAATTTTCTTTTTGAATTTTAAAGCTAGCTCTTTTCCAAGTTTCCAACATCTTTGTAGATCTTAGAAATCTCAGAGGCCCCGGCACTAGGCCTGACAGGTGTTAACCTAACTTCCTCTTCACTGCTGTCCCCTGTGGCTGGGAAAGCCCATTTCCAGATGGGAAAATGGAGCCCCTGAGTAAAGTGACTCAGAACTAGTGTGGCATGACTCCTGCGTCTGAGCTCCTGATCACCATGAGCCAGTGACTTCTCCATGTGACTCACTCATCTAATGAGTGCTACCAATATCCAGCAGCAGGTGAGATTCTTGCTCTGGAGGGAACTTACAAGTCCATGGAGGAGGAATTCAAATTGGCTCTAAGGAGGTGTGTGTGTGTGTGTGTGTGTGTGTGTGTGTGTGTGTGTGTGGTAGAATGAAATGCTATTCATTTTTCATTAGTGTTCTTTTTCCTCACCTTTCCCACCTTCCAGGTTTCTCTTGCCTTAGTTGTGCTTTCATTAATTGAATGTCCAAGCATAAAGAGTATCTACCCATGCAGCAAAAATACCCTGTGTGCTGGTTGGTACTCACAGTACCCTTGCAGCCAGCACTAAAAGCATCAGTGTAAGTTGCATATTTTTGCCAATGCTATTTACAATGGAATTGAAACATTGACTTTCTTATAAAACATTCCTCGGCAGGTATTTAAACCAAAAGAAAGAAAGGGAACAGCGGCCTCCTGAACAAGCTCCTTCCATCATGAAGCAGCTTGGAGGCCAGCATTACAAAGGGCAAGCTGAGGAATGCTTATTTATGGACTGAAAAGGCTGAGCTCTCGGTTGCCCTGGATACAGTGTTCTCATCACTGTCCTGTCTGGCAAGGACTGAAGTCCTCATGCATGACAACTACTCCTCTCTAAAAGTATTTGGCCAAAAACAACATCATTGATAATGAACTTAATAACCCCTCTATTTGACCAAATGAAAAATAGAAATATTTTAGCTAGAGAAAATAATTGAAAAGCCTGCCTTTGGTATTCATAAGATGTGTTTATTACTGCATCAAGTTCAATATCAGAACTATCGCCAAATGGAAAATTACATTTCTTAATGAACTCCTGCATCTTGTTGCTCATAAAGAGTTTAAATAGCAATTTACAAGAACTATTGTGGTCTTTCTGAGAGCTCATACCTTTCTCTTTAGAAGTTGTACAGGGGCCGTGAAAAAGAACAAAAGAACTCATAACTTTATTTATCACAGTAATATCCTGCTTTTCTTGTAGCTCAGTGATGGCTACCATCCAGGCTGGCACTCAGACCAGAAACTTGGAAAACCCCTCCCCCTACTTTGGGGTCCACATCTACTTGGTCTCCAAATCCTGAGTCTCATCTCTTCCTTTTACCTCCTAACCCTCCCTACTTATACCATAACCTTGGCACTTTATTTTTTATGCAAATTCCTTCAACAGTCTCCTAATACCTCTGTATCGCCAGTCCAAGCAGCATAGCCTGAGGGATAGGAGCATCTGCTCTGAAATCATATTGCCAAGGTTCACATTCAAGCTATGACCTTGGAAAAGCACTTGGCACTGTATCTGAGACATAATAAGCACTTAATAAATTAATGTTAGTGGTAATTTTATTATTATTATTCAAATTGGTGATCTTTCTAAAGCCCAGATCTGTTTTATCTCTTCCCTGCATAAAACCTTTTCACAACCCCCCATTGCCTCTTTAGTTTGGCCTGCAGGGCCCCGATGATCTAAGACCTGCCCCCCTCTCATCTCATCTCTCACTACTCCCCACCTTTCACTCCTAGCTTTAGTCCCAGTTGTGAGTCCCGAAATGCACTCTGCACGTATCCTTGTACCTTATACCTGTTTATACCACAAGACTTAGCTCCAGAGTCTTCTGCAGCCCTTCTCCAGGCCTCACTATGCGAGACATACCTTCCTTTCTCCACTAGAGCCAGGAATATCTCCATGGTGACTCTCACCTCAGCCTAGTTTGTCTGTGTCACATCAATTCATTTCACATTTTGTTTGAGTGGTACCACATGCTGTGATCTATGCTGGGGATACAAATAAAGCTTTACCTGCCTTGAGATGTTCACCAAACTGCAGGGAATCAGAGTCCTGTCAGGGTAGTGAGTGATGATAGAAGAGAGTTCTGGGAACAAGTGAGAGGTAGCATTCATTCTACGTGTTGGTTTCAGGCATGCTTCACAGAAGAAAGTGCCGTTAAACTAGAGTTCAAGAACCAGAGCAGCCCTGGTCGGTGTTGTTCAGCGGTTAATGTGTGGGCCCGTATACTGAAGGTTCTTGGGTTCAATTCCCAATCCAGGGCATGTACCTGGATTGTAGGTTCGATCCCTGGCCCCATTCAGGGCACAAGCGGGAGACAGCCAATGTGTCTCTCACACATCAATGTTTCTCTCTCTCTCTCCCTCCTTTCTACTCTCTCGAAAAATCAATGGGAAAAATATCCTCAGGTGAGGATTAACATAAATACATACATACATACATACATACATAAATAAATAAAAAATGTTTTAAAAAGAATGAACGCAAACTCACCATGTAGAAAGAAAGAGAAAGGAATTCCAAGTTCGAAAAGGAACAGCAGTAAATCTATGGAAGTCAGGTGGAGTCTCTCTAACAAGATAACTTCGTGGCTGTACCTTGGTTTCTTCATTTCCTTGAACCAGACTTGAAATGAGTTTTCGCTTATCTCAGCCTCACCACCCACCTCCCACCCAACACACACGGAACTAACTACTCCATGCTCTAGCTACACTGTGCAGCTTGCCATGCCTTTCATCCAGATCATGTCAATCATGCCTTTGCTCATGCCTCTTCCTTCTGCCTGGGGACCCTCCATCCCTCTTCTCCTAAACACTCTTTGTGGCCCAATTCAAGTGTCACTGCTGCATGAAACGCTTCTGACCCTCAGCCACCATGCACAGAATTATCTCTTCTCTGGGTTCCCGTTGCCTTCAGGCTCAACGATAGCACTGACCACATCAGGTACCCTTGTTGCCAGCATCCCCCACACCTGGTTGTAAGCTCCCTGAAGGCAGGACTGTGCTGAGCAGAGAGCCTGGCATGAGGTCACACTCAGTCTGGCCTGGTTGTTACTCATTGGTTGAATAATCAATCAATAATATTTAAATATTTTTTTTACTCTAAAATAGTAGTTTTTATCAAAATTTTAAAGTAAATGAGCTTTTCTTTGCTTAAATAAATTCTTAAAGAGGCAGGTAATAGTTTACATCCCAGATTTGATAAATGGGTATTATATATACACATAAAGGAAAAAATCTCCCTCTGGACAGGGCCTAATGACCAATAATTTTAAAAGGAGATTTAGGCAGGTCACATTCAGTTTAGCATCTTTATCTCAGGACTTGACACACATTGCAGTCTGGAACCAGAATGAGGTCTTTAGCAAATTCTATTGTGTTTACTACAAGCTTTGATTCCTCAGCTTCCCCCAGCATCTGTACAGTTCAGAGTAATATGTACTGTTTAAATGGTGTTTAGATGTTATAAATTAGTCATTTAAAAGTGTACTTAAATGTAACCATATTTCTCGTAGCAGATTGGCTTTTGTGGGCATCTCGCGCTAAATAAATCAAGCCTGCTGAGAATCCCCTAGCCTTTGACAGACAAATTTTTCAAAGTTTCTAACTTAGAACCAAATTCAATTAAAACAATACTTTGGAGGAGGAACCAAGATGGCGGCATAGTTAAACAACTAATCTGCTGCCTCACACAACAATTTCAAAAACACAACTAAAAGACAAAAACGTCTACCACCCAGAACCACGGGAAAGCTGGCTCAGTGGAAGATTTACAGCTGAGAAGAGAAAGGAGCACAATCACTGAAAAGCTGAGGTACGGAGGCACGCGAATCGGGCCGGCGGCAGGCGGCTGGGTGCGCGGCTTTTCTTCAACCCGCAGGGAGACAAGCTCCCGATCACTCTGAAATCCAGTTTCTGGGGACACTCGGGGGACCCAGACGCCTACGGGGAGAAGCTGGACTCTCGGCCATCGGGTCGGAAAGTGAGAGTGACTTTTTTGCAGAGGTGCGCCCAGCAATCATTGTTTACTGCGCTGGTGCGCGGGGCGCAGGGACTTGGAAACGGGAAAGGCAAAGACGGCTGACGGCAGCCATTGCCGTTGGCCACGCCCCAGCCTAGTGACGCCCTGAGACCCCGCCCCGCCCTGAGGCCCCGCCCTGAGGCCCCGCCCCGCACATTCTACAAACCCGCCCAGGCTCCACACAGCGGCTTTTGCATATAAATGGCCTGTTCTGTGGCAGCTTAACCAACTACAGCTCCAGACTGCTCCAAAACCGCCCAAGCAAAGGAGGAGAAAACTAGCCCTTGCTGTAGCTCCTGCTGGGGAACACACAGTACACAAGGGTACACCAAGAGTGTCCACCTCAAGTAACTGGGAGGCTGACCCGTTGAACCAATAGGACACCTAGTAGACAAAACTACCCTACCAACTCAAGGAAGCAGAGAATATGAGAAGGCAAGGAAACAGATCACAAACCAAAGAAATGGAGGAGAATAAGCGACTGGACATAGAGTTCAAAACCACGGTTATAAGGTTTTTCAAGAATTTCATGGAAAAGGCCGATAAATTCAATGAGACCCTTGAGGATATGAAAAAGGACCAACTAGAAATTAAACATACACTGACTGAGATAAAAAATATTATACAGAGACCCAAAAGCAGACTAGAGGATTGCAAGAATCAACTCAAAGATTTGGAATACAAAGAGGCCAAGGACACTCCTCCAGAGAAGCATGAAGAGAAGAGAATTCAGAAAGTTGAAGATAGTGTAAGAAGTCTCTGGGACAACTTCAAGCGAACCAACATCAGAATTATGGGGGTACCAGAAGAAGAGAGAGAGCAAGATGCTGAAAACCTATTTGAAGAAATAATGAACGAAAACTTCCCCCACCTGATGAAAGAAATAGACTTACGAGTCCAGGAAGCGCACAGAACCCCAAACAAAAGGGATCCAAAGAGGACCACACCAAGACACATCATAATTAAAATGCCAAGAGCAAAAGACAAAGAGAGAATCTTACGAGCAGCAAGAGAAAAACAGTTAGTTACCTACAAGGGAGCTCCCATACGATTATCAGCTAATTTCTCAACAGAAACCATGCAGGCCAGACGGGAGTGGCAAGAAATATTCAAAGTGATGAATAGCAAGAACCTACAACCAAGACTACTCTACCCAGCAAAGTTATCATTCAGAATTGAAGGGCAGATAAAGAGCTTCACAGATAAGAAAAAGCTAAAGGAGTTCATCACCACCAAACCAGCATTATATGAAATGCTGAAAGGTATTCTTTAAAAAGAGGAAAAAGAAGAAGAAAGATAAAAATTATGAACAACAAATACATATATATCAACAAGTGAATCTAAAAATCAAGTGAATTAAAAATCTGAGGAACAGAATAAACTGGTGAACTTAATAGAATCAGAGGCATAGAATGGGAGTGGATTGATAATTCTCAGGGGGAAAGGGGTGTCTGTGTGGGGAGTATGGGAAGAGACTGGACAAAAATCATACACCTATGGATAAGGACAGCGCGGGAGGAGGTAAGGGAAGAGGGGGGGTAGGAACTGGGTGGTGGGGAGATATGTGGGGAAAAAGGAGAAACAATTGTAATCTGAACAATAAAGATTCATTAAAAAAAATAATAATAATAAAAACAATACTTTACAACTTCTGTGGAAACCAAGCTACAGGTAATTAATTTTGGAGAGTTTTTGTCAGAAGTAGCCCTCATGAGATTTAGTCATAAACTGGGCCCCAGGCAAGCTTGGGAGGGGCGCTAGGAGTTGGTTACAATGGAGTTCTAAGTGCATTTTATTTTGGTGAGGGATTTTGATTGACAATGCATAAAACCATATTGTGTGTGTGTGTGTGTGTGTGTGTGTGTGTGTGTGTTTCTTTTTAAGAAAAATGATAGTTATTAATGGAGACAGGTTCATGTGATGACCAAAATATAGACTGCATCAGCCAACCTTGGCTCACTTATTGGCACAGTTGCCTATAGAATGGGAATAATGAAGAGCCTTCCTCGTACCGGCATGATGAAAATTGAATGAGAGCCTCGGGTGCATGTGTCCTGTGCCTAACAGAGGACGCTCAGGCTGACTATAATCTGCTGCTCCCCAGAGCTGTTCTCCTCCAAGGGCCACCTGAGTGACCAGAAAAGATTTCTAGGACATTTCCCTTTTTTATGACCACTGAGGGCTGTAAGAGTGGGCAGAAGTTCTGTTGTTCTTGTAATATGAGCTTAACCATTAGAATCCAGACCAACTCCCTCAGAACTATAAAAATCAATTCTTTCATTATTTCATTATTTCTCTCTCCCATCTATAACCTAGATTCTGGAAAAGCATGCCTCACATGCATGCTAGCCTGTAAGCAAGCAAGGGCCTCAAAGCCACCATTCCTTCAAGTTAGGAATTCCTGTAACCAAGTACATTAGTCCCTCAGCTCATTTAAAAAAAGAAAAGAAAAGAAAAGAAACTCATCACATGCGTCCATCAAATGGCATATTGCAGAGCATATTTGGAGGAACACGAGGCAAATCGCACTTAATAAAATTACAAGCATATGGTGGCACGTTATTTATGGTCTTGATTAACCTTGCAACTTTATTGCCATTTTCATAAGATTTTACATGCAACATGAAAATATTGTCTTTACCTTTTAACATGACAGAATTATCTTATCTCCTGTTCTTTTAATTAGCCTTTACTTCTCTCCCTCACCCCCAAATTTCTAGCAGCTTGATCGTGGAAAAGCAGAGCTTCTTTTGTGCTCAGTGGTAGTTAATTTTATGTGACGGTGGTTTTCTGACACTAGAGCATAGCAACAGCGCCACCAAAAGGACGAGGTCCTGAGTTTCTAGGATCTGTTCCATTTCTTTGCTCATCAGCTTATCAGTTTTTACCTGATGATTGCTGGCTGCTCTGTGTCCAATATATAATACCTAATATATTGGCATTTCAGGATCTAATAGGTCTTAATTTGTTCTGACCTGCAGATTCATTAACTTCTCCACTGTCTTTAGGTGTAATGAGTTTTCTTTTAATCCTGAATTAAAAAGGTAAATAGTTGATTGAGCTAAGCTGTAGATAACTCAGAGGAGTGGACATCATGGCCCTATAGGGTGATATAACTGGTGTTAGAGTCAGTGCAGTACTGAGCTGCATGAAATTAGCCTTCCTCATTCTCAAAGTATTGTCTATTACATCTTATATTTGTCCCAAATTTAGCAATGTAGCAACACTTAGTTTCTTTAATGTTAAATATAGAGTAATATGTCATAGGAATGAAATCAAATGAATTTATGGTAAGGAGGTAGTCTTATATATTTCAAATAAATGTACTTCAGTACCCCTTTTTTTTTTTTTCCTGACGTAAACTGAACTGAGATTGTCATATTTGTTATTTAAAAACTTAGGTATTCACCACTCCAGGTGAGCCCCAGCTGGACTAAGTACATACTCTCTAGCGGTTAGAGGGTAAACTGAAACCAGACGGCCTGGTTTCCAATTATGGTTCCACTATATCCTGGCCGGCATGACCTTGGTTAACACCCAGTGGCTGGATTTCCTCTTCTGTTAGATGGAGTTGTTTGTCCTGTCCATTTCATAGAATCACTGTGCGAATCCAATGAGATAATATCTGTCAAGGATTGAACACAGTAAGTGCACAATAAATATCAGTTACCACCATTAGCATTATTGCCACAGTTATTGGTAGGTATCGGTTGGTATTCCTTGGCTTCTTCTTATAGTATTCTCTAAATATGGCTGAATTCCAAAATCAAAAAATCAATTTTAGTTTTTTAACTGGTGCTTTCAAAGGATGTTACCTACCTAGAAATAGTAGAAATAGGTTTACTGCTGCATATGTATAGAAACATGTCTATTTCCACCTGTGGATAGGGACATCTGGTTTCATACAACCCACTATATTCTCCCACTCCCCCCCACCCATGGTCAGAGAGCTTTAGAAACCATGTAGGTTTTATTATTTCACAGCAAAAAAGGATTAGCACACAAAGCTCATGCATTCTGATTTGGGCCTAGAAGCTAAAAGACCTCACCCAAGTGAAAGCTCTGCCCTTTCAAAGTATCAAAGCAAAGTCATGGGAACCGAAATATCTTGAAGGAGCTCCTTAGCTGCATCATTCCCATAATCCCTTCCTGTCCCTGAGTTGGATTATAAAATTAGAAGACGTTCAGAGAAAGGGAAGTGGGCCACCATTTAGTATGGCACTCGCATCCTTCCCCCACTGAGTCATTAGCAGGGAGGTTTATAAGTCCCTTTATAGCAGCTACATGCATAAGTCTAAATGCTATTATTAAATTTAAGTTCCTTATTGAATAAAATTTTTTTAGTAACAATTGGTCATTAGCTTTCAATAGTACAAATTAAGTTAAAGAATCCAGTATTCAGACCAAATAACAATGCCTGCAATTATTTTAAGTGAGTATTTTTATTTACCTTTTTATCTATTCATATCTGTAATCCTTATTACTTTGAAAAGTTTCCAGTGGTTATTTTTTTGTTTTCTGACACTTAAAAATCATTGTAAGTGTGAACCTTTTATTAATTGTATTCCCTTTTATTCTTTGTATCATTGGATCTGTTTGATATAAACATGAGCAAACATGGGCGGGCAAGTCTATGTGGGCTAAGAGGTGGCTGAGTCACAAACAAGGTAGATTCTGCAGCCATTTCTATTCCCCAGAGGAGGGAGAAGGCATTGAAATACGGGGTTGGGGACAGGTGTAAATAGAATCAATGGTATGAAATTAAGCAAATAGAAATTTGGCTGAGTATCAGGACTGTGATGCTTAGAGAGTTATGGAAATGACTCTTAAAGTCATAGGCAGAGTTCCATTCACGGGAGGCCTAATACAGCTGAAGTACTGGAATACCAATGAAGACTTTATTGCGAGTATTTTGGCACCAGTGTGAGTTGGTCTAGAGAACCTGTTCGGCACTTTGTGTGCTAATCCTTTTTTGCTGTGAAATAATAAAGCCTAAATCATTAGAACTAAATTTCACTTGCAAATTGCTAAAAGTCTTATTTCTCTAGTGAGATCAAATACGTCTTATAACATGTTTTTCCTTCCACTGGTCTCCCAGCTGTTGTTTCTTATCACTGAAATGGTGATGCATTGATATTGGTTCAATTACCAAAGTATCTGAGTACATTTACATTCATGATACATCACAGAGAGGCAGGCTAAGTGAGTGTGATCATCATACAGGGTGTTCGATTTAAATTAAAGGAACACTTCCAAGACATTATTTATAGAGGAAGACAGTTTACTCTAAAGAATTCCCATCACGCATGTCATTAATATTTTAGGATCTATTAAAATAAGCAATATGTGCTCTCCATGTTCAGGCACCCTGGCCACACTTTTTCTTGGTTGGTGTCAGCGCTGTGGAGTCACATTATGGGGGAGAAAACATTAACGCCAGCCCCATTGGGTAAGGAACTAACTGGAGCCCTTTGAATGCAATTCAAAAATGTATACCAAATTCTAACTCATCATGAAATGAGAACACTAAAAATGATTTTCATATTATAATTACATGCTGTGGTTAGTCACATAGAAAAATACTTGGAGCTAATGTTGAAAAACAGAATTTGTGTCAGGTCTAATAGAATTTTTTCCTTATATAGAACAAATGAAAACACCAGGTTCCGATGGAGGCAAGTTAAGGCTTGCATGGGATATGGTGGTTTAGCTGTGTTTTGAAATAGTAACTTAAAGGTTTCTTGTGAAGGGAAAACTTGAGAGTTTACATTTTTGTTGGGTATTGGCATCACATTTTTTCAGCTCTCTGATTAATGCCTGAGGTTTTATTACACACTTGGGGGAAATGACAACCTTAACCCAAGATCCACATGTGTAATTCCATTAATGGAAACGGATGTTCTCCTTGCAAACTTACTAACAATGAGATAGAAATATATATAATCTACATCCCCCAGGCTCTGGGTTATTGCCTGTACTTGCGATGCAGCATTAATACAAAAAGATACCTTGTTTGGTTTCGCTGTATCTGGAAATTTCAACCAGTGTTAATAGCACAAAATTCTGAAAGGAGGAGGATCCACCATGAACTTTGATTGCACCATGGATGCTATCTAGCCCACTGGCTGGCCATTAAAATGGCCTGTTTCCTCATATGCATCACCTTGTTATTAGCTTGATCTCCCAAACAACCTTCAACTCTTCTTTAAAATAAGCCAGCCCCTTCTTGCAGATTGTTTCTGGGAGGAAAATTACAGTAATGAGAGTGTCCGTGAAAGTATATGTCAAGAGTATGATACTGATTAGTTTTTGCTCACAAATGGTTTGTCTCTTACAGCCTGTCAACCAGGGTCGGCACTATCAGAAAGAAATGAATCCACCTTCTCCTTCTAACCCCCGGTAAGAATCATTACTAATCTAAATTCCTTGTTTAAAGATTAGTTATATTATGCGTTTTTTTCTTGGTTTCATGAAATTGTTTTTCAAAACTACCAAAGAACTTTCCAAAGTTCCTTTTTTTTTTTTTTTTAAGTCTTCGTTCAGTCTACTTTTGTTGTCTAGACTATGGTGTATTGGCTAACAACCTACCTAGGTTTAAATAGCACTCTGGCCTTTTACTAGCTGTGGGACACTGAGCAAGTCATTAAACTCAAATTCAGGCATCGTCATCTCATAGTGTTTTGGGGAGGATCAAATGAATTAATATGTGAAAAGTTATTAGCACAGTTCCTGGCAAACTCTTTTAAGTATTAATTTAGTCATTGTTACTCTACTTGCTTAGATACTTCAATTTAATAGGTATTTGATATTTAGTACATTTTAAGCATAAATCTTTTTTATGGTTTTTGGTACCTTTAAATTTATCAAAATAGTTTATACAAGTATAAATAGTTATTCTCTTTTTTTATTTCAAATTTTCATAATCAAAATTATTTCATAATTTTAAAAATGTCATTGGCGCCGAAACCGGTTTGGCTCAGTGGATAGAGCGTCGGCCTGCGGACTGGAAGGTCCCAGGTTCGATTCCGGTCAAGGGCATGTACATTGGTTGCGGGCACATCCCCCGGTGGGGGGTGTGCAGGAGGCAGCTGGTCGATGTCTCTCTCTCATCGATGTTTCTAGCTCTCTATCCCTCTCCCTTCCTCTCTGTGAAAAATCAATAAAATATATATATTTTTAAAAATGTCATTGGCATATGAGTCATTTATCAATATAAAGAAGTCTCATTGTTTCAGGCTCATTAGGGACAAGGAAATCTGAATTTCAGTTTTGAAATATATGTAGTATCATATGGCTTTCTAATAAATAGCTACTAGTAAATAAGGTAGTTTATCTGTATAAACCAGAATTGCTTTATTACTATTTATTGTATACTAGGAATTTATTAAAAATCAGTCTATCTCGAGCTGCACACACAAGGTCTTAGTTATTATAATGCATCTCATTATCCTAATGCACCTCATTATCAAGCTCTTTCACCTGTACTGTGGACCGTCCCATTGAATGAGCCAAACACCAGTGACAGCATCATAGCTCTGACTCCGGAGTGTGATCTCTATTACAGTGTCTGAACTAGACTCATCGGTTACACGTATCAAAAACAACTTAGCTAATATTAAAAGAGACAGACAGACAGATAGATAGCATGGATTTGTTAAATAAGAAGAGGGATTTGTTAAATAAGAATATAGGCTATATCCTGGGACCAAGGGTAACCAGGCCTTAGCAGGGCCTGAAACTTGCTCCCAGGGTCTGCTTCATTCTTCTCTCTATGCACCAGCTTTCTCTGGTTCCAGTCACATGGCTGGCTGACGGCTCTGGAGTTTACATATTACACATACATGCTGAGGCTGGCAAGCTATGCCTGAATCCAGTTCCTACTTCAGGAAGGAGAATGTGATTGACATAGCTTGGGCCAAGTAACCACTTCTGGTCTGACCAGCAATGAACAGCAAATCGAAGCCATGTAAAAGCCAGGAGACCACCTACACAGTTCACAGAATTTTAATGGGGCCCAGAATATCTATGACATGGGTAGAGTAAATGTTCTTTATTGGTGACCTCTTCTAAATATTCCTGGTCTATACACTTGATCTGTCACTATCATAAATAAATATAATAGTAGTTTCAAAAGTGAGATTGTAGTTTTAGTATATATAAAAGGTGTTTTAACATCGTTAGAATCGGTTATCTCTTGATATGTGAATATGTTCCTTGTAATCATGTAGCTCATCTAGATTTGACTAACAAACTTTTTTTCTATATATGAGTAAACTTTGAAGGTTTGGTCCAAATTATAACAAAGTCAGAATTTGTAGTCTGAACAAATGATAGTGATAATAAGAAATGTTAAAAGTGGAAACTTGCCCTAACTGGTTTGGCTCAGTGGATAGAGCGTCGGCCTGCGGACTGAAAGGGTCCCAGGTTCGATTCCGGTCAAGCGCATGTACCTTGGTTGCGGGCACATTCCCAGTAGCGGGTGCAGGAGGCAGCTGATCGATATTCCTCTCTCATCGATGTTTCTAACCTTCTATCCCTCTCCCTTCCTCTCTGTAAAAATCAATAAAATATTTTTTTTTTAAAAGTGGAAACTTTTGTTTCAATAAAAGGGGAAACGGACCCTAATTCTCATCCTCATTCTGCCACTAACACAGTAAATGATCTTAGACAAGCCTCTCAATCTATGCCGACCGCACCTAATTATATGAGCACCCTCATGTGTTGTAGAAAGGATTTGAGTTACATGCTCTCGAGAGTCTTTCCCAGCTTGAGATTCTGGGACTTTGATGAGACTCATAGATTTTACATAGGAAAACCAGGCCCACTATTGAAGAGAGCCCTATATAGAAAATATTCTTCATAATCTTGGATGAATTAATTAATGTTTAGATGTGGTAGTATGTGACTTTAAATTTCTCATTTAAAATTCATTTCTCAAAGATAGAATATAAGAAAATTCACTAATTAAACAGATAGTATGTTTATTTAACCAATTAAATGTCCATTCATCTAGGAAAAATTAATTTAGATTTTTACATAATAAAATTAAAAACCAAATTCTAAAGGAAAAAATAAAATGTCATTAATCCCATTTGCCAGCAGGTTATCCACCAGTTTTCTGGAACGTCATTATATAGCTGTTCAGGAAACCTGAAGATTACATGGCTTGGCTCTTGGCTCATAAATTCAGCAGCTTGGAGAACTGGCAGAAAGGCATTATTGGGCCATAAATAAGAAAGATGATAAAATTATGAGGGTAGCATAGATCTTCATATAAAATGGGATAAATTGAATCATGTAATACACATAATTTAACAAAATTAAAAGTTATGATTCTTAAGATTTGTATTTATTATATTTCTTACAAATAGTATCCCATGTTTTAGACTCTAAAATGCAAAATGTTAAAGTTAAAAGATACTGATAATAAATAAGAAAAAACTATTTTAAAATGAAAAGAGAAGTCTGTAAGTCTACCCTCTTGGATAAACAAGCACCACCCTGAATCCGGATTGAAAGGTGAGCCTACAGAGGCTTTGAATAAGGATGAAAAGCAAGGGGTGCCTGAGTTCCTGGATTCCATGTGGCTGTGATCACAGCAATGCAAAGGTGACGGTGCTGGGGCGTGTGCACAGGCCGGTCCATGGAGAGGAGAGCAGGCGGTGCCCTTCCGGAGGTGAAATGCCACACCAGCTTCAGTGAAATACCTGCACCACCAGAGACCTAAGAGTTTTATATAACTCTCTCCCACATACATACAGACATACGGAGTCAACTCTCGGTTAGTGTCACTAACGTAACAAGACAAGCAATACGCCCAAAGTCTTTTCTTTACATTTTATTCTGAAAAGGCTTTTATTTCTGCACCGTAATTACCTTTGTAGTTTTTTGTGTTTATTATTAAAGTTAAAGGTAGTATGCAATCCACAAAGCAGGTAAATTTGGGTTTTGAAGTGTTGACTAGGATGAAAATAGCTTAAACACTGCATATATTCATATATTGTTTTCCTCTGAGTAAAAGAGTTCACTTGCACTCATTGGGCAATGCTTGACACTGGATAGAGTGAGACATAAGGTAATCGTTTCCTGAATGTTTTCAGTCTAGGAATTGAACTGCTCATGGTTCACCTCACCATAACCTCTTGCTTGTCTAGATTTTCAACAAAGCCCCTTGCGTTGTTAGGCATGGGCATGATATTTCCCACTGTATTTTCCTAACAGACTGACTAACATTTAGGCAGCTCCTCAAATGCTGGGGCCCTGGCCTCCAGTGTCCACCTGCATTGCCTCTTGGGGCGCTGACAGCCTCGATGACAAGGTGCAGAAGTGGCTAACAATCTAATACAATTTAGAGGAGTGTTGTGTAGGAGGAAACAATTTCACAGTTCACTCATGTTGAGAAGTGTTTTCTAGCATGTAAACCTGCTGCCAAATGGAAGAAAATGGATGCTGTGTGCAGCCTGAAGTCTTTTATTTTCAAATGCCTTCTCTTGGTTTGTGGGGTTTAGAGCTGTCCCTTAGGCACATCTATGTATGTGTTTATGTAGATTCTTCAGAATGGCTCAAGATATTTTTGCTCAGAAATGGGTTTTATAAAATAAGCCGTGATTACTTTCTGGTAGTCTGTTTATATGGATGGAGTCGATAACCAATCTTTCAAATGATGATTATACTTGCTATTTTTACAACTCATTGGAAAATTAGAGGGGAAGGGGGAAGGCTTTGTAAGGCTCTAAATGTTTATGGAAATAAACAATATAGAAGATAATTCTGGAATGCCCAGTAATGAAGGGCATGGTTTTCTCAAGTGTTTGCTTTATGATTTATCATCTTCTGTATTTTTAAATATCAGTGCAGATTGTGTTAGGGCTTGAATCCTTTGCGGCTTTGCCACATGTTTTGTGATATAAACATACTTATAACTATAATTATCTGATAAAGCCCTGCAGACTTTGACAAATGATTAATAGCTGCTGACCTCAGTTCCCACTGGCTCAGCCGGCCCGACGGAGGCGAGCTGGCCTGTCGTGGTAACCTACCAGCCTGCTCTGGGCTGATCACAGTGATTTCATCTTTCTTTTCTCGCCAGTTGTCGGGATGCAGCCTGATGGGCTTCTCCTCTACAGCTTACGTTTCTGTCCCGCCAGTACAAATGAGAGAAAGGTATAAATAAATGAAATGAAATACAGAAATTGCAAGTCCTGCTTCTCTTCAAATGGTTACATTTAGATCATCTTTAAAAAAATTTAAGAAATATTTCTCCTTCGGACCAAAGCACAAGGAATAATTTCCTGATTGTGATAGGTGATAGATGATAGATAGATAGATAGATAGATAGATAGATAGATAGATAGATAGATTTTTAGATAATCTGAGTCTGTGGAGCTGGTGCCTCTTAAACTCAAGTGATTCTATGCCCCTCCTGCTCCCAGAGGTCTGCAGTCCATTGGTCCAACCTTTTCAACAGGCTTTATAAATACCAGGTACAAAGAGACTCAGCTGGACCCCTTTCTTCCCCAGTTTACAGCCAATGCCAGGCTCAGATGGCTTCTCTAGCCCTGCCCCAGAGAAAACCCAAGCTAAAGGCACCCCTGGCACAAACCAAATCCCTCAGGAATCACCCTGTTTCTCACCTCTGACCACTCTGAACCTAGGACCATGCCCTGCACTACTTAAGGGTACCATTCCCATTGGGTTCCCCAGGACCCAGCGGTTCCCTGAGACCCAATGGTTTACCGACAGAGTTGAGCAGCTGGTGGTGCCCTGCCCCATCCCTTCTCCTCTGCCTCTGCTCTTGGCACTTGGCCTGCCTGATTCTGTCCTGATTCTGGGCATTTATTCTACCAGAGCCAGTTGGCTCAGATCGCATACCTATCCCAATCACCCTGACCCAAGCCCCAACGAGCCATCACCCTGGAGGACTAGGTGCCACCCCTGCCAACCTGACCAGCATTCTTTTCCTTTTCTCTTCCTGCTTGTTCATCCTGGCCCTGCCTGCCTGCCTGGGCATCCCCTCTCAGTGTCTCCGGTGCGATGTCTGCCTGCTTTCTGACCAGGTCTCTCGGGCCTCACTCTGAGTCCCCTTCAGTTGCGCTCCATGAGAGACTTAAGCCATTAGGACTGAGGAAATACTCATCAATATTTTAGTTATTATCACGTTTTCCAGAATTACAAACTCGTGAAACCCATTCCCAGGAGAGATCCAGAACAACAGAGTGCATCCTCCCCCACCTTCCCAAGGCTTCTATGTCTGAAGTGATGGTTCCTGAAGAGTCCCAGCATTTCTGACTAGTGCTCCGCTCCCGCAGTTACCCGGCCTCCCCAGTCCCTGCTGTCCATCCAGATGATGAACTCAGATTACCTCTGGCGTGGGGTCCGGTGAAAGAGTAATTACCAAAGCTATTATTGACCATTCTAACATTTTACAGTTTCAGCTTTTAATTAAAAGATTCAGCTTCCCCTTCTAGAGTAACGACCACCTTTAAAAAGTTGAAGTACTAAGTTCAGTTTATAACATTCACCTCCATTCCACCTGAGGGGGATGCGATGGGGGACCGCAGGCATGACATGAACCTGAGGAGAGGAGGACCATCATGAGAGTTACGTGGCCGCAGCCAGTCGCATCCGTGGACTCGCCACCTCATCCTTCATTTAGTAAATGCTGAATAGCTTCCCTGTTCAAACAAGGAACCTCTACAGCACAAAATGATTCAAAGTGTTTCGGTTCATACCTTCAGCAACAGTCAGTGTTTCTTAAGCACCTACTATGTGCAGAGCATCGTGGAGAGATGGCTTTAGTGTGCCTTCAGGGAGCTCCCAGCCTCCCATTGCAGACCAGTCCCCCCTGTGTGTCATCAAGGCAGTGAGCGTGTGACTGTCTCAGGAAAGGTGCTGGGGGCCCCGGTGCAGCCCTTCCAAACCTCTGCCCCTCACACTCTGCTTTTGTTAGCAGTTAGTTTTACTTCTTCCTCGTACGTAATTCTTTTGTTTCTCTTATTAATGAAAAACAGTACTTTTGAAATTGATTAAGGTTAAAACATAATTTTTCACTCAAGCAATATATTATGTTTACAGCTCCGTGTTTCGCTGTTCACTGCCACATAAAAACCCACTCAGTATAATAAATACCGTACAAGTCAAACATCCAGCCTGTTTCAAATGACTTGAAAAAGCAAACAACCTCTAGCTGATTTGATTGAATTAACACTAACATTATTGTTCTATTGACTCTTTCTTGTCCATTGATTCTTAAAAGCCTTCCACTACCTTGCTGTTGATGAAGACAAATCAGACGCAATTTGGTGCTTGGGATAAGAAATTGCTGTTGGGTGTTGGGTGTGTGCATGGGAAATATATATGTGTGTGTGCTGAAACAAGACTGGTTAGAAGGCAGCTTCTCATTTTGCTGTAAACAATGTCTTTGCTTTTGACCTTTGAGCTTAACAATTGTGACCTTGGTTTTATGATGTGTGAACTCCTGGATCAGTAACAAGTGAAGCCAAATGGTGATTTGTAGATGATGTGCTTTATCTCTTACTTAAAATGAAAGAATGCTATCTAGAATATTACATACTCTCATATTTTTCAGTTCTTCATTCTCTTTATTTGTGGAGTTTATAGACTAACAAGCAACAGGATCAAAGCAAGAAATGAGGGGAGAGTAAAATACCGTCTGTTGAATTGATAGCAAACAATTTTTAAACAGCAAAATCATTTGTATTATCAAAATAGCAAAGAATAAGAAGGCTGAGATCTGGCCTGACCTGAGGGCAGTCAGCATCAGGATAAAAACGAAGGTCTCAGCTTAAATAAAACCACAGTGTGACTTCCCTTAAGCGGCGGTTTATGCTAATGCAGCCCTGTCTTTTGCGTGGGTAAAGTCATCCCTAAACTACTGGATGTTGTCTTTTTCCTTCTTTCTTCCTCTTTTTAAAATGATATCTTTTTCTTTCCACCTAGTCGTTAGAGGTGGCGGGTGACAATCTATTTACTGCCCAGTAGCATTAGAAGAAAATTCTGTTATGGTCAGTGTTTTGACTTGGTAAAGGGTACAATTACTTTGTATTTTACCATTTTCCCTTTTCCAACCTCTTTAACAGCACTTTTACTGAAACCCGAAATTGCCTTCATGTCAGAAATACTATTAACTCACATTAAGAGTCCAGAGAACTTTTAGTTTCTCCTGCTGGGATCCTGGAAGAAATGGGAAACATGCAGGAACAGCCACCCATGTGACATTCTCTAAATTTACTTGTGATTTTCTAAATTTCAGTGCTAGCAAAAAAGAAAGATGCAGCAAGGCGTACAGTAAATGAAGATATTATGTATTAGAGAAGGAATGAATCTGTCATTTTGACGAATTGTGAGGCGAAGAGCAGATTAACAGATTACTCATAGTCAGAAGGCAGCTTGGTGTGAAAAATGTGCAGGAAATGATAAGTGTGGGTTTGTGCTGATTTAATGATATTTTTAAACCACAATAACATTCTGGTAGTATAATATAATAAAGCACTTTGCTTGCATTTTTAAATCATCAACATATTTTCAGTTTGACCTTAAAAACATTTGGACCATTCTCTATTAAAATATGTAGCTTTAAAATTATAAAAAAGTACATCACAGCAATGATCTTATAGGAAATATCACTGGCTTTTAAAATCAGTTTTTCCTAAAATAGCATATGTAATACAAACTTTAACTGTGTTTTAAGCACACTAATACCACACTTACTTTTTCTTTGGGCATTTAAATCACTTACAAGAAGAAATCATTATCTTCTAACAACCATTTCCAGGGAAACGCTTCATAGATAGTATTGATTTGTCTTCATATTTTCATTGTAGGTTTTTAGTTTTGTAGTTGAGACATGGAGTACTTAATGAATAACAGCTATATTTTCCCACAGATAGTGGATAAACATAGTTCAAATTTGAATTGAGTACTCTGACTCATAGCAAGAAATAAGGTGAATTACTTGTTTTATTTTGTTATTACCAACATTATTAGAAAGCAAAAGTTTTAAGAGGTTTACATTTTTATATAAATAAAATCGGGATTTGAATAATAGAGTTTTGGTTAATTTCACAATGATGGAGTGGCATTGCCAAGAATTTTCAGAATAAAATTTCTATAATGTATGTAAATGGTTTTTTTCTATATGTTAATATTCAAAACCTGATATATGGCTTGAGCTGTTTCACATTATCTTTTCTTTAGCTCACCAGTGATGGCTTTACATAATTAGGTACAATGAAACTTGTAAGGGAGTAAAATAGTACATTTTCTGTCTAAACAGTTGCATGTAACCCAAGTGCAAATAAGTACACTAATATGGCATGCGCAGGGCTTGAATCACAGACATGATTATGGTTCAAATTGTGTTTTACGTATACAGTGAGGACTTTTACCAGAATTCAGCACATTTTCCCTCTCCTAATGTATTAACACTCTCAACTTGGGGTAAGTAAACAAGCTAATGTAAAGAAGTAGTCATATTTTTTTGGTAGAAATTCTGAAATGTGTATAGTAAATGTTGTGTTTTCTGGCTTCCTTGCATATTTATTGTCTGCAGTAGTTATTAACATGATTTACCAAATATTCTAAACTCTCAGTTCCAAGCACATTGTTGGACTGCTTTTCTAAGTCCACCTGGTTTGGGTGGAGCCAAATAGTCCAACTAGTTCTAATCAATGAACTGTGAGCAAAATTGCCTACATTGTTACTTGGCAAGAGCATTAAATTGCAGGTGTAAAACCCTCTACCAGAGTTCTCTTTTCCTCTGCCACCAACCATGAACATTCAAGGTGGTGGTGGTTTCATAAGCCTGGTCTCTTAAATGACTATGACAAACAGAGTTCCCTGCTCGTCAGTTATATGCATTTATCATGAGCAAGAAATAAACTTCTATTGTTTTTAAAACACTGGAACTTGGGGGCTGTTTGTTACCAAGCTGTTTGTTACCCAGCATAAGCTAGCCTTATTCTGACTTACATAGTAGCTATGAGATTGACTATATTTTGTCACTGTAAATAAGGCATTTTACATACTTTAATATATAAGGTTTAGAAATTGGTTAAAATTGTTAAGCTTAGAATGCCATTCATTGATATGTAGTAGAATAAGGGGTGTAAGAAGTAACATAGTGCACTGATTAAAAGCACAGTCTCTGGAATCAAAATGCCACATTCAGATCCTTGTGAAATTAGTTTTCTAAGCCTCAATTAAGTTATCTAAAAAATAGGGGTTGTATTCAGTTATCTACTTTACAGTGCTGTTATAAGGATTACATGAGGATATGAATGTAAAGAGTTTTCACAGGGCCTGACATATATATTTTTATTAAATGGGAGAAAGTGATGGTAGTGTGGTAGGATATTAATAGGAATATGAGAAATAAAGTTCCTCCCAAATAAGATCACACTTTGAGCGAATCAGAAAATCTTAGAGAGTTTAAAGAGATCATAGAAATGATTTAACCCAGCATCTGTTCAAAAGTCTCCTGTACACACCTTGGCCAGGGAGGCAGGCTGAGTGTGGCACGAGACAGGCAGTCCATTACTGAGCATTCCTTACTTATACTGAGTCTACATAGGTTTCCTTATACCCCCTCCCTTTGTTCCTAGCTGTCTTTCTAGAACAGTAATTTGAATCATCACTCCTTTACACAATCCCCCTTGAAACTTTTGAATATAGATTTTTGGTTGTTCCATTTTTTCCTTCAATCTCATTTCTCCAGCATTAAGTCCACTTTGCCATTCCAGGTTCTGGCATAGTCCTACTTGCCTTCCTTTGGACACTTTTGAGTTTATCAAATTGATGTTACCTAAATTGAACAAGGTGATCTCACACTTCAGACTACATTAGACCATTGACCAGGACACTGTGTCTGTTAGTGTAGCTTAAATCACATCTGTTTTTTTAGTACCCATATCCTACTAATGGCTTATCTTCGGCTTTTGGTCACCTGAAACTATCACTGTCTTTCTCCAGGACCATTGCTATAGCCTCCTGTGGTCTCCTGCATCCACATGTGCCTTTTCACCACAACCAGTTCCCCACAGAGCAGCCAGAGTAACCTTTTCTAAACACAGATCTGGCTGTGATACCCCCAATATCAAGACCATTCAATGGCTTCCCATTGCTTATAGGATAAGGACAAAATCGTTCAATGGCCTGCAAGACTTGAGTGGTTTGGCGCATGCCCACTGAATCAGCCTTCTTTTGTGCCATTTTTCCTCTCCAGATTTGTACTTTAGCTACACTTTCAAAACTGCCTCCCTCAGAGCCTTGTCAAAATGGCTTCCCTCAGGGCTTTGCCCATTTTTCCCTCTTCCTAGAATGTTTTTCCTTTTCCTTATCTTCCACCTTGCCTGGTTAATACCTGGCTTTATTAGATTTCCTCTCAAGCTTCACTCCCTGTAGGGAACCCTCAAGTTCCTGACCATGTGTTTTCATAGCATTATTTAACTCTACAGCACTCACACATTTGTGTGTAATTATCTGATTAATATTGGTCTCTCCCTCTGCACTGTAAGCTCGAAGAGGGCAGGAAATCTGTTTTTGCTCATCATTGGATTTCATGCCAGGATCTGACACAAAGTTGGACTTGGTAAATACTGGTGGAATAAATATTGGTGTCTGAACCAATTCTCTTGACTATCAAGAGCATTCTGAATCTCAGTTCTCTCATCCAACCTGTTCTCTCTCTCAGCCCAGTGTCTTCCATAAATTTGAAAAGCAGAGTCACTATCTCTGCTGGGCATTTATTACAACCTTAATAGATCATAGCTGAATAGAAAGTCCTTTGGGCCTCCATTAAAGGTCTTCCACCATATTAATATTGGTCAACAGCCAAATTGAAGTGATGTGATTGTAGGGGAGAAAAGAAAAACTTTTTTTCCTCTATCCTCCTAGGTTCTGCAGCTGAAAGTGTAACTGACAAAAGACACATTAACAAAAGAAACGCATACAGATGTTATTTATGTGTGCAGTGCTCATATATATGGGAGAAAATCAGTGATGAGTAACTCAACGGAGTGGTTAGAACTTGGAGCTTATATAGCATCTTAACACATAACAATAAATTTATAGAGAAGTGACAACAAAGGGGATTGGGTTTAGGCTTTTAGGGGTGGCAGACTGTGGGAGGATACATATATGGGGGAAACTAATGGAAGATAAGGGTTGTTTCAGTAAAGCTTTTTTTATTAGATTCCTCTCGGTGCTGTCTCTGGGCTAATTAGAATCTTTGGTGATTGAGTTGTGCCCAGTACCATAAAGGGCACCTTCCCCATGGGAAATTTCATGTCTTGCTTTTAGGTAGAAAGGAGGAGGTCAGAGAGCCCTCCCTGTGTCTACTGTTTCTGAAGTATCTTCAGTCAAAAATAATAGGTCAAAGCAGCATAATTTGGGGATGGCATGTTTGGTACTCTTACATGATGTTTCTAAATTATTTTAATTTACAAATAGTCCAATTCTAACACACTCTTGATGCATGATAATTCAATCATTGCATAGGATTTCTGGAATGTTATGATTTACACACACGTGCAGCTATGCCCTATCCTTTGTCCAATGCAGACATTGCTAGTGGATCACAATCTTCTTGCCCTTTGAGCATCACTGTAAACTTAAAATCCTTCTCAATAAGGTACTCCAGGCAATGCTACCAATTGTAATTAGAACGAGATTTATAATTTCTTTGAGCTAGAATTTTCATTTATTTAGTCAGCTAGGTTAACAAAGGACTCTATTCCTGACCTACATGACATTCCCTGAACCTGGGAATTATCACCTTGCTAATATCATCTGCTCTAAAAGTCACCCCCTCTTCTGTAAAACCTTCCTTGACTAAAGTGAGATTGGGACTGCTCCTTCTCCATAGCCCTGACTCAGTTCCCCACATAAACCATAATTAAAATCCTACAGCATTAAATGATAGGCAAAAATATTTTGTATTTTTTAATTAATTAATGTAAGTTCTGCCTCTGGCAATGGCATACTTATTTGTTTCACTCTGAACTTCCCTCTGAGGGCAATCAGAAAAGCCAGAGAAAATATGAGATTTCGGGTTCAATCCCCAGTCAGGGCACATACAAGAATCAACCAGCTGAAACCGGTTTGGCTCAGTGGATAGAGCGTCGGCCTGCGGACTGAAAGGTCCCAGGTTCGATTCCGGTCGGGGCATGTACATTGGTTGCGGGCACATCCCCAGTGCGGGGTGTGCAGGAGGCAGCTGGTCGATGTTTCTCTCTCATCGATGTTTCTAGCTCTCTATCCGTCTCCCTTCCTCTCTGTAAAAAATCAATAAAATATACTTAAAAAAATAAATAAATAAAGTAAAATAACGATTAAAAAAAAAGAATCAACCAATGAAGGCATAAATAAGTGAAACAACAAATCAAAGTTTCTCTCTCACATACTCACTCTTACTGACTCTATATATATATATATATATATATATATATATATATATATATATCCCTTCCTCTCTATATCTAAAATCAATCAATAAATAAAAATATTGTATGAATGAGATACTTTACAGTTTTTGGTATTAAGTCCTTGAAATGCAGTGTGTTTATATTCATAGCCTGACTCAGACTAATTCCATTTCATGTGCTCAGTAGCTACTGATAGTTGGTGACTACCATGTTGAACAACACAATTCTAGAAGGAAACTTTAAAGAACAGCTTTATGGCCTTGAGATAGGAAAATATTTCCTAAACAAGTCTCAGATTCATAAAGGAAAATATTGATACATTGGACTGTATTAAAATTAGGAATTGACTAAAGAAGACTACTTAAGAAGGTAAAAAAGCATGCCCCAGAATGGAAGATGAAGCACACTGTGATTGCACTATGCCCCGTTACAGTGGCTGATACATAAAATATCAGTAAGTTTGTTGAGAATATGAAGAAACTAGAACTCTCACACATTGCTGATGAGAGTGTAAATTAACACAACTACTTTGCAAAACTGTTCTGGTAGCATCTACATAAGCTGAACATACCATATCCTTTTACCCAACAGTTACTCTCTTAGATATAGGACCATTGGAATGTATGTATGTTCAACCAAAAGCATATATAAATTGTGGGGACTCACTCAGACCCCAAGAATTGATATAAATATGATTTTACAGTGAAAATGTTTGAGCTATAAAAGATGCAGAAAGAAATATTATCTGCACTTCCATTACCTGACTGAAGCAAGGCCTCTTGAAAATACAGACTGCCCATTCCCATTAGCATCAAAAAAATCAATAGAACCTTCCATACTTTCCCTCCGAAGACCTAAACCCACCCCCTTTGTTAAGTTGGCATATAAACTTCTTATATCTGGCTATTTAGTGAATTACTTGTTACTGAGCAACTCCCAGGTACACATGTAAATAAATTGTCTTTTCTCCTACTAATCTGGCTATTGTCAGTTAATTTTTAGGCCTCCAACCACTTGGAATTAGCACATGATTTATAATTTCTTTGAGCTAGAATTTCCATTTCGTCAGCTAGGTTAGCGAAAGGACTCTATTCCTGACCTACATGACATTCCCTGAACCTGGGAATTATCACCTTGCTAATATAGTCTACTCTAAAAGTCACCGGACCTAAGTGGGAAAGGAAAAAGTTTTGCTTTCCAATATAAACACAGCCATGACAGCCCTAAGTTGGAAATAACCTGGCCTCCTTCAATAGTAGGAAGCAAAAGTAAATTGTGATATATTTATACAATATACACTCAAAAACATGGAGGAATTTTACAAATGTAGTATTTGTGGAAAGAAGGTAAACAACTAAGGAATACATATTATATCATTCCATTCATACAAAGTTCAGAAGCAAGCCAACTGATTGGTAGTGTTAGAAGTGACCATCTACTGTTGTACACCTGAAACTTATATGTTGTTGTTAACCGGAGTGTGGTATTGGTAGCAGGAGTTAGTGAGGTTCTGTTCTTGGCCCAAGTTTTGGTTATGGTCACTATAAGATCTTTAATTGAGCTGATACATTTATTAGTGTGCTTTTCTATGTATGCTACACTTGAATAAAAGAATCTATCAGTAGTGTAATTCTTAGTCTATTATAGTCAGTTTGCTCTTTCTGGTATTTTATGTGTCTATCTTTCTGCCTTGTTTACAATTTAGCATGTCAGCTTTCTATAGAACAAGGTCCATATTTAGTTTGAATAGCAGCTGCAGTAACACCATAAATAATTATGATGATGATGGTGGTTTGGCAAGGGAAAGAATTATTGCCCTCCCTGGCAGGCCCAATTTACTCACTAGAATGGTCCACGCAACAAAAGAATTCTGATTACTTCCTCCCAATGTTTTAAAAATAGCATATTACCATCATATCTGTTCAGAAGTCCGTTTATCACCCACATCAGTGTTCTATCACAATATTTTTCATTAACTAGAAATGTTACAATTAACACACCCTGAAACTGATAGGAAATAAATCTAGACAGCTAAAGATCCTGTCAACTTTCTCCAGTTCTTTATTTTCTTGTGCAGCCAGCCAACGCTGGGGGAAAATTAAATTGTCATTCACCTCACAGAGCAATCTTTTTAGCATATCATTGTTTCATTTGACTACTGAACATAATAAAAGAATAACCAAACTTTGAAAGGAAAATGGAAATCAGTACATAAGTGTGGCATCTGGTAATCTGACTTAATGATGAAAATGATGCCCACAGTTATTCTTTACAAAAGACAGAGAGCTGAATTAGAGCATTAAGTTAGCCCACCTACTCTTTCTGCACCATTAAATCCCATCATTCTGCAGAACAGTTAAGGAGGTTTTATTTTGTATTCTAATTTTAAGGCAATTATTCTCTAGTTAAAGTTAGAAAAGGCTGCAAAGTTTTCTGCTCTTGATTTGCTAATAACTTAGTTACAAAGCACTTAACACATAGCTGTCCTATAACTCTTTAAAGGGTATTATAAAGGTTGCTCAAGAGTGAATCTTGTTCTGTAATTTCAAATAATAATAACTACTAACATTATTACTTTTACTGCATCTATTACTTATTGGTTCCATCTCTGTAGCAAGCATTGATAGGGAGAGTTTCCACATGCAATATTATTTCATTTAATCCCTGCTACAACCCAGTGTGGTAAATTCTGTTACCCCCATATTCCAGGTGAAGAAACAGAAGCACAGAGTTTAACCCAAAGGTTGCAATCTCATATCAAAAACTGTGCAACTTAAATTATATGCTATATTGTTACCCCAGATATTTGTAGGGATAGTTGTTTCCCCTGCATCTTCAGTAATGCTGTACTTATTTGGAATGTAAATCCTCATCCTATGCGCATCCTTCCACTGGATAAAGGAATAATATTTAAGTCTCCCATAAAAATGTAGAGATTCTAAAGGACCTCTTGGAAAAATATCACAGCTTCATATGGCTTTTCTCAGCCTTTTCTTTCTGTTGGGAGAATATACTCAATAGATGTCATTTACATGTGCACTCTGTGGTGGACATGAGTCAGAACCTTTCTTATATACCCAGCAAAAGTCCAGGAATAGACTCTGGCCTAGCTTTGGGTCTAATGCCTGCCCCCATATTGGGAGTGAAGAAAGGCTTAGCATCCAAAACAATGTGAAGTGGGTTACCCATAGAAGAAAAGAGTTAGTTTCTCAGAAGAGGGAAAGGAATTGGCCCGCCAAAATCATAGCTACCATAATATATTACCAGTGGGTAAGCTTTAACTCTGCAATGGTTCACTCCATAAGTATTTATTGAATGACTACAATATGCCATGTTCACTCTTTCCCCTTCATTTCAAGAATACATGGGAATGGTATTACAACTTTATAGTTATAAATGTGCTTTTTAAGAGCCAGAAACAAACTGTTACTAAACCAGTATTACATTAGACATCTTGACATTTAAATTAACTTCAGGCAAATAAAATAAGCCAAATTGAACTTTTCAATTTACTCATCAGAAACTATATAGGGGCATTTCACATTCACATCTTAAAAATGTAACAAGAAAATGTCATCTCTTTGTGTCTGGCATGTCTGTTCCTCATGAATTCCATAACCAACTTGGATGACAATAAGCTGAGAGAAATCTCACATCACTTTTTTGTCTTCATTGAAACATCCTGAAGTTTCTGCTACTTAGATTAAACTCATTCTTCTGCTTGGAAATATCAAGGGAAGAATTGGAATGTTCATGCCCATGGTCCTCATAAAAGAGTTTTCACTTTGTCCTGACCTGACTTTGAACATTTAGGGAAAGTGTTCAATTTGCAGCTTTAGCTAATGGCACTACAATGTCAAACTTCTCTGTTTAACATTCAGCTTTGTTAATCAAGAAAACCAGATTCGCTCTGTGCATGTTGATTAAATTGATTACAGCTGTAGGGCCTTGATAGCAGTTTTTTCAAGTGTCTCTAATTAATCAGACAATGCTTGATTAGTTTTTTCTGTTTTGAGGAGATAAACTGACTTTCTTGAGAATTTTCACCCCGAAATGAGTCCCCTCCAGTAAAAGGTAAAGGATAAGTGAGTCACTGCTTAGTTTTCCATGACGCTCAGACCCTTTATCTCCCAGCGACTAAAAAAAGAAATCCTTTGAACAGCAGATCACAACATAATATTAAAACTTCTTTTCACATGCTCTCATGAATGCATCTCCTAGAATGAAAAAAGTCAGTATGTTTGCTTCCTTGGGGCTTTTAGCCTCTCCTCCTCTCTACTGTAGAGCATCTTCCAGCTTTCCCATTGTAATCCTTCTTTGTCAGGTTATGTCATTGACTTGTCAGACCTGACATTGCAGAGGTCAGCCCAGGAACCATGTTGCTTTAATAATTAGGCTCATGAATGATGTGTAAAGAACAAATAATAAGCCACCATCTGTTTTTTAAGTCGTATCTATCGCATTAGATAAAGTGGCTGTTTATGCAAATAAACTTGACAATTTCAGGAACATTACCAACATTTTTTATAAAGACCCAAAACGCCCTGCCTTTATCATTGAAGTTCATATTTCCAATGGGGAAGGCTGCCAGGATCAGCTCAGATGGCGTTGGCCTGAGGAAGGCTCCCCTTTTTCCTCTCTCCTACATTGGTTGAGGGACCAGTGGGACTGCTGTTCCCAGTAAGTGCCATCACCTAAAACACTTTTAAAAGATGTTTTGACACTGTGTCTCCGAGGAGTCCTCTTATAGATGCCATCAAATTGCAAGCTCCTGAAGAGAGAGAATCCGCCTTTAAAAAGAAAGTAGTAAAAAAAATAATAATTTTTTTTAATTCGACTAGAGTAGAAAAATAGAAAGTGAAAAATAGGTCTTACTCTTCCCACCCCACCCCCCACTCCACATTTTTACTCCCAGGTATGATGACAGTTAAGTTTCGTGGGCATCCTTCAGAAACTCTCTGTGAATATACAAGAAAGTGTTTTATTGGTATATTTTTTTTCAACTCAGTAGGATGAGTCTCTATACTGTTATACAACTTGCTTTTTAGATTTTTACAGAATAAATTTTGGACATCTTTCTGAATTTGCACATATAATTGAACACCTTCTTCATTAATTGCTGGATATTACTGTAATTTACTCAGCCAGTTATTTGCTGATGGACATTTAGGTGGTTTCCAGCTTTTCGTTATTGTAAACAGTGCTCTGATAAACATCCTCATGGGCATCTCTGTGACCTTGGCAAGTATGTGTTTATAGTAAATGTCTAGCAGTGAAATTACTTGGTAATTTTGTTGGATATTACCTAATTGTTCACTGATTTACATTCTTACCAGCTCACACTGAGCTTCATGAAACTTTAGAACATTTGCCGAGCTGCTATATGTCAGTGTAGCTCATTATTTTGATTTGCATTTATATAAATATATATATATATGGTCAAACATCTTTCCATGAAGGGAATGGGGAGGCATTTACATGTCTTTTTTTCTCACCTGCCTGTTCATATCTTTGCCCACTTATTTGGGACTATGTCTTATATTTATTCAATATTCTTATATATCGAACACAGTGTTGGGCACTTGTACCCTCAATAACTGTTTGAATTTGACTGAGATAGTATATAGGCCACACAGAAAGACTCTAAAATAGTCCTTATTAGAGTGTAAGGTTTTAAAGGCAAACTGCCATCGCTAAAGACCTTCACTGTCACAGCATGGTAAAAACAAGATGTCTCCTCTGGGGATTTCTGTACATCACAACCTTATTTTGATACAATGGGAAATGAAGTTTGTCAAAGGGAAAGTTCTGTGTTCCTTATCTGTATTTTCATATGCATATGTATTAAGTTTCCAAAATAACATTATTCCTTGCCTAGATTATACAACAAACTCCTGATCGTTCTAGCCCTTCTCACCACCAATCTATTCCCCCTATAGCTGCCTCTGTGATCTTTCTAAAATGCAAATCAAAGATTCCTCTAGGCAAATCAAAATCCATGAATAGATCCCCAGGGCCTTCAGAATAAAGTAGCAACTCCTTTGTTTGCCATCAACGACCCCTGCCTTCTTCAGCAATTGACCATAGTCACATCATCCAATACATATTACTCAGAGTGCCCATCAATTCACAATGGGTACCCCCAAACCTCCACCCCTTTCTACTGTGGTACATGCTCTTCCTTCTATGATATCCTCCCATTTTATTCTCTATTTTGCTGCCTCATCCTCACCTTTCAGGAACAACCTTTTCAACTTTTGCTAGAAAGCCTTCTGTGAACCCTTCCCCTAACTGTGAGGGTTCTCTAGGCTTCCCTCTATCTAACATACTTACTTCACTGTCTTCTAAATGCTGGTTTAATAGTCTGCCTCCAGAAGACTAAATTCCTCAGAGCAGAGCCACATCTTACTCCTCAATATCCAGCATAAAGTCTGTGACACAGCATGGGCTCAAGAAACATCTATTCAACCTAAAATTGTAGAGCAGCAATGCTGATACCACCACTGAGAAGGCACAGAAGGGATTGGCCTTTTTCCAGATTGTCTCAAGCAGATAGGATATTACTGTTCACATGTTGTAGTTGAATTTGATGGCTGATACCTGGATTTGTGCCTCCAGAATTGAATTATCTACCATGTCTAATGAGTTGGTGTCTGTAAAATGGTCCAGGATGCTATGTCATTAATATTTTCTTAACCTGAGGGAAAATACTGCCAAGCAGGAAAGATATTCAGTTCTGCAGAGAACATGTAAAATATATTTAATAGAGTAAGGGAAGTTACTCATTTCTGTGATTTCTTGGAGCATTGAGCACTTGGGGAGACCTGGGTCCTCTCTTTTAAGGATTTTCTGACAAAGACGTGGGCAGGAAAGGTGATTTTGTAGAAGCCAGAAGAAGAAAGAGCATGATTTCCTTTTTGTATGAGTATTTGTTGCATGTCTTCAAATACACAGGGATTGATGAGAGATGAAAATATAGCACTTGTTTATGCAATAGATTTTTCAACATTTGTGTGGAAGAGATGTGATCCTATTCCAGATGTCACCAGAATGCAAACATCCTCTGGGAACATTTTTAGGAGGAGAAAAGAAATGCCTGGGAAGAATAATTCTTATATAGTTCTCCACTAGATGCCTTTTGGGCCCCTACTATCCCTCCCACTGCACTCAGAGTATGTTCTCCTACCCTCCTCTCTGCCAGGTCTTTCTCAGAGAACTCATCCACTTCCCAATCTTTTCACTCTTACCTCTAGGTCCTTCTTTTCTAGCCGTGGCTTCATATAGGAATTCATTTATCATTCAACAAGCATTTGTTGAGCATCTAATATGTGTCAAGCCCAAGGTGAAGAAGACAGACTGTCTGTCTGCCTTATGGAGCTTATAGTGTGGTCAGAGCTCCTCTTTGTTGTTCATAGTTAGATAGCTGCATTCTCACCATAACCTCACATGCCAGAAGGGGCAAGCTCTTTAGGGGCTCTTTTATAAGGGCACTAATCCATATATGAGGACTTCACCCTTATAACCTTAGCACCTCCCAAGGGCCCCACCTCCCAACACTATCACAGTGGGGAGTAGGTTTCAACATATGAATTTGAGGAGGATACTAACATTAAATCTATAGTACTAGGCCATTATGACAAAAGGAACGAAGGTCCCTTCATAGCTCAGCTGTTAAAGCAGAGGACTTGTAGTGTTAAATCTAAACTGTGGCTGTAAAACAAATTTTAAAAAATAAAAATAAAGAAAGAATTAAAAAGTTAGCACCAAGAAAAGAATCTTTAAAAAAAAAAAGAATCTTGAGCAAAATGTTAACATTGTTAAATCTGAGTAGTATAAATTTCAGAGTTTGACATATGTTTGAAATTTTTCATAATTAAACAGTTAAATTGATTTTACTCATGGATATATATGTATGTATATACATATGTCTTCAAATCTATTGTGCAATAGTAACAAAGTATTAACATGGAGATTTTTTTAAAACAGGACTAAAGATGTGGCTGTGTCTGCCTCTGTAGCTGGGGTTGGTATGGTAGAAACAGTGAAGGAAGGGCACAAAACTATTCAGTAGAGATAGTAAGGACCAGACTCTGCAAAGCTTTAAACCAATGCAGTGATTTTGGATTTTGCCCTAAAAGCTCACTCTGGATTGGATTAGAGGAAGGCAGATTGGCTGCAGGATAAACAAGGGAGAGATTCTGGAAGTACAGGCTAGGATGGTGGCAATGGGTAGGGAGCTATGTCAGCATATTCAAGAGACCCAGTAATAGATCCCTAAATGTTTCCAGCATACCTTTCCTTAGAGAAACTACAAGACCTCATATTCCTTATGTACTAAACTAAATTCCCATATTACCCCAAACTGGTTTCCTCTCCCCAATTTCCTAATTCATTCAGAGGTACCAACATTGTTTCATTCCCAGAATCTAGACTTTAAGCTTCCTCGTTCTTTCTCCAGACTAGCTTCCTCAATGTGATAGGAAATACTGAAACCAGTGGCATCTGAGTTTCACTTCTGTTGGCTTCCATCTTTATTGGGGACTGTCTGATTTTCAAATCCAGTTTCAGAAGTTTTAGGGAAGCACAGTGATTGGCGTGGGTTAGGTCATATGACCACATCTGGACCCATCAACTGACACTGTGGGCTCATGTAGGAACATGGTAACTCCCAGAAAGCCATGTGGTTTGAGGAAGCTGTTCCAAGAACAAGGGGAGAAAGCAGTTGTGGAGAGACAGTCCCTTAGCTCTCTCCTACTGTGTCATGAAGAGAGATTAGAATTATTTCTTGAGAGTGCCAAGGTTACGTAAAAGTAGGACAAACAGGTGGAGGTGAAAAGAAAACAGATTTTGCCTCAACATGAGGAAAAAACCTTTTAACAGTCAGAGCTGTTTGAAGATGAAATGTGGTCTTTGGAAGTAGTAAGTACACAGTTACTGATGGTTATCAAGAATAGATTAGATAACCACGTGGTGAGAATGTGGAGAAAGCAGCCCCCAACACTTAGATGGGGATCATTCTTGCATCACTGAGAGACACCCTGTGGAAAACAAACTACAATTAAACATCGGTATCTCAATACCTATTCTCGTCCTTCTTCAGGGATATGCAAAAGCGTTCCCAGCTGATAGCTTGTGTTTCTAACTTACGGTTTGCGCTTCCTACTTCAAATGGATGATGAATCCTATAAAGAAAACTACTAAGAGCTCTTTTTTGTATGTTTAACTTTTTTAAAAAAGAAACATAAATTGTCTTAGTTTTTAATACTAGTAAATATATTTTGAACAAGCATTCTGTTTTCTGAAACAGAAACTTAAATTTTTCTGTCTTGCTATAAGAAAACAAGGCGTGTATCCCAGGTTCTCCGCAAAGTGTGTATGTGCCACACACATGAGAGGAAACAATCCCATGCTCCTGGCAGGTGGAGAAAGCAAGGTGGAGGGCAAATACAGAGTAGGTCACAGCAGCTGTGTGGTTACTGTTATGGAAACTTGGAACGCTGAGTGGCACTCAGTATTCTGGACTGACAGAGAGGCATTTGGTAAATATGAGGGAGTGTCTCCTTTGTGTCAGACACTCTGCTAGGTGCAGGTTAGAGTCAAATGGGGAAGACTGCATTCATCAGATGATCAAACAAGTGAGGATTAACTGTGAGCTGAGACAAGAGCTCTAAAGAGAAGATCACAGTTGCTCTATTAAAAGGAGTAATAAAGGAACTTGGCTAGAACGGCAAAGGAGCATCAGGGAAGACTTCCCAAGAGAGATGCTTGAGCCAAAATCTGAAGGTTGGGTATGATTTCACCAGGCCCCGGGAGGGGAGGAGAGGGGAGGAGACCATGGTCTACACAGGGGAACACAGCCTGGACAAACAGCCCCATGATGGTAGGGAGTAGGACACATCCCGGGAATTGAGAGAAGGCCAGTGTTACTAGAGCCTAGTGAGTCAGAGGGAGAATAATGCAAGATGTGGTTGGAAAAATACAGAGAGGTTATTCTATGCAAAGCCTCAAAGGCCAGATTCTGGTCTTTCTCCCAAGTGCAATAGCTTCCAAATGATATTGGAGGGTTTAAAACAAAGGATTGATTTGAATTAGATTAGAATTTTGGCTACAGTATGGAGAACAGAAGTGAAGCCAGAATGAGTGACTAGAAGGGGATCAATTAAGAGCTTTTTCTACAGATAACATGAGGCAAGATAGTTGCTTGGACTTTGGAAGTGGAAGTAGAGATGATGAGAAAGGTGGCTTCAAAAGGCGCTGAGAGGAACATTGACAGGAAGTTTCCTAGCAGCCATCAAGTTTCCTCTTCAGCTCCTTTCTCTGAGGCAGAGGTCACTCAGCTGCAGCCAGGGGCCAAATCCTACCCTTTGCAGGATGTTTTGTAAGTAAGATTGTATTGTAACACCGCCATGCTCATTTACTTACTTATTTTTTATGTTGCTTTCACACTACAACAGCAGAGTTGAGTAGCTGCAACAGAGACCTTATGGCTTGGAAAGCCTAACATATGTATTTACTGTCTGGCTCTTTACGGAAGTACTTTGCCAAGCAGGGATCTTACTCTACTAGAAACACTGCCTCCATGCTACTCCAAGGTGCAGAAGTCCTTAATTCAGGCGTCCAGAAGACCATGAATGGGCTTCAGATGATCTCTGACCTCCTGAGTTGGAAGTAAAATTTGGGTTCATGTACATGTTTCTGGGAAAAGGTTTTACCAGCTTTTTAAAAGTATCTGTGAATTCTCCCCTGTCTGTTTCCTGGCCACGTATGTTTAAAACCCAAACTTCTTTCAGGGAATAAGAAATGTGCACTGATCCCAAACAATAAATAAATATCATTAAGTCTTTGCTAGAGATTGATACATTCCTCATGTAAGACCTCCTATTTAAGTATTGCACTGGGCTGGCTCCTCTGACCCAGGACTTGTGATAGTGGGTTGTAAAGAGAGCTATATATTAGTAATTATTGTCATAGTTTAGATTTCTCAATGAATTACTGCCCCAAATAAATATTTAAATGTATACGATATTGTAGACAGTTTTATTACAGGGGAATTCCTCCAAGGGAACAAAGGGATGGTCTGACCAGCCCACAGCAGCCCTGTGCATGGCCGTATTGTGTTGTTTTCCCATGGGTAGGATGCTCTCTCCATCTGACTGAGCTCTTTGATCCCCAGGCCTGACAAACAGGACTTTAGTGAACATTTGTCGTATGTGTAGAGAGATGATTAAGCTGTCAAGCTCAAATCATCTATTGTGTATATGTGTATATGTGTGTACACACACACAATGTATTTATAGGAAATTCATTAGTCAAATAATTAGTAAAATTGTCTTATAAACAAAATTTTGTTTTAAAATGAAGGAACTGGAACTATAGTTCATCTTAATGGAAGACATTATCCCAGTTATTAAAAAATAAAATATCTGACCCAGCTCTGACTCAATTCATGCTTACTGTGGGATGAAAACAGTGTGGGATTCTTTTTTTGGCCAAGATTTTTGTATTAGGTCAATCTGACCATTGTGAAAATTCACAAGATGGTATGATTTTTTTCAGCTGCATGGTATTTTTCTATGTGGTATTTAATGTGAATCCAGTGTCTTGACTTTTGTGTAAAACACATCTGGTGCCAGGCTTCAGCATGTATAGGTGCGCCAGGAAGTCCTCCCCCTCCCCCCCCCCCCCCCCGCTCCCACCCCCCAGGTTTCAAGAGGAGAGGCAGGATAGAGCGCTGCCTGGGGCCAGGGAAGGAGGAGGAGGAGGAAGGACTGAGCATGCTCAGACAGCAAGCTTGATGGAAAAGGGTGCTTATCCACCAAAGGAGCAGGAGCACGCGTGTCAAACTCAAAGGCTAACACAGGCCAAATAAACAAGGTTTAAGTTTATGTGGGACACACACACAAAAAATAAAGCTTCAATTTTCATAGACACATAGGTTTATTTCAATAGAGACATGCTGAATACAAAGGGCTGAAATAAATGAGTAATTGTTAACATAAAGTAATAGGACATTTTGATAAAAATTAATATTTTTTCTTGAACATTAACTTACCAGACACTGAATAACTGCACAAATTAATAAGTGTAATGCAGCCCTAGCCGGTTTTGCTCAGTGGATAGAGTGTCAGCCTGCAGACTGAAAGGTTCTGGGTTCGATTCTGGTCAAGGGCACATGCCTGAGTTGCGACTCCATCCCCAGTAGGGGGCATGCAGGAGGCAGCCAATCAATAATTCTCTCTCATCATTGATGTTTCTATTTCTCTATCCCTCTCCCTTCCTCTCTGAAATCAATAAAAATATATTTTAAGAAAGTAAGAGTAATGAAAATAAACATATTTTTCTTGTTCTCTGAAAGTGAAATATTTCCTTTTGGGCACACCAAACAAGTCAGTCCAAGACTAATAACGTGGCAATAGGCTGCTAAAATATTCACTGCTAGTATTAGTGAAGAGAAATGGTGCACTTGCGCACATAAGGTGCATAAGGGAAATGAATGCAACACGGTTATAGTAATCAGTCATTAGCAAACATTGTAGTTCATTATTAATAACTAGAGGCCCAGTGCACGAAATTCATGCACTCGACAGGGGTGGGGGAGGGTCCTTCAGCCCAGCCTGTGCCCTCTCGCAGTCTCGCAGTCCAGGAGCCCTCGAGGGATGTCCAACTGACGACTTAGGCCCATTCCTTGTGGGGAGTGGGCCTAAGCCAGCAATCAGACATCCTTAGCGCTGCCACAGAGGTGGGAGAGGCTTCTGGCTGAGCCTGAGCGGTGCGTCCCCTATAGGAGCACACTAATCACCAGGGGCAGCTCCTGCGTTGAGCGTCTGCCCCCTGGTGGTCAGTGTGGGTCATAGCAACCAGTCTTTCAGCCAGTCTATTTGCATATTAGCCTTTTATTATATAGAATTATGTATAACAGGATATTATAAAAATTAAGTTACGAAATTTTTATTAAAACGTTTCTTGCATACCGTTATATTGGCTGGGCCACAAAAATATTCATTGTGGGCCGCATGCATGTTTGACATGCTTGAGCTAGAGGCTTTCACACCAGGTAAATGGAGTCTGTCCTTGGGTAAGAGATTTTAGTTGGGGTTGAGGAAAGCAACTGAAACAGAGTACTAGTATCAAGTACAAAGACAAGGCAAGTATGGAAATGGTGGGACAAAGAGCTAGAACAGATTCTGGACATGGATAGTCAGGGTAAGAAACAGGCCCAGGAAATGGCTCAGAATTACGACCAAGACCAGCGTGTATGAGTGAGCCCGAGATGGAACTCCCCCGCATTAGATGTTCGCTGCTTGCTGTGGGGAAGGCATGGAGGTTTGAAGGAGCCAATTGGGAGTCAAGGCAATGGATCAGCATTAAGTATCACATTAAAATGTAAACATGTAAGATACAGGTACTAGGCTATACATTTCTGCTTTTTAATAAGTCACCAAAAAGGGATGCTCTTGAAAAAGAAAAATTATTAAACATACATAAAGTAAAATAAAAACAATGTCACCAGGAGAAAATGGTCTAACCTGATGCAGCATCTCTCAAGGTGTGGTCTCCTGATACCAAGAGATGTAACAGTTCCAGATGCACACACGTGGGTGGCGCTGTATACCCTGTCCTCCCTCAGGAGAGTCAGTGTCTTAAAGGCTCTCAAAAGTCCTGCAAGAAAAAGTCCTGGTTGACTTTGTGTAGCTGATAGTTTTCATATTTTATAGCTAACATGGAAACCTTTTTTTCTTCAAAATATACTTTGTAAGTGCTTTCTTAGTTAAAAAGCCAAACAAATGAGTTGCTTTGATCAAAATTTTTGAATGGCATAAAATCTTCTAAATAATAAGTTAAAATATCACTTATCAAGAGTATTATTCAATCATTTTTACAAGATAATATCAGAGGCACCTTACACCAGAAGAAGCACACACCATATAGTATGACTCAAAATACTGAGGCAATAAAACACAAGATTCATACATCTTACTACAGGGTGGGGGGAATTAACTTTAGCATAACAAGAACAAAGTAAATGAACACAAATTACAAGGTAAAAGAAAGAGATAAAAAAATGATAAGCCGAAGACCGGTTTGGCTCAGTGGATAGAGCGTCGGTCTGCGGACTGAAGGGTCCCAGGTTCGATTCCGGTCAAGGGCATGTACCTTGGTTGCGGGCACATCCCCGATAGGGGGTGTGCAGGAGGCGGCTGATCGATGTTTCTCTCTCATCGATGTTTCTAACTCTCTATTCCTCTCACTTCCTCTCTGTGAAAAATCAATAAAATATATTTTTTTAAAAAAATGATAAAAGAGGCAAAAGATATGAACTGACAAAATATTTACATAGACAGAGATATAAAATACCACATGCATATACATAAGTAGTAATATAAAGTACAGTCACCCCCACTCATGATGTTCATAATAAAAACAAGTGCAAATGAAAACTACTTTAAGATACCAGCTCTCGTCTCTCATATTAGAAAGCATTAAAAACTTGGTGACATGTTCTTGTGACATGGCTGTAAAGAAACAAGCACTTCCATGCATTACTGGTGGGAACACAGATGTGAACAATCCTGATGGAGGGAATTTGTCTAACAAAACCAAGTATATGTTTACCTTTTTTCCAGGAATCCCACTTCTAGAAATTCACCTTAAAGATATATCTCCAGATATACACTGAGTGGCCAGATTATTATGATCTCTGAACAGCATAATAATCTGGCCACTCAGTATATATGTGTGTGTGTGTGTGTGTATAGATATAGATATAGATGACATAGATATAGATATAGATATAGATATAGATATAGATATAGATATAGATATAGATATTAGAGGCCCAGTGCATGAATTTGTGCATGGGTGGGGTCCGGCCAGCCTGGCCAGGGGGAGGGGACATGGGCAGTTGGCTGGCCTGCTTGCTGGTCGAACTCCTGGTCGAGGGGACAATTTGCTTATTAGCCTTTTATTATATAGGATATACACTGAGTTGCCAGATTATTATGCGTTCAGAGATCATAATAATCTGGCCACTCAGTGTATATACAAAAATAGATATGCCCATGATTATTCATTGCAGCATTAATTGCAATATTCTTTCAGTTAATTTGCAATAATGTAAAATATTGAAAACATGCCCAAACATAGGAAAGTGGTGACATAAGAGGTAGCACACCCACACAGTGTAGTACTATGCAGCCATAAGAATGAGGAAGCTATGAACTAGTGTAAGTGATTTCCAGGATATGTTTTAAGTTATAAAAATGCAAAAAATTAATTATAGTATGCCACCTTTTATTTAGGAAGGATGATGAATAAAAAATAGACATGTGTCTGCTATTTTTTGCAAAAAGAAACATAGAAAGGAAATTCCAGAACTAATGAAATTGATTACCTATGGAGCAATAGGTGTGATGGCATGGAAGCGATGAGGGGTGGGAACAGACTGGAAGGATGGGTGAAATGTAAGTCTTACCTGAATATGTCTTTCTGTGTGGTTTTGACTTTTGAACTGTTAATGTGTAACATTCTCAACAACAACACAAGTAATAAAAATCATTAATGATGGAGAAAAAAACCTAAAATGTGATACAAACAAAAGGTGATGACTCTATATTTCAAATGAATAATGCAGATGCTCCTCGACTTACGATGGGGTTATATCTGAAGTTGAAAAGATCCTAAGTCAAAAATGCATTTCATACACCTAACCTACCCAACATCATAGCCAGCTTACCTTAAACGTGCCCAAAACACTTATGATAGCCTACAGTTGGGCAAAATCATCTAACATATGTACACATGGTAGAGTATCAGTTGTGATCGCATGGCTGACTGGGAGCTGCGGCTCACTGCCACTGCCCAGCATCACAAGAGAAAATAATACCGCATATTGCTAGCCCGAGAAAAGATCAAAATTCAGAGTGCAATTTCTACTGAATGCTTATTGCTTTCATGCCATTGTAAAGTCAAAATTGTAAACTAACCCGTCGTAAATCAAGGACCATCTGTGTAACCACACTGAAGGGGAGCAGGGGGAATAACTAGCCCAAGTAAATTAGGACCTAGTATTTTGACTAAAGAATAAGAAGAACCAGCCGAAACCGGTTTGGCTCAGTGGATAGAGCGTCGGCCTGCGGACTGAAAGGTCCCAGGTTCGATTCCGGTCAAAGGGCATGTACCTTGGTTGTGGGCGCATCCCCAGTGGGGGGTGTGCAGGAGGCAGCTGATCGATGTTTCTCTCTATCCCTCTCTCTTCCTTTCTGTAAAAAATCAATAAAATATGTTTTTTAAAAAAAAAAAAGAAGAAGAACCATCAACAGAGAACCCTAGAGAGTAGGTTAGAGGTTTTCTGTTGGTAGTTTGTTTTGTTTGCTTAACAATTCTGCAGTGACTTTTGGCATGTTCTATAGTTCAGAAAATAGTAAAAATAGTGCAAATAATGGGAGCCAGGTCTCCACAGTCAGAGGGGAGTTGCAAATAAGGAAGGAGGAGAGATGAGACATGGTTGTATTAGAATTGGAGAAATCAGCATGAGCCATGTGACAGGCCAGGGACCATCGTGAATACTTCCCTCTGTCCCTGTAGCACAGAAGCAGATGATACATAAGCAAGTGAACATTTTTGCATTCCAATAAAAGTTTATTTATGGGCACTGACATTTTAATTTTATGTAATTATCATATGTCATGAAACATTATTATTTTAAAATTTTTCAACCATTTAAAATGTAAAAACGTCTGAACAACGTAATGAACAAAAATAGATCCAGAGACATAGAAGCACAGAACAGACCATCAAACCTCAGAGGGAAGGCAGGGGAGGGAAGCGGGGTTAGAGATCAACCAAAAGACTTGTATGCATGCATATAAGCATAACCAGTGGACACAACAGGGGCTGAGGGCCTGTGCTGGGAGGCAGGAGCAGGCTGGGAGAGGTCAATGGGGAGGAAAGGAGACATATGTAATCTTTCAACAGTGAAGAACTAATAGAAAATAAAATGTAAAGCTGTAGAAGCCATTCTTGGCATTCAGATTGGACAGACCAGGCCGTGGGCTAGACAGGCTCTGCCCAAGGGCCATCCTGTACCAACCCATCTAGACAAAGAAGTAGTGGTAGGTGATAATTAGGTAGATAGACAGATAGATCACAAGCAAATGTTTAGTGGGGGAACCTGGGTGAAGGACTGAGGAATTCTTTGTCCTCTTACAACTTTTTGATAATTTTGAAAATATTATTTTAAAGATCCCTATACTTTTCATGGCTACTGCTAAGAAGGAAAAACATTAATCAAATCATTTGCCTAAGGAGTGAATGCCTTGCTTTTTATAACAGTCACACAACAAACCCACCGACATTTTTTCCCATGTCCATGGACCGTGAGTAGGTGCTTCTGCTGCCATTGGGTGGAGTTTCTAATTTGTCTCTGGGGGTATCATCATAGGACATTATTTTTCTCCTGTTCATCCTTGCTCTCCATCATTCTTACTGAGTAATGAGGTCATTGGGCTGATAATTTGTGTGCGACCTTGTAATTTTCTGTAATGTAGGAATTTTTGGTCTACTATAATTAAATGGACTACTAGTAAATAAAAAGTGCTTATCAGAAAATGCCCCGTTAGCTTGGAAGTCTGTGACAAATCCTTTTTGAGGTCCTTAATGTGTTATTATGAAATTCAATTACACAGCATGCTCACCTTGCTTATTTCACTAGCCATAATCTAGTAATAGCTGAGGTGTGCAGTTACTTAAAGTATCTTAAAATATTCCAAATAGGAAATGGATAATTTTTACATTAAGGTGCTTTTTATACAAAAAGAGTAAATGGCTTGCAAGGAAAATCTCTACTGTATAGACTTGTAATCATTCTACCATCCTTTATTGGTTTAATGTCAACAGAATCCAATTCTTACCTTGGTTTATCATTGTAGGTAAAGTCACACTATGATCTTCCTTGATAATGAAGATGGTGGTGATAATAGCTGAAATTTATAGAGTGCAACTCTGTACCCAGAGCCATGCCAAATGTTTCTCATCCATTTTTTTATTCAATCCTAACAACAAAACGCTGAGGTATTGTTATCTCCTTTTTATAGATGAGGCTTACAATGTTAAGTGATCTGGCCAAGTTCTTACATTAGGAAAGGTGAAGCCAGGATTGGCCTGGAGAACCACTACTCTTAGTTATGGTTGGGACTATCTCCCATTACAGATAAAGGCTAAAGGAAGTACAGGAAAAAAATTGTTTAGTCAGGATGACATGCTCTTGTTGAGAAGAATAAGGTAAACCACAGGGTACTATATCAATGCAAGAAATAGAATTCATGTAAAATCCTTCACATTCCCCTGCTTGCTCCTTCTCTAAAGAAGCACAAGAGCAAGTTTCGAGCTAAGAAGGGGTGAAGTAGAGTGCACAGGGACTCACATCTTCTGCATATCACCCCTCGCATCACACCCTCCCAGGTGTCTACTAGAGGGAGCAGGGGACTGGAAAAGAATGGCGGAAGAAGGAAAATCAAGCCAGTGGGAAAGGAGATTGGAGGCAGAGGGAGAGGGGATGTAGGAGGTGCTCTGGAGTGGTTTTGTCCCCAGGCCTAATGGGAGAACTGAAGTAGTGAGTCACTCTAGGGCCCGGCTCCCTCACTCTCCCTTCCTTCACCCCCTGCTGCTGTAGAGCCCCGAATTAATGCAGACTGACTCCCACCACTGTGGCTGGTGCACGATCACTCCAAGACTAACTTCTGCTTTGAGTCACCAGGTAGAGTGTTGCCATTCGTGGCATGTGACATGTGTCTTTGTCAGGCTTTCTTACCCTGAGGTTATAAGGAGCTTTGTCTCTGCTGCACTTTTTCTGAGTTATTGAAATAATGTTCTTATGTGAGAGAAACTGTGCTACAGTTTAATAACAAACTTTTGAGAAGAATGCCCTCTTTATGTAGTTGATGTATTTATTGAACAACTGCAGACAATACCTAATTCATGATGGTTCGACTTAATTTTCTGGCTTTACAGTGATATGAAAGCAATAACGTAATAAATTACCTGAGATACTCAACACCTTACTGTAAAACAGGCTTTGTGTTAGGTGATTTTGCCCTAGTGTAGGCTAATGTAAGTGTTCTGAGCATGTTTAAGGTAGGCTGGGCTAAGCTATGATATGCGGTAGGTTAGGTGTATCAAATGCATTTTTTTTTAATTTCTTTATTGATTAAGGTGTCACATATTTGTCCTCATCCCCCCATTCCCATCCCACACCCCTCCCCACGGATGCCCCAACCCCCTGTTGAACTTAACCGTTGGATAGGCTCATATGCATGCACACAAGTCCTTTGGTTGATCTCTCCCCCCTCCCCCCACCCTCCCCTATCCTCCCTCTGAGGCCCGATAGTCTGATCGATGCCTCCTTGTTTCTGGTACTGTTCTTGTTCATCAGTTCAAATGCATTTTCAACTTACAGTATTTTTACCTTATGATGGTTTATCAGGAGGTAACTCCCTGGTAAGTCAAGGAGCTCTGTAGTTAGTTAAGTGATTGACTCTACATTAACCAGTTTATAAAATAAATATTAACTTTTGAACATCTTGTCTTTCTGAAATATAAAAGAGGAAGACCCAGGGAGTTGAAAATCCAGAGAAAGGTAAAAACTGCATATGGAATTACAGGCGTGTGTGTTCATTGGCTCTTTGTTTCTTTTTAGGGACTGGTTAAACATGCTGAGCCCACCCATCGTTCCTCCCAGTCGGCAGCCAGCAGAGCAGCATCAGGATTCTTCTGGAAGTTTGCCTGCTCAAGGTGGGAATATGAAAAGTGCTATGCATAAAAAAAATAAAAATAATTAACTATAAATAGAGAAAACTGGTCACTTTGAGATGCCACTTTTTTTATTAAATCCTGAACGCCTAGACTCCCACGCCCAAAAGCAGTTACCTGTGCCTCGTTTCATACAGTGATGGGTTCTTTACAACTAAAAAGAACCAAGAGAGAAATTGTCCTTGTTCTTCTAAAGGTTACTCCAGGACAAAATATGGTTTAAGGAGGAAGAGCATGACTTTGGTGTCAAACTGACCTTCATTTGAATTCCAGCTCTACCAATTCCTGCTGTGACCGTCACGATTTTGGTTACTGCACTTGTAAAGTCAGACTAATAACAGTGCTTACCTGAAAGTTTTTCACGAAGATCCAATGAGGTAGACTGCACATGAGCACTTAGAACAGTCCGCCACATCCTATTATTGTGAAACAGACTCATTCCAGTATCACTGAGATTCGTGCTTTTTGTTGTTAAGATACAGTGGGGTTTGGAGGTTATTTTGGGGTTGTTGGTGTGTTTTTTTAATTTAAAAAAAATTGCCAATTATATTGACATAAAGCAAATGTTGGCACAGAGCCAAGACAAGTAGCGTTAGTAATGGAGAAATTGGAAGGAAGCAGGAGTGAAATTTTGCCTGGGGTTCCCTTCGTTGGAGAGAGCTGTAAAGATGAACCATTAGTTTCTGGCTGTGAGTAGGGAACACGGTTGTCAGCAGTGTAGAGAGGAGGAACACAAAAGCACGTTTGGTGGAAACAGGGCTTGAGGTGGGGGGCTCGGGGGATCTCAAGTTCGTAACTGGAGTGACAGCCTCAGAGCAGGACTCCCTGAGACGGTTTTCTGAGTTGGATTTTGACGACTGAAGCTCTGTATCAGGTTAAAAAAAATTTTTTAACCAATATAAATTGCTCCAACAAAGACGCCAGTTTGGGGGAGGGGAGAGTGGGGTTCTTAGTTGTCCCAGGGAGAAAGTGGAACATCCGTTTTTCTTCAGACATGGATAATTCGGAGTGAAAGCTCATACATCTGAGTTGTACATTTGGGTCGCCCCAGGGATAGAGATGTCTCTGTGATTTACTATCTGAAATAGATTATGCCCCTCAAATTGGGAATCTTTTTAGAGGCGTACATTTATAATTACTTACGACAGAAAACTAGAATCTTGGCTGTCAGAGGAGACCTTGCTGTGAGGGAACAACTAATGTGTTATGTTAAGTGTCCTAAATAAGACACAGGAACAGAGACCACGGTCCTTGAGCAAAGACACCCACAAGGTGTGTTATGAGAAGCAGGTGAAAGGATGCTGTCAAGTCCCCGTCGCAAAGGGAGGTTTTGACAGCAGGAGCTCAATTACGTTAAAGGTAAACAGAACTTTCATCGAGGACAAATGAACAAATTAAACTCAGAGGCTTATAAAAATGTTCTGGTTAAAGTTAACCAGATCTGCCACCCCTTCTGCCTGTCACCCTAGATTTTTGTCAGCGGTCCCTTTCTCCTTTTCTGATATGTTCGGGGGGTTTGTAGCTAATTAAAACCATCAAAAACCAGTGTCTCTTATTTGCTTTATCTTTACATGCTATTGGCTTATTTTTAAACAACATAGAACAGTTCATACTTACCAATATATCGAGATAGTATTTTTATCTGCTCTTATAAAGTATGTGCTTGTCAAGGAAAAATAATGGAGTCAGTTATCCAGTTTACATCATCAGAAGGAGAAAGGAGGCACGGCTGTGGGCAGCCTGGGACTCTTTCTGCGTTTCTGTTCCGTGATACCATTAATTTAGCACTTACTATGTGCCAGACACGTGCTAAGTTGTTACATTTAGCCCTCACAGCAACACCATGAGGAAGGTACTGTGTGTGTGTGTGTGTGTGTGTGTGTGTGTGTGTGTGTGTGTGTGTGTGTGTAGTTGTTTTTCACAGCTAAGGACACCGAGGCACAGTTTCTGAATAACCTGCCCCAGGTCACAGTCATTAGCGGAGCTGGGATGTGAATCCAAGCAGCTTGGTCCCAGAGCCCAATCATTGTTTTTATTCTTTTGTTTGTTTGTTTGTTTTTTAGTTTCGAACCAAGTAAATAGATTACTTACTGTAAAATGTGCACAAAACCAGGAAGTAAAAGATTGTTCTTCTATTGAGAATTCCTAATCAATAGGAAAAGCAAATTAAAGTATCTCAAGGGCTCAGTAGCTTAGTTCTTTAAGGAAAAAACCAACAGACTTCTGGTCACCTGTTTCAGCCCTGGACCTGCATCTCCCCCCAGGCTTGTCAGAAATGACAGGTGGCCACACTGCCTCCATGGGAGTGGCTGAGGGGTGAGGTGACTGCTGACCATTTCTAGGGCAAGGCCAAGGGGCTGAGGGGGTGAATGGAGGACAAGACCACTGGACTTGGACCGCCAGGCCTGCTGTTTGCTGGCAGCCCACCTTCCTAAGGGCCTTTCTGGACCATCCTTTCTGAGGCAATCCGTCGCTCTCACTTTGCTGTGTACACTTTCTTCACAGCCTTTTTACAATTTGTAACTTGTTTACTGTTTGTTGTCTTTTTTCCCTAAGTAGCCTCTGAATTTTCAAGAGCAGAGACTTTGTCAGTTTTGCTCACTCCTCGATCCGAGCACCCTATGCTGTTTCTGGTGTATATCAGATATTCTGAATTTTCACTAGAAGGAATATAGGAAGGGAGAAAGGAAGGGAAAGAGGGAGAGAAATGTTCAACTGGTCATTTCTTATCATAGCCTTGAAAAACCAAGTAGACTAATTCATTGAAATCTGACTTTCCATTTTCTCCCTAATTCTAATTTTTTAGTATATTAGGTATATTTCTAAAATTCAACAATGAGAGCATTAAATTTAGAGCCATTAAAGCAGTTATAGGCAACATTATGTAACGGCTCTTAAACTTCATTTATAAGCAGTGAAAAACCTTTCTTTCAAATGAAATTTCATGTGGAATCCCAATATATAAGAGAGAAAAGCAGAACTGCTTTGGCTAAAGGGGAAGTTAGGGTCTCAGAAACCTGCCCTGGGGCTCTGATGAACCAGTTGAAAACACTAATGTATCCCTAGCCCATTTGGCTCAGTGGATAGAGCATCAGCCAGCGGACTGTAGGGTCCCAGGTTTGATTCCGGTCTAGGGCACATGCCCGGGTTGCGGGCTCAATCCCCAGTAGGGGACGTGCAGAAGATTCTCTCTCATCATTGATGTTTCTGTCTCTCCCTCTCCCTTCCTCTCTGAAATCAATAAAAAAATATATATTTAAAAACAAAACAAAACACTGATGTAACCCATCCCCTCAATTTGACTTTGCCTAAGGTCAAACGTTAGAACACAAGCGAGGATTAGGATCCAGGCTTCCTCCACATCAGTGCCTTTCAGCAGAACCATTGCACTGGGAAGTGAAGTCGTTCCGAAGGCTGGTTCACAGGGAACAGGGGTCTCCCGTCTTCTGACTTCTAGGGTAACAACACTAATAACTAAGGTTTATTTCATCTGCCTGTGACTCAGGCCCCCGTGTGCACTTTAATCCGCAGGATAGCCTACGAGGTGTAGGTGCATACTATTATTGGCCCATACACACGGACACTGGGACTTAGAGCAAGGAAGGGATCCGAGATGAAGAGGCTGAGATGCACCCGTGCAGCGGGAGGCATAACTGCATTTAACAGCAGGGGAAGTTGGCATGACCAAGACAGAACTCTGGAAAACTTGCCCCAGGCTCCACAACAGTGAGGGCACTCCTTCCCTGGCCTTTGAGTCCCTACTGCATTTTTGTCAAGCCACAGTCTTTCTGGACCAGAATGTCTCAAGGTATAAAAGCCACCTTAAGGTGAACAGCCCAGCTTCCAGCCGAGCCGGCCAGCCAGCTGGAACAGCCTGCGCTCGGGCCATTCGGATGGAGGAGTGGACGGCTCTTCCCAGCGCCTCCTGGGCCACAGTGTGCTTGCGAATATCAGTTGCCATGGGCACGGAGCCCTGACACTTACTAAAAAGGTCTTTTCCTGAGGCTCCTCTGAAATGTAACAATGGGAGGGTAAGATTTCAGAACTCACTCAAGAAAACTACCAAACTGACCTTTTGAAAGTGAACGGACTTTGCTTGAAATATAGTTGTCAATTTGTATTTGACATTTGTTTCTTTACAGATGTGACCCTTAAATTATTCACACTTACCAGCTCCAAAGTAGAATAAAAATGACCTCTGTCTTCAGGCTTGCAGCCTCTCTTGCAGTTGACACAGATCTTGACCAAGAAAGGCATTCAGAAGGACTCTTGGAGTTGCCAGTCTCATAAAAATAACACTCTTGTACCTTTTGCTTAGCAAAACCACATAGGATATTCCTTTATGAATGTTTATTAATTTCACATGAGACATAAACAGGCAACAGATGCTTATTTTATAGATGTAGTATCTAAATTCCTAATAAGGAACTTAGAGAAATCTCATGGCTCCTCGCAGCCAGCAGAGAGGGAATCTGGTCGCCCCCTCGGGCTCTGATGGAGGACTACCTTCACACTTACCTGGTGTTGAGTCCCATGTTGTGCCATACGATTATTTCACACTTACCTGGCACTGAGTCTACAACAGTCTCCTAAAATCCGCTGTATTCGTTACCTCACCAGGCATTCTGTTTCATCAAACAACTGTACATCCTCAGTGGCACCTAGAATACAGTAAACACCCCATAAATACTTAATGAGTGGACCAGTGAGTCTTCTTCCCTGGAAACAGGAGGAGGATTTGGTCTACTCTGGATCATCCTTATATCTTGAAGATTTATTTAAGATGTAAAGGAGACCTTCTCCCAGAAAAATCAGTACTGATGATTAATAGTAATAACAGCTTGGCCAGCATGGCTCAGTGGTTGAGCATCGACCTTTGAACCAGGAGGTCACAGTTCGATTCCTGGTAAGAGCACATGTCCGGGTTGCAGGCTGGATCCCCAGTAGGGGGCATACAGGAGGCAATCAATCAATGATTCTCTCTCATCATTGATGTTTCTCTCTTTCCCTCTCTCTCTGAAATCAATAAAAGTATATTTATTTTTTTAAAGTAATAATAGAAGTCAGCCTTAATAAAGCACCCACCATGTGCTGGCACGGGGTGGAGTTTTCCTGTGTATTTCCTCACAACCACTAGTCCCAGCACTCCCAGTTATGGGGCTCTGTCGTGTCCCCACCTTACAGGTGAGGTTAAGGTCACAGCCTGGGTCAACCGACCCACAGAATGTGGAGCAAGACGCTGACCAGGCCGCTCCACACCCTGAGCCCTGCGCTGTGACAGGACCACAGAATTCCCATTGGGTCAATGAGAACTGGACGGCTGAAATGTCCACTGCAATTTCTTTTAATTTAGGAAGTTCTTTTTCTTGAAGCTTTCTGGGTTTTGTTTTTTTTTAAAAAAAAAAAAGTATTTTCTTTAGTATTCTCCTTATCCATAGAGCCCCCACCTCAACTCAGCTTGTGACATGCTTCATTAGTATTTATGACATTCTTGAATCCAGAATCTCTGCCCCTCCCCTATGAGGTAAGTATCCCCCTTTGTTCCCTGACTAACCTTGGAGCACGGAGATGTTTTCTCTTGTGCAGCTACGCAGGGCCCCAGGGTGTCTCCTCTGCGTAGAAGTGACTGGAAGGGCGGGGGAGGGGGGGAATCAACAGTATCATTAAGATAAAGAGATGCCTTCCCCCACCCCCAGCACTGGAGGGGACCCTCCAGCAGAGAGGTGAACACATTGCTGGTGTCTGAGGCGCTCTCCCGTATTCCAGAACCACACCCCACCACTTATCCCTCACAGGGGCCCAGAGGGTGGGGCCCAGGAAGTGGCCCAGCGCCCCTCGCTGGGACTGGGTGCATTTCCACCAGCTGCAGTGCAGCACCTTCCTGAAACCAGACCCCTGAGAGGTGATGGGCTCTGAGGCTTCCCAGCCCAATAGTCAGGCAGGGACCTTCCTTCATGTGAGACAAAAAGGCATTCAGAGTCGAAAGCCACACGATTGTTTTGTGGGGGTTTTCCAGCTTTGTGGAGACAGAATGGACAGATGACACTGTGTAAGTTCAAGGTGCGCAACATGATGTTTTGATATACTGTGCGCATTTACAAGTGGAAACTACCCAGAAAGAATGAAATTGCATTTAACTCCTAATTAATCATCTAAATCCTCAACGTGTCACTTTAAATGGCACTTTACAAGTAAAATACTGCCACCGGTGTTTACAAAAGGGGCGATGCACTTATTTCCCAAATGGAACCTGAACTGTGATCATAGCATGTTATTTGCCTTCCGAAAAACAATATAGCTTTCTAAAAGAAGAAGTATCTTTTCACTCTTCTCATTCCATTGTTGATCATTAATCTTCCCCGTTGAGAGTACGTATCTGCTGAAAACCAAACTTCAGCAGTTCTCAGTGGACTTCCTCAGGCTTTAGTGCAAGTTAATTTTGCCCTCCTGTGAGATATGCTGGTGGGAGAGTTTGCAAGTACCTGCTTCTGGGAGAATCTTATCTAAAATGTCATCTTTATTGCTCCTAAGGCTGACTGTTCCCTGTGGTGATCCCTCCCCATTGAATTGTTTAAATAATAGTGTATTAGTATGCACATGAAAATACAGTCAATCTGTTCTCAAGATCTATAGGAGAGAAAATGCATTAACTTTTTTTTTTTAAATTCTAGATGGCAGCATCAGAAAATCGAAAATCAAGTACAGTGTCTTGATTCAGAGATTTTAAATCTGATAAAGTGGTGCCACATCATTTATTTTTAAGCTTGAAGACTTAGCTTGTGCATATAGGTTTTCTATTATTTCAGTTACAACGCATTAAATATAGGTAATTAAGCACTTGTATTAATTGACTTTCAAAGGGTGACCTGGAGGGATTGCTCGCCCGTTCAGCTCTGAGGGGAGGGCCTCTGAGGGGAGGCCGGGTAATGATGCTGCGTTCGTCTGGCTCCATTGGTCTTTCTCCAGTTATTGCTGTTAACCAATTTCAACGTGGATGAAGCTGAAAGTTTATAAATAGATTATTATCTGAAAGGCAATTTTATTTCACTAGAAATGGCTTTATTGTGTGCAGAAGTGTAAAAATGTAATTTGGATCCCTGACCAGATGCTCTTAGTCTGGTAGGAGAGAATGGCTTTATTTGTTAATTTGTCCTTTTAGAGTTTCTGCAGCCAGTCTTTAAATAGAGCAATTTCACATTTGGGGGAAAAACAAACTCTGCACTATCCAAGAATATAATTGAAAATTACCCCATACCCAAGCACAATAATTACCTTTCAAAACGTTTCCCATTGCTGAATATCACAGTGGCAATTGCTTAATGATATTATAATTTCATTATGTAGGGATTACAATGGCAAAATGATGTAAGTTGGAGGCTTTGAAAATTAAGTTGTAATGAAAACAGAACCCTTTATGTAAGTTTAAAGCACTTATTTCAATGTAAAATTATACATAAGGTCACCCAATTTTTGTATGAATGCCAGTGTTGGTAGAGTTTAAAATTCATCCATTTAAGGCTTTAGTACTGAACCCCACAAAACCTGCCGTAATCCCATGGTTATCATGCATGAGGTCCGCGTTCTGTAGAGATGTGTACGGGACGAGCGCGTTTCTGCAGCAGTTACCGCTCCCGTCTGTCTGCGCTGCGTAGCAGGGCCCCTCCTGAGGGTTGGGCCCACTCCATCCCTTGGCAAGTGGGCGCTAAGACCCAGGGCTCATTACAACCCTTACTGACATCTTGAAAAACTCCTGACTGGTTATAAAAAGAATTGTTTTCTAAGTAAAATAGCATCAGCTTAAAACTTTATCTTTTGGGAAAGTGCAGGCACAGATGCACTAAATAACTAAACAGCCTGTAACTCTTTTGTGTCGGAATCTCCCCGATGTGTTGATGACACAAGAAAAGCCGTCCGATGTAGCTCTCTGAGCTAGTTTAACTCATAATCCGTGATACGTGGTTTTAGCATTACACCTGACGGAAAAGTTAGTTTTACTTTTTGAAAAATATGTGATTGTTGGTGTAAAAACTGTTTTTATTTTCTAGTTGTGGTCTTCATTTTTCATTCAAACCAACTGTTTTTTCCTTTTGAAAAATCAGAAAGATAAAGTTTGGGGTGGGGAATAAGGTATAAATGAACATATTCCACTCGTGTCTAACTCCAATATCTTAAGTTTCCCATGGTGACGACTCTAACAGTATTTATTGAATGCTTACTGAGTGTGCTGAGTGTTACCTTATTTAGTTCTCACGTGTACTAGCACAGGCACTGTTACTATCCTTACAGCGCATGTGAGGCTCAGGGTAGTGACTTTCCCAATGTCCCACAGCCGGGAAGTGGTAGAAATGGGATTTGGACCAGGTCTGTCCCACTCCCTTGGCTAAATGTCACCCTGCCTGTGTCCACGAGCCCTTTTCTCATCCTTGAAGCTTTACCGGCGCCCCTGTTTTGTGTTACTAACAACGTCACAGCCTCTAGTTCGTGATTTATTTTATTGTTATGATCCTTAATAGTAGCGGTAATGATCCTCATTGAACAGCTACTGAGTGCACTGTGCGATAGTAGCGGTAATGATCCTCATTGAACAGCTACTGAGTGCACTGTGCGATGCCTGGTACCCGGTGTCCAGTGTCTGCCACCGCGCCCTGTGAGAGAGGCACCGTTCTTCCCGTTTCACAAGTGAGCAAACAAAGGGCTGGTGAGGTGGAATGACCGAAGCAGCCTAAGGTGATCCGGGCCCGAGGCAGCGGGCTCCCACCCCTCCCAGGTTTGTGGCTTCTGCAGCCCCGCGGTGCTCTTCACCTCTCTGCCGTTGTGCCTCCCAGTCCAGCTCCTTGTCTACCTGTAGTGGCTGCTTTTGTTTGGTGTGTGTGTCACATCTACAGCTGGACTGCTCAGACACGTCGCGGGCACACAGTAGTTCCTATTGATAAACTGGCTTGGTTCTGTTCTCTGCAGACGCCCCAATAAGGAAGAGGTGACGGGTTGAGTATGTGAAAGTAAACGAAGTGCACACTCTCCTTTGATGTACAGAAGTGACCTAACGGGGGTCCTTTTCGATATAAAACAGCCACTTGAAAAGCATTCCCAACCTCTGCTACGTGGCGGAAGCAGGTGGACGCAGGGCCCTGGGCACCACTCTTAAGGTGACAACAGAAAGTGAAGGACAGCAGCCTGCTTCTCCGCGCTCCTGTTCTCAGTAAGAAACTGCAGGGCGCTCAGGTCGGCTGCCACTGTGATGTGGCTGTTCGCTAAAGCCTGTCGCAGTTCTCAGACATACGCCACTGCAGCCGAGAGTCACAGACACTCATCAGAGGCCTCTCAGGTATCACTGGAGCCTTTCACCTGCCCCAGGGTCCACGTTCCATTCCCTGGTCGCTCAGATGTTTAGAAAATTCTTCCTCCTGCTGAGCCAAAATCTATCCCCTTGTAACCTTCACCTGGCCACCCTATTGCTTTCTCCTGGAACCACACAGAACCTTCCTTTCTCGCTCATTTGCCACCTTTATATACTTGAAGCCAGAAGCCGCTGTCACCTCCATTGAGCTGTGTCTTTTCTGGGTGTAGTAAGTAAGTCACATTCCCTGGGGCTCACTGAGCTGTTCGCCTCTGCCTCCCACATGGACGCTCTCATCTTTGTCAGTGGTGTTTGAAATATGACAAATCAAATTTCTTTTGTTTCCAAACCTGATTTTTTAAAATTTAGGACACCTTCACAATTTTACTCTTTTTCATGTTTAAATTCCTATAATAAAATAGCTCCCAATTGAGTTGAGTTACACCACCTTCTTAATAAAACAGCAAGCTAATACGGTCGAAAGAATACCTGAGAGTCTGGAAACCCAGGTTCATCCCTGAATCTGCCTCTAACCAACCACGTGACCCCAGATGAGCTATTTAACTTGGCGGACCCTGGTTCCTCATCTGTAAATTGGGCATGAAAAGTCCTGTCTATTTCACAGGACAGTGAGGGTCAAATGAGCTCCTGCATGAGAAGTTGCTTTCTACACCAGTGAGGGCCCTGCCAGAGGTTAGTGAGAGGGCAGACGCAATCATTCCTCTGTTAGACTCCACCCGAAGGACTGCCAGACTACATGCCCTAGACTCTAGGGCCTAGAGGGTCTGCTGATTGTGTTCCCCCACCCACCCCCGGGTCACTTCACACTCCTGACGGCCTGGTTCTCCTATCACCACGTCCCCAGTCCCCAACACCTAGCTCGGAGCCTGGTGCAGGGAAAAATCACCTTGAGTGTTTGGGATGGTTAGCAGGAGGATGGGCAGAGGAATGGCTGTGGTGCCATTCCAGGCCCGCACTTCACCATCTTGGCTCCACTTCCTGGTGCTTAAGTCCACCCCGTCACTGTCCCAACGAGGTCCACGCACCAGCTTGATCTGATTTTGGGGTTGGGGGTAAAATGAAGCCCCACCGTTATCACCACCTTCCCTGACTCTGGGCCAGTGGTCGGCAAACTCATTAGTCAACAGAGCCAAATATCAACAGTACAACGATTGAAATTTCTTTTGAGAGCCAAATTTTTTAAACTTAAACTTCTTCTAACGCCACTTCTTCAAAATAGACTCGCCCAGGCCGTGGTATTTTGTGGAAGAGCCACACTCAAGGGGCCAAAGAGCCGCATGTGGCTCACGAGCCGCAGTTTGCCGACCACAGCTCTGGGCAATGACACTTAAGCTCATGGGCTTTGTTTCACAATTATTTATTCACCCTTTCAAAGAACATTCAGTATTTATTGAGCCTCTATTGCATGCCAGCCCTGCCTATGCCCACCACCTTCCAAAACTGCCCCTGGTAAGCCCATGACCCAAAAGTTTGGTTCTTAGTAGCCTATGACAAGGAAGACAGAAGAGTATTGTCTTAATCGTCCTTCCTACCTGAGCCTGCTCTGGTTTTCTCCAGCTCAGGAAGATCTTGCCTCCCAGCCTCTGAATTTCTGCTACGTGGATTTTCAGAAGTACCCAGAAGGCACTTGCTGATGATGGTGTCAGGTACCCAAGTACATAGCACACATTGGGCACAGAAAAGGTGCACGGAACAGACCCCGAGACAGGGAACCATCGATCAGACTGTCAAACCTCAGGGGGAAGGTAGGGGAGGGTGGGGGGAAGGGGGAGAGATCAACCAAAGGACTTGTATGCACGCATATAAGCCTAACCAGTGGTCACGGACAACAGGGGGGTGGGGGCATAAGTGGGGAGGGGTTTGGGATGGGAGTGGGGGAATGAGGATAAATATGTGATACCTTAATCAATAAAGAAAATTTTTTAAAAAGGTGCACGGGAATCATCTAGTAAAACAGGTTTCTCATTCCATGCCATTTATAGGAAATCAAGCAAACCTTGCTAATAACTTGGGCAGTAGTAATTCTCTTCATGCAAACCATCCAAATGGCTGTCACAACAGCAACAACAAAAAACCTCGTCATGCTCACTATTCCCAGCAAAGTTCACATACTTCCCACCACTAATAAAATGACAGGTCACCTGGCATTGTGTTTTCCATGTGCCTTCTGTGCTTTATATATCCTATTTATGTTTCTAAATATTTTTTAATTTTATTGAATTTGATCTGTTAATAAAAGTATGTTTCAGATGAACAATTCTATAATACATCATCTTGTATATTGTATTGTGTGTTCTAAACATTTTATCCTAATTCATGCTTATTTGGTAGTCTTTTCAGGCTGTATGAATGGGGATTGAGTTTCTTATTATGTCATTCAATTCACACTTTTGCATTTGCACAGCTCTGGCCCCGGAAGAAGCATACAACTATGACGGCTGCTTTGAATCCTACTGGTTTCCCTAACCCTGATTGACATAACCCTCAGCCCTTTGGCCCTCTCCCTGCCAGTTCTCCACACTCGGTTTTCCTTCTTCCCACCAAAGCGGGCCTGTGACTGCTAACTCTCCCCTGCCTTGCACTGCATCTTCTCATACTCCATCAGCACCAACATCTACCCACGGAAAGAAAGTCCCCAGGGAGAGATGGCGATTCCTGTTTCCTCGCCCTTCTGATGTTGCAGTTTAGGAATTTGGGGTGAGGCCAGTAGCTAACATGTCTGTGGTTCCCCTTCCCACAGGTGAAGAAGACCTGAGTGTGGAAGAGGACGAGGAAGTGCTGACTCTTCTGTATGACCCATGTCTGAACTGTTACTTTGATCCCCAGACTGGGAAATACTACGAGTTGGTGTAACCCCTCCTTCCAGGGCAAAGAATGGCCACCCCCAGGCCGCGCAGGACAGCAGTTCTGACTCTGTGGACACCACAGTGTGCGTGTCGGGCAGGCCCGCAGAATCAGAAGTAACTGAGAGAAGTGAATTTCTTTTGTAAATAATGTTCGATGTTAAGAATAACTACATCCTTTTTGTAGACGTGTGTGCCTTTTTGGAACTGTGAAGGAATTAATACACAGGCAAGATTTTAGGGTTGAATTGGTTCTTATTTTTGGTTCTCGTCTTACATATAATTTTTTTTTCATATAATTTTATGTAAAAATTAAGAGTTATTAATTCAAATACTTTGCAGTGTTAAGCTGTAAATGATGGCTGGGTGTATAGAAAATGTATTCTTCTTTAAATGATACTTGAGTACCTTTTATTTTATTACCTATTTGTATTAAAAATAAAATATGATGATCAGAAGACTACCTTTTAAACTGCTCCTTTTTATGTATCCCACTTTCTTTACCAGAATATTCCTAAGTAATATTTACCTTTTCTTAGACGCTTAAAAAAGGAAATGTGCACTGGTCAGACTTTATGATCACATTTTATTGGCACTGGCCCCACTATTTCCATTTCATTATAGTTCATCCAGAGTTTGCCGAGATCACAACATTGTTAATCACTTAAGCTGCTTAGCACTGTGCTTTGCTTTGCTGCTTTTTTTTTTTTTTTTCACCAATTACCTCTGAATTTTAACAATATGATCCAAACCTAGCTCCACGGATCCAGATTTTACAAGAAGTCAGCCGTTTGAGCACCCCAGACGCCTCACCACTTCCGTGCTTGGGCCCAGAGAAATCGGGGAGGCTTTCTTTGGTCGTCAAGGTTACGTCACTGTAACCTTGCGATGCAGCAGGGAGAACTTGTGTGCTTCCTGAGTTTGAGTGGGTGGCCTTGAAGTGCGTGCCAAGCATATTGATGTTGAGCTCAAGGAAGTACTTCTTATATTAGCTGGCACATGTTGTTATTTAATAAAGATTTTTTAATAGAGAAGAGTGCCATTGGGGATGAAGAAGTACGGGTGTACAGTTGGGTTTGATGGCAGTGCTGTAATTTTATTTAATGTTGTTTGATAGAGGAAATAAGAGCTTCTTTCTTCAGAAGTAGATTTGGGCTCCTATGCAAAGGATCATACATTATGTAGGACCATGTTTGTGTATGATAAGCTTTTAATCTTATTGTTCACAAAGTATAGCTTTGTTATGAATTTCTCTCCAAGATTTTTATACTTACAAAATGCAAATCCATCGCTGGGACTTCAGAAAGCATGCAGAATGATAAAATAGTTGGGTTATCTTGGTTATGACCTTGAAGGCTGGAGTGGGGCTTAGAAGGCCTTGTTCCTGCTTTAGTCAGTCTCAAAACATCCACATACATGGGGAAGTCAAGTCTGTACTAGTTAAGATGTGTAGTTACAAATATAAAAAAACATCTAAGCTAAAAAAAAAAATCTTAAGGATACAAGTCTGTCTCATGAACCCCAAAAAAGAATGCTACAAAGCCTCCAAATGGACTCGAGCTAGAACAAGAAAACTATAGGAAACTGAATTGCAAGCAACATACACCCTTGATCCCAGAATTCAAGGATTTGTTGAATGATCAGATGCAGGAGGTGCAGGAGTCAGGGCAGCTCCGGGGATCCTGCAGCGGGAACCAACATTTTCTCCTGATGATAGTCACCAAAATGACAGCACCACCTTTTTCTGCCTGGAGCCTCTGCTCAGGGAGCAAGAGGCTAGTGGGCTTCACTGGTCTGTTATCCCCAGCCTGTATGGAACGGGAGTGGTATGGTCCCTGACCGAGAAAAAGACACTGTTAAAGTGGAGAGGGGTGCCAAGCAGGCAGAAATGACAGCTGTCTGCCTGGCGATCTAGACACATTATTACCTCTGATTCATCTTGCCCACCTCTTCTCTCCTCTTTCTTTCCATTTCTCTCTCTCTCTCTGTCTCTCTCCCCTCCTCCCTGAAATTACTCTATTTCTCAGCTCCTCAGTCCACCTGCCAGAACACTCAGCCATTCCACAGCCCACACCTCCCACCACACAGAAACATTAGCTCTCAGTTTCTGTTCAAAAATCCAGACGGGATTCCAAGTGGCCCAGTCTGGTTCGATGTCCACAAGAACCTTCGACTGTTCATTTCTGTTGAGATTTCTACAGAAGAGTTGAAAAGAAGCAGGCGTGCTTCACACTGCCAATTTCAAACCAAATGATACATCAAGTTTACTTGAAAATTTATTGACTGGGCTATTCTGCTTCACTGATTATCACATTTTGCATCATATTAGAATCTTCTGGAAAATTTATAAGGATACTGATGCCTCGGTTCCACCCTAGAGAGTCTGATTTGATTCGTCTCAGGTGCAACCTGAGCAATGGAAAATTTAAAAACCTCCCCTGACTCGGCCATGTGGATCAGTGGTTGAGCATCAACGTATGAACCACGAGGTCATGGTTTGATTCCCGGTTAGGGCACATGCCCAGGTTGTGGTCTCAATCCCCAGTAGGGTGCATGCAGGAAGCAGCCAACCAATGATTCTCATCATCTCTCTCTCCCTCTCCCTTCCTCTCTGAAATCAATAAAAATATATTTTAAAATAACAATAAACAAATAAATAAAAACCTCTCCTGGTGAATCTACTGTGCAGTCCCAGTTGAGAACCACAAGGTGGACCAGATCCAACATGATGAGAGCAGGAGTGGTGCCTGATGGTACAGGTCTCCATGGGGAGGAGTCTGTAATGCTATCCGTTTCCATTATCAAGACTTCTACTTTCCTAATCAAATGTGTGTCTGAAAGTGACTATTACAAATGGATCCTGAAAAAGTAGTTTGATTCAATATGGAAATACATCTTAAGTTCATTTGGGGACTGATTTAGTTTCCTGTTTCATATAATTTGGGATGCAACTTGCAGGTGACTTTAAGTCTTCAATCTCCAACATATTTAATTACAGAGCCCAGGTAATGAAAGTTATGGGGGAAACTGTCAGCTCATAGGTGACATCAGATCAATGATTGAGCTTCCCTAGCAATTATACCTCCTCTCTCTAATTAATTGTCTGTTAAAGGAAAACAATGACATTTGCAAAGTATAGACACTTTTGCAAGATAATTTGCCCTCTTGTATTTCTCCATATTTTATATTAGCTTCATTAAGTCAGTTATTTCAACCACATCTTGATTTTTTTTTGAAGTGCAAACTGTGATTAATAACCAAGAATAGTGTAGATCGTACAACCTGAAGGACAAGTAATTAAAAGAACTAATTTTAAAGTTGGCCCTTGGCTTTAATCAAAGAGCTAGCTGCTGAACGTTTCTGGGCTGTTGTTTTTTTAAGTGTTTAATGAGAGCAAGCACTAACACTAAAGAGTATTCCAGGCTGCACCCTGTGACTGAGTTTTCAATCAAAATGACCAGAATAATGAGCGTTAAGAATCACCTGTCCACATGTGGTTGTATCATAGGATTTCTACTTCAAACACCATTTATTTTGCATTCCAAAAAAGTTAGTTATAAAGAGAATTTTTGTCAAGCAAATCCTATTTTCTCTTCTTCCATTATGATAGCTGAGATAGAATCATCTAATTGGGCCTAGAACGGCCAATCAAGATCATTTCTTTAACTCTGATCTTACAATTGAGAAAAGTGGGATTCAGATGGGGACGTGAATTGTCTACCGGTTGCAGAGGGGAGAGTGGAATCTATGGTTCCTCATGTCAACTCAAGGTGACATCACAGACACTGTACAGTGGGCACCAAACACCGTGCCGGAATTTGCATTCTCAGGTTCCCAGCATTCCCTTCCCTTTTGCTCTGTGCAGATCCTTTCTTCCCTTCGTTGTCAGCTTTTCACATCAAGGATCAGCATTTCCCAAAGTGTGTTCCAAGAAACAGAAATTCCATTCGAGGTCAATCAATTTAATGGGAGTGGGCAAGAAGCCCATAATCAAACATGTTGGAAAATACTGGAGAAGCCGAAATAGTCATTTGTCTTCCCTGGAGAAGTTCTCCGTGGCTTTAATAGACCAATACGCAGGGGAACTCTGAGGAGAGGTGGCGGATGCAGCACTTGTCCAATTTCTTCGTCCTCAGAGCCCTCTCTAGGGAGAGCTCTCAGGGGCTTGTCCACCCACAGAACTCTCTCTCTGAGAAATGCTGCCGTGGGTAGGTGAACCCTGACTCCACCAGAACTCCCAAAAACGTGTCTCCCAGGCTGGTTGTGTGTGTGTGTGTGTGTGTGTGTGTGCCCGTGTGTCGGTGTGTACGCCATTGCTATTTGATGGTGGTGCTTTTTGCTTTTGTTTTTGGTTTTGCCCAGATATTTCACAGGCCTCTTCAGCCTCTTTTCTCTAAAACAAGGTATGCTGGAGCTGAACACTTCTTAAGTCAGAAGCCTTGGTCACCTAAGATGAAGAATGTCCTTTCTCCTATTTTAAATTATACAAACTTATAACTGTAGGCAATACAGTTAACTTACGACAAAGGATAAATCTAAGTTCAAGTTCATTTCTCATGAATATTGGAGCTTTACATCTTAATGAATATTTTGCTTTGGGTTGGGTGGTTTTAATATAATTTAAAATCACATTAAGTCAAACTAATTTGACTTATAAGAATTAAATAACCAATAAACATGGCCCACAGATAACACTAATTTTCACTGCTGACATATTCTTCTGTAGTTAATCTCCTGTAATCCTACGAAACATTACCGAAGTGAAGTGTGGGAAATGGTATTGATTGGTTTTCATCAGCTCAACTTATCATTGTCAGTGTTTATGCTGAACCTGGCAAGATTTAAGCACATAAACTTGCTGCTAATAGTAATGAGTACTGCCAATCTTTTAACCTGTGGATCAGGAGGAATTATAACAGTTCCCCTTGTCCAAGGGAGACATGTGCCCAGACCCCCAGTAGGTGCCTAGAACCACAGATAATACTGAACCCTGTGTGTCCCATGTTTCTTTCCTCAACATACGTACCTATGATAAAGTTTAATTTGTACACTAGGCACAGTAAGGGATTAACAACAATAACAGTAAAATAGAACAGCTATAACAATCTAATATAATAATAGACAAATATGCAAATTGACCATACCTCCGACACGCCCACAAGCCACGCCCACCATCCAATCAGCGAGAGTATGCAAATTAACCCAAACCAAGATGGCTACAGCCACAGAGAGCAAGGTTTCCTAGGTAACAGAGGAGGCCAAGCTTTCCGCCTGCCATTTCCAGGCCTAAGCCTCCACTCAAGCTACAAAGTTTCAATTATAGAAGGTAAACAAATTCAAACAAATGGCGGCAGAATGGAGCTTGAGAGAGCAGGCCAGGGTTGCCGGCGACAACAGGGGAAGCAAAGCTTTCCACACACTCTGGCCAGGCTCACCTGCTTAAGGCAACATAGTTTCAATTATAATCCCAACAGAAATGGCTGCCAGCCTCGGAGGGAGCCCCAGGCTTGGCTTGGCTCCGCTCCAGGCTACAAAGTTTCAATTGTAGAAGGAAAATAAATTCCAGATACCAGGGCCTCCCCTTGGGTTACCAGGGGGCGTGGCCGGCCTGCAAACCACCACAGGCCCCTCACTCAGGTCACCCCACACCCCAAGGGAAACCCCACCTGATCCGGGACGCCCTTCAGGGCAAACCAGCTGGCCCCCACCCCTGTACCAGGCCTCTATCCTATCTAATAAAAGAATAATATGCAGATTGATCATCACTGCAACACACAATATAGCTGCCCCCATGTGGTCAAAGATCCTGCCCCCATGTGGACACAAGATGGCCACCACAAGATGGCCAGCAGGAGAGGGCAGTTGGGAGGCACCCGGTCTGCAAGGGAGGGCAGTTGTGAGGGATCATCCCTGCAAGGGAGGGCATTTGAGAGGGACCAGGCCTGCAAGAAAGGGCAGTTGGAGGTGATCAACCCTCCAGGAGAGGGCAGTTAGGAGTGACCAGGCCGGCAGAGGAGGGAAGTTGGGGGCAAACAGGCTGGCAGGGGAGCTGTTAGGCATCAATCAGGCTGGCAGCGGAGTGGTTAGGGGGTGATCAGGCTGTCAGGCAGAAGCGGTTAGGGCCAATCAGGAAGGCAGGCAGGCAAGCAGTTGGGAGCCAGCAGTCCTGGATTGTGAGAGGGATGTCCGACTGCCCGAAACGGGCAGTCGGACATCCCTCAAGGGGTCTCATATTGGAGAGGGTACAGGCTGGGCTGAGGGAGAACCCCCCTCCATGCACGAATTTCGTGCACCGGGCCTCTAGTATACTGTAATAAAAGGAGAATGTGACATTATTAAGTAAAATGGGGGTTCTTTGAACACAAGCACTGCGATTCCACGATGGCTGCTTTGATACCCGAGATGACACTGAGTGACTAACCCGCAGAGAGCATCCGCGGTGCAGAGACGCTGGGCGCAGGGATGGTTCGAGTCCCGGGCAGGATGATGCCAGATTTCACTGCAACACTAAGAACAGTCCACGATTTAAAACTTATGAGTTGTTTATTGAATTATTTTCTTCTGGAATTTTCCACTTAATATTTTTGGACTGTGGTTGACCACAGGTAACCGGAAGTGTAAAAGGAAGTGAAGCTGCGGGTGAAGGGGGGTTGCTGTACCTCTGATTTTCTGCAAAGGATGCTTCCACAGGCACGGGGCAGGCGGGTGTGCCTGGGGCTGAATAACTGAGATAAGTGCAATCACCTAGGCGTGTTTGGCTCCGGAAGTCCAGGAGGGGAAATTACTCTTTATTTCTGATAATATGCCGTTTTGAATACAATTTTTACTAATGATGGAGTTTCAATAATCTGTAATTAAATCATGAGATGAGATTAAAACAAGCCCCGGTTTTGCTTTATGGCTTCCTAAACTCAAAATTATCCTAATTAAAGAAATCTAAATTTCACCCTTCATTTTTCCTTTTATATGCAAACGTGACTTAGACATTTCAAACCCTCAAAACTGACAAACTTTTCGCCACCTCAATCCTTTTAAAAGCTTCTGGCTGGCCCTGGCTTGTTTGGCTCAGTGGATAGAGCGTCGGCCTGCGGACTGAAGGGTTCCAGGTTCAATTCCAGGCTCGATTCCCAGTAGGGGGCGTGCAGGAAGCAGCCGATCAATGATTCTCTCTTATCATTGATGTTTCTATCTTTCTCCCTCTCCCTTCCTCTCTGAAACCAATATAAATAAATAAATAAATAAATAAATAAATAAATAAATAAATAAAAATAAAACCTTTTAAGAAATTGATAGCATCTTATTGTGGACTAATTCTAATATCAGAATCTCTTTTTTTCCCCTAATACTTGTGTTTTCTTTTACTTTTGATATTTAAATGTATCTAAAATTCACCTAGGTGTCTAGGTCAGGACAATATACTTATATCTCCAAGTTCACTTATTTCAGAAGATTGTGATCCTCTCAGGTCAGGTACTTCACAAGAATACCTGCCATTATCAAAAAGTGATGGCTCCATTTAGCTAAACATAAGAATCTATGAGGTGCTTCAGAGTCCAGACAAACAGAAAAGGAATTAATTCCAGAGATTTCTGTCCTAATTTTCTCTAATCAGAACATGCACTATCCCCAGCCTGGTAATGCCTGTAACCTTAATTCATAAGGGATATCACTGTTTGCATCTCTCTCAGAATTTTTGAGATTCCCTTCCTATGTTTCGCCAATTGTTACTTTCAGTCTAATCTGAAAACTCAAGCTTGCCGCAGATTGCATCATCTTGGGACTCCATAATGCTGCTGACAGGGTCCTGCCCTGAGGATTTCTACCTCCTCTGGCTTCACAACATTTAAGAGCAGCCAAGGCTGAGACCTCTGCCCCCAGCCATTCTCACTTTCTGTGTTACCGCTGCTCTTCCTTCCTGTGGGGCCAGATTCCCGAGTGCACAAGGTGGCAGGGACCTTGGACAGTTTCAGTCCACAAACTGTCACTTGATGGCTTTCACCTGTTGGTAACCCTGCAATGTTCTCCCAACGTGCTTTAGCCATGCGGTTGGTGATTACTAGAATGGAAAACATGACTTGTTTTATTTTGTTTAGCTTTCCCGATTCTGCATTTTATACAATTCAAGCGAAACTACTCATGCTCCTTCCTGGGTTTCAGACTATATTTTGTTAATGAACATATCTAGGTCCCACTCTAAATTATTAAAGGGGAGATGGCTTATCAAGTGATGAGTGAAAATCATGGGAGCCACTGTCTTAGGCTATGAGAGGAGTGTGTGCACATGTCTGAGTATGTATTCTGTAACTAGAATTCATCAGTTCACAAAACGGTTTACGACTTACCATCATTAAATTAAATACTGTTCGGAATTGGAGTCACTTCACTTATACTGGTAGTAGCTCTTAGTGGGTCAGACCTATTTTTCTTCCACATAAAAATGCCATTTTTCCCCATCTGAGTGAAGGTATAGAGCAGTGGCTTTCAGTTTTTCAGTATCTATAGCATATTTCTAAATAGACCCACTGAGAATTAAAAACCTTGCTTAAAGCACTCTCTTCAGAGTCATAAACCTTTTGTAGAGTCTGTTTTGTTCACAGTCTTGAATGGGAGGTGCTTTGGGGCTGTGAAGGAGTTAAGACAATTGCTCTCTAGTGAGGGACACTGTGCAGAAAAGAGAGGGGAAGAGTAGGAGGGAATGTAGGGAGAGAGATCAAAAGCCAACAAGGCAGTGACCAAGTCAGAGGGACTGGGAGGAGCATGGGCCCCGCGCAAGGATCTGTGTAGAATGCAAATGGGGTGACAACTACTTGTGGAGTGAGACCCAGGTTAGTTCTTTTTCTAAATTTGAAAGGACAATCGAGGATTTAGAGACATCCGAGATGCAGATAAGTGACCTGCCGATGAAAAGCCCCTAACACACAGTGAGCACTCTGCAAATGCTTCCTGCTGTGGTTGCTATCTATGCCCGGGCCTGGTAGGCCTCTGGTGATGCACAATGGCTATGGCATTGCTCCTCGGAGTGTGAGCGGTACATAGTAAATCATGAGATGAGATTAAAACAATATAGTTTTAATGGTGTTTCTATAGTAAGTTAGGATTTCAGATTTTGCTATAAAACTAAGTTTTAAAAAATGTTTTATCCATACTCTGTAAGATAGGAACATCAGTTTCATGCAATAAGCAGCCAAGAAAACTTAACAGTTTCCTAAAAATTGAGGGAAATACGGCCAACACTGATTACAGATTTAACATGTAGGGCCATGTAGTTGGAAAACGAACACTCCAGAAATTCTTTCAAGCTGTATTTATTCGTTATTTGTAACAACCCAGGTCTAACCTGTATGGTTGAAATCATTGACTCCACTGTGAATTTTCAGAGTCTTACTCCAGAGTAAAGACCAAATCAACAGCAACTCCTCAAAACAAGGATTTCAGAAATGGTCAATGCCGAGCCAAGCAGCTAGTGTATGTTAAAGAAGGTTTCTACTTTTATTTCTCTTTAATGTTTTTATTGATTTTAGAGAGGAAGGGAAAGGGAGAGAGAGATAGGAACATCAATGATAAGAGAGAAACATTGGTTGGCTGCCTCCTGCACACGCTCTCCTAGGGATCAAGCCCACAGCCCTGGCATGTGCCCTGACGGGAATTGAACCAGTCACCTCTTGGTTTCTGGGTATACGCTCAACCACTGAGCCACACCAGCCCGGCAGGGTTTCAACTTTTACTCTTCATGGTGGTGTCGGATTATTGCAAGCAGTCTTTCTAACTCATCTCATTTTATCTGTTAATACATATTTTATCCTGGGGCATATGAAAAGTATTTAAACTATATGTTTAAACACTGTCTGTAATCTGGCTCTCTTCTCCATAGACTAAATTAATGGAATTTTTGTAATAATTGGCTAAGATTGGGTTAAAAATTATGGAAATAATCATGTTCAGCTTTGCCTTTATTTGCTATTAGGAAGATAAGCCATCCTCTACAAATGTTTCTTCCCAAATTTCTACCTAGAACATAATCACAAGTTATCTATACTATAAGGTGACCGACCAGACGTCCCGCTTTTGGCGGGACAGTCCCGATTTTTAACAATTTGTCCCGCATCCCGCGGCGTTTTAAAAAAATCCCGATTTTTGGAAAGAATGCACGACAAGCTAGGGAACGGCGGGAGAACGGGAAGGGAATATACGGTTTTTGGCGGCCATGTGGCTATTTAGCCAGGATATGAGTTTTATATTATTTTTGTTAATTTTATAATGTTAAACTTTAATAATAACAAATAATTGTTGAGAACTGATTATCGAGAACTGCTTATCAAAGTTCGCATTGTTGATCAGTTGTTAGAATTCGACCACCATTGTTTGGACTTAATGAACAATGGCATTTTTGGGGATTGGCAACGACGAAAACATTTTGTAACTGTCTCTCAGACGATACACATCGTACTGCGTGCTAGTAAGCTAAACAAGTGATGTCATTACAAATCAGCTGTTCAGATAATTTAGGTAAGTAATTTATTTATTTATTTCATAAATACATAAATTTTCTTGAATTTAGCAGACAGTACTCGTATTATTTATATTTTATAGTGGCGGCAAAAAGTCTAGTGCCGGCCTTGAAAGTGACACGACTTACGTTACAGCAAATTCAGAGGAAAAATAATACAAGTTAGTATTGTTATTATTTAGAAAGAAATATAGGATTAAAATAATTTTTAAAATATAGTTACTTTATAACAATCAAATTAATTTAATTTATAAACTAACAATAAAATATGTTCATGTAATTATGTACCTACTTACTGTGTTTTTAAGCAATATGTATATAATAATTTATATAATTTTAAATTATTTTTTTTAGATTTTTAACATAATGAGTAAGAAAAGAGAATGCAAATTCAACGATGATCTAAGAAGTGAATTTCCTTTTTTTAAAAAAACCAAAAGTGATTACAATATAGACCAAATTTTTAATCAAGAACCCCCCCGCCCCCCCCCGCCCCGCCCCCCAGCCCCTCCGGCCGAAACCGGTTTGGCTCAGTGGATAGAGCATTGGCCTGCGGACTCAAGGGTCCCAGATTCGATTCTGGTCAAAGGCATGTACCTTGGTTGCAGGCACATCCCCAGTAGGGGGTGTGCAAGAGTCAGCTGATAGATGTTTCTCTCTCATCGATGTTTCTAACTCTCTGTCCCTCTCTCTTCCTCTCTGTAAAAAATCAATAAAATATATATTTTTTTAAAAACACCCCCCCCCCCCCCCACAGCCCCGTCAATGGTGTCCGCTTTACCAATGTTAAAATCTGGTCACCTTACTATACTAATAAAAAGGTAATATGCTAATTAGACTGGATGTCTTCCAGACAACCTTTTGGACAGCCTTCCGGCTGCGGCCGGCCCAGGAGAAGCCGCCGGTGGTCCCGGGCAAAGCCGCTCCACCAACCAGCCTCTGCCATGGACCTGAGCGCCCACCGGCTGTGGGTAAGTGAGGGGCCGCCGTGCCAGGGAGGAGAAGGGGACAGGCGGGGGGCTGGTGGCGGCCTGGAGGCCTTGGCGCCTGAGGCGGTCGGCGGGAGGAGAGGGCGGGCAAGCGTGCTCGCCTCAGCCCGGCCCCAGCGTGCGCACTGCAGCCCCGGAGCCCTGGAGCGCTCCGCCATGTTCGCTGCGTAGGAAGGAAGGGCTCAGCTCGAGGCGCCGGCCCCTGCGACCTCTGTGTGCGGCCCCAGCGCCAGCAGCCCGGCTCCCGGTGCTCAGCGTGGGCCTGGCGCAGAGCCCTCCTCCTTCACACGTGTGGCATCCGGGGCCTCTAGCCCGCAGCCCTCCGGCTGGGTCTGAGTCGCTTTTCCCTTGAGCAACGTTTCCCCGCGCATGAGTGTACAAGTTCAGGGGTTTGTTTTGGTTTGTTTTTACCCCCGAGATTGAAGGAATCGCCAGCGTTATCCTTCATGTTTCTGAATCATCCTCTGAGCTTCTCTGACTTTCTGGTTGGTAGCAGTTTCCCGGGTCACGGGAAGTCTCCCTCCCCAGAGTCAGGAGCACCAGCCCAGGTCCACCCATCGGCCTGGCCCTGACCGCGGGGGTGAGTTCCCGCAGGCTGGGGTTTGACCCTACGCGTTAGTCGTAGGAGACCAGTGCCTTTGTTATTGCTGCGTGTCCGGGTTTTAATTGGACAAATGCCTGGTGGCCCCGGGCGAAGAAGCCGCCCACGGTCCGGGCCCCAGCTTAGCAAAATCTTTTAGGAGGAGAATTCTGTCTGGGTTTCCCCAAATTCTCTCAGCCCCTACTCACCCCTCTGTAAAGGCGCAGAACAAGTGAGGCCCTTAAATAAAAATCAGAGGTCTCCCGCAACCATGGGCCTCTCTCACCACAGTCATTTGGACTGGATGACATTTGAGTATTTATCTAGGCACCATGACAGAGAAACACACGCTCAGGTCATGATCCCTGCCTTAAATAATTCACAATCTTATTAGAGCGAGTGGATGATAAAAGCACAGTAATGACATCAGAATGTAAGGCAACAATACAGAGAGGAACAGAGGCAATTGCTAGGGTGATTTTCCAACAATTAGTACAAAGAGTATGTGCTGTGAATTAAATTAAAAAAATATGTGTGGAAGTAGCTGCTTCATGAATATGGCATCCCTTCCTATTTTAAAGGAAGCTGAGTTCCATGTGAACTGTGTACTATGCTATGATATTTGAGGCACAGAACAAGGGAGGCCCTAAGTGTACTATGCTTTGGTATTTGAGACATTCTTTATTGTTCAATGTGATTTATTTCTGTACGCCTCAGTTTTGTAATAGTTAAACTACTAGAATAATGCATCTTGCTATAAAATATTACTAGAAGATCAAATGATCAGGTGACATTTATTGTTATTTTCTATAAGTGAACACAATCTCTGGTATGCTAAAGTGATAGGTATTATAGAAATATTCAGATAGGGAGACCTACAGGCTTGATTACAAGTGAGGTTTACTATCACAACCCAAATTTATTGCTTAAAAAAAAAAGCAGGGAGCCAACTAGAAACTGAACCAAATATAAGCCCTTGAAGGGCAAATGTAAATTGGATAAGCTTCGCTATTACAAGAGCAACAAGAAAGAATTCAGAGGCAAGAATGAGAAGCAGATTGCATCCACTCTAAGTTGCTGCTAAAGAAAAAGAATGGTATACTATGAAAATACTTAATACAGATTGTAAAGAGATTTGTTCAAAGAGGATTTCCTAGAGTAGGTGGTATTTCAGTTAATTTTTTTCAAATGTGAAGAGGTTAGCTAGATAAGAAAAAGGTGTAGGGGTCCCGGATTGGAGAGGGTGCAGGTCGGGCCGAGGGACACCCCCCAGCCCCTGTGTATGAATCTCATGCACCGGGCCTCTAGTAAATACAGAACAGTCCACAAAGGAAATATCAACTCGGAGTTTTGCATCCCTTTCTGTGGTGTTTGCTGCCTTCAACCACTGAGAAGAGGAAGGGAATTCACGGTTCCCCTCAGTAGATGTTTTTGCCATGGCTTTTAGGCCCTGTTGGGTGTTATAAACCTGTTAGGGTGAGACGAAGTTTTTCTTCTTCCTTCCTTCACTCTTCCATTAATTCCAACACCATCCAGGCTTTATTTCCGTCTCAGTACCAAGCTGTAACAGAAATTGTACACGGCCGCTGACACAGCGTGTCCAGTAAATGTCCCACGATGCTCTCTGAAAGTTCTGTTTCTTCCTGGAGTGCTGAGAGCGTTGAAAGGGCCTCTGGATGCGTCCCAGACCACGCGAGGCCCTGTGTCCTCCTCCCACAAACAGCATCTGCATCATGCGCCTCAGAGCTAATGCTTCGGGCTTATCTGCGAGACTCGGAGGTTTATAGCATGCACTCCTGCAGTTCTCCTGTAGCACTCTCCCACCTGAACTTGACAAATACCATCAGATCACACGTCAGAGTGAAAATGGTCCATTGTGCTCACTTAACCGAACGACTCATTAGGGTGAGCTTTGGACTGTGACTCTGCTCAAAGCTTTACTCTGCATGGAAATGACTTGGCCATTGTCCCCCCCCTCCCCCCCATCCTTCTTGTCATCTCTGCAGCCAGGTATGGAGCTCTCACTGTGTTGCCAGGTATCGCACTGAACTGTATGGATACATTTTCTCACTTAATTCTCATAACAGCTCTGAAATAGTCATTAGTCCCCTTTATAACTCAGGAAACTGAGGCACAGGCAGGTTCAGGAGCTCTCCCGAGTGACGACGCAGGATCTGTTAGGTCAGGCCGACTTCCCATCTCCCGACTTGCCTGTGGGCAGCGCTGCTGGCCAGCAATGGCTCTGTGATGGCCACAACCCCCCTTCTTGGTGGGTTTGTTAACAGAGGAAAGTGTTCATTATGGCACCTTGCTTCCTGACTACGTGTGAATTCCATGGTTGCAGCTTGAAAAAATACTTTCCCTATTTATCTGTTGTGTCTTATACTGGAAAAAAAAAAAAAGAGTCCACAAAAAAAAAATTTAGTTTTAAGTCCCTGAGAAATTTACTACATACACCTAAATACATTTTTAAAGATATTGCTATGTTTGCATATTAGGAGTGTTCCTTCCTATTATCTGCACATTTTGTAAAGGGAAGATGTTTACAGGTATCATTTTAAGAATCTCTTCTCCTTAAAACATCCTTTATGCTCTTCCCACTCCCCTGGTGTTTCTATAGTAACCTGGCATCCTCAGCTTCCACCTTTCCGTTGGCACTAAAAGATCGTTTATAATCAGTCCTCCACTTGTTCTGAAATGTGCCTCCATTTCATAACACAACAGACAGTGTGTACGTTTAACAGGACCTGAAGCACTTCTCATCTTGAAACTCTCATGTTCAGGGGAGTGAAAATATCAAGAAACGTGGTGTTGACGGATTTAGCCTTCAGCTTCACAACTAATAAAAAGAACCAAGCTGGGTGCTGGGATCGTGGGAGTCAACCTTCGCCCTTCACCCCTGTCCCCTTCTCCTGCCACTTACACGATGGAGACCGCAACTGACCAGGGATACAGTCACGTCCAAGAAAAGAAAGTTTCGAAAACCTATCTTTTCTAAAGTCGGAGTTTTGGGGTTTTTTCCCCTGAAAAGCCTCTAACTCTGCTGTCTCCAGAACAGGATATGACAGGCTTTTGTCATTTCGATAACCAAATAACCTCTAGAATCAGGCACTGGCGTGGCACAGGCAGGAGAGCCATTAACGGGCCTCTTGACCACAAGGCACACCCCTGATCACCTCGTGGGCGAGGCACACACAGGCCCTCGACAGCCCCCAGCAAAGAGAATGCCATCCTTCATCTTCAAAATGAACCACCTCACCTGCAGTGGATGATGGATTACTTTTTTAAGTATAAATTCTATAATTATTTTATGAGCACCCAATTACATGGCATTCACCATTTGGGAAGATTGAAAGGGTTAATTTGTCAAATGCAAACATTCAGAATTCACCAAACCAGCTCCACTCACAGTCTTTCTCCAGCCCCGGTCTCCCCACCTCATCTGATGGCAAATCCATCCTTCTCGTTGCTGAGGACAGAAGACTTGGAAGGAACGTTGATTCTCCCCTTTTTCTCACCTCACTTTCAGACTGTCAGGAAGTCCTCCAGGCTGCGCCCCCATATATCCACAACCTGACTCGTCCTCACTAAGCTGACCATTCTCGCCACTGTCTCCTCTCCTGTCTATTGCACAGCCTGCAGCTGCTCTGCCTGCTCCCTCCAGCGCCACGAGGCCCCACCCCAGTCTATTTCAGCACGGCAGCCAGAGCGACCCTTTAAAACATAACATATCAGAACGCTCGTCTGCGCAAAGGCCCCAAGGGATTTCAATAACTTTCAACAATGGTGACTAATTTGGTGTACACCAAACCTCCCATTGGGAACAACTGGAAAGTCTACCCCCACCCCCAAAAAATCTGTCTTAGTCCACTCAGGCTGCTATAGCAGAATACCATTGACTGTGTGACATAGACAACATTTATTTCTCACAGTTCTGGGGGCTGGGGAATTGAAGACCAGGTGCTGGCAGATTCAGTGTCAATGAGGGCCCTCAGCCTGGCTTGTATCTTCACATGGCAGGGAATTCGGGGGCGGGGAGGGGGAGGGAGGGGGGCGCGCGCAAGCACTCTGGACTCTCTATGCCCTTCTGAAGTCACCAGTCCCATCTGGGGACTCCACCCCCATGACCTCATCTAAACCCAATCCCCTCCCAAAGGGCCCTCCTTCAACACTGTCACACTGGGGATGAGGGCTTGAGGGGACACAAATATTCAGTCCACAGCAACCAACTGAAACCTGTTTGAAGGCATCAGAGAGTTACATGACAGTAGTACTCAGGGGACAAGAAGACAGAACAATAGGAAGAATGGGCAATTCCCACATTCCTGCTTTTTCCTTTGCCGACAACCTGGGAATGCGAGCAGAGGTTTCTGAAGTCGTATCTCCTAGAGAGACAGAGAACCTACCAAGAAGGAGCTCCGCTCGGCACCACCAGCGTGCTGGAGACCCGAAGACAGTGCCCTGGTGACAGCTTAGGTCTCACAAACACGGAAACTCACTTGGCAGTCGCCGGCTGGATCAGTTACCTACCCCCATCCTCACTGCCCACGGCAAGCGACTACCAATCCTCTTTGTAGGAGGATACCACCACCGGGAGCCTCACATTAGCCTTTACCATTTTTCCAAAATTTACTCCCAAAAATTATGTACAAAGGGACAAACCGAAATCACTGACAACCAGGAAAGCAAAGACCACAGGAACAGAAACATCTTTATCATATGTCAGTTCTTTCCATTATGACGTGCGGCGCCAATAGGTTTATCAAAGCTCTGACGTCGGAAGCCTAAAATCAGTGGAACGCTGCCATTCGTTCATTTCTCTAAGTTACTTAGCTCTGTGTTAATGCAACAGTAATCAAAAGTCTGTACCTCCCTTTCATTTCATCCCAATCATGCCTAATTTCTTCCTTAACCTAAATAACATCTGGGAGGCATTTTTATCCACATCCATGTGAAAACGTTTTTATAACCCAACTAAGTGGCTTGAATAACACCAAAACTGCCAAACTTCTTTAGTCCGTGGCATAAACCTATTGGAACAACCGATGTTTAAGAATCCTTCCTTCTTGCCAGCTTTTTCTCTGCCGTGAGGACTGAACCTTCTTTCAACGACCTCTGCAGTAGGACAGCCAAAGGCACTTCCCGGTGCAGACCTTCAAGAGGTCCCGGCATGCTTTATGTTTCATAAACATGCTATTTTGGTCTTATCGTACTTGCCAGAATAATAAAAGTCACTAATTTTACAGTTTAATCTCACTAACTACTTTCTGGTTATGTAGATACATACTCATCAAATCAGCAAAAAACATATTTTTTTAAAATAGTCACATAATTCCAATGTTTAATGATTCAGCAGCCCCCTCCAGGATGATCATGAGAGACCCCTCTGCTCCTCCCTCCACCATCAAAATGCGACCTCGCTCTTTCTGGGACTCCCTCAGCCGTGCTCACAGGCTCCGCAAATCAGCTCAGTTGGCTGCTCACTGGAGCCGAGCCCCAGGTCCCAATCGCCGCTGCTCCCAGTGTTTTAGTTATCTGGTACCACCTCCTCCCGGGGTCATTCCCCAAAGAGGTCATCCTCACCACCTTTGGGCCAGAGATGAGGTGTTGGGGGAACTCCTGGCTTGAGCAGGCCCGACAGGGAGGAGGGAGAGCCTCCTGACGCCCATAGGCCAGCCTGACAACCCCCCTCTCCCCAGCGAGGGGGCCTTTCAGAGGGATTAAACCACCGCATCCTGCAATGCAGACATGGCTAAGCTTCCTCTCTGAGCCCAGCGAGGGACTGTGTGCCCCGTTTCCATGGTAGATACACCAGGGCAACAAAATGTGTGCTTAAGGGACTTGTCTCTCCCATAAGTAGTCACTAGTATATTTTATATGGTGGTTGGCCTTTCTCAGAAAAAAAAAAAAAAAGTTTTTTATTAAACTCTATCCCACTCAGCCGCCTTAATCATCATGAAAGCCAACAGTCATTGAGTGCCACCCTGGGCCAGGCATTGCTGCATTGTGACCCACGTTATTTAGTCCTCACACTGGCCCTACAGGGACTGTACCACTTACACCCCATGTGGCAAGTGTGAAAACAGAGGGCCAGAGACAGAATGGGGTCTGCCAAGGTCACCCAGCGGATGACGGGCAGAGACCTGCGGTCACCACAGCCTGCTCCTGCCTACCACGCAGGCGTCTCATGCACTAGGCGCAGAGGGCTGCGTGAGAAACTGTGACTCATCGATGCTCCCTTAGTTGCCAATAAAGGTGCAAGAATATGCCCTAAATTCAAAGTCAGAAAAGTTTCCAAGAAGGAAAGACAATGTTCTTGCGAAGAGGGGACATAAAGAGCAGCTCATGTGTTCTTCCGCATTCTAACTGCCGTTAAACTAGGGAAATTGCTGCAAGTGGGACGCTATGTACATTACGAGTTAAGTTTCTCCATTAAAAGGTATAACATTGGATGGTTGTGCATTTCGCTTGTGTGAAGGGGGAGCCTTTTTCCCTCTGAAATTGCAAATGTGGGTACAAAGTGTTGCCTATTTATTAGTCCATCTGCTGCGACAGCATGGAAGGGGGAAACTTACTATAAGCAATTCATTCACAGTTACAGTCTTACCACCTGATGTGCAGAACAACAACACTCGGGAAGAAGTTATTGTTGTGCTGAATATTCTCAATTCAGTGCGTAACGTGTGAAAGACCACAAAAGTGGTCGTTTGCTTACCATCGGGTTTTGTTTCCCTATTTTGGCTGGAGAGGATCGTGGCCGGTGCTGGCGGTGATCGGAGGAGTCGCTCACCAGCATGTCTTTCAGGGTTTACAGCTGCTGGAGGTTTTAGGAACCTGATCACGTGGCCACGGCCGTGGCAGCTCCGGGTTACCCAAGCTGGCAAGGTAAGGATGTGAGAGGTGAGTTTGAATCGGATCCAGGGCAGACGGAGGCAGCTGCTGCACTTTGCTCCCACTGAATCCAATCGCAGTACAAGCTGGGACTGCTTATCTCTCTTGGCAAAATACCAGCAGTGTGTATCAGCTGAGGGATCTTTCAGAAACAACTGATCCGAAAATAACAATTAAATAAGGATTCGGGCAGACAATCACAGCGGGCGTGTGACTTCCACACCTGGAGAATGGTAAAAAAAAAAAAAGAATTAAGCGAGTGCTCTATCGGCTCAACACCCTCTCCTGCCTCAACGCTGCCTGAAAGGGGCTTCTGAGTTGAAGATGGTTTCCCGAAGGTGGTCCACCCCATCAGCCAGCAGAATTAGGGTCCTGTGAGAGACCCCCTGAGGTCCAGGCTGACCTCGGAGCCCCGGGACTAGCTCCCTCCTGCTGCCCTTGGCAAAGCGGCCTATCTCGGCCCCTTTGACCTGTGTTCTGTTTTCACGACTGCCCAGCAAACCACCCCACGCCTACGTGGTGTAAAACCACAACCATGGTGTTTACTCTGCACACAGACTCTGTGGGTCAGAAATTCAGAGGCGGTGGCTGGACGGCTTAACTCAGCTACGCCGTGCCTGGGCCTCAGCTGGAAAGACTGAAACGGGCGGAGGTGACCGGGCATCTGGCAGCTGGAATCATCTGGCGGCTTCTTCATGCACACGCCTGGTGCCTGGACTGGGGTGGCAAAGGCTGGGACTGGGGCTATTGACTGGAGCACCTACACGTGCCCTCCCCACATGGTGGGGGCTCCCCAAGAGGGAACACCAGGAAGCAGGTGTTCCACAGAACCCGGTCAGAGCCGCACCAGCTCTTCTGGATGAGCCTCATGAGTCACACTGGGTTCTGGTGGCAGCCCAGCCTGCCAGGCTCCAGGGGCCAGTGGCAGGGCCGGGCTGCAGAGGAACAGGAGGGGCGGCAGCTGCTGCTGCAGCAATCCTAGGAAATCCCAGGCAGCGCGAGGTGGCCAGACACGCAGTCTCCCCCTGGGATTTGGCCCTGGCTCCCTGAAGGTGTTGAGAAAGGAACACAGGTCCCTGGAGAGGCGACTTTCGGAACATTTCTTTATTCCATCAACAAACCAGCTACTGTGTGTCCTCGCCATCAAGGTCCTGCGTGAGAGAGTCCTCCCCCGCCCAGGAGACTCACCTGGATCACACGACCCCTCACTCTTCGGCCACTGACCCGCTTGGGTTGCTTGCACTTGTTCCTGGGCCCCGCTGCCTCGGGGCCTCTCTGCTTGCTCCCTCCCCTCCTCGGCTTCTTCATGCCCACGCGGCCTTCAGACCTCAGCTCACCCGTCACTTCTTTGTGAAAAACTTTCCTGAGCCCCTGACTGGGTCACATTCCCAGAATAGACACTCATAGCACTACGTTCCTTACGAGGGTTATAATTTCTTAATATTTAATGTCAATCTTCTCATCTTGACTGTAAATGAGGTCGGTAATTCTATTTTTGATGACCTCTGTAACCCCCCCAGCCACACACACACACACACACACACACACACACACACACACACAGTTATGGACTCCTTGGCCCAGAGAAGATGTTTAATAAGCAGGTGTTGGGATAGATTTATGTAGTTATTGAGTGTGTCCTATCCACCAGGTGCTGTGTTGGGGTGCGAATACAATCCCACTTCTGTCATCTTAGAACTCACATCTAGATGTGGAGACATGATAGACAGACAAACCTAGGGGATGTGAGTCAAAAAAAAAAAGGGCTCTGGGGAAGAAAAATGGGGCCCCTAACCTAGCCTTGGAATCTGAGAATGCTTTCTGAAGGAAAGGAAATATCCACCTAGCCCTTCTCCCCACCACACACCTCTGAGTCCTCTGTCCCAGCCAAGCATGTGGGCACACAGGTCTCAATTTCTTCCTTTCTTCTTTCCTCAAGTGATAGTGATGATCTACCACAAATAGCAAAGCCATGTGTTTTAATCCCCTACCTTTTCTGGCCAATGCACGCATGGACATACACACACACACACACACACACACACACACCTAAATGCTGCTCCCCAGATCCTACGAATGCTGAGACTGATCAGAGCCTACTGGCTTGGCTTTGCTGGTAGAAGAGACCAACCTATTTCTAACTAACACGCTTTTCCTTAACACACCGAGAGCAGCCAGTGGAACAGACCAGAGTGCACCCACACCGCCAGGAGAGGAAGACCTGGCATGTGGCAGGAAGGCGGAGGGCCCATACCATCAGGCCCAGGTGACTGAGGGACAACGGGAAACATAGAGAGGCTGGGTGGGCTTTCTGCTCTGGGCCAAGGCCCCCAGCATAAGGAGGTGTCTGAGGCAGGTGATGGTGCCCCAGATGGTGAAGGAAACGCTGCTGTTTGTCTCCTGTAACTCATTTGATCTTCCCCATAAGCGCCTCCTGCTCCTTATGGTTTGAAAGGTCCCTTTTTAGTTTATGTGTCTAGTTTGTTCAAACTTCACCTGCTCTGACAGGACCCTCCCCTGGCCCATGCAGAGCATGTGAAAGAGGTTGGGCCTGCCTACCACTCACAGGACAGCATCCAGCGGATAAGCTGGAACTGGCTTCCTCTTGTCAGTGCGGAGTCCCTCCCCCAGGGCCAGAAAGGTTTGAAATGAATGGAGGCCTTGCCCACCTGTGCTGTCATCAGCAGGTGAGCCCACAGTCCCTGGGAGCCTTGCTGGTAGTCCCCGTGCTTTATGGTAGCTGACTCCGTGTCTCCCTCTGCATGGTGTGTGCTCTGATGGCTGCCCAGCCGGGCATGCCACCCTCTGGATGACCTGCCCTTCATCACGGCCACGGGTTTGCCCAGAGCCATTTGTTCAGGCTACAGCCTCTTGGCTCCTTGGGACATGACTCCCACAGGCCAGCTGGAAAGCCAAACACAGTAACATGTCACATCTATGGGGTAAGCAAAGGTCACCTTTTCTCTGTGGCCACAGCGCAGCTGCTCAGGGAGATGAATTGACGGCCACGTCATCGTTTGTAAGGATGAAAGCCCGTCAGCTAGCTCTTCCTATGGTCTGGCCACAGAACAGAGCCAGAGCCTACGAAGGAACAGCCAGGCGGTCTCAGAAACCAGGGGAGGCCTACCGCTGGCAGTGGCCGGATGGCACGGGACCCCTGTGCGGTTACGGTCACCTGCGACCCCAGCCTGGGGTCCCAAGACGCATGCTGTTTTCGCTTCTTAAGGACACCCCGTCCACTAGGTGTACACTTCAGAGGTTCCTGGACTTTCGTGTGGCATTTTGCACCTGAAGTTTGGCTGTGATCATATAAATTATCTATTGCTGTGTAACAAAGTACCCCAACACTTGGTAGCTGAAAACAACACACCCTGTGATCAGGAATCCCAAGCCCTCCCACAAGCCTGCAACCAAGCTGTCAGCTGGAACGACGGTCTCATCTTAGGTCTCATCTTAACCTTTTGCACTCGGATGTCGAGATTAAAATTACTCTTTGAATGTATCAATAATTTGAAATATTAAAAAATCCAAATAAATAAGTTTGTATGAAAAGAAACTCCAGTTTTTTATTCTACTGCCACGCTTTGTAAAATCTGGGGTATTTAAAAAATTAAATCCCAAGTAGAATAAAGGAATCGAGAAAAAAGCAAGCGAGTGCAAAGGGTTAAGTCTCGTCTTAAGGCTGGACTGAGGGAGGATCTACTTCCACGCTCACTGGGGACTCCACTGGTGGGTCCTGGTCTCTCCCTGCCTCACTTGTGTCTTTAACAATGTCAGTAAAGCTGGGTACTGGGTGAGACCTCTCATTCTTGCCATTTGATGTGGCATTCCAGTCTTTGTTTATGCCAGCACCCTAGGGCTAAAGAGGGTTTGAGCTGCAGAGACTCTAAGAATATGGACGGGGACCTTCTCTGGGTCAGGGTCTTTGTCGTGTCTGTGTCACACACTGGATCTGACCATAGGGGATGGTCGTTAACATTCACCCACCGACTGAGTGTTGATTGTTCCATCCTAGGGATTAACCTGCAGGCCCCTGGCTGCAGCAGAAGCACTGAGTGGGTACATCTCAGGGAGGAGAGCAGCAGGAGGAAGCAGGTCAAGGGGAGGAGGCATTGCAGAATGCTGTGTATTTCCTCGCACCCACTTGGAAAACGTTAAGCCGCCACCCAGAAGCTGCAGCCACTGTGAGAGAAAGAGCTGGCCCGGGGGGAACACCCTCTGAAGCAGTTCCATCAGCTCCACACAGTATTGCCTGCCCAGCGATAAACAATCCATGAATGGAAGAAAAAAAAATTGCAACAGAAACTATTACAACCTACCTGGTTGAATTTGAGAATTTTGTGAAAATGGCCCATTTTTAATGTTTGAGAACCTCACAAAAAAAAGCTTCACAAAGCTCACCAAGCATCTCCTATTAAGAAAGGGTACCAAATCCCATTTCTTTCCCCCAAAGCCACCTAATAGTTAACATGGTACATATTTTGAAAAGAGTCAGAAATGGTAAAGAAAACACAACAGCCTTTGTCAGCCGTTTGTCTGAGATTCACACATCTTTAATGCAGAAGCAAAGAGAGAGAGGCTCAGAAAAACACGGAATTTAATATCTATTGGAAATAATTTTCCACAGCATTCTAATAATCCATCAACCCCAGAATAAACCTGAAGATAATGATTGTTATCATTATGTGGCAATGTCTCAAATTTCCCAAGGCAAATAAAACCATCATTAGAAACACTGGTGCCTCTTTAATGCTCATTTTGGGTAAAGCCCGTTACCTAGAGAAGGGAATGCACAGCGCTGACTGCCCCACTCCACTTCAGTCTGGGCCTGGGTGGCGTCACACACCCATGTTAATAGGACAAAACCCCTGATCGGATTGCCACCTGGCGATTCTGTGGGGAGGAGGGCTTTGGGAAAGGACCTCGCCACCTCATATTCTGTGTGTTCTCTACGGCACCCCAGAGTGTATGTCTAAATCTCACAGACTTTATGCTGGGGTACCAGAGTCCCTGGGCAGTGAGCACTGGGGTGTTACAGGTCAAGAGATACAGTGAAATAAAATGCTGTCTCTTCCGTCTCTGTCATAGTCTCTCAACTGATGAAGTGACACTAGCAAAAGACTGTGTGTGTGTGTGTGTGTGTGTGTGTGTGTGTGTGTGTGTGTGTGACAGAGAGAGAGACAGAGAGCACAACAGAAAGGAACGGTAAATATCTCCTGGAAGTTGGGTTGAAAGGAAGGCCTGTTTTATGTTAGTGAATTGTCTAGACCCAAGTTCCTCCATCTTGGCACTATTGACATTTTGGGCCAGATAATTCTCTGTTGGGGTGGCTGTGGGCTGTGCTGTGCATTGTTGGACATTTAGCCACATCACTGACCTCTGCCCACTAGATACCAGCCATGCCACCTGCTTCCCAGTTGTGACAACCAAAAATGTCTCCAGACTTTGCCAAATGTCCCCAGGGGACAAATTTACTCCATTAAGAACCACTGATCCAAGGCCAAGGTTAGGCCCTTGGAGGTTATCGATGGGGTCAGGAGACAAGGAGTAGACAGGCCACAGCGTCTCTGTGCAGCTGGCAGGGTGTTCAATGTTGCCCCAGGAAGGAATCCGCTCAGGACAGGAAATCTGACCTGCAGCTGCAGAAAACAAAATGCCGTTTCCAGAATCGTCCCACCTGTGATGTCATCAATATTAACTGTAAATGTATTCCTTGACTTTCCTCACCCCCTGCCCACACAAGAGAGTTCAGGCTTGGTCCAATGCACTAGTCAAGGTTCGCCAGAGAAGTAGAACCAATAGGATGTGTGTACATATACAGAGTGGGAGAGATTTATTATAAGGAATTGGATCATGTAATAATGGAGGTTTGATAAGTCCAAAATATGCTAGGTAGACTGGCAAGCTGGATACTTAAGGGAGTTTTAGTTCAAGTCCAAAGTCAGTGTGCTGTCAGAATACCTTTTCCTTTGTTCTATTAGTGCCTTCAACTGATTAGATGAGGCCCACCCACATTATGGAGGGCAATCTGCTTCACTCGAAGTCCACAGATTTAAACATTAACCTCATTCAAAAAACACCTTCATGGGAACATTCAGAATAATGTTTCAGCAAATATCTGCTTACCATGGTCATCCAAGTTTGCACATAAAATTAACCTTTGCAACCCACTTCTCTTTTTTTGTTGTTGTTGTTGTTAATCCTTGCTTGAGGATATTTTTTCCATTACTTTGAAAAGACAGTGGAGAGAAGGGAGAGGGGGAAGAGATACAGAGGAGAGAGAGAAACATCGATATGAGAGAGACACATTGATTGGTTGCCTCCTGCATGCACCCTGACCAGGGCCAGGGATCGAACCTGCAACCCAGGTACATTCCCTTGACCCACGACCCTTCCGTGCACAGGTTGACACTCTAACTACTGAACCACACTGGTCAGGGCTGTAGCCCACTTCTTGACTCCACCCTCCAAGGAGGTCCTGGCCCAGCCAGATGGGTTCTATGGGTTTGGGGAAGGGAAAATTGAGAGGAAAAGAGGGTGAAGCAGTTTAACCAGAGGCAGGCAAGGGTGAAATCTGAAGAAGGCTTTCGGTTTTGTGTTTGTGGAGGGCTATGGGTTTAGAGAATCTGCTGTCTGGGAGGAAGTAGATGACAGGGGGTTATAAAATAAGATTTCAAGAATATCAGTGAGAACTCTGTCATTGTGAGAGTGCTCAGAATAATACTCATAAAGGAGCTAGTTTACGCAAGCACTGTGTTCCTTTCGCCGCAGTGCCTTTCTTGGGTCTTTGCTATCTACATATTACACATATGAGGGAGACACCACTATGCCAACAGGTCCCTCAGCTGAGGCATGGCTACTGCTGTGGTGAGCAGACTCCAAGGTATTTATTTAGGCTTTCACAACAAGAGAAGGGCCCACATTTCCTCCGGGCAGTCATTTCCTCCCTGCCGGACACCTCCAGAGAAACTCCCTGACCCCTTCTCAGAGGACGTTCTCAAGTGGCCCCTGATGGATGAGCAAAGCGACCAGGTGGCAACATGACCCAACCTCCAGCCTCTGCCCATTGGAGCAGGGGTGAACACCGGTGGACCGCATCGGTTCAAGATGCACCAATCAAATTCTCTCTCCTCAGAACCTGCAATCAGCTCCATTGGAATTATGAACAGAAGGCATTATAAAGCCAGGGCTGGCATGGTGTGGGCAGAACGCAGCTGACAACGCAAGTTGGCAGAGACAGGAGAGTGAAACAGATGCACAGAGAGAAGTTGGGAGGATGCAGCTCCTCCATGTCCAGATGTCTGATGGTTGACGCACTGATGGCAGAGCATTAGAATGCAGTTCCCAGACCTGCCCTCACGCCTGCATTCTCTAAGACTCTGATATATCCCAATATCATCCCAACAAGTTTTCTTTTCCCTTTGGCTCACTGGAGTGAGTTTCTCCGTCTGACAGCCTAATGATGCTTGGTGAAGACAGATCACTGTCTACCTTGGCCAAAGGAGCAAGTCCCGCCATGTTCTGTCTTTCTGGCACAGGAGCTCAGTCAACAGACCCTGCAGCAGTTTCCACTGACTGCCCACCGGAGTCCCTCCTCCCTTCCTCCTTGCTGGATTGACATGCACCCCCTGTAAACTTCAGAGGAATGAGTTCCACTCCACAGCCTCAGGGAGTACACCAGGGTTGGGCTAAACCACACCCCTTGCCAGTGATGGGTTTCTGCATGACCATGTGACATTATTCTAGCCAATGGGACAATCGGGAGAAACTGCTAGGGGGAGGGGGATTTTGGGGAGACAATTCTGTAAAATATTTTACTTGATGACGAAAAAGAAACTCATGGAAAAAACATCCTTCTTTTCTACCAAAACACACATTTGTAAACCAACCGAGGAGGACTAGATAGCGCGATGAGGATAGCAGAGCAGAACAAAGAACCTGGGTTTTTAAAGATGTCTTTGAGCTCCTGGAACTACTCTTCTTGGACTTCTTGCTACATGAGAGACCAAATTCCTTATTCTTAAGCAAGATGGACCTTTATTTTTTGTTATGTCATTTAGTCTGCAACATAGTTCTCCAAACTAAGAAAGTAGATCTACGTAATATAAGAGAAATCCTGTGATGATGGTGGTGGTGGCGATAATGATGACGGCACTGCTGGGGACGATGGGATGAAGGGGTGTTGGTGTTGGTGGCAATGAAGGGGCACTGCTGGGACAATGGGATGGTGTTGGTATTGGTACTGCTGCTGCTGCTGATTGCGGCAGTAGCAATGGTGATGATGATAATGGTGATGGTGATGATAAAGCTGGTGATGATGATGGCAATGGTGAGAGTGAGGTTAGCAGCTACCATTTGTCGACTGTTTTCTTTCTGCCAGAACAACTTCTGAGCAGGTCTCTCAATTTCTTGCACTGATATACAGAGAGAATGACTTAATAAATGCAGAAGTTTCTTAGAAGGATTAAACCAATCATTTCACTGATAATCCACTTATTAAACACTTAGCCCTACACTGGGCTATGATGTACTTTAAGCAACTATTTTCTTATGACGGTCAGACTCCATCTTTAATGTTTGCCTGCTGACAGCTTTCAAGCCCCCACTATTCCCATTTTCCTTTGCCCCACACCTGGGCAAGCTGATAAAAGCCCGGATACTTCCTCCCACGGGTAAATTCAACCCATGCAAACCCTGCTTATGTGTGCAAACTCTCACCCCAGCCTCACCCCTAACCATAGTAAGACCAACTTAGGTGCCTGCCCAGTCCTCCCCCAGAAAGTCTTAAGCCGCAATAAATATTTTATAACCTTTTGGTGCATCTGTGACATCATCCATCTCAAATCTGAACCAATTTGGGGTTGCAGAGGGCAACCACAAAGTAAACTCCATGAGACAGAGAATCTAATTCTTCCCATTTCATTGATGAAGAAACAGAGGACCAGAGAGGTAAATCTACCTGCCTCATCACATAGTTCGTATATAGCAAAGACAGGATTCTGTCTGACTCCAGAACCTGAGCTTCTGGTCAACCAGGCCATCTTTTCTCCACTTCTAGAGGTGATTTAAAAGACGGAACAGGATACTCGTTGTGGGAGATCTTTGAAAAACAGAAAGCGTGTGTTCACTGATTCTCTCAATCATTCCACAAGTAATTAATTGTGCCCCTGCTACATACCAAGCTGCGGCTAAGTTTTGGGGACAGATATTTGCATATTTAGGGGCCTGGGTCTTTGAGCCAACTAGAACCAAATGCTCTTCTGAATGAACTTACAGTACCCTGGGGCATGGTAGAGGTCAACCAGGCCACCCTCTATGGAAGATGAAAAAAGTTGTCCAAAATGGGCAAATAGATCAAAAACAAAGGATGAGTAAAGTAACATAAAAAATCATAAAGCATAAGGCTCCTGCTAGAGCAGGATAAAAAAAATGGACCAGGAAAGAAATTCATTTTAATGAATCGTTATCTAAAATTGCTGATGAGAAAAGTCACAATAATCCTCAGCACCGTGGCCTTGTTTGGGAGACTGCCTTGCTACTCTAATTAATGAAATGAAGAATTAATTCATAAATCAAATACTCATTAAAAATTCAGAGGGCGGCAATCAATATTTTTCTGCTCATTCTCCATTCATCTAATTTTCTGTAATAAATGGCATTAGGAGATGATTATTGGTAAATTAACAGAACATCCAATTAAACCACTTCTTGAGAGTGTTTGCCAATTTAGAGGGCTCATTTATGAAAAATGCAAGGCTTGGGTGGATCCTAAGGACGGTGAAGTAATTGTCTACTCACTGAGCACTGGAGAGCTTCGGCGTGAATGGCATGGTGACAGATAGGTGAGAGCCATTGAAAGAATTAGTAAGCGTGTAAAAACATTGGCTTTTTAATTTTCATTTTATTTTATACAAAATGGGTCAAGTCTTATTTTTTCCTAGAGCCTGAGGCCAATATTGACTTTAACCAAACCAAAGATGCGATTTTCCAGGATTTGGGATCCTAAGGCTGTGAAGCAAGGACAGGAGGAGGAGGAGCAGTTGAAGGAACATTGGCACAGTGGCCACAGCGGCCCGCTGACCACATCGCCCCTGCTGCCTGGCCCTGCAGAAGGTCCAGGATTTGTACCCATTTCTTTTTTTCTACATTTGTCACATTTTAAATCTATTTTTAATATATCTATTGATTTAGAAAGAAAGGGAGAAGGAGAGAGAGAGAGAAACATCAATGATGAGAGAGAATTATTGATCGACTGCCTCCTACACACTCCCCACTGGGGATCGAGCCTACAACCCAGGCATGTGCCCTGACAGGAAATTTAACCATGACCTCCTGGTTCATAAGTCGATGCTTAAACACTGAGCGATGCCGGCCAGGTGGGTTTGTACCCATTTCCTAAGCTTGACCTTCAAGACATCTATCACTTCTGAGAACTCAGATGTCTTCTAAGAAATTCCTTTATGCTGAAGATGGGCAGAGTTGGCAACCAAGACTTTTGACTGAGACATAAATAGCCTGAGGGAAGAGGCAAATTGTGCTTTAATCAAGTTCCCCATCAGGGCAGGCTCTCTGTGTGAGGAATAGAGGAGCTTGCTTTTAGAAATATGGGAGAAGGCAGCAGGAAACTACTTAGCTCTAGTACATGTGGGGAGTGTGGTTTGGAGGGCATCTCTCTGCAAGTAAAATGGGAACAGGAAGAATTATGACCAGAAAGAGAGGAGGGAGCAGGGAGGCGATGGTTTAAGCAGAGCACGCGAAATGAAGTCGTTGTCCAACAAACAGGGAAGAAGTGCTGTTCAGTCTGGTACGCACCTCAAGGCCCCCGCTTCAAATGATGAGGGTGGCTGGCAAGGTATGTAGGTCTGGTCACCAGCCAAGGCGGTGCTTCTTCCTGAGCCTGTCTGTCTGGCTCCTGGCTGTGCTCCTGGGACCTGCTTCTCTAGCAGGGCTCCCTCTGCAAATGTCCAAAGCAAATGGATGGCGCATAGTCGGTGCTCAATAAATAACTGTTGAAGGAATGACCAAACTGGGACCCCAAAATGGTACAGCCTGTAGGAAATGCACTTAGCCATTTAAGAACTTCCACCATCTATTGAAGAAGGTTCACTCGGTATTTCTTTTTTTATAGGGTTTTGTAACCAGCCTTTAGGATGGCCCTCAACGATTCTCTCGTGCCGGAATTCATGCCACACTGAATAGGGCTGAATAGGGCTGATGTGTGTAACCAATGGGATATTGCTGAAATGATGGAGTGTGGCCTCCAAGACCACATCATAAAAGAATTGCAGCTTCTACCTTGCTCTCTCTGGGGTCCCTTGCTCTGGAAGAAGCCAGCTGCCATGTCGTGAGAACACTCAAGCAGCCTTAGGAGCGGTCCTCCTGGAGGAACTGAGGTTTCTTGCCAGCAGGCAGCATGAACCGGCCAGCCATGCTGGATTCATAGCCTCCAGCCCCAAACCAACCTCCAGATGATCACCGCACCTTCAGGGACCATGACCCAGAACCACTTCAGTCACTCCTGAATCACTTACCCACAGACACTGCGGGAGCTAGTCAATGTCATTTCTGTTTTAAATGTTACTGCTGCTAAGTTTGAGGGTAATGTGTCCTGCAATGAGAGAGAGTGAATGCACTAGAGATATGTTATAATCCATAAGAAGTGCACAGAAAGATAGAGATTTGGGGTGACTTCTTCAGTCTCCTCCATCCCCAAGTTTCACTCCATATGACCGACCCTGTAGTCATCAGAAAATACCCCACCCATGGATCTGCTTCCTCATGGCCCGCCCGCCCCGCCCCACACACACACACACACACACACACACACTTTCCCAAAGGCCAGCTCCTCGTGCTCAGCCTCCAGGGTGAGTTGTTAGCTGTTCTCTACTCCATCCAACTCCACTGTCAGGGCCTTCACCCCTAAGAGGAAGGGGAGGAACAATCTTCTCCAAAGTCTCAACTCAACGTGGAGAATCAAAAAGATAAAACTCAGACCTTTCCATATAATAAGTACTGACTCTCTTTCTCCAACGTACCTCCTATGTCACTATACTCACCACTTGGCAAAAGCTAACAGATCCCCTGCCTGAAACCATAGGCCTGGCTCCAGAGTAAACACTATTCCTTATGCCTCACTCTTCTCTTCTCTGATGAATGCTTTAGCTCAACGTTTCTTAAGCACATGAACCTCTAGTCTTTTGGGACAACCAGAGGAGGGGGGGAAAGATTCTGTGGACAAAATGTTAGGGAATTGCTGTATTCTGTAGCCCCCTCTTGGAGATCCACAACATATGTTCATGTCCTACGAAGCAATCTTTTAGCAAGGAAGTTAACCCAGAGTTTCCCAAATTTGCCTGGACACAGAATAGTTATTCTTGCCTAATAGGAATTCCTGTGGAATTAGTGTTTAACAGAACCCTTTGGGAAACACTGTTTTATCCAAAATGTCGATTTACTCTCTTTTCATTTCATATGTCCTGGCAAAGGCAAATCATGAAGCATCAGATGGGGGTGTCACTGCCAGGTAGGCAGAGCTCAGACGTGGAGTGAGAAGACCCAGAGTGCTTTGTTTTGCAGTTTTGTCTATTTGATCATATTTTATTTTGGGGGAAAAAAATGTGATAATCCCAAGAAACTGTAAAAACAGTACAGAGTTCCCATCTATACTTCACACGGCTTAATGGTAACATCTAACATTTTACCCAAAAAATGACATTGGCACACTATTAACTGAACTATTGTTTGATTCCATCAGTTTTTACATGTACTTTTTGTGGTGTATGGATTTATGAAATTTTATCACATGGATAGATTTGTGCAGCCGCCCCCACAACCAGGATGCACAGCTGTTCCATCACCACAAAGAAACTCCTTCATGTTCTCTCTTTATAGTCACACCCTCTACCACTCCCAGCCGCTGGCACCCATCACTATAATTTTGTCATCCAAGTCGTTGGCTGTATCAACAGCTCATTTCTTTGTATTGCTGAATGGTATTTTGTTGTACAGATTTAATGCCATTTGTTTAATCATTCACCTGTTGAAGGATAAGGATATTTGGCCAACTTCCAGTTTTGGGGTATTACAAATAAAGCTGCTATGAACATTTGGAAATAGGTTTTTGTGTGAACATAATGTTTTCATTTCCCTGGAATAAATACCCAGCAGTGTAATTGCTAGGTTGCATGGTAAATATATACTTAACTTTACAAGAAACTGGCAGGCTGTTTTCCAGAATAGCTGTACCACCTTTTATTTTCACCAGGAATGTACATGTGATCCACATTCTCTGAGTTCATGTCAGCATTTGGTATTGTCAGTATTTTTTATCTTAGCCAATATAATAGGTGTGTTATGGTATCTCATCATGATTTTAATTTACATTTGACTAATGGCTAATATGTTGAACAAATATTCATGTGCCTATTTGTCATCTGTATCCCCATGGGGTGAAATGTTTGTTCAAGTCTTTGTCCATTTTTAGTAGGACCATTTCCTACTGTTTCTGTAGATTGCATTTAGAGAGTTATCTATATACTAGAGGTCCATTGCATGATATTTGTGCAAGAATAGGCCCCTGGCTTCACTCCCAGCCGCCCAGGAGCTGGCAAGTCCCCGCTCCCCGGCTGCCCAGGAACCTGCGCAACCCCGCTCCCGGGCCACCAGGAGCCGGAAAGTCCTCGCTTCTTACTGAAGCACCACTCCAGTAGCTCCCTCCGCCGCCCCCCTTCCCCTCATAGCAGGCTTCACACCACTCTGTGCCTGCATATGCAAATTAAGCTCCAGCTTTGTTGGGTTAATTTGCATACTCACTCTGATTGGCTGTGGGTATAGCAGAGTGATGGTTAATTTGCATGTTTCTCTTTTATTAGGTAAGATTCTGGATACAAGTCCTTTCTCAGATATGTAACTTGAAAATATTTTTTCCGATTCTTTAGCTTGTCTTTTCATCCCTGACCAGAGACTCTCACGGAGCAAAGGTTTTCATTTTGATGAAGTCCAATTTTTCAAATTATTTTCTTTTATGGATTGTGCTTTTGGTGTCAAGATCACTTGGCCTTAGTCTAGTCACAAAGACTTTCTTCTCTATTTTCTCCCAAAAGTTTTATAGTTTTACATTTAGATCTATGATCCATTTTGTGTTAATTTTTTTACAAGGTGTCAGGTTTAGGTCAAGATTCATTTCTGCTTTTTTGGTTTTTTGTTGTCGCCTTAAGGGTGTCGCTGACTACACGCACCCACCCACCCAATTCACTCACACCTCAGGTGCACGTGCCAACTGCCCACCCCACTCCAAACATCCTCAGCAGCTTGAAGGTGCTCTCTGCTCCCTCCAGCTAGTCCCCCACTTGAACTGATGTTTTGATTAACCTCCCGCTACAGATCTTAGTCAGACCGAATGGGAGGGCTCCTATCTAGTGTGCACCACCCAAGGGCATCACCAAACCCTCTTCGGTGGTTATTAATTGAATGCACTGTCCCTAGTCACCCAGGACGGGTATCCCAGCTTCCTTGCTGTTGGAGCACATTTAACGTGTTCACCCCTGGAGCTTCCGGGCAGGAGGGAGACGCTGCCCAAGCTTCTCGGGGCCCCAGCTGAGCACCGCAGCGCAAGAGGAGTAAGGAGGGCTTCTATCTGTAGCAGAGGAGAGGCAGGTGCCCCTCTGTTGAGCCACAAAGTGCCCCTCCAACCCTCCTTCCTCCCTGGGCCTTCCCCTCTTCCTCTTTCTCACGGGTTGTGATCTTGGCCTTGCCAAAGGGGTCGGGTCAGGCAGAAGAATCCATTTGTTTAAGAGATTAAGAATCCAGCAGTGCTTAGAAATACATGATGCCCAACCCCAAAGCCCAAAGAAGGTCACTTTCAATGGTGCATCAACCCACAGGCACAGTTACGTGTCAGGGGGTGGCTGCGCAGTGTGCTGGTTAAGATTCTCACCTTTGCCCATCTTTATTTCAAGCATGTATATGGAATAACGCCCACATGAGGGGGTTTGGACCCCAACATGTTCAAAATGTTTTCTTTTCCGGAGGGAAGAACCATGTGGCTTTTAATTATTCTCTCTGTGTTTGCATTCCAATTTTTGGAAATGAGTGTTATAGCTTGTTTTATAGAGAGAGAAAAAAGAGATATAAAATTATTTTTCTTAAAATGAGTTCTGGTTTAAAGGAAATCATTTCCAGAAGTCCATTTGTAGAGTGTAAGTCCGTCTGTAGCGGGCCTGTGAAGAGCCCCCTGACTTGGGCTGTGTTTGGGGTAAGATGGAAGCCTGCCTCGCCGCTATCTCGAATGCTCTCTCAGCCCTGTGTCCTCTGGCTGTGATGAAACGTGTCAGGAGGTACCAGGTGGGCCCTCCACAGACTCCTGTGGCCCAACCCCCACCCACCACTTTCCAGCTGCGGGACTTTGGGCTGTGGCACTGCTCTGTGCCTCCATTTTCTCTTTTGTAAAAAGAGTGTTTAATAACAACATTGCCTCGTGTATGCTCATTTACATGAGCATGTAAACTGCTCGACACAATGCCTAGAACGTAAAAAGTGCTGGGTAAAATGTGGTTCTTTTTCGCCTGCATTTTCCTGTAAATGTTTTTGTGAAACACAGATAAACAGGACGGTGCCAGAAGAGGCCCCCGTGCCCCCAGGTCCTAACCGTGGGGCCCCCGGAGAAGGTCTCTGGGCAGGGGTCATCCCACACTGACTCTCCCGGGGAAACGGTGAGCAGGTAGGATAAAGGGCTGCTGTTACAATGTGTGCAGCAAACTCGGCAGCCAACCTCCAAGGTGGCCCCAGTGGTCTTTGCCTCTCAGTGCCCTTGTCCACACTGAATAGGGCTGAGCGGGATCACCATTAGGATCTTGCAAAAGTGATGTGACCCCTGAGGCTGAGGCATAAAAGACACGTGGCTTTGCCTTGCCCACTCTTAGATGACTCTCCGGAGGAGCCAGCTGCCATGTACTGGGGGGTCTCAAGCCGCTCTATACAGAGACCCAGAAGGCAAAGAGCTGAGACCTCCAGCCAGCAGCCAGGCCACGTTGGCCAGGCTGTGAGTGAGCTGGCTTGGAATCGAATTATCCAACCCTAATCAAAGCTTCAAATGACAGCAGCCTCGGCCAACATTTTGACTATGACCTTGTCATAACCCATTCAGGCTGCTATAACAAATATGCCAGAAGTGTGGCTCATAAACAGTGGAATTTATTTCTCACAGTTCTGTAGGCTGGGAAGTCCAAGATAAAGGGGCTGGCAGATTCAGTTTCTGGTAAGAGCCCAATCCTGGTTCTTCGATGGCCATTCTGTCACTGTGTCCCCACATAGGGGGAGGGAGGGCAGGGGAGCTCTCTGGGGCCTCTTTTATAAGGGCATTAATCCCATTATTGAGGGCTCCACCTCATGAACTAATCACCTCTCAAAGGCCCCTCCTCCAAATTGAAGATTAGGACTTAATATATGAATGGGGGGGGGGGGCGGGTAGGGCAACAAACATTTAGTTTATAGCAAACCACTTAGGAGCCAGAATTAGACATCTAAACTTCTCCTAAATTCCTGACCCACAAAAAATGTGAAAGATTATCTATCTATCTATCTATCTATCTATCTATCTATCTATCTATCTATGTGTGTGTACATATGTATATATGCATATATATATTAATTTTTTTTATTTCAGAGAGGAAGGGAGAGGGAGACAGAGATAGAAACATCAATGATGAGAGAGAATCATTGATTGGCTGCTTCCTGCACTCCCCACACTGGAGATGGAGCCCGCAACCCCGGCATGTGCCCTGACCAGGTATTGAACCGTGACTGCCTGGTTCATAGATTGATGCTCAACCACTGAGCCAAGCCAGTCAGGCAAAGATAATCAATACTTATTGTCCTTTTTTTTCATTAAGTTTATTGGGATGACATTGGTTAATAAAATGGTATAAGTTTCAAGTGTACAATTCTGTAATACATCATCTGTGGTGGACACACAATCGAGATAGATATATATGGTCTTTTTAAGCTGCTCACTTTGGGGGTAATTGTTGTACAGCAATAGATAACTAATATACCAAGGCTGAGTCACCAAAGGACCCTTTAATAAAGTTGTCAAAGGTGGGGCACCATTGAGCCCAAGAATACAGCATCCCCCCTATTCGTCAGCATGCGCCAACCTCCTTATCACAGGAAGCAACAGCAGGTTGCATGAAATGCCAATATTGAATCTGCAGTTTGAGTATCATAGGGCTGCTTGGGTATCCACATTGTATGCCCAGGTCCCAGAACGTACAGTAAGATGAGTTTGCAGTCAAGCACCTCGAACCCAGAGTGGGGTCCCTGAGTGGTGAGGGGCACAGGGAAGGAAGGAAGGAGGTGACAGGAGCAGCCACTACATTGTACTCTCCTCTCCAGGTGGCAAACATACCCAGAAGTTACCCCTCCGATTTCAGCCAGAGCACCTGGCCTTTAAGGCCTCCCATTTCTCAGAAGTCCAGCCTATAAAGAGCCACATGAAATCCTCCCCTTCTCCAAACATCGCTGGTCCTTCCCACCTCCTTCTGCTCCAGCTCCATGAGCAAAGGTGCACGTAGGCAGCCAGGTGGAAAGCTAAGCCCTTGTGAAAACCCAGATAACCTCTGGTTCTGATAAAGGTGGGTTGTGTGTGGAGAAAATACACCCAGCAATAAAAGGCGTGTTTGTTAGCAGAAAATTAGGACGGAAATGTGCTTGGTAATGATTGCTCTCTATAACCTAAAGCCATCCAGCTCTATCAATGTGGCCTCTAAAATATTTGGTCTTTGTTTTCAGGTTTTTAATCACAGTAACGTTGCTTTATAACATTATATGAGTTTCAGGTGGGCAACATTATACTCCAATTTCTGTACTCACCACCAGAAGTCTAGTTGCCATCTGTCACCACACACTTGGCCTCCTTTGCCTGCTTGACCCTCCCTCCACCCCGTCCCCTCTGGTAACTACTGATCTGTTGTCTGCCTCTGTGAGTTTGTGTTGTTGTTGCTGTTGTTTGTTCATTTTTTTGCTTGTATTTTTTTTCCAATGTTTGGTTTCCTTTAATGACCTGCATCTCCCTGAAGGATGGGTGCAGGCAGCTAGGCGATGGCAAGAGATGTTCACTTGAAGATCTTGCCCTGATGGAAGGCTGCTTTTGTTTTTATAGTCCACTTACAAGTGAAATCATACAGTATTTGTCTTTTTCCATCTGTTTCATTTCACTTAACATAATACCCTCAAGGTCCATCCATGTGTCACAGCATGGCCGGTGTGGCTCAGTGGTTAAGCATTAACCTATGAACTGGGAGGTCACGGTTTGATTCCCGGTCAGGGCACATGCACAAATGGAAGAATTTCACTTTTTTATGACTGAGTATTATTCCATTGTGTGTGTGTGTGTGTGTGTGTGTGTGTGTGTGTGTGTGTATGTACCACAACTTCTTTATCCAGTTGTCTGATGATGGACATTTAGATTTTTTCATATCTTGGTAATTGTAAATAATGCTGCAATGAACATAAGGGTACATATATCTTTTCTGAATTATATGACCATTTTATTCTTACTATTTTAAGGAACCTCCATACTGTTTTGCACAGTGGCTGCACCAATTTAATCCCCACCCACAGTGCACTAGTGTTCCCTTTTCTCCGGATCCTCTCCAGCACTTGTTGTTTCTTGTCTTTTTGGTGGTAGCCATTCTAACAGATGTGAGGTGATGCCTCGTTGTGATTTTGATTTGCATTTCCTTCATAATCAGTGAGGTTGGTTATCTTTTCATGTGCCTGTTTGGCCATCTGTGTGTCTTCTTTGGGAAAATGTCTATTCAGATCTTCCACCCACTTTTTGATTGGGTTGTTTGTTTTCTTGTTGTTGAAATGTATGAGTTCTTTTTATATTTTGGATATTAACCCCGTATTGGATGTATGGTTTACAAATATCTTTTACCATTTCGTAGGCTGCCTTTTTGTTTTGTTGATGGTTTCCTTTGCTGTGCAAAAGCTTTTAGTTTAATATAGTCCCATTTTTCATTTTTGCTTTTGTTCCCCTTGCTGTTGAAGTTGAATCTGCAGAAACACCACTAAAACTGATGTCCAGGAGCTTAGCACCTATGCTTCTTCTATGTATTTTGTGGTTTCAGGTCTTCTATTCAAGTCATTCATCCATTTTGAGTCAATTCTTGTGCACGGAGTAAGATAGTGATCCAGTTCTATTCTTTTGCATGTGGCTGTCCAGTTTTCCCAATACCCTTTATTGAAGCCAAACATCTGTTGTTTTTTCACATACAAATTACCCATTTTATTCCAAACATTTGTTTTGAATGTTTACTCTTTGTGGGTGTGGGCAGAGACAGGCGGAGCAGAACAGGAGGCAAGAGGACCCATTTCCAATCATGGCATAAGGGGTGGGACCCCCCCCCCCCAAGTCCTGGCAGGTCTTCATCAGCTGGGCAGGAGATGGGGATAAGCTCAACCACTGAGTAGGGTGCTGGGAGAGGCAAAGTCTATACATCACCATACATTGCATTCCATCCCATTGGGAAGCATGCAATTAAATAATACCCTCCCGATGAATTGGTGAGTATTGAGAGGATTTCAAGCATCAGATACCTGGTGCCTGGCATCCTAGAGGAAGCTGGGAAGCCTCGTGGGGAGGAGAGAACCCAGGACTGGGAGTGTATGACTTTGGGCAAGTTCTTTAGCTTCTCTTTGCTTTTATCAGTAAAATGGGAACAATGATCCTAGCAAGTCCCTGTATATTGAATATCAACCATGCTCGAGGCAGTAGGCTATAGTTTATTCCCAGAATACTCAGATCTGATGAGAAAGTTAAGCAGCTTGCTAGTCAATAGTCAAACTGGGATTTGGTCTCATGTCTCTCTGACCCCAAAACCGATGCTGCTAATTATTGGACTCACCACTTCCTGCCTCACAGGGTCAAGTTGAGCAATGCAGGAGCAACTAATGTGTCAACCATAAAGTGATAAGCAGGTATCAGGGATGGCTGTTATTTTTAACAATTAATAGCTACGGGAATTATGGAGGCTAAGGCCAAGGCTTCTAGCAAATGACAGTCCAAAGCAGACTAGTGCTGGATCCAGATGTTTGTCAGATGCACACAAATGGGGGGAAAGTAAACCAAAATATTAACAGATGGGTGAAATCTAGAGAAATGGAAGGACTAACGTTGAACAAAAAAGAGACAACTGGCACACCCATTCAATGCGGTCCTGCTTACCCATCTGCTGAAATCTCAGTCACTTTGCTGGTCCCTGAGAGAGCAAGACTCACAAGTAAATGTTGACAAATTGTATGCACATAGGGACAAAACCTCGATCAATATTTTCTCTGAACACTTCTCATCAAAGGACTGGAGGCTTAGCAAAACTAACAAGCTATTATCCTTCAATAGAGAGTCTAAGTGGGACCCAAGTCAGCGAATTTACTCAGCTCTCTTTATGGATTTAGGTCAAGGTTGGCCTCTGCAATGAATTTCAAGCACCGTCCCAGTGGCCAAGTGTGTCTAGGGAGGCAGCCAAGGGTTGAAGACTGGGCTGGGACAGAGACCAAAATGAAGCCGTAGGAATGGGTTTACCACGTGAGCTTTCTGTTCTGGGAAAATGTATCCTGAGTTGGTGGCAGGGGTGCTCCCAAAGCAGAGGACTTCAGTTTCAGGAGGCAGAGCCCCGACTCTTCTTCCTAAGCATGGCGGCCTGGAAGCCGGAAGGGGCGAGCCCTCCCTCGGAGGGAAAGGACGACAGCTGTGAGCTCCAGTTGAAAAGCTCTGAGGTGACCGTAAACACCAGGCTCTTCTCTCCAGACCATGGAACCCCAGCTCCCCCTGCGCGCCCCACCCCGTGCCTAGGAAAGCAGGCGGCCTCGGTTCACATTCCCAGGGTTTGTCTGCGTTGTTAAACCTGTGCCCGCAGCCACACTGTGGCCCAAGGGAGCCAGCACTCAGCTGAAATGAGAGGCCGGAGGAGACGTAGGAAACTGATAATGAACTTTATGGTAATGATTATATGACCAGTTTGGCTCAGTGGACAGAGCATCGGCCTGAAGACTGAAGGGTCCCGGGTTCGATTCCAGTCAAGGGCATGTACCTTGGTTGCGGGCACATTCCCAGTGGGGGGTGTGCAGGAGGCAGCTGATCGATATTTCTCTCTCATCGATGTTTCTAGCTGTTTATCCCTCTCCCTTCCTCTCTGTAAAAAATCAATAAAATATATATTTTTTAAAAATAGAGATATCTGTTAACCATAGAACATGTAAGGGGTGAGGGGGAGAAGGGCTGTGTCAAGAAGGAAATTAAAATGGCTGTAATCCCACTTCCAAGAGACAAGCTGTTGGGACTGGCTGTGTTGCCGTCTTCCATCCACGTGCCTGCCTGTTTCTTATGTTGTGTTAACTGGGATCCTTCACAGACACTGTTAGAAATCTGTGGGAAAGTGGGAGAGAGGCCAGATCCCATTTCCACATCTCTAAGCTCCTCGCTCCCCCATTTTTTGACAAGGAGGAAGGATGAAGGGAGTTCCAGAATGATGGTTGGTACTGAAATTCTCTGCACCCTGACAAGTAGAGTTTTGGAGTGAGATTTAACTTGATTTAGAGAAATAAAGAAACGTGGCATTTCTCATACCCATGGTGTGGAGCACAATTCATACCAGCTGGATTGGATGGGTAGATTGACGGATGGCAGCTTGGATAGCAGGCAAGAGAGAGAGAGAAACAGAGGCATAGAAAGGGACAGAGACAGAGACCAGAGAGATAGATATAGGTGCTTGTATGTGCACAGGAAATTCTAGGAGGATACTTAAAAAGTGTGAACAGTGGTTCCATCTTGGAGAACAGATAAAGGTGGACATTTAAATTGTTATTTCATATGGCTCTGCACTGTTCTGAATATTTTATCATAAACAAGCATTGATTTTATCATTCTTAGAACATTTGAAGCGATTTTCCCACTTCAAATACTGTAAGTATGTTAGGTTCCATGGCAAAGGGGAATTAGGCTCCAATGGGACTCAGCTTGCTCATCAGTGGGCCCTCAGGCAGGGAGATGATCCTGGAGTATTGGGGGGATGAGGGGGGCGCGAGGACTCAAAACCACAAGGGTCCTCAAAGTGGAGGGAAGCAGAGGCTCAGAGGAAGACGTGCATCTTTACGACCCTAGAAGAGGGTCATAAAGATGCAATCCCACTGCCCTTGACGAAGGAGGAAGGGGCCACCAGCCAAGACATGGGAGTGGCCTCTGGAAACTGGAAAAGGAAACAAGTTTTTCCCTGGAGCCTGCAGAAGGGGGTGCAGCCCCGAGACACCTTGAGTTTCGCTGAGGGAGGCCCATGTCAGGCTTCTGGCCTGATTCAGCCACCGTTTCCCTGTCCCCACACACTGTGGACGGTTGGCTGGGCTCCTGGCGACCCAGGCCTCCGAGCCCGAGAGCCTCTGCCCGGCTGCCCACTCCAGCCCTGGCCTCGGAGGGAGACACTCCCACTGTTTGTCCGTCGCTGTGGTTCAGCGGAACAGCAGGAGCCCCGAGAGGCGTGAATGGAGGAATGAATTATTAATGCTTGGAAAGAAACGTCTAACTCTATTTGCATTCTGTCGTTGGCCGTGTCTCTCATGCCGAGGCACTGATTTTATTACACGGCAGACCAAGGCGCCAGGCACACGTGGCCACATTGGATTTGGTCAATTAACAAGGGTGGGAAGAACCGTAAATTGCGGGAGTTTATTGTGGTGGCGCTCGGCATAGTGGTGCTTTCTGCCTTTCTCCCCGCCTTCAGCGCACACCTTGCGTCTTTTGTGCTCAAGGCCCGTGGTTGCTGTGAGAAATGCTGCTGATCTGATGCTGAAGGTTGTACAGAGAAATCCCTGCATAGGTCCTGGTCCAGTCTCTTCTCAAAGATTAGAACTAGAAAAATCGATGTGGTAGACATCTATTTCAGTAGTAAACAATTCTTTCGTCTTTGGGCACCCAGAAGGTCAAATACAACCTACACACACACACACACACACACATCTGTGAGCCCTGTGCACACACAGGCTCACATACGAGGGGAGCCCACACTTAGATGCACACACATGCCCTCACGCTGATGCTGCTCTGCCCTTCTGTCTCAGACGTGCCAGGGTGCCAGGGACGGCCTGTTCCTCTCCGCTCTTCCCTCTGAGTGAAGTCTTCTAATTCAGCACCTCCCAGCTCTGGGGAAATACTCATTCGATTCCTTTGTCTACCTGCCGGGAACATGCTCGATTTTTTAAAAGCGCCTTATTTCAAGAAATGCTGGGGACCCCTGTGTATCCCGAAGCCCCCAGAAAGGTGTGTCTGCACGATTCCGGAGCCCTCCTTGCCCACTGCAGCTCTCAGAGGGTGTGTGTGTGTGTGTGTGTGTGTGTGTGTGTGTGTGTGTGTGTGTCCTTCCTCAGCTTCCTGCTTGCTAGCTATGTCACCACAGGCAAATTACTTAACCTCTCTGTGCCTCGGTCTCCTCATTGTAGGTAATAATGGTACTTCATTACCCCTTGGAGGGTTGTTTTGAGGATGAATTCAGGTAGGCATGTGCCTGGTTTACCAGCGCGCCAGGTAAACCTTGGCTTCTTTTGTTACCACGGAAACCCAGGCACACAGTAACTGCTCCATAAAAGCTGCGGCTGCTGTTATTCCTAGTCCCCCACTCATCTAAGCTCTCGCCTGTTAATGTTACCAGTGGAAGCGGGGTATCCGCTGGGGGTGGTGTCCTTATGATATTTTGAGGAAATGAATTTTCTGAGACTGGCACAGGAGGATGAGCGATTTTCATTTGAGTGGGATTACCTCCCTGGGTGTCCAAAGTCCCGTTTCCCTTAGTCCGGCCCTGGAAGAAGTGGAGTTGGGGCTTCATAGAGCTGGGAGCGAAGTCACTGCCCAAGTTTCCATATTGCAGCCGGGGCCAGGCCAGCACCAGGCTGGCTGCAGTCCGTCAGTCCATTGTGTGCGGGGGAAGGGGAGCTGAGGAGCGCACCCGCTGCAGCAAGAGACCCGCGGGGCACCAAGAGCAGCAAGAGGGCCAAGCGCCGAGAGAGCGAGCGCCTTTGTTCAGGGTGTAACTACCTCACCTCTTGGTCCACCTGCAGTGGCCACGCCTACTCTGGCCAATGCCCTGTTCCCAGGTGTGACTGACAACAAGCACCTTCGCAAGTCCCCCCAACTTGACTGGACATGCATCTCTCTTTGCGGGACCTCTGGGGAGTCTGAAGTTTTAGCTTCCTGGTGAAGCTGCCCACATGACATGCCCATAATATTTGACCTTCCCTTTGCTCCTTTCCTGTTATTAATAACTAGAGGCCCGGTGTACGAAATTCGTGCACGGGGTGGGGGGGATGTCTCTCAGCCCAGCCTGCACCCTCTCCAATCTGGGACCCCTCGAGGGATGTCCGACTGCCCGTTTAGGCCCGTTCCTGTAGGATCGGGCCTAAACGGGCATTCGGACATCCCTCTCACAATCCAGGACTGCTGGCTCCCAACTGCTCGCCTGCCTGCCAGCCTGATCACCCCCTAACCACTCCCATGCCAGCCTGATTGATGTCTAACTGCTCCCCTGCCAGCCTGTTTGCCCCAACTTCCCTCTTCTGCCAGCCTGGTCACCCCTAACTGCCCTCCTCTGCAGGGTTGATCGCCTCCAAATGCCCTCCCTTGCAGGCCTGGTGCCTCCCAACCGCCCTCCCCTGCTGGCCATCTTGTGTCCACATGGGGAAGGATCTTTCACCACATGGGGGCAGCTATATTGTGTGTTGGAGTGATGGTCAATCTGCATATTACTCTTGTATTAGATAGGATAGAGGCCTGGTGTATGGGTGGGGGCCAGCTTGTTTGCCCTGGTGTCCCGGATCAGGGTGGGGGTTCCCTTGGGGCGTGGGGCAGCCTGAGCAAGGGGCCTGTGGTGGTTTGCAGGTCAGCCACACCCCCTGGTGACCCAAGTGGAGGCCCTGGTATCTGGAATTTATTTTCCTTCTACAATTGAAACTTTGTAGCCTGGAGCAGAGCCAAGCCTCCTGCTCACTCCGTGGCCAGCAGCCATTTCTGTTGGAGTTAATTCACCTTCCATAATTGAAACTTTGTAGCCTTGAGTGGAGGTTTAGGCCGGCCAGGGCAGGGGAAAGCTTGGCTTCTTTTGTTACCAGGGAAACCCAAGCCTCCTTCCTACTTTCTCTGTGGCTGTAGCCATCTTGGTTGGGTTAATTTGCATACTCACTCTGATTGGCTGATGGGTGTGGCTGGTGGGTGTAGCTGAGTTAGGGTCAATTTGCATATTACTCTTTTATTAGGTAGGACTAGGTTAATTAAAACAGTATAACTTACACACACACACACACACACACACACACACACACACACAGGTGGTGCTTGCAGAGGCAGTGCTCAGAACCTGGCCTTCTGTTTGGACGGCTCTTTCCCTGGGTTGTGAAAGCATCTGATACCATTTTCTCACTTTGCCTCATAAAGCCTGTGGGAAAGGAAGGCTGGATTTATTAGTTCCATTTTTTTAAAAGGGAGGAAATAAAGGTGCACAAAGGACACAAGGTGTGCCTGTAAAAACTCATTGCCATGTATTTACTCACACACATACACACGCACGCACGCACGCACGCACGCACACGCAGGAAAAACACCGGCAGCTGAGGAGGGTACATGGGGATGGTGCTCTGTGACAGTCCTGTGTGGCCATTAAAACCTCACACCCAGCATTCCTCCTGAACGTGAGGAATGGAGCAGCCAGGGGGCCCACTGTACTCACAGGGTCCTCAAGAGCTGTGAAGAGAGAGGTAGAGGATGTGGCCATGGAAGAAGGTCATACAGATGCCACACAGCTGGCCTTGAAGATGGAAGAGGGGCCTTGAGCCAAGGCATGGGGGAGGCCTTGGGAAGTGGAAAAGGGCCAGGAAGCATTCTCCCCGGAGCCTCCAGAATGAATGCAGGCTTGCCAACACCTGGATTTTAGCCCCGTGAGTCCTGTCAGACCTCTGGCCCACAGAAGTGTGCGCTATGCCCTTGTGCTGTTTAAAGCCACCATTTGCTACAGCACAAACAGGAAACTAGCAGAGCCCCAAAGCTGCCTCCTGCGAGAGGTTTCCCTGACCAGCGGCCGGACGAAGGAAGTTCCCCTGCTACTTGCTGTCACAGGCTCCTTCACAGAACGTATCAGAATTTTAACTTATTGATTCAATTGCTTATTTACTTTAAGCAGCAGGGGTGGAGGGCTTCCCTGAGGAGGTGACAGTGGAGGTCAGATCTGATTACTGAGAAGCACCAGCCCTGAGCTGAACTGTCCAGGCTCAGGAGAGGGGAGGGAAGACAAAGGCAGGGAAGGGGAGGAGAGGGGAGGAGAGGAAGCAGTGGGAGCATACATAAAACCAGGCCCAAAACCAGTCAGGAATCAGGAAAGCGTGGCCTGTCCTCGATGTGCCCCCAGGGGACCCACCTCCCCTCCCCAGGAACCAGCTGTGCAGCCAGAAGGCAGGCCTGGGGCCACCTCAGTCCCCAGAGCCTAATCCTCCCACCAGCTCCTAGCTACTCGTCCTTATTTTCTGAGCAGCTCCTTGACCTCCTGCCCCTGGATATTCATTTCAGGCCACACATCCTCTCTGGAAGCAGTCAGGGTAGAAATGACCAAGTACAGAAGCATCCCAGCCTCAAACAAGTGAGGAAGGCCCTCGGGAGCCGGGGAACCGGTGCCTCCTGGGAGAGCACTCGTCCTGAGGGGGAAGGGCCCCAGGAAAAACAATCATGAGAAGTGACAAGTGGGGGGGAGGGGCTGTTGACTCTGGAGTGGGGGACACTGAGCCCCTCTAAATGCACCTGGAGTCCTAGGGAGAGAGGCATTAAACCTGCATTCACTGCTGCACTGAAATTCTAGCCCTTCTGGCCTCTCTGTTCTTCCTCCCTCCAGTAACCTCTAACTCCACGTGCTCCAGTGCCCCAAACGACCAGACCACTTCTCTCTCTCTGTTCCTCACTCCCGATCAGGAGGGCCCCTTTTCATCATCCAGGCTCACTCTCACTCTCCACCGTCCCTCCCACCCTCCTGTGCTGCCCCATCCCACACACCTGGCTGAATGGGTCTCCCCCCAGGCTCACCTCCCCCTTCCCCCAGCAGCCCCGCCCTGCCCCAGGGCCTCAGCCAGGTGACAGCAGCTTCACCCCACTTCATCCCCAGGTCTGGGAGGTGGTCTGCATGGGATTCGTTTTGGTGGGGGCGGGCCGGTGTTTTGTTGTGTTTTGTTTTGTGTTTTCAGGCAGACATTGTGGTATATCATTCCCAAGTTGCTCAAATTCCCAGCCGAACCTCCTCTGCCAAGGCCAGGACTCTGTGGGGAGCAGCCACTCAGCCTGGGCCCGAGCCAGGGCTCACTCCAAGGGGCTCCTCGGCCAGGCAAGACTAGAGACTCATTTCCTGCCAGGGAGCCCTTAGGTTAACTTCCTCCTTCCGGGTGAGGCTGTTTAAGAGGGCAGGGAGAGTTTATGGCAGGCCTCTTGGAAGGAGGGCAGCGCCTGGGCAGGGCCAGGAGGAGCTGGCCACGGAAGGTGATCCATGAGGCACTTCATCCTCCCTCCGGGCCTGCTGCACCCACAGGGCCCGCCTGGGAGGCCCCAGCCCCTCCGAGACCCGGAAGCCAGACGCTCCGACAGGGTGGTGGTCGCTGGCTCAGGGACCCACGACCCCAGCTGGACCCTCTTGCCTTCTTTCTCCACCGAAGCGGGGAAGCGGGAGCTTGAGCCGTCAGGTATGTTCCTATCAGAATGCAAAGGGCAAGGCCTCTGGGTCACATTATTGAGAGGAAGGAAAATGAAGGGGGGGCGGGTAGCAGATAAGGAGAGGAAGCCGAAAGCAGAGGAGGGAAACCACAGAGTGAAAGAGATTTCTGAGGTCAGACTGAGGAAGGGGGTTTTATCTGAGGGGCCAGTTCTGATCAGTTAGTGGAGGACAGCGATGAGGATGTGAGGCGTTGAGCCTGGGTTCAGACTCGGAGCAAAGTGTGCCGTGATTTATTAGCTACATCTGCCTAGCTAAGGGCCCAAGAATGAGGTGGGGCTTGCAAGCCAGGGATCTCATAACCCACATGGCAGGCTTTTTTCCTTAACCACAGAGACCTTTGGGTATTTCTTCATTCATTCACTCATCTGGTCATTAAAAAAACACACTTAACCTTCAACTATGAGCCACACAAATATTTGAAGAAGGAATGCTGTTCTTTGGCCCCAACTCTCATTTTTCTCAAAAAATAATGGTCTGAAAAGTTACAACAAAGGTTCGTGGTCTGGAGAGGTTTTCTAGCCATGTAATGTCAGACTAACCCCTTCCTTTGATTAAGACTCAATTTTCTCAGCTGTAAAATGGGAGTGACCATCTGGATAGCCCCTATTAGTCCCTGCAGTTCTCACTGTCTGGCATCTAGGATAATAATCACTAAAACGCATATAACAGCCAGGCTCTGTGCTAAGTGCTCTCTCTATAATAACACACTTGACCTTCATGTCACCTCTCTGAGGAAGGCACCATTACTACCCCCACTTTGCAGGTGGGAAGGCAAGGCACTGGGAGGTGAAACAGCTTCCCTCCCCGGGCCGTGCTCTGTGCGCCGCAGCGCTGCCTCTGACCCAGCTGATGCCGCCTCCATGGCCGGGAGAGCGCTGCGGCAGGCGCATCTTCCCAGACGACCCCTTCGATGAGCAGTTCAGCCTGCATGTCAGACAAACAAGGATTCAGTGATTTAAAAGACAGGAGAGCAAAGCAGAGATGGTCCTCGCCTGGAAGTAAAACAACGTGTACAGGTGGCCATTTCAAATCAGGTTTGAGAGGAGCCATAGAGGAGACAGCCCGGGAATCAGGACAGACTTCCCTGCGATTACATTTGCAGGGGAGTGGTAGCAGGGGTAGGAGAGCAGGATGGGTAGGCACTTGGCGCACAGCAGACTCCAGGAGGAGGGGGAGAGGGGAGGAAGGGAGGAGAGGGAGGAGAGGGAGGAGAGGGAGGAGAGCTCTGCAGAGGAGGCAGGAGCTGGTGGTGGGAGGTGGGGTAGCAGCCGGGTGGCCACTCCCAGGCCGAGCACGGCTATGGGGAGGAGTTGGGCTTTGCCCAGTGTTTGCTCCAGTCTGTCCATCTGCCTGTCCGCTCTAGTGCATCTGCCAGCCCCCACACAGGCTGTCCACCGCCCACCTCAGGCCAGGCCAGCCAGTATTAGACGGGCTGGTCTCATCTGAGGAGGAGCAGCTGCCGTTGGGGTCTGTCCTATGGCCGTCCTGTACACGCCTCCTTCTGAGCCCAACTCCATGTGCACACACAGGCCCAGCAACTCCGATCCAAGGGAAAGTTAGGAGTCTACAGAGCCAAGGGGTCCTTCCTGGGGTGGCGGACGCTTGAGGCCATGGTTTGCCAACATGTTGGGCTGGGCAGCTCCTCCTCAGATGAGACCAACCCCTGTCTAACCTTGGCAGGCCCAGCACAGCTCCTGGTGGGCAGCGGCCAGCCTGGGTGGGGGCTGGAGGCCCCTGTGAGCAAGAGGTGGAACGTCCTCATCAGATAGGCCTGGGCCTCCTGGCCCCCTGGAGCCAGAAATGGGGCCACCCTACCCACCTGCTGATGGTGTGAGGGCGAGCATTAGAAGAAGGGAGAACGGATGCTGGACCGGTGACCAAAGTAACAGGGGGCCACCACCCCTGGCTCCAACCACCCCTACTTCACCTAACCGGTTACTGAGGTAATGAATAGCAATGCCTACTGGCATTCTACTTGTATGAGTCACTTTCTACTGGGCACGTCACTTAATCTCTCTAAGCCCAATTTCTTCCTGGGTAAAGGGCAGTTAATAAAATAACCTGCCTCACAAGACTGTTGGGAAGATTAAATGAAAGGACACAGGGTTCAAAATGGACAGGCTAACAACAATAATACTTAGTAGGATCGTTATCATGATTATTAGTAAGATTCTGTCTTCTCCCGAGATCTCTGGATCCCCCAGCTCCCCAGGGAAGATTTCTCTCCCAGTGCCTCCCCCGGACCTGGCCTTAGTTAATCCAAGCAGCCACCACCCAGCTGCCTCTGTGGGTAGGAATAAACCCACCCACCGGGTCTGAAGTGCGCTTCCTCATGCTCGACCTGCTGGAGTGATTCAGACAGGCCACCAGCTGGCCTGCTGGGTCAGGGGCGAACCAGAGGCTCCAGGCAGCCCCTCCCTGGTCCCATCAGTCCTCTTCACAGCCAGGCTCTCAGCAACGAGGCACGAACTGAAGATGCCCAGCAGCCTCAGTCATTCCATCCCCCCAACACTAGGGGGAAGGGGCTGCATGATGGACCAGACAGCCTGCCCCTTCCTCCCGCTGCTCTGGCAGAGCCTGGAGAAGCCCATTCCCCTCTGGGCACACTTCTCTCTCATCCTGGAGGGGTTTCTGCCTCCTTGGGAGGGCGGAGAAGGGCAGAGGGCACAGCCCCAAGGGGCAGAGCAAGGGGCCTGCTTGCTTAGCGGTCAGGAGCGCTTCCTCAGTACCGTATTCTTTGGGCACAATCTCTCATTTAACCTTCACCGCATTAAAGATTGTGGTGACCGTGTACAGACGAGGAAACTGAGGCTGAGACAGGATTGTGTCCAAAGCCCCCACTCTTAACTGCCATGTTATACAGACGCAGTTCTCAAGCCAGAGGCGGCCTCTGCAAACCCAAAGGTGCAAATATGGCTCGGGCTGCCCCTCCCTGGGGGGCCCTGGGGGCTGGCACTGAGCAAAGCACCCTCGGGTGATAATCTGGTCAGTGAACTGGGAGGACAGTTTCCCTGGAAACCCACGTGAGGACAGAGCAGGAAGCTGAGTCCTGCAGAGCAGGGGCCTGGCGGAGCCTCCCCCTGAGTGAGGGGGGCAGAAGATGAGGGACTCTCTAGCCCAGGGGTGGGGGACATCGCATGAGGGCCGTCTAAGGCCCGGGAAATCATTTGGTCTGGCCCGGCCAAGGCACTGGGGTGAGTTCATTAAATGTTTGACCAAGTATAGCAGGCTAATGGTTAAGCTGATAATTCTGTATGGCCCTTGAATGATGTAATAAACACCCTGACGGCCCTTGGCAGAAAAAGGTTCCCCACCGTTACTCTAATCCCACCACCGCTGCAGCCCAGCCCACCAAACCCAGGCGCTGCCGCCCAGCAAAGGGAGCAGCAGGGCTCACGCCCACCTGGGGGCGCCACACCTGGAATTGGGGTCCACAAACTACAGCCCACAACCAATCCCTGCCCACCACCTGTTGTGGTAAACAGTTTGATGAGAACATGGCCGCGTGCAGTCATGCCCACACTGTCCGCGCTGCTTTCCTGGGCAATGGCAGAGGTGACTTTCGTGACTGAGACCAGGGGCCCCCGAAGCCACGAAGCTCTCCGCCCTGGGCCTTCCCAGGATGCTCTGGGGCCTGGCCTGGAGGAGTAGAACGAGTAGCTGAGAATGCGACACCCAGGTCCGTCTCTGCCTGGGCTTGTCTCTGAGATCCTTTCTTCCTCTGCCTCCTCCCAGCCGGGAGACCTGACCTCTCTGTGCCTCAGTTTCCCCAGACTCCTCACTGAGCTGCTGTAGGATTAACTTAGTGGAAATAAGGCAGGCCTCACCCCAGTGCCTGGTGTCTCAGTCTGGGGAGTATTTCAGGAATTTTAATAAACGAGGGAAGCGGCCTGCGGCCTCGAGTCTGACACGCTTGCTGTGGACACGGGAGTTCGCACGAAGGGCCCTTCAGAGGAGGAGGCAGCTCCGGTTACTTGAATACCGCACACAGGCCTGGGCCCCAAGGCGGGAAACTCAGGGCAAGAGGAAACTGGGTCCAGGCAGGTCACACACATGCCTGGTTCTAGGCCCTGACACGCGTGTAGGGGTGTGTGTGTGTGTGTGTGTGTGTGTGTGTGTGTGACACACAGGGCTGTCACTGTCGGTCTCTCAGTGTCTCTCCTTCTTCTTTGCTCTGTTCCCGTCTGTCGACCTCGGTCTCAGTCTTTCCTCCCGGGTCCCTCTCCCTCAGACCCTGTTGTTCCTTCTGCGGTCCCCACCCCCCTCCCAGGCATGCGGGCCTCCCTCGCCATGACTCCCTGCTCACACACCGCCCAACAGAAAGACGCCAGGGGAAACAGAGAGTGCCCCTGCCTTTGGCGACACTTAATCCACACATTTCCAGGGATGAGGAGGAAATGGCCCGAGATGGCATCTCCCAAGGAGGCGCGTGAGATGAGCAGGTCCCCTGGACGGAGCTCAGCTTCGGAGAAAATGGGGGGTCTGGGGGGAGGAAGCAGCCACTTAGATGGAAGCAGCAGCTCCCAGTTTGTCTGTCTGTGTTTCCTCATGATTCTGCTTTTCAAGCAGAAAGCCACTCTCCTCCCTCTAACGACAGCTGCCGCACGTCCACTGTGGGCCTCGGTGCCCTCTCCGCCCAGTGGGTTCCGGGAGGCCACGGTGGAGCTGAAAGGCCCTTTGTACAGAGGTCTCCGGAAACAGCAGGAAGCCCAGGTTCCGGCTCCCACAGGGCCATTAAGAACTGTCACCAGCGACCAGGCAGAGAGCTGCCGTGGTGGCATTTTGGCTGCACACAAACAACAAACGTCCGTTGGGAGCCTGCCATGGGGTGCACCCGCAGCAAGCAGCAGGTGGCGGGGCCGCCAGCAGGGAGGAGCCGGGCGGAGGCCAGCAAACCCCCTCCGGACAGGTGGCCTCCCTGCCCCACGCCCCTTTCCCACCAGGTGGACAGCATCACCCTCCTTGTACAGAAGAGGGAGCCAAGGCCCCAGGACACACAGCTAGTAAGTGGCAACTCAGGTCTGCCGGCTCACAAAGCCCACCCTCTTCCCCAAGGTCGCAGGCCTTTCGCTGCCTGATTCTCTCAGGACGGAAACCACACGGATCGCCCACTGCTCGGCCCTGGCATTCGCATCTGCTGGCCGACTGGTCTGCAGCAGGAGGTGGTGTGTGTAACGGCCCAGAAAGGGACGCCAGCAGCCCCAGACGTACTGATGTCTAGCTTAGCATTATCGGGAGAAAACCGCCTCCCTCCCCAGTTCCCGTAAACGCCTCCAAGGAAAAGCTCTGATTGGCCTTGCTTGGGTCACATGCTCCTTCCTGATCCAATCACAAGAAAACTCAATGCTTTGCTTGGCCCAGCGCCTTCGGACAGGGTCAGGGCACCCTGACCCTGTGGTGAAAGTCCCCCCATCCAGGAGCACAGGTGAGCGTTTAACCCAGAGGAAGCGACTTCTACGCTGAGACCTGCAGGGCGAGGAGGAGTGTCCCAGGCAAAGAGGCGGAAGACAGTACTCAGACAGAGGGCCTAGCAATGCAGAGGCCCAGGCTGCTCCGGAGAGTGTCTCGCTCACAGCCTGCCATCCCACCAGCGCTCAGAGAATGCTTCGGGAATGAAATCCATAATTGGCTGTGTGGCCTTAGACACGTCACTTGCCCTCTCTGAACTTCAGCTTCCTTCTCTAGCTGGTAGCTTAATCAGCCTAACCTTCTAAGACGATGCAAGAATCTACTCAAGCACTTCCTCCGTGCTCGACTTGTGCAGAGACAAGGCCTGCCTGCCATGGGACAAAAAAGGGCTGATACACTTGGCCAGACCTGCAGCCAGAAATCAGAAGGGGCCCAGGGGGAGGGGCAGGATAGAGAGAGGCTCAAGGACAGTGAGGCCGACGGTGGGCTCTCCAGTCAGGGAGAAGCGGGACAGTTCTCAACTTCCCACTCCCCACCCTCCACCCCATCCCCTACTTTCCACCCTCCCACCCCATCTACCTCCCTGGTGATCACACACCACCCTGGGCCCACCAAGCAGCCACACGGGGGGGACAGGACATCGCTCCCTGGCCCCTGGCCCCAGAACACCCTAACCTGAATAACAGGTTGTGACATCTCAGCAGGAACGAGGAAGAAAGGAACTGTTTGGGGTTTGGGTGGCTGCAGAGGGCATTCTTGTCCACCCAGCCTGCGATCCTGTCCCTGGTGCCGGGCTCCCTCCCACCCCCAGCAGCCCAGGCCTTGGGCTTCAACTCCAGAGCAGCCACAGCTGGCAGGGCGAGCCATTGGGGACTCAGGAGAGCAGAGAGCCCTGCAGTGCTGAGAGGGTAGTGGGGGCTCATCCAGGAGGGACAGCAGGCCGTCCCTGTCCCTGCGCTGAAGCCAGAGTCCCTGCTTGGCCCGCGCATGACAGCAAGAGGCTAGCTCCCTGCCCAGGTATATGCCCAGCCCCTATCGCTTTTCTCTCTCTCTCTCTCTCTCTCTCTCTCTCTCTCTCTCTCTCTCTCTCTCGTTCTGTACACAGGTGATAGTTTTTCTTTATCTCTGTTCTCCTCCTTGTCCTGGTCTCTCTTCTGTCTCTCTGTCCATCTTCCTCTCCCCTTGTCCTTGTCCTTGTCTTTCTAGTCTGTCTCTGTGCATGTTCCCTGTGGAACATCCATGTCTATCCATTCATCTGTCTATCCCTCTCCCTTCTGTCTGACCCTGCCCCTGTCCTTCCCTCCTGTCCACCCCAGTTATCCTCACTCCTCCATGCACAGGGGACCCCACACACTGTCCTCTGAGCCTCATCCAGGTGCCTGAGCTCCCGGACTATATAGGTCACTCCTAAGAACATTCAAGAGATAATACATTTTTATATGGCGGCAGGGGTGGGGGGGGGGGGGGGGCGTTGGTCACTTGAATTTCAGAAAGTTAACTTGTACAAAATCTCTGTGGGTGGGGCCAGGCCACCACTCCACTTTCTCATCTAGAAGGCCCTGGAGGGGTGGAGCAGGACGGTGGGTTTTATATAATTCTCAAGAGGAGACGTGGATTTGCCTTTGTTGTCACTGTTGTTTAAATACCAGCGACAGATCCAGCCCACCCGCCTCAGTGCCAGGTCCCTGGCTCGGCTCGTATCTGGATCCTTGGCGGTTGGGCTTCGGACCCCATGTCTGTTGAGATAGATTCTTAGGGTGAAGAAGATTCTGGGGGGGTTGGGAGACAGGAAGAGCGGTAGGAGCAGGTCGCTGCTGTCAGAGGCCCTCAGAGGCCCTGGGCTGGCTGTGGGGAGGCCCAGACCTGGGACAGTGTCTCCAGCCCAGCATCTCCAGAGTCCTGCTGGGGGTCAAAGCTGCCGAATCGCTGGTAACTGCCCAGCGTCTGGGGGTCGGCCTGGGGCGAGGTGGGCCCAAGCATGACCCTCCCCTTGCCCAGGACTCAAAAGGGGAGGAAACTTCTATTTCAACTCTCCTCTGAGACAAAAATCAATCACTGGAGGGAGGACCCTGTGGGGATGGGATGGCCAGACACCCACATCCAAATTCCGACTCTGACCCTTGCAAGCTGAGCAACCCTGAGCTTAGCCCTGGCGAGTCTTAGCTACTCCCCGAAAATGCCGACTGTGAGGATTAAAGCAGATGAGGCACGTACAGTGCAAACGCACCTGCAATTCGCAGGCCCTGATCGCTCTTCATTTGCTACATCAGCAAAGATCCCTGATGGTTTCCATGGGGCTCGCTAGCTCATGTCTCTCGGATGGATGGATGGATGGATGGATGGATGGATGGATGGATGGATGGATCGATGGATGGATGGATGGATGGATGGATGGATGGATGGATGGATGGATGGGTGGATGGATGGATGGATGGATGGATGAACAAGAGGATGGGTGGATGGATGGATGGATGGATGGATGGATGGATGGATGGATGGACAAGTGGGTGGGTGGGTGGATGGATGGATGGATGGATGGATGGACATGTGGGTGGGTGGATGGATGGATGGATGGATGGATGGATGGATGGATGGATGGATGAACAAGAGGATGGGTGGGTAGGTGGATGGATGGATGGATGGACAAGTGGATGGATGGATGGATGGACAAGTGGGTGGATGGATGGATGGATGGATGGATGGATGGATGGATGGATGAACAAGAGGATGGGTGGGTAGGTGGATGGATGGATGGATGGATGGATGGATGGATGGATGGATGGATGGATGGACAAGTGGATGGATGGATGGATGGATGGATGGATGGATGGATGGATGGGGAAATAAATCAATTCTCTAAGAGATGGTGGCTGGCAGACTGCACCTTACTCTATTTTCTAATCTCTACTCGGGAAAAAGCCATGTTGACTATCAAATCCCAGTGAAGGAGAGGTGAAGGCAGAGAGGGAGAAAGAACACCGCTGCTCTGTCCACATGGCAGATGGTGAGGCACCGATCTGAAAGGACGGCGGCCTCACTTAGAGGTGCCGGTCCCTAACCGTCAGTCCTGTCACTCTCAGACCCCTTCTCACCCTCGTGGAAGAGCCAAGCTCTGGTTTTGAATTCGATTTTCTTCTCTCACAGGCTACCGCTGAGCCCGAGCCACCCCTCCCGGGACAGGATGAGACCATCAGGTAGGACCGGGAACGGGGATTCTAGGGCTCGAGGTTGGGTCCGAGGTTGGTTTGGAATCCTTTTTCTGTCAGCAGCGTCTGCTGTTCTGGACTCAGAGGTCATCTGGCTGTATCTGTGACAAGGGGTCAGGCCAGAATTCCAGGAGGAAACCGATCCAGGGCGAGCCTGGGGAGTGGAGGAGGCGACTCTGCCTCCAGGCTGAAGGGCTAGGAAACCTTTGGCGCAGGGACCCCAATGCGGCCGGGATCATGGGGAGTCCTCAGCTTGGAAAGCCCTGACCCTGATTGGAAATTAGGGACAAAATATTTGCTTCAAGGAAAGCTCTTCCAGAATCCTCATACCATCGAGCTGGGCATGAAGAGAACTTTGCCTTCTAGTCTATGCCCTCATTTGGACAGATAGAGAAACTGAGGCACTGACTAGGAAATGAACACAGTTCCCTGACATCCCAAAACAGCCGTGAGGGAGTTGAGTTTCAAAGCTAATTTACTAGCCTGGCTTCAAGTCCCACCCCCATCACTTACTCACCAAGTGACCACCTCCCTGAGCCTCAGTTTCCTCATCTGTAAAATAGGAATAACCAGTAAGATCCAGCACAGGGTTGCTGTGAGGATGAGCTGAGATAACGCATGTAAAAGCTGTTGGCCCGGTGCCTGGCACAAAACGAGTGCTGTGTAATGTGATCCCCGAGAGAAAATCCCACCAATAGCTACACTGTGTCCTTGAGGATGAGGGTCCCCTACACCCCTGCGCTCCACCCCACAGTATCCAGGGGGCCTTCTCGCTCACCCCAAGGAGCCTGGGACCAGCGCAAGGCCACAGAGCTGAATTCAGGGCTGAGGAGGAGGGGCGGGGTGGTCAGGCAAGGAGCAGGGACGCCGAGGAGGAGGGGCGGGGTGGTCAGGCAAGGAGCAGGGCTCTGGCCTGGTGGTTGGATTGGATCTGGAAGCAGCAGCAGCCACCAGAGTCCTTGGGCGGGAGGTGGATTGGAACCCGCTTCTCGCCCTCATGGAAGAGCAAAGAGCAGGGCCAGGGGCTCAGAGTGGTCCATCCCATGTGTGGGTTGGTCCCCAGCGATGGGATGGGGTCAGTTAGCATGTGTCTGTGAGGCAGGGGAGCCGCCTCTGTCCGTGTGTTCCTGTCGAGAACTGTGTGTGGTTCTCTGTGGTTGCTCTCGGGGGGGGAGTTGATGGAAAATGTGGGGACAAACACCCCCCCCAAGCCACCCTGGAGGCTGCCTCACGGTGACAACAATCACATTTCTCCCAACAAGCATGGGCTCAGTGGCAAGGGTGTCACCATATTCACTCTGTGACTGAGGGACTCCGACTCAGAGAGGCCAAGCTCCGTCCGAGGCCGCACAGCGGTGGGTGACTGCCCGCACTGGCCAGGGCCCTCCTGATGGCCGTGCAGGCTCACCTCCGGGCTGCCTGCAGCAGAGCCCGCCTCCTGCCCGCCTGCGGCAGGTGCCCAGGCCTCGCCCCTGGAGCTTCTCTCTCTGGGGGGCTCCAGCAAGGTGTGTTTCTAACTTTCTCTCCCGTGGCCCCACTGGGGGGACGTGGCCCGTCATCATGCAGCACCATCTCACCGTTCTCATCATCACGTGGTTCACACGGCTCTCAGCTCGGGTGCCCGGGGGGCTGGCCCACAGTGTGGATGCGGTGTGACCTACAACGCGGGGTCTCATGACGTGGCCGCACTGTGTGGACCTGGCAAGGACTCGCATGCCGTCTCTTCACGTGGCTTTGCGATGCCGTCTGGTGCTGTGGTCTCATGTCCGTGTCTCCTTGCTCTGCAGGACTGTTTCGTTTCCTGGCCTTCATCTTTGTCCTGATCACCTCATTGATCTTTATCCGCAGCTATATGAGCATCGGCATGAAAACCATCCGTCTGCCCCGCTGGCTGGGTGAGTGCAGCTCACTGCTGGGGCAAGGCCTGTGGACCAGGGCTAAGGGCCGAGGATCTCGCCCTCCCTCCATCCCTGGGGCCCCCGGAGACATGACAGACTGTGGGCTTGCCTTTGGCACCCCGGCCATTGTGGGGTGGGAGGTGAGAGAGGACACCCCAGCCTGTCCAAAGCCTGGAGCCCATGGGGAACAGAGAAGTGTCCCAAGGCCCTGGCCAAAGCATGCGCCTACTGCGTCAAGGGCTAGTTTGGAGATGAGACCCGAGAAGGAAGGCAGAGAGGAGGAAAGCAGGGAGGGGACGGGGAAGAAAACTGTCTGTGCATCGAGTGGCTTCCACCTGCGCTGGCTGTTCCTCCGCCGGGGACCCTCTTCGCGCAGATCGCCCTGTGGCCAGCTCCTTCTCAGCCTTCAGGTCTTTGCTCAGATGTTACCTCTTCAGATGCCTTTCCTGACCTCCCAGCTACAGCTGCATTTGTTGTCAATGTCATTTATTTGTTTTTCACTTGGTTGTTGTCTGTCTTCACCCTCTGGAGTGTAAGCTTCCTGAAGGCAAGGATTTTAGCTTGTGCACACCCATCTCTCTAGCACCTGGTACAGAGCAGATGCTCAGTAAACATTCGCTAAGTGAAAGAAAAATGGATGGATACATGGGTGATGAATGGATGGGTGGAGGGGTGGATGAATGGTGATGGGTGGGTGATGGGTGGAGGGATGGATGAGTGGTGATGGGTGATAGGTGGGTGATGGGTGGAGGGATGGATGAATGGTGATGGGTGATGGGTGAATGGATGGGTGGAGGGTTGGATGAATGGTGATGGTGATGGGTGAATGGATGGGTGGAGGGATGGATTAATGGTGATGGGTAATGGGTAGAGGGATGGATGAATGGTGATGGGTGATGGGTGAATGGATGGGCGGAGGGATGGATGAATGGTGATGGGTGATGGGTGGGTGATGGGTGGAGGGATGGATGAGTGGTGATGGGTGATAGGTGGGTGATGGGTGGAGGGATGGATAAATGGTGATGGGTGGGTGATGGGTGGAGGGATGGATGAGTGGTGATAGGTGATAGGTGGGTGATGGGTGGAGGGATGGATGAATGGTGATGGGTAATGGGTAGAGGGATGGATGAATGGTGATGGGTGAATGGATGGGTGGAGGGATGGATGACTGGTGATGGGTGATGAGGGGTGATGGGAGGTGATAGTTGCTAGTGACTTTACAGTCATAGTTTCATTTAATCTGCACAAAGGCCCCCAGGGTGATCCATGTTGTGACTGTGGAGTGCACTCATGCTTAACCTCATGTTGTGGGTTTATGTGTGGTCTGAGAAAACAGAAGCTTCCAAATTCCCCTTGTAGATGTCAGAATAGAAATGGGAACCCAAGCCTCCCAGATCCAAATCCTATCAAAGGAAGGAGAGAAAGGGAAGTGATTGATACCTCTGAATTTGTCCTCCTCGAAGACCAAGAGCCACCTGCAATGGCATAGTCAAACATAATAACGTATAGCGGCCCAGGCCAGCCCATAGCTTCACAGCAGCCGGAAGCCAGGCACCCTGTCTTAACACAAGCTCCCCACCGTGGAGTCTCAGATGTCCCTCACCTCGTCCACTTGTCAACCACAGTTTATACCCGTCAGGATGATTTATACAGATGCATGCTGGCCGCCATGTCCCCAGCCCAGGGCACTGCTTTTATTGACTAGAGATTGCCTGGGCTGCACTGATGGCCTTGGAGGAGATGGGCCCAGGTCGGTGATGGAGGCTCTGACAGGAGTTGAGACCAGGGGTGTCCTCTGGAGGAGAGAGCCCCAGCCTGAGGTGGGAGAGACCCCAGAACTCAACCACCTGGGGTTTGACAAATCAATACCTCCAACCAAAATTATCAAGTGACTATTCTGTTAGGTCCCAGACCCTGAAGTGAGGACCATGCCCCTCCACCCCCACCCCCCAACCCCCAACCCCCACTCACAGTTTGAGCTGGGGAGACGAATAGACTTAATTACAGAATATACAAAAACAAGAGTGCATGATCCCGAGTCCTGAGAAATGCTCACAGTGGCAGGAAATAGACCAGTGGGAGAAGTGACCATCAAAACCCGTTAGTGTTGCCCTAGCCAGTTTGGCTCAGTGGGTAGAGTGTTGGCCTGCAGGCTGAAGGATCCCGGGTTCAATTCCCGTCAAGGGCACGTACCTCGGTTGCAGGCTCAATCCTCGGCCCTGGTTGGGGCGTATGTGGGAGGCAACCAATCGATGTGTCTGTCTCACATCAATGTTTCTCTCTCTCTCTCCCCCTCCCTTCCACTCTGTCTAAAAAATTAATGAAAAAATATCCTGAGGTGAGGATTAACAACAAAAACACATTAGTGTTTGGTGCAGGAAGAGGTAGCGTTCATTTACTTCAGAGATCCTTAACCGGCTGCACAGACCCTACCTTATAGATAATGCATTAATATAGAAGCACATGTATTACTAGGATACACACTTACCTTCTAATATGTTGTGATATATTGATATACAGTTGGTTTTCTTTCTAATCCAATCTATTTTGTTTCATGATTTGGTAACTTGCAGTCTGTTACGGTCGGAGGTGCTAAGTGCCTCAAGAGAATTGGGAATAAATGTATTCATCGGCTTTCCCAAACCACCACAGGTCCATGGCACCGAAATCAGGAGACTAAGAACTCCTGGTCTACCTGCAAACTGGGCAGGCTCTTTCCGATGGGCCTGACGAGCCCAGCTCTAACTGGTTGCAACGTAACGGGATGTCTGTGTCATGTGACTGGGGGTCCATGGATAGCGGGCTTCAGGCGTGGCTGGCCCTAGGGGCCCTCACAAAGCCTCCAGAGTCCCCGTGTCCTGCTCTGCTGGTTGCTACTTAACCGCCTCCCTGGCAGCTTTCTCTCTCAGGCAGGCTGGTGGCTACCAGCTCTCCAGAGGCTCATCTTCCCGCTAAGCGGAGACACTTCCCTCTCCCTCGGGCGATATTACCCCACCCCCACCCCCGGGAAGGGCTGTCCCAAGGAATGTAATATCAGGATGCTCCCGCCTGGGTCCCAGCCTACTCCTGGAGTCTTGGACGCAGAGGGAAGGGACACTCCAGGGTGAACAGCCCCCTGATGACAAATGGAAAGTGTTTCCGTGGGGGACCCCCAAAAAGGAGAGTTCCCACCCCTAGGATTTCTGCAGGAGCCCTGTCCTCTAGGACTCACTGCCAGTATCGGGGGGAGACCTACCGTGGAACCCCTGAAACAACGGGATTCAGTGTGAACGAGACGTTAGAAAGTGACCACGGCCTTGCGCCCGGAGCAGACAGTCGGGGCGGGGGGTCAGGAAAGGGGCACTCTGACCTGGCTGGCCAACACCAGCCACTGCTCCGGCCCCGTCACTGAGGCCAGGGCCCCAGGCGCTGGGCGGGACCCCAGCCTGACCTCACTGGATGGTCTCCACAGCCTGCGAGGGGGTGTGGCGGCCTCCACGTGAAGTCAGGGGGAACCCACACCCGGCACACAGCCAGGAGCAGGGCTCCAGCTCCGCGGGTCTCACAACAGAGCCCGGCTGCTTTTCAACCATGAGGTGTGTGTGTGTGTGTGTGTGTGTGTGTGTGTGTGTGTTCATGTGTCCATGAGTGTACACGTGTGCCTGTGTCAGTGCATCTGCATGTGCCTGTGTGCATATATGTATACATGGTTTTGTGTGCATGTATGTATATGTTTTGTGTGTTTATGTATTTGTGTGCCTGTGTGTGTTTGCATGTGTATGCTTATATGTGTGCACATGTGTATGTGTATGCTTGTGTGTGTGTTTGTGTGCGCTTATATGTGTGTGTATGCTTATGTGTGTGTGCATGTGTCCATGAGTATACACGTGTGCCTGTGTTAATGCATCTGCATGTGTGTATGTATACATGCTTGCATGTGCATGTATGTGTATGTTTTGTGTGTGTGTGTGTGTGTGTGTGTGTGTGTGAGAAGGGGTATCAGTGGCAAGTGAGGAAGGACAACCTGAGAAGATGGGACTTTCAGCTCATTTCAACACCTGCCATGGGAGGGGACTCTGCTCAGCCAGGCCAGCACCACTCTCAGTCCCCTCCTCCCACTCCCAGCCCAGCCAGCCTCCATCCTGCAGGGAGGGCCCTGAGCCCTTTCTCACTAAGCAGACTCTTCTTCTCTCCAGCAGGTCCACCCTCCAAGAAGATCGGTAAGTATCTCCCAGCACCCCCTTGGCCTTAGTGAGATGCTCAGGGCCTCTAGCCCCAGCCTTTCAGGTCCAAGAAAAATCTCCTTTCCAGAACCTGCCCGGCTCTCTCCTCCCATCGCTCAATGTGCCCTCTGATCCCCTGAGCCCTGTGGCAGGGCCAGCCCCTTCCCAGCCATTCAGGCTGATAGGAATGGCTGAGCTGCCCCCTTCCCCAGCCCCCCACCCTGCAGTCTGGACGTGTCTGTCCCCACCTCCCCTGTCCCAGCGCCTGGCCCCGCACTGCTGCCTCCCCTTGACTCCCCCCACGCCCACCCACCCACTGGGAGCCCTGAAGGAGGAGGCTGTGCTTATTGTCACCGTGGCAATGACCACAAGCTTGGCTCACGGTTCCTGCTTCAAGGTACCGTACCAGCACCATGGCAGGCACTACAGGGGCCCCAGAAGGGGGTGCTGATTATCTGTTGGGGGGGGAGTGCCAATTGTGCCCAGAGCAATGGGGCAAAGTGTTCTGGGCTCCAGGAGGGCCACCCCCTGCCCATGGGATGGATGGCGTCAGGGAGGAGGTGACCTTCGGCTGTGCCTTGTGGAGGCGGGAACAGCCTATGCAAAGGCTCAGAGGCAGGAAGGCTGGGGCTCCCGTGGAGACCTTGGCTGCAGAGTCAAGGACATGAGTAGAGTGGAGAGAGCACTGGGAGGGCAGGAATGCTGACACCCCAAATGCTGGACACGCAGATGTCTGAACAGCGAGGACCCCAGCCCCCTGGGTGGGAAGAAGTGGAGGGAGAGGCAGCTACGATGACGATAATGGTAATGCTGATCGAGGGCTAATGTGTGCCAGACACTGTATTCAGGACTTTACAGACATCTCATGCAATCCTCACCACAATCCTGTGTAGGTGCTGTAATTATCCCCATTTCATAGCTGAGGAAACTGAGGCTCAGAGAGGTGAACTGCAAATGGTGGAGTGGGAGTCAACCTCCCCATCTGGTCCAAAGCCCACGCTTTCAACACCTCCTTACAAGAGGCAACACCCCAGGTCCCCGGTCCCTCCTCTCTCACCCTACGTGGTGCTGACCGAGCAGGAAAGCGGCGCCAGGGGTGGGACTTGACCTGATTGACAGGCCTGAGGTCCAGTGCTCTGTGGGGTTACCGAGCAAAGACTGTAAGGATGGACACAAACACTCACCCTGCACCCCGCTCCAGCTCCCTGACGCCTCCGGGGCCACCTTCTGAAGTAGACACAGAGTCACAGCATCGCGGTGCTGAGCGAGCACTCAGAGGCCGTCGGCTAGGAAGATGGCAAATGCAGGCACACCTGTGCCGCCCACCTTGCCCGCTCCCACGGTGGGCATCACCCACCGATCCCCATGAGGACCCAGTGGGGAAGCCACCATCGTTATCCCATTTCACAGATCAGGAAGTTGAGGTGCAAGGAGGTTGAAGACTTGCCCAAGGGAACCCACTGGCGAGAGATGCTCCCACCCACCATGCCAGGGCCCCGGGAGGTCAGCGGGGGGCTCTCTGGAGGAGAGGGGGCTCCACAGGCTGCCGTGGCCCCGGAGGAAGGTTCTCAAGAGAATCTCTTCGTCACGGTGCCTCTGGCATTGCCCACTCTCACTGCTCCACACGCACTGACCAGGGGCCTGCGCTGGGTGAGGCACTGTGTGTGGGCCTGGGGCGGGGGCTGTGACGGGAAACCCAGAAACGAACTCTGGGTGGTCCTACACACAGCTGCTGCCACCAAGACTGGTCTGTTCCCTCCCCAGAGGTCGTGAAGATCAAGTGTGGCCTCAGCAAGCCCTGCCCAGACAACTTCTTTGCGTTTAAAATCCTCAGCGGGGCCGCCAATGTCGTGGGCCCCTCCATGTGCTTCGAAGGCCACATGTAAGTACCAGAGGGCTCCCGTGCTTCGTTTCCTTTATTGCATCCATCCATCCATCCATCCATCCATCCATTCATTCGTTCGCTACCCCAGAGGCTGTGGGTGCAGGTCCTGAGGCCAGCCCACACCTCCCACACACTTCCTTTTACTCCCAGTGGGTGAGCCCCAAGTCCCAAGAACCCTAACAGCTTCCAGGTCCACCAGCGCCCTGCTCAGTGCTCACCGCACCGTCTCACCCAGCCCCCCACACTCCCAGCGGGAGGCTGCAGCTGTCCCCTTTGTAACGATGAGGAAACCCAGGCTCAGGCAGGGTCCCTGGGCTAACTGGTGGTGGAGGCAGGACTGGGACTCGGGTCTGTCTGACAGCCACACGGCCGGGCTTCCCACGAAGGGAGGTGCCTCTGAGGAGGATTCAAGGTCAGGATCCAGGTGTCGACATCTGGATCCAGGAGGTGCCGGGACTTCCAGGTGCAAGAGAAAGAGCCGGGTGGTTAAGGCCCTGGGATGGCAAGCTCACCCTACGGAAGGAGCCCGAGGCAGGGGTTTCGCCGGGAATCCGAACCTGCTCCACTTGCTGAGGCAAAGCAAGGGCCTCAGTGGCTCACGTACCTAAAAGGCCAGAGGCCGTGGCTTCAGGACCAGCGGCATCCAGGGGTTCACACCATGTCATCAGGGTTCCCTCTTGCACGGTCCTCACCTCTGCTTTCCTCACCGAGGACAGGCCTCGGCGTGTGGAAAGAGGGGGGACCACAGCTGGTCCGCACGTGGGCCCAAGCCAGCACCCCATGGGGGCGAGAGCTTCCCACCCGAATTGCCCCGTGAGAGTCCCCAGGGCGCATGGCTGCTGAAGCCTGGGAGGGAGGGTGGTCCTAGAACTACCGGCCTGAGATGGAGGCCAGTGTTCCCAAGGACACCAGCAGACAGGAGGGGGGACCCTGGGCCCTTTGCTCCGAGCAGACTGCTCTGGTCCGGACAAGCCCGAGTGACTCCTCGGAGAACCCCGCCCTCCGCCGGGTCCAGGAGGAAACACGGCCTGAACCTGGCCGGGCACTTCCTGACGCTCTGCCTCGCCCCACGCGGGCCCTCTCCGAGTCCCGAGCGGCGGAGCAGTGTTCATTCCACACTGGGGACCCGCTGTCCCATTTTGTTTTCCTTTTCTTCTTCAGGATCATGAGTCCTGTGAAGGACAACGTGGGCAGAGGCCTGAACATCGCCCTGGTGAACGGTGAGTTGCTGGTCCACCCCTCAGACAGCCCCCACTGTGGGGGGACGTGGGGGGCCCTGGGTGCATTCATTCAATTCCTGCCACATGCCCTGGGTCATCCGTGGTGTCAGGCAGGGAGGCCTGCGGGCCTAGAAGGTATGAAAGGCCCGGTCCTGCCGCAGCCCTGGCCTGGCCGGGCCCTGCCGTGTGTGTGTGTGTGTGTGTGTGTGTGTGTGTGTGTGTGTGTGTGTGTGTATGCCTGTCCCAGGAGACATGCTTCTTCCTGGGGTTTAAACCAACACCATGAGACCTTAAGAGACAACGATGACAACATGAGATCATGGCTGGGTGCACACCTTCATTCGTTTATTCAGCCACGTCAGCAGTAGCTGTGGTGGGCCAGGCCCTGCCCAGAGCGCTGGGGGCGGGCCGGGGGCGGGGGCTGGGGGGGGCGTCCCTGGTTTCACACGGGTGTGCATGAAGTTCACACACAGCCGCAGTGTGGGAGTGTCCGAGGAGCCGGAAGCACAGAGCTGGGGCAGGGCCGTCGGGGAGGGGAGGTGATGGTCAGCTGAGGCCTGAAGGAGGCAGGATGGCCGGGAGGAAAGTGGGGAGGCTCCTCCCAGGCAGGGGCCGCACCGTGCAGGGCGCAGGGAGGCGAAGAGGGAGAGAGGCTGGGGGTCTCTCTGGCTGCACCCCGGAGCCAGGCAGTGGTGGGTGGCGAGGCTGCAGAGGCCGGCAGGGCCAGAGGGTGAGGGGCTGTGCGTCCCACTAAAAAGTGTGGCTTGAAGCAGAGGGCAGTGAGGAACCTCGGGAAGGCTTTGAGCAGAGCATGAGGCCCAGCCCTGCATTCCAGAAACTTCTCTCCTACTTGAAGTAGGGGGGCTGGAGGCAGGGAGACCCAGGGGAGGCCCCAGTACCACTGACCCTGCCTCTCCAGCAGGCGGTGAACGGGAGGCCAGTTGCAGGCCAAGCCTGAAATGGGGACGCATTTCAGGAGGGGGTTTGTTTACGGGATTCGAGTAAGGACCAGGGGGCCTGGCCCCAGCCAAGACCCCCTCTCTGCCTTCAGCTCCTAGATGGGGAACATGGGCCATTTCCCTGGATCTAAGAGCCACTTCCGCAGACAAAGGGCAGGCAGGCGGGAAAGGGCACAGTGGGCACTCAGGAGGGGAAAGGTCAAGTGTGTGTGGCATGTGACCACACTCCCGCACTCAGGAAGCGACGGGGTAAGACTGGAACTTCTGGAGGTGCGTTTCCCAGGAGCCTTGCCAGAGCGGGGTCACAGGTGGCCTGACAGCTTCCTGGAAGCTGAGGAAGGGTGGGGGCGGGGAGAGGAGGAGGCCAAGAGGTGGGTCTCCTCCAAAGTCTTGAGGAGAGAGCAGCCTGATTGCCTCCGATGGCGGCCCCTCCCGGAGGGAGGGCGTGCAGGCCTCTGGGACTGGTCTCAGAGCCCCTTCAGGCTGCAGAAAATGCTCCGGCCACCGCTGACCAGGCTGAACCTGCTGGTTTTCTCTCCCCCCCACCTGGGCCCCTGCCCGAGAAGACCTCTCAAAAAGTCTCTGATGACAGAGCCTCCTTCCTCACCTCACAAAGTCCGAAGATGAAAACAATGATCAACAACACCAAAAGCTAGCATTTAGTGAGCATTTACAATGGGCTCGCTATTTCACCGCCACGCTAGAATGGCACGATGCTCAGTGTCCCCACTGCCAGGTGGACAAACGGAAGCTCAGAGAGGTTAGGCGACTTGCCCCAGGTTGCACAGCCAAGAGCATCATCTAGATTTTAACCCGGATCTGGCTGGCTCCAGGTCTGCATCACTCACCTGAACCACCTCCCTAGACTAGAAATGTCTCCAAGCATGTACGCAGCACCTACTGTATGCCAGCTCTGCGCGAGGCCAGGGCCTCCTCTGTACAGGGAGCCAGAACCACACAAGGACTGTCAAAGACGGCGCTTTGCAACCTTTCAGGGGGCAGTTACTTTGAGGAACTGTTCAAACTATATCTCCTCCCTCCGATTCCAAAAAATTCTGCAGATGCACACGGTCTCAGTTTAACAGGGTCATGTTCCCCTTCCAAGAGGCCAGGTGAAGTGCCCAGGGGCTTGGACCACAGTGGCTGGAAGAATCTGGGAGGAGCTGCAATGTGAGCTCCCTCCCCCACCCCTCCCCCCTCCACCCAGCGGGAGACCCTCCACTACCTGGGCCCAGCCCCACTCTCTTCAGGAATCCTGGACCTACTATTGGGTGGTAGGAGGGAGGACCCCCCGGTGAGACTGTAGCGCTGCCATCCCCTCTGCAACACCTCCATCTAGTGGCACAGAGCGAGACTGCACTTTTCCTCCAGAACTCCCGGTTCTCCGTAGGTCTTGGACCCTTTGCAAAACCCACAACACGCAATTGAGATTACTGAACTCAGGACACCGAGTTCGGTTCACCCCCCTGCAAATCCTTTTCCCTTCAAGTGTCAGAGGACTCAAATTGCAGAGCTCCGATGTAGGCGGGAATAAAGATGACAATTGTGGTTATTTTCATGACTAGTTTGTAGCTAAACTGTATCTCGTATGCGGACTATCTACTTTAAATACATCTTATTTAGTTCCCAAAGCCCATTGTTCAGATGAAAAAAAAAAAAAAGAGGTCAAAATGCTCAGTGGTGCATTAGGAAGTGGAAAGGCAGAACACAGACCCAGATCAGTGGAATTCTGTTCCATCCCGGAGACCTTCCTCCATTACGTTGTGCCACTCACATCAGCCCAGAAGTTACTTAGTCCTGCATGCTTTCTACAGGTTTTGTTCCATTATTATTCTCCTAGAGGCCCGATGCACGAGGATTCGTGCAAGAATAGGCCTTCCTTCCCCTCTGGCTGCCAGCACCACCTTCGCTCCAAGCCGGAGCTGCCTTCCACCTCTCGCCTTGTTGCATCAATTTGCATATTCCCTCCTTATTGGCTGTGGGTGCTGCCATCTTTGTCGCAGAGTTATAGTCAATCTGCATATTCCATCTTTATTAGATAGGATCTTTAGACCTTAGACTAAAAAGTACTCATTTTCCACCAAATGACAGGCAGAACGACACAGCACAGCAAATAACAGTTCTGCTCTCTCACCCCTCAGGAACCACGGGGAAGGTGGTGAGACAGGCCAGTTTCGACATGTACTCCGGAGGTAGGTGGGCACCCCTGTTGGCAATGAGGTCACGGGTGGGCTGAGCTCCTTCCTGTGGCGAAAGAGCTATCGGGGTGCTGGGGGGCCTGGCTCTTGTTTCCACAGAGGACAACCAGAAGGAGGCGTGGTGGGTGTTCACGCCGTCCTGCGGCCTTTGAAACGTGGTGATCTCAGACAATGTCAGTGGAGAAGTGAGATGGGGAAGGGAAAGCAGCCGGTACAGTGTGTTATCAAGAGACTGAACGCGGCAGGCAACTGGAACTCGGGGCCAGAGTCCAACACACGCCTCAGAGATATCCCAGAGGGGCAAGGGAGCTGGGGGGCTCCCACCCCCCATTCTGTCGCACTTCCACACTCTGGCCTGCCCCAGGGTACAAAAAAGAATATGGAGGCCAAAGAAGACCTTCTGGCAAAGACATGCTGGGGCTGGAGTTGGAGGCCAGGCATGTGTGCAACTGACGTGCTAAGAACGAGGTATAGGGCCCAGTTTGCTCTGCTAGATAGAGGGTGTTTATTTATTTTAAATATATTTTATTGATTTTTTACAGAGAGGAAGGGAGAGGGATAGAGAGTTAGAAACATTGATGAGAAACATCAATCAGCTGCCTCCTGCACACCCCCTACTGGGGATGTGCCCCCAACCAAGGTACATGCCCTTGACCGGAATCGAACCTGGGACCCTTGAGTCCGCAGGCCGACGCTCTATCCACTGAGCCAAACCGAGGGTGTTTATTTTAAGGCCACAGGGGTCCTTAGTGGGTGAGGCCTCCTGGGCCCAGAAGGACAGCTGCGAGGCGCCCAGCTGTCTCTGCAGCGTCTTCTCTCTCTGCGCAGACATGCTTCCTGAGCGTCTCTGTGCACAGGCCACCCCTCAGGAAGTCACAGTCCGCCTGGCCCTGAGCAAAGCCAGGCCCCTGTGCAAGTTGCTCCATATCCAGAGAGCCATCTGCATCATTAGAATTTCCCTTAAATCATGCCGCTTTTTAATCTAAATAAATATATCTTAAAAGGAAATTATATCATTGTCCTGAGTAGAAAGACATTATTGCTTTTTTGGTCATAAAAGTAAGCACAACAGGAACAAATCAGAGTCCTTGAAGGAAGCAGGGAGCTGATGCCCGCCTCGTCCCCCGCCCAGCCCGCGCCTAGGCCTGCTCTGGGTCAGATGCAGCGCCTTCACAGTGCAGGGAGGTGAGAAAGATGCAAATGGGACGGGACCTGCTCCTTAATATAAACTGGCGAGTTGTAGGAGCCTAAATTCTCTCTCTCTGTGACCTGCAGTCCAGTGAATGTGCCCTCCGAAGAAATCCAAATCACTAACTCAAAAAGACATTTGCACCCTTAGGTTCATTGCAGCATTATTTACAATAGCCAAGACATAGAGGCAACCCAGATGTCCATCCATAGATAAACAGATAAAGAAGATGTGATTATTACACTGAAATATTACTCAGCCATAAAAAAAGAATGAAATCTTACCATTTGTGACAACATGGATGGACCTACAGGATATTACGCTAAATGAAATAAGTCAGACAGAGAAGAATCCCGTATGATTTCACTTATGTATGGAATCTAAAAACAAACAAACAAAAAACAGGAACAGACTCACCGACACGGAGAAAAGCTGATGGTTTTCAGCGGAGGGAGGGATGGGATGGCTGAAGATGGTGCCAGGGAGTAAGTTTATGACTTCTAGTTATGAAATAAGTAAGTCACCGGGGTGCAATGCGCAGCTCGGGGAATACAGTCAACAATGTTGCAGTAACTTTGTACGGTGACAGGTGGTTAGTAGACTTCCCGTGGTGTCACTTCATAAGGTAGATAAATGTCCAATCCCGGTGTTGTACATGTGAAACTAATATAACATTATATGTTAACTATACTTATTTTTAAAAATTAAGTCAGCAAGACCAGCGAGGCTCGTAGCCACTGTAGAAGGGGGTGTCGGGGGTGTGCAAAGAGCCACGAGCTCCTGAGAGTCGACTGACCTCCGACCCCCAGTAGAAGTCCCCAGGGCCCTTCCACCAGCTGCACGTCCGAATCGCCTGGGAACTTGCAAATTCCATAACCGGGGCCCAGACCACCTGAGCGAGGGCGCCCTCGCCCCTCAGTGCGGGAGCACCACCCCGGGAGGCCGCCTCCCGCTGGGCCCTGAGCTGCCCGGCCACTCCTGGGTCACCAGGGCGGTAGGTGGGAATGAGAATGGCCAGCGGTCTTTCCCTAAGTGACCCGCACCTTGCTCTCCTTGCTCCCCCAGATCCTACGCTCCTGGTGAAATTCCTTAAAGCAATTCCAGAGGGCATGCTGGTGCTAGTGGCCTCCTTCGATGACCCGGGGACCAAGTAAGTGGGAACCCCCACCTGCTGGGGGGGGGGGAGGGAGCCAAACCCTCCCTGCCCTTTCTCGCTCGCCACCAGCCCCGTCGTCTGGCAACTTCTCCTAAGGAAATTGCAGACAAGCGCATAGAGAGGTTCTAGGAAGTTCATTGCAGCCTTGGTTACAACCGTGACGAACTGGACACATAGTTACAGAAACCATGGCATGTGGTGACATATGACATGTTTCTATATACCCGAGGAGGATATACTGCATCAAAAATGGTGATGTAGAAAACAGTTAAGGACATGGAAGTACACTCATCCTTTCGTATTTTTTATTTCATTTTTTATTGCAGTTTGCATTCAACACTATTTTGTCCTGTTTCAGGGGTTCATCCCTTAGTATTAAGTAGGGGGAAAGCTGGTTACAAAAGAGTTGGTATAATTCACCCAATACATGAAGGAAAGGACATGAAGGAAATACACTAAAATTTTACAATGATGGTGTCAAGAGGGTGAGGCTGTAAGTAATTTTGGTTACTTTGTGATGTTCCATATTTTCCGAAGGAACACCGATTGCATTTGTAAACAGAAGCGAACTGTTCTAACACCTCCCAGCTCGCACACCCCCATCCCCCCTTCGCCTTCAGAGAGGAGTCCCGCCAGGCCCCGCCCCCTGCTCCTCCTGGCGACTCAAAGCCTGTGCGCCCCCCCCCCCCCCGCCCCCTTCTCCAGGCCGAGCTGACCGTCCTCTCTGTCCTCTGCAGGATGAACGATGAACTCCGGAAGCTCTTCTCCAACTTGGGCAGCTCCTACGCGGGGCAGCTGGGCTTCCGGGACAGCTGGATCTTCTTGGGGGCCAGAGACATCAGTAACAAAAGCCCCTTTGAGCAGGTGGGTTCCTGGTGACTCCCGTCCCAGTGAGTGAGGGGCAAGGCCTGGATGGATGGACAGGATGGGGGTGGCTTGGGAAGGACACACAGGGTAGTGTGGGGAGGGCCATTTGGCTGTCATCCACCCCAGAGGTCAGGGTGGCCTGATTGGCTCACCCCAGAAGTTCATGGTGTTGACCACTTTGCCAGGATCCTATCTAATAAAAGAGTAATATGCAAATTGACTATCACTCCAACACACAAGATGGCTGCCCCCATGTGGACAAAGATGGCTGCCCCCATGTGGACACAAGATGGCCACCACAAGATGGCCAGCAGGGGAGGGCAGTTGGGGGCAATCAAGCCTGCAGGGGAGGGCAGTTAGGGGCAATCAGGCTGGCAGGGGAGCAGTTAGGCATCAATCAGGCTGGCAGGGGAGTGGTTAGGGGGTGACCAGGCTGGCAGGCAGAAGCGGTTAGGGCAGTGGTCGGCAAACTCATTAGTCAACAGAGCCAAATATCAATAGTACAATGATTAAAATTTCTTTTGAGAGCCGAAAACTGACTTCTGCACATGGGCCATGAAGTTTCAATCGCACTGTATGTGTGAACCCGCATGTGATATTTTGTGGAAGAGCCACACTCAAGGGGCCAAAGAGCCACATGTGGCTCGCGAGCCGCAGTTTGCCAGCCACGGGGTTAGGGGCAATCAGGAAGGCAGGCAGTTGAGCAGTTGGGAGCCAGCAGTCCTGGATTGTGAGAGAGATGTCCCAGATTGGAGAGGGTGCAGGCTGGGCTGAGGGACCACCACCCCCCTGTGCACGAATTTCGTGCACTGGTCCTCTAGTATTATATAAATGCATAGGCACATGGCTGAGTACCAACAAGGAGGGGGAGGAGAAAAGAAGGGTACCAGGCAAGTGAGGCATGGAAGAAAGAGAAATAGTTGTAGAGATGAAGCCTGCATGGTGGGGAGAGGGGAGCCCAGCACAGGGGTCAGGATGCCTGGCTTCTGGTCCCACCTTAGCCAAGCCCCTCCTCCCAGGCCTCAGTCTCCCCATCTGTAAAGGGGAAGAGGGGTTGGACCAGGTGAGCCTGAGGCTCCTTCTGAGTTCCCTGTGGACAGGGTGAACTTGCACCTATTAGGGGACTCGGGGGAGCCCACCTGAATATGTGGGAGGAGTCAGGAGGGGTCCCCCATAAAGGATCCACGGTCACTTCCTGGGGTGGCTCAAGGAGAGGAGGTCAGGGAGGCCCCCAGAGGTGGAGTTTGAGGTGAAGGGGGGATAAACAGAGGGTGGGGGGCCCCCAGGGAAATGCTTCATCTCCCCTTGTCCAAGGCGGTCCCCACCTGTGCATCCCCTGCCCAGAGCAACTCTGAAACCTGAGGGAACTGGCCAGGCCTTCCCCGGCGGTGATGAGAACGCTCAGCTCTGCCCAGCTCCAAGACAGGGAGCTAAGGTCAATGAGTCAGACATGCAGGGCCACTGAGGGGACTCTGTCCTGGGGGCGGCGGGGAGCCATGGGAAGCTTAAGAGGGAGAGTGACAAGAGCAGATTGATAATGAGAACGCCTAGCATTCAGCAAGCACTTGCTCTGTGCAGGCACCGGAGCAAGTTCCCCCAGGGTCCTATTTAGGAGCCACCATGAGGTGGGTACAATTACCGTCCCGTCTCACGGAGGAGGATCCAGAGCCTTGGAGAGGCTTTAGCCGGTTGCTCGGTCTCGGTGAGCCAGATGGATTTCTCATCCAGGTGTGCTGCCTCCACAAAGATGTCCTGTCCTGGCTGCTTTCAGAAGGGCCGCCCTGGCTGAGCCTGGAGAGCTCTGTGGGCGGGACCTTCAGAAGGCAGGGGGGAGACACGGGCCAGCAGCCTGGAGGGGCAGGGGCTGCGGAGGCAGAGCCGGGGCAGAGTCAGAGGCCATGTGCTGAGGCCAGGGAGGGAGCCAGGGAGGGGACAGGGAGGGGGCCACCATGGGGCTGCAGGTTTTTGCCTTGTCTGGAAATCGTGGGCCTGGTTCATAGGCATCTGCTTCTAAGAGAATGCATCCTAATTAGAAGTTACTTTTTAAAAATAAGAAATAATACGAACTAGCTGGAGGTGAAAAGGAGACGAGCCTCTGTTATACCCTCTGGGTGGAGAACACTGGAGGCAGGGGCCAGGGTCCCCAGAACATCCCTGAGGGAGGTACAGGGGCAGGAGGAGGGGGGACTTTCTAGGAAGATGCAGGGCAGGCGCTGTTCTTCCTTAAAGCACAGCTTCTAGACCCATCCAGACTGGGCCGAGACAGCAAAGAGGAAGCGTCAGCGCCAGCCTTCCCCTGAAATTTATGATCAGCTGACTGAGACCCATCACCCACCAGTGAACCGAAGACCATGATGGATGAAAGCCATCGTGTCATTTGATCCCACACCTGGGAGCCGGGTTTTAGAGGAGCGGCATCTAGATTCTATTCTTTCTTCCTAAGGGTTAGCCACGACTATTCCAGCCGTAGATTTTGCCATTTACAGTTTTTCTTCTAAAAACTAAGCCTGGGCATTTAAACACAATCTTTAACTGATCGTATCCCCTTGGGTATGTATCAATTATATGAATTAATATTACACAGCGGTTCCACCACGTACCAGCAGGGTGGCCATAAGCAGTTCCTTTGGCCCCATGTGCCTCACTGTCCCCGTCTGTGTCACGGGATGTTAATAGTATGCACTTCTTAGGGCTACTGGGAGGATTAACTACCTAAGACACTTCGGGCCTGGCATAGAGCAAGCATTTAATAATTGCTAGGAAGCTTTCTTTGTTATTATTGTTATTATTTAGGATGTTCCAGAGAGGCAGATAGAGAATTTGGGAGAGGGCCTAAACTCTGCAGCCCCACCCCCGCTCTCGGTGTCCCCATCACCACCCCATGACAGTCAGTGATCCGGCTCTGATCCCCATCTCTGAAATCTTGGGCAAGTTGCATCCCCTCCGGGGCTCAGTTTGCCCGTCTGTGAAATGGACTAGTAATACCCGGCGCTGTCCACCAGGGGGCAGTGGTGAGAACGAAGTAAGTGAAAGCATTTCGGTTTTAAAGCTCCAGGCAAAAGCAGGTGTGCGTTCTGCGCAGCCTCCCCCATTATCGCTGTTCCTCCCTCTTCTCGCCTCTCCAGTACTTAAAGAACACCCCCAACACGAACAAATACGAGGGCTGGCCCGAGCTGCTGGAGCTGGAGGGCTGTGTGCCCCGGAAGGTGTTTTAGGGCTGCGGCTCCTCCTGGCGGCCGCCAGCGGGACTGGATGGAGCTGAAGGACAGCGGACAGCGGACAGCGGGCAGCGGACAGCGGGCAGCGGACAGCGGGCAGCGGACAGCGGGCAGCGGGCAGCGGGCAGCGGACGAGGAGGAGGCCGGCCGAGCAGCATCAAGGGGCTGAGGATCCCCGCACTCTCTGCAGCTTCCCCTCCCGGGGAACGAAAGCCCCGATGGGCGATGGGCGGAGGCAGCTGTCCCGCCCGGAGGTGGCCAGCCTCGGAGGGTCCTTCCGGAGCCGCTGTCGGCGGAGAGAACAGGTGCTTTCCCTCGGGAGAGAGGGCGGACTGCCCGCACCGGGCAGAATTAAATTGTGTTTTGCTCGTGTTGAATGACCTTCCTGGCCACTCGGTGTGCAGCGTTTCTCCCTGAGATGGAAATGGTCTAGACTGGGGTGACTTGGGCTCCACCTTCAGACAGGTCGGTGACAGCTTCCGGGGCCTGGTCTGCAGCCAGGAAGGAGGTGGATGGCAGAGGGATTTCCGTGTAGGCATGAGCGATGCCGTGGACCCCAGCACAGGGTGTGAGACCCCCGAGAACAGAGCGAGGGCGGGGCGCAGAGAACATGCACCTGCTGTTGCAGTCGGGGCTGGAGAGGACAGGGAAGGGGGTGGACCTCGCTGGGGCCTGGAAGGCAGGCCTCAGGGAGAGCGTCCCCGCTGTCTTCGCCAAGTACCCAGGCGCAGCCCTGAGGTTTATTTAGAAAGTGGTTCTAGAAAACAGAAGAGAAGGAGCCCATAAAGGCTGTATGTGAGCGAGCGGAGCTAACCCCAGGGGCACACTCCAGAGACCTCTCCGTGAGTGTTGCGAGCTGGGGTCCTCATGCACCCCGCCCCTCGGTCATTATTGGGGGGCTGCTAGTGCCCGCGGTCATCTCAGCTTCACACAGCGCTTGGCCCAGAACTGTCCACCCCAGCCACTGGCGCCCACTGCCGTGATGAGACCCACGGTGCTGTCCCCCCGGGGTCTCTGAGAAGGGCCAGGGGCCCAGACCAAGTCCTGGGAGCAGAAAGCACTGGCACTCGGGCCTCTGGCTGGTGCGGCAGGAAGGCTGCAAGGCTGGGGGAGATGCCCACCCCGAAGCGAAAACGCCCGAGCAGTGGCCCCACAGAAGCTGAAGTCCCGAGCCCGTTGGGGTGGGCTCACAGCCCCCCAGCCCTGGGGACAGAGCTGGGTCCCACGCCCCTTGGTCAGGGCTCACAGCTCCCCAGCCCTGGGGACAGAGCTGGGTCCCACACAGCCCTTGGTCTGTCTCACAGCCCCCCAGCCCTGGGGACAGAGCTGGGTCCCACACAGCCCTTGGTCGGCTCACAGCTCCCCAGCCCTGGGGACAGAGCTGGGTCCCAGGCCCCTTGGTCAGGGCTCACAGCTCCCTAGTCCTGGGGACAGACCTGTGCTGAGGGGAACTGGGGAGGAGAAGGACAGGTGTGGGAGGCTTTGACAGGGCCATGGCGGGCAGGACACGGGCTGCAGGCGCAGTGGGGTCAAGATCAAGGTTAAAAGCCTGATGGGCGGCTTGAGCAGGCTTGGCTGAGGAAGGAGCCGGGGCAGCTCCATCGACCCCTCCTCCCGCCCTCGGGGACTAGAAGGGGTGGAGCGGTTGCCCCAGCCAACCACTCACGCAGACACCACGTCAATATCCAATATGATGCTTGCAGCTTTGTAAGCAAACAAATGTGCTCCACTCCGCCCAGGTGGTCCCAAGCGGCCAGGCCCCCTGCCCACACCGGACACCAGGTGCTGACAAGGGGCTCCCACTGAACCCCAACACCTTCCTTCCCGGCCCCCAGGCCTCACTGAGGAAAGCTGACCCCTGACCGAGCCCCTCCTTTCCTCTCAGCTGACTCCCCTGTTCTCATCTGCAGTCACCCACCACAGCTGGCCCGGCTCCGAGCGCTGGCTCTGCCGCCTGCTGGCGTGAGCAGGTCATGTCTCCTCCCTGAGCCAGCTCCCCCTCTGGTAAATGGGAGATTCTATCCGTTTCTCAGGGGTCCGTGGGCATTAAATATGACAAAATAGCCACATCACCAAATGTGGTAAAAAAATAGAAATAAATAAATAGAAAACTTCTGACCAGATACCTACTCTGGAATGGAGATGGCAGGAAGTTCCCTTTGTCGCCATAAACCACCTCTGTATGTTTGAATTCTTTTCTTTACAACAAGCAAGAACGCCTCATGAAATCGACTTCTATGCACAGCACCGTTCCTCCTGGGCTCAGACAGAAGCCGAGACGTTGCCTGAAAGCTCCCCTTTGCTTGCTGCTTCCCTTCCCCATCCTGCTGCCCACTCCCTTACCCATGTCCCCCAGGTCCAGGCCTTAATAGAATCCTCTTCCCAAGAATCCTCTTCCCAGAGCCGGCTTCTGGGGACCCATCCTGAGAGGCAGTGGGCATGGCCCCTGGCGGGGTCTGAGCCTGGGCCTGGGCCGGGGCTAGGGTCCGGGACCACGGGCCTGCAGGAACTGCCACTGAAAGTCAGCTCTCCCAGGGAAAAGGCTCAGAGTGAGGGAGCCGCACCTGCTGGGGAGCTGGTGGGAGAGGCACCTGCTGCTGCTCACTGGGAACACGAGGCCGAGGCTGCCGGCCATGCGCCGCCCCCTCCCCCCAGCCCCCCCGCCCGGGGCAGGGCTCCGTGGTCATCCTCCTGGTGGGCTACGGAAAAGGAGCCCAACAGGCCGTCAGCGGCACCACCAGAGCCCACCGGGGAGGCAGCATGCTAGAACCAGCCCTGGGCCCCCTGGTGTGGGCACGCAAAGTGGCCAACGTCTGCCAGACTCAACATCGTTCCCAGAGCACCACAGGGCCCCCCCGTCGCTCAGGATTGGGGCAGGTCAGAGCCCAGGACAATGGCTGTAGAGAGTTGTCTGTATCACTGAGCCAGTTTCCTCGCTCCGCATTGTTCCTCACCTGCTGTGTGTCAGCAACGAGGTGGCACTGGGGACACTGCAGTGAAGACACCCGGGCACAGTCCCTGCTCGTGGTCTGGGGAGGGGAGAGCAGACCAGGAAGCAGCAGGGCTTGGTGAGGGCCACACTGGGAGAAGGACTGCAGAATCAGGGAAGGCGTCCTGGAGGGAGCTTCGGGAATGCCCAGGAGTTCACCCGGCAAAGGGGAGGAGGAGTGTGCCAGGCAAGGGAACAGCATGAACAAGGCCTGGAAGGGCAGAGGGCGGGTGATAAAGGCTGAGTGGCAGGAATGAGAGCCTGAAAGGCCTAGTGGGCTGGGAAAAGGGCTTGGACTTAGTCCAGGGGCCACAGGGATACTGAGAGATTTAAGCTGGGGAACGGCGTGATCAGACTTGCATTTTTTAAAAATCCCTCCTGGCTACTGTGGGTAGAGGCAGTAGAGGCAGGAAGGCCAATGAGGAGGCTGGCCTCATCCAGGGGGCGTGGGTGGTGGCAGCGACCAGGAGATGGCATGGGGATGGACAAAAAGGACCAGCCCTAGGGATATTCAGGAAGTGAAATGGACAAGACGTGTGGAATGATTTTCTCATCATCAGGGTGGACATGTCATCATCTGGATCTCTACAAGCTACTCCTGGTCTCCGAATGTGGGGCTAATTTCCCTGCCCTCCTGGTCAACTTGCCTTTGGTGTCTGCCAGGGGCGTGAGGATGGGCAGTGAGGGTTAGTACACAGCGAGCGCTTTCCAGTGGCTGTAGTTCCAGTCTTTGCCACTAGGTGGGAGCCCAAGATAGAAAGGGAAGGGCGGCCTGGTTTCCCCGCCCACCAGCTCTTAGGAAAGGTTTTGTGCTTAATGGATACGTTACCTGGGACTTGCCAATGGGCAGGGGGTTTACATCACTGTTATTAACAGCACCATAACAGCAGCACCTGACTTCTATGGAGAATTGCTGTTGTCCAAAGATTCCCTATGCTGAGTTTTACATGAATTACTTCATTTCATCCTCAGCCCCGTGGGGTTGGGGGCCATTGTTATCCCCTTTATACATGAGGAAAATGAGGCTCAGAGAGGTCAAGTGACTTGTCCAAAGTCACACAGCCAAGGAGCCTCAGAATAAGGATTGGCATTCCAGTCGATCTCCATCACTACAGGAAACAGACTTTTCAGAAACCCTTCCCCTAAAACTATTCTGAGGTAAGCATTGACCCCTGCCACCACCTCCTTCTCTCCCCCTGCCTTCCTCCTCTTCCTTCTGAATGCCGCTGAAGACATTTGAATTGCTCAGAACCTCTGAATCAACATTCTCAGTGCACACGGTGCAGTATACAGATCTCGTAACATAGAAACCCACACCTGAAACCTATATGATCATGTTGACCAATGGCACCCCAAATTTTTTTTTAAAAAGACAGAATCAAAACACCCACCATCACTGCTTTGGGAGAGGTGGGGAGGGAGTGTCTTTGAGAATTTGGAACTCCTCTGCAAACCCCTCCCACATTTTCCAAGCTGGCTTCCTTCTACAAAGTTCTGGGTCAAGAAGGAGCAGTTGGGGAAAAAGAGGCTAAGAGCTGTGCTTAGGCCACACAGTGAGACAGGGAGAGCTGGACCTGGAACACCTGGTCCTGGACCCTTCACCACCAACCCTGGGCCAGGCCCTGGACTAGGCTCCGAGACCACCACCCCATTTTCCCCGCCCACGGCGTCAGGCCCAGTGTTGCATTTCGGAACCCCATCTCGCCAAGAGCCAACGGAGGCCCCCAGTCAACCAGGCTTTCCGTGCAGCTCATAAGTCACATTTCAGCAGGACTCCCAAGCAGATGGGGAGGGGGGTGGTGTTAATAAATATGAAATTCCTTTTGTCTCCTCCCACCCCACCAAGAGCCAAGCTGGTGGATACTTTTGGGATGGCTGCCAAAGGAGCTTGGTCTTCAGGTTGACTCGTGGCATTTTTACTGCTCTGGCTGACTGCCCGTTCAGTCATTGCCCTTTACCTCTTGGGGGATGCTCTTCTTACTCCAGGAAATCAGAGCCTGGGCCCCAGCCATGATTGGGACAGAAAGGAAAGGAACAGCAGCAGCAGGGGTGGGACCCAGGAGGAGGGGCAGAAGGAAGGAGCCACGCTTTTGCTTGGCTGGAGGGGACACGGGTGTGGAGGGACACACAGCAACAACAACAGCAGTACTCATCACTGCTGTGCAGGGAGCACTGGCGATGAGGCGGGGCTGTGCTAGGCACTCTACCTGCTTCGCCTGTTTTATGTAACCCTCCGTCACTTTCCACCCATTCCACAGGTTTGCGGAGTGATGGCAATGTGCCAGCCACTATTCTAGACCCCGGGGGAACCTGAGGAACAAGTCAGACCAGGTCCCAGTCTTTGCAGAGCTGCCATTGCAGGTGGGGAGACAAACAGGAAACAGAGAAGATACCATTTCGGTTGCTGATAAATCTATAAAAAAAAACAAAAAACAATAAACAGAAAGCTTGGGGAGCTGCTTTGCACTGGGGGTCAGGGAACGCTTCTCTGAGGAGGTGACCATCGAGCCTGAAGCTTAGAAAGGGAAGAATTATGCAGTTTTCAAAAGATGGAGTCCCGGGAGAGAGACGGCCGAGAGAACCGCACGTGCAAAGGGCCTGCGGTGAGGGGCCAAGTGGTATGACCCAGGAACCATCAGGGAGAGAGGTGGCGGGAATGAGGCCGCAGGGCGAGCGAGACGTGACAGATCCTGTGTGCACCAAGAACACCTGGTGACCCCGGGGGCACGGGCAGAGCCGGATCCGTGCCTGACCCTTGCCTCTCCCACCAACGCCCATTCCGCAGTCCTCACGACCTCCCCGGGCCAGGCTCTGGGCCAGAAGGAAGGGAAGCAGGACAAGTCTCCCTGCACCGGCCCAGCTCTTGGAAAAGTGCTGTGCTTAATGGGCGGGTTACCTTGGACTGGCCTTGGGCAGCGGGTTTGCCGCCACTGTTCCTAACCGCATCCTCTCCGCAGCACCTGACTCCTGTGGGGACCTGCTGGTGTCCAGAGGCTCTGTGCCGAGGTTTCCACGAATTGCCTCATTTCATCCTCACAGCCCCGAGGGGTGGGGCCGCCCCTAGGCCTCTTTGGCCGAGAGGAAGGTTACAAAACAGAGAGTGACATGATCTGATTTATGCTCTGACAAAACGATGGCTTCTGATACACACGCCCTCCCCTCCCAGCCCCCAGAGCAACGCTGTGCGGTGTGATGATCTGACCCACACGCGGGCGAAGAGACCGAGGCTCCCGGAGTTCAGTCATGTGCCCTGGCCCACACAGCAGAGAGGAACAGCTGCGGCCAATGGGCTTCCAGCCGTGATCTCGCCCCCGTGTTGGCGAGCGAGAAGGAAGGGGCTGGCGAGTGCGGAGGAGGGGACTTCCAGGGGGGACTCTGAGAACTTGTCCCCTGGCCTGGAATCTGGCCTCCAGATATTTCCCTGCCTGAGCTCCGCCGGCCGCCCCAGCCCGCCCCGCCGGCCGCTGCCCTGAATGGAGCGCTCGGCCGGCAGAGCGTCTGCCTGGGCCAGCCCGGCCACAAGTGATTTCCATCTATTATTAACGGGCTGTCTGGCCTGAGCCTTACATCCCCACGCAAGCCGCCCAGCCCGTGCCCCGGCGCCCCACGCAGCCTCCGCCGTCTGGGTGAGCGGTGCCCAGCCTGCAAGAAGGCCAAGTCCTGCCCGCCGGGCCGCCCAGATGCCACCCGCTGCCCCGAGCTGCCGGCTGCAGCGTGAGAGGACTGCTTGCGTCTCCCCAGCCCTGGCGGCCTCAGCTTCCTTCCTGAGAGAGAGGCAGGGGTCTGGTGTGACGAGCCACAGAGCCCCCAGGAGGGTGTGTGGGCGCCTGGGGACACCAGGCCTCTGTCAAGGCCAATCGCCCTGAGCCCGTCTGAGGAGCTGCAGGCCCTGGAGCAGCTGTGAGGCGCCTTTGTGCCCCAGGAGCATGAGCCGCGAGAGGCCGGGGGGCCCTGGCCCAGGGAACCCCTCGGGCCCCAGCTCCTGAGCTCAGCACCAGCAGGAGGACCCCCAGCCTGGCCCCCGAGGCCCACCCAGGCCTGGTGCCCACTTCGTGCCATGGGAGCGACCCAGGGGAAGAAGGTAGGAGCCCTGCAGGTCCTTTGGGGCCCTGGACACGGGAAGGGAGACCAGGTCTGCCAGGTGGGAGCCTCACACCCCACCTGCCAGCTCCTCGGAGCCCCAGCCAGGCACTGCCCACCCGCCCCCTCCCTGAGCTCACAGCCAAGATTTGCATCTAGAAACTGGGGCTCAGGGCACGGCCGGTAACTGGCCTTCCCATCGCTGGGACTGACCTGGGGGCTGCCCGATCCCTCAGCACCCCGCTCTTACACACGCGGCTCTGCCTCCCTGCACACGGGTGCCGCCCCCCTCCCCCCCACCCCCACCCGCTATGTCCCAGGGCCTGTTGGTACCGGTGAATGCGGGCAAGATAAAAAAAATAGGATCGTTATCGGCAAGTTGGCTAACCGGTTGTTACCAGATATAGGGCCGTGGGCAAGTTATTGGAGCTTTCTGTAACTCACTTCCTCCTCTGTACGATGGGGAAATAGGAGTCAGTATCTCAGAGGCTCGCGGTGAGAATGAAATGAATTAAAATATGTGACGTGTGGGAAACCGTGCCTGGCACGGAGTGGGCTAAGTGCACACTGTGCTCTGTCGTTGTTAGAATGCTCTTGAGCTCATTACCCAGCGCCTTTAAAGCTGGGCTTTCCGTGGGGCGTCTGTGGCAAGCACAGCCAGGGCTGTGGTTTGAGAACGTGGGGCGTGGACGCCCCGGGCCAGCACTGGAGATGCGTGTGGGAGGGGCTGACCCAGACCTCCGGGGTCAGCTCTCCAGGGATTCCCATTCATGCTCACGGCTCCCAGGGGCCCAGTGGTGTGGGCAGGCTGCCCTGGTCCCAGCTCCCCCACCCACCTGCTGTGGTGAGGAACTGAACCCTCCGGATCAGCTCCAGGGGGTAAGAGGGGCTGGTCCCACCTCCTGGGAGACTCCATGAGATGGTGCCTGACACCCCAAGGGCCCCAGTCAACAGGGCTCTCTCTTCAAACAACCCATGACGACCTGGTACATTAAAGTTGGGGAACAGTGGAGGGAGGGGGGAGCAGGAGGGGAGGAGTGGGGGGAGACAGGCTCTTGGCCCCGTTCTTCTTGAGTCCAAACTTTCTGCCAACCTAGCGCATCCCACATTTTTTTAAACTTAAAGTAAAACGCATCAAGGACCCCATGGAGGAAGGTCTCTGGACCTCAGTTTCCCCATTTGCAAAATGAGGGTGGTGGCCAGATAACAGCCAGGGGCCTCCTAGTGCTGTCCCTGCTCCTGCTCCCTCAGCAGCCGCCAGTGTCACTTTCCTAAAAGCTTAATGTCCTGGGACTCACTCCCGGCCTCACAATGCCCACTCCTGCCTACAGGGGTCAGTGTGGGGCACTCAGCCCCACGGGAGTCCCGGAGCCAAGTCCCAGCCAAGTCCCAGCCCTGGCCCCAACCCATCCACTCTTCCTGCTCCCCCTCTCCCCCGGGGGAATGAGCTCAGTCTCCAGATCCTAGCTCTGCTGAACGTGAATGTGGGGAGAAGGTCACCTTGGAGACCAGCTTCCTGGGCCTAGAAAAGACCCTAAGAAGGTCTAACCCAGGAATAGCAAAATGTGTCTCCTGTACTGCCTCTCCCACTTCCCTCACCATGGCAGACATCACAAATCAATCCCGGAACCCTTTCCCACTAAGTCTAGACAGCCTCAGAATCCTTCCCAACACAGCATCCAAGGCTCCCCCAGTCAGTCAGAACTAGCCCCCAGGTTGAGAGCCGTGCCTACCCTGGCCCCGTCCCTCCCCCTGCATTCAGGGGGAAGCCCTCCCAGGGGGAAGCAGGGCACTGTGATTGAGAACATGGGCTTAGAGTCAGGCAGGCCCTACTCAGTTCCTCCACATCCTCTGTGACCTTGGACAGGTTGCTGCACCTCTCTGAACCTCAGCTTCTGCCTCAATAAGCTAAAGATAATAACCTTCATCAGCGTGTTGTCAAACCTAAATGACATCATGCCTGAAACAAAACTGGTGCCCAGTGAATGTTGTCTTTCCCCGAATGTGATCCTCTCCCAGCTGCATCCTCCGCTGAGCTCACCACGGCTCCTTTGGGCCGTGAGGGTATTAATATCACCCCAATGGCAGATGGAAAAGCTGGTCAGGGGTGGAGCCAACGCAGAGAAGAGCTGTGAGCAAGCCCAGGCCAGGCCCCCTCGGCTCCCCACCCGTGGACCACCCCACCCAACCCCTACCACGCCCGTCTCTCTCCGGATTTCTGGAGGCAGCAGCTGGGTATGATGTCTGTGACAGGCCTGGCTGTGTGGAACAGAATGCCCAGCACCCAACCACTTATTCTCCCGCCGGCTTGTCCGATAAAGCTCACTCTACTCTCCTCAGACCCCTTCCCACAGTACAGCTTAATCAGAGTCATCAAATAAAAGCTCTGGAAAACCCTTGGTGATATGGTCCAATCCCCTCCCCATTATACAGATGGGAAGACTGAGGCCCAGGGAGAGGAAGGACTTGCCCAAGGCCGGGCAGCTCCAGGCCAGACTGCAGAAGCACACGGGAAGGCAGGGGTCTCCTTCCTCAGCACCGGGAAGGGCAGAACCGAGCTGGCCGTGGAGATGACCGTGTCCACCAAGGCACTCTCTCCTGGTACAGCACTCTGTCTGCCAAATCCTCATTTGCTCCCACACCACCCTCCCGCAGAAAAACAAAACACCGAGTACGTGCCACCCTGTGCCGAGAGCTGGGCCAAGGGTGGAGAAGCAAGGCCCCTGCCCTCACAGCCTCCCTATTGGTTGGAGAGACTGAGCATAAGCAAATAATGATAGTCATAGTGGAGACAGGGGCGGCCGGCCAGACGAGCAGGGACTGCGTGTGAGGACTCCAGGTCGGAGAAGGCTGTGGAAACCCCAAAAATAGGGACTTTTTTAAAACGCCGTGGGACGCGGGACAAATTGTTAAAAATCGGTTTTGTCCCGCCACAAGCGGGACGATCTGGTCACCTTACCATAACTCAGATGTGTGCTTAGGATGTTGTCCACTGTGAGGAAAGGAAACCCCAGCTCCGGCCAGCTTAAACAATAAGGGAATGCACTGCGTTCTCTAACTGGACATCCCATGGCTCAATAATGTCTCCAGGACTCTTCCCAGAAGCCCCCAGCCAAGGTTCCCTTGAATTTCCTTGGCTCACATTAAGTCATGCTCTCATTCCTGACTTGTCCCCTGGGGCCACTGGCTTTGCCTGGAACCCTGAACCTGTCGATGGCAAAGGATGGAAGTGAGACCGTGGGACCAGAGCCCTCCTGGAAGCTGGAGAGCAAATCCCCAGTGGCAGGGCTGCTGTTCAATGGGAGGGGTAGGCTGGAGGCTGGACTTCTAACCATAATGGCCCACCCTGGGGGAGAGGGGACCGTGCCTCTGACCACGGTGCGTACAGAGGGGATGGAGAGAACGTGAGAAGTCTGAGGGTGTGGCAGAAAGAGTAGTGGGCCAGAAATCGGAACACGGACATTGTTGCTTCTATTCATCCTGTTAACTTCCCTTGGATGTGGCATTTTTTAATCTGCAAAGTGGTACCCTGACCACTATCATGATGTTTGCAAGAAGCAAATGAAGATGTTTCCCATACATGGAAACAATGTCTCCGTGTGGAATATTCCCGAAGCTGCAAACATGGGCCAGTTGGGCACGCGTGGATTCTAGAGAGAAGAGCGCAGCGGCGTGTCCTGGACAAAGCCTGTTTTGAGCTCTTGCCTTGCACAGCGGGGCCGCAGCTCCTCTGGGCCTCAGACACCAGCTGAACATCCAGAGACCACAGGGTCTGGGTGCTGCGTCCCCAGCCCCATCAGCAGCCAGTGCCTCTCCCCCAGGGAGGGGACGTGCCCACAAGCTTCCATAGGCGATTCCTACCTAAGTTCGGCACCCCAGGCCATGATCTTAATTCCAGCCTTAAAGAGGTTGGTACTAAATACTGCCCTGACGCTAGCTTTTGCACTAAGTCTCTGATTGAATCTCCCAGCTGCTCTTGGAGGTGGGTGCTTTACCTACCCAAACAACCCGAGGCCTGGAGAGAATGGTCCAGAGGCCAGGCCACGCAGCCGGTGTGCAGTCTAAAGAGCCCGACCCCTTAGCCAGTGGGCTTCAGCGCGGCGCGCGTGAAAGTGTGCTCTTGTGCAGGCAGAACAGTGTGCGGGTCCCACCTGGGACCCCTATTGGGGCACCTTGCTTAGCCTCCCTGAGCTCCGTCTCCCCTCTGTCAAGTGGAGGATGACTTCACCTTCCACACTAGGACGAGGTGAGGGGCCTGTGGGGGAGACCTAGGGCTGCTCTAGACGCTCCAGGTGGCGTTTCCGCAGCAAGGGGGCTGGCGGGGCCCCCAAAGGCAGCTGTCTCACCTCCCTGAACCAGCCCTGTGTTCCGCCTGCTGATGTTTGTCAAGACGTCATCGCTTCGCATCCGTCTTCATGAGCAGAACGTTTCCCCGGCTGACACCGACGGGAAGGAACCCCGGCGATGTGGCCCCGGTGATGAATGGCTGGGAGAGAGTGTTTGTCCTCAGAGAGCCCGGGAGGCATACAAAGGGCCGGGCCCTGCTGGCTCTCCCTCCGCACACGGTCCCCGGTGATGGAGGGTGCCCGCTGGCTGGCACCCAGCTCACGGGGGCGTGAGGACCTCGTCAGGAGGCTCTCCCTGTCCGTGCCCCGCTGTGGACCCAACCCTGCTTCTCTGAGGGGAGCTGGGGCCAAGCACCCCACTCCTCAGCTGGGTTCCCCAAGGGCCCGGAATGGGAGGCTTGGGGACAAGAGAAGGTTGTCAGGCCCGCCCTCACCCCCAACAAAAGCAGAGCTCAGGCCCCTCACTGAGCCCCGTCTCCCCATATCACTCAGCCTCCCAGTCTTTACTCACACCAGGTGCCCTTAGACTCTCCCCCCACCCCCCAATGCCTACCCACAGTCCCAGGCCCGGCACCCGCCCACCTGCTCTTGTAAGTGTTCCTAGACCAGGTGTGTCCTGGGTTCTGACCGCACAGCTGACAGATATCCCATCACAAGGTGTGAGGGATGGGGGGGAGAGGGGGCGGGTCTCAGCTAATGAGCACCCCCCTTGGCAGCCACTAAGCCAGGTGTTTTCACCTGCTTTCCCTGCAGGCACCCCAGCGAGGTAGAGGCTGCCACGCCCACGGCCCACGTCGTGGCTGAGCCCTCTGCCCTTCCTGCCTGCTCTGGGCCTCGGGCAGAGGCCTCGCCCCACCTGCCACTGAGCGCCACACGCCCCCCACTTTCCTCATACCGTCCTCACAGAGGCCCCAGGAGGAGGCTGCTGTTCCCGTCCCCATTTTATAGACCAGGTCACTGAGGCTCAGCGGTCCCCAGCGAGGAAGTGGCCGAGTCGAGGCTGCACTGACGCCTACCCGGCCAGTGGGCACTCCCGCAGGCCGGCACTTTGCATCCTCAGCCCAGATCCCCCACCACCTCACCCCATTCCACAGCGGAGGAAGCTGAGGCCCACGCGGGGAGCAGGCGGGCCAGGGCGGGGCCAGGTGTGGGCTGAGCTCTGCATTCACTCCCGGGGTGTCCATGCACCGACGCTGGCATTATGGCGTCAGGCGTAAGTGAGGAAGTGCCCGGAGCACCTCGGACACACTCCTCTCTCCCGGGTCTCGGTTTCCCCACATGCGAACTGGGGGTTCAGGTAAATGATTCCCAGCCGTGGTAACGGTGACAAACAGCAGTTAATCTGGGGAGGGGGCGGGCCCCTTTCCAGACCTTGCAGCTGGGGGCAGAGATGGAGTTCAGGGCACGGACCTCGTCCCTTTGTCCTTAGCAGGACTCAGTGCAGAACGAAAATACGGGACCCCTTGTTCAGAAGTTATTACGATTAACTTCAGGGATTAATCCAAGCACAAGATCCTTCTGCGTGCATTTGCGACGGCAGGGGTCCCAGGCCGCGGTCGTTAGTGCCAGCCGGGGGCATGGGTGTGGGGCCACACTCCTGGGATCTGGGATGAGGCACACGTACGCATGGGAGCCAGGTGAGCCTGGCTTCCCAAACCCCGGACTTGGCCACCCAGTCCCAGGCTCCCCTTTTTCTCCATCTGGTCACCCCCTGGATCGGAGAGCCCCGGATGTTTTCCTTCGGCGCCTGAGCCCATCGGTAGACGCTGTCTTTCCCTTCACTGTGACCTGTCCCCCCACCTCATTCACCCGCCCCCAGAGCAGCTGGCCAGAAACCCTGGGAGAAGTCGGAGTTGAAATGTCTTCCCTGGGGAAGCCAGGGACGGGGTGGGGTTGGAGAGCTGCAGGGGTGCCGGCAGCAGCTGAACGGGCGCCTGCGGGCAGGCAGGTGGCCTTTGGAGGCAGGAAAGGGCAGTTCTCCTGTCCCCGAGGCCACCCGGGGGGCTTTCCTCCTCCTCCGCCCTCGGCCTCCCCGAGGTTGGTCCAGGAGTCGGGTGCCCCGGGCTGCCTCACACACACGGACAGCTGGGGCCCAGCACAACGCAGTGGCGGGGGGGTTAGTGGGTGGAAGTCCAGGGCACCTCCACGGGGGAGCCTTGGGGCAGGTCTGCCCAGAGGAAGGAAGGTCACTTTGTAAGTAGACAATGGCACCTCTTACTCCCTGCAATCGTCTCTTCCAAAAAAAACTTCTCCTCCCCGTCCTTATGGCTGGAAGCCTGGCTTGGGAGGAAAAGAAATCAAAGGAGGGGAAAGAAGACAGAGGCCGGCTCAGCTGACACCTCTAGGAAACCTTCCCTGAGTGGATCTCACATACCTACACGGGGGAGGGGCTTAGGGCAGGGGCGAGGGGACAAGCTGGACTCAGGGGTGCCTTTGCAGAACTGGGCTCGGGTTTCACTAGGCCTGCAGATTACCAGGGCAGCTGGGAAGGGGCGGAGAGATTAGAAGCCGTAAGGCTTCCTCAGGGACCCCAGGACACCACCGCTCGCCCTGAGTTCCCCAGACGAGGGCAAATCCCATTATGATCTCAATAGTCTCCACCACTCGGACCACAGTTGTAATTTCGCATGTAATTCTGTGATGTATCCATGAGGGGAGAGGCACTGCGTTTGCCTTTTGGCTCACCACGTGTCCCTGGTACCCAGCAATAATAGGTGCTCAGTAAGTTCAGGAAGGAGAGGAAGGAGAAAGGCGGGCTGGGTCCCCTGGAAGTAACACAGGGTGGAGTTAAAGACCAAGCTCCTGCACGGGCCCCCACAGGGCCTCAGGCTGGGGGGAGGGTGTCCTTTATCCCACACGCCCCCTCCTTGCCTTCCAATAGCTTTCAGGCTTTGACCCACATTCCCACCTGCCGACCACACACACACACACACACACACACACACACACACACACACTTTTCACCTGTACAACTTCCTGGCCAAACGCAAAGTCCTCATTGGTTGTTCATCATTCATTCCACCAGCACAGGCTGGGCACCTACTGGGTCCCAGGGTCCCAGGCAGCAGAGACCAACCAGCACCCAGGTCCTGTCCTCGGTGCACAGCCCAGCAGTAGAGAAAGAAGTCCCCGGCGATGACAGGGCAGGTGCCAGGTGCTCTCAGAGGACCCAGGGCACAGAACGGGGACCTCCAAGGGAGAGGACAATCAGGGGAGCTCTCGGATGCCCACGCTGTGATCTGAAGAATGAAGAGGGTTAACAGGCCAGGGGGGCGGGGGGGGGCTGGGAGCAGCTTCCGGGGCCACACCAGCATCCCGGAGGTCTGCGGGGCATGGCCCGTCCCAGGAACTGGGAGAACCTCGTGGTTTTCCAGCTCCTGTTCCCGAGCCACGTGGAGCCTCCTCATCCCCGGTTCTGGGGCAGGGACTGCTGTGGGGCTGGTTCAAGTGGGGCCGTAACTCCCCTCTCCCCCAGCTACCCCCCTGCTGGCCCTGCCTCCACACCCCCAACCCCAACTGTGCTTCTGCCTCAGTCTCTTGATCAAGAACTTGTGTTTTCTCTCCTTCCTTTTGCTCAATTATTCAAAGTGGAGGTGAGAGAAAGAGAGGGACTGAGAGGCAGAAGGAGACAGCGATAACGACAGGAAGAGGGGTCCCCCGAGAGCAGAGGGAGGAAGCCCCAAACCTGTCCTCCTGGCCTCACCTTCCGTTCTTTACTCCCAGGTGTTTTAATGCCTCCAGGTAAGAAAGGGGGAGGAGCCAAGAGGGCCCACTCAACCCCCCTCAGGCCGGGGCCACACCTCCCTCCTGGATGGGAGAGAGAAGGACATTCCTTTCATTCTTTTTCGTTGCCCCACGCACGACCTCCTAGTGCAGGCCTCCCTGCCCACTGACATGAAAGTCTTTGCCTCAGGGGTCCTGAGTGACCCCCGGCGAGACCATCGCCCTCCCTGGGCTCCAAGTTTCCACCCCCACCTCCCCCACCCCATCAGGCTTGGCAGCTGTGCTACCCCATGGGTGAGAGGTAAATGAGTCAGGGGGAAAGGAAATGGGGAACCCTCACCCCCAAAAGATGTAGGGCACATGCAATGTCCTTAGCCCCTCTCAGGAGCCTGGCCTGGGTTGTCTTCCCCACTTCACACTTGTAATGGAGTCGGGAGAGATCTCTGAGTTAATGCAAGGCGGTCTTCAGATTCCTCCCACCCACACCGAGGGCTGCAGGGACCCCACACAGCACAGCCCAGCCTTGGCCTACACCCACAAGAGGGACTGAAACCTCCCAAATGGTTCAGAAGCTTAAGCAGCCACAATTCTGCTCAGGCCTCTATCCTCATCTGTAAAATGGGTACTTCTTAAAGATAAAAATAAGAACGCCTTCCTGCCCAGCTAGTACAGGTCAATGGTTGAGCATTCACCCATGAACCAAGAGGCCCCAGGTTTGATTCCCAGTCAGGGAACACGCCTGGATCTCGGGCTCTAACCCTAGTAGGGGCATGCAGGAGGTCACTGATCGCTGTTTCTCTTTCATCCATGTTTCTATTTCTCTATCCTTCTCCCTCTCTCTCTAAAATCAATTTTTTAAAAACATTTAAAAAAATAAGAAGAATGCTTTCCAATAACTGAACTCCCCCAGAAACCTCACCACAAACCCAGCTTCAGAGGTATGAGGTCCCCGTTCACCAACGCAAAAACCCCGACAGAGAGGCTGAGTTCACCGCTCAAGGTCACAGTCAGCGAGGACCAGGGCTGGGGCTTGAGCCCAGATACATCTGGCTCCTCAGCCCACATTCTCAGTGACTTGTTTTTCAAATGTCAGGATGAAACTGCATCTCAAGCCAGAATAAATCTCCACCTTGCTGGGTCGAGCCACTAGCCCGCGGTGGCTCCAGTCCCGCTGGGAGCAGCGCTGGAGAAGGGACTGAAAGTTCAGTCGAATTTAATTTCCATCGTGAAAGGGCTTGGAGGTGGGGCAGGAGGGGCCAAATCCAAAGCCGGCTTTTGAGGAGGCAGAAACCCAAAAAACGCCCTCCCTGGGCCCCAGGGATCTGCTTTCAGAACACTGTGTCTCTGAGGCCTGTGAACAGGGCCTTTGTTAGCGAGAGATCGGATCTCAGGGCCCGGGGCGGAGAGAAAGGGCCAGGAGCTGGGGCTCTGCTTTGTGATCTAAAAATCCAAGAGGAGGCCAAAAAAATCAGCAGGCCTGTCCAGGGAAACTGGGAGGGCCCGGCTTGGACTCAAGGAAACGCAGGATGAGGCCTGGGGCGTCCCAGAGGGCTGTCACACACAGAACCTTTGAAACTCGGGCAGAAGCTGGGTGGTGATGCTGTTCTGAGGGACCACCAGGGCCTTTTCCTGATGCGCCCGAGCTCTGGGGAACACTTGGGGGTCGTTTGGGGTATTCAGTGCGGCACGTTCATGGCAAATGCACGATGTGGCCAAAGCACCGCTGGTGGATCTTCCCTGTGCCTCCCCGGGACGGGCTCCCTCGGGTCTCAGCTCAGAGAGGCCCCCTGACCCCTCCAGCTAAAGCAACCCCATCCCGGTCCCTAGTCCTGGACTGGCTTCTCCGAGCTGACCACCATTTGGTTCTGCCTTTAACTCCTTCACATCTGGTTTTCCCAACCAGCATTCCGCTCCGTGGGGGCAGGGACCTTGCCTGTCGCTCACGCTGGATGCTCTGAGCCCAGCACAGGGTGGACATGTAACAGGCCTGAGTGAACCCATGGCTGCCAGACAGGGAACTCACTCCTCCACTCCACAGATATGCCCTGAGCATCCACTTGGGAGCCAGATGCTGCCCCGGGCCTGGGGCACAGAGGGCAGCCCAGCCCCAGGGCCACTCAGCTGCTAGTCTGCTCAGGGAGCCAGACGGCACGGCCGCCATGAATGGCTGGCAGGAGCGGGTTAGGAAAGGTGCCTTCCTCAGCCTTCCCCGTCAGCTCCCGGGAATCGTAAGATCACATTGCATTCTCCATGTGGACGCCAGCGTGGAGATCCCCCAAGGACCAGCTGCCCCCTTCCTGGTGCCTCTGAACCCTCCTGCCCAGGAGCCTCCTACCCTCAACAGCCCGGGGGCAGAGGAAGAAAAAGCAGGATCTCAAACTCATGCCGATGTCGTTTCTGCCAACCAGCAGGCTGGGGACTTGACTGTCCCTTGGCATCCCTGAGAAGAGCCAGTCTGGCCCCTGGCTCGCCCGTCACAGCCTCCAGGCCTGCTCAGGGCCACGCCGTCCAGGCAGCCCTCGTTGTGGGCAAGCACACGCTGTAAATCCCAAGGCCTGCGAGTTCCTTCAGGCGGGACTCTCCCGGGAACCGGCTTCAGCCCTGGCCCCGCGGAGGTCCCACTGAGGTCACTCCTGAGGTTAGTTCTTGTCTTTCTTCCACTTGGGTGCTTTCACACAATCGGGTCCAGGCTTTCCTGGAGAAAGAGTAGAGAATAAGCTGATCCTCGCGTAAGATCTGTCACACTCTTCCTCAGAGATGATTTGTGGATAGATGAACAAATTTGTGTTATAATTATTAAATTCTTTAAATCATTTGAACTAAATATTAGTTACAAAAGACTACTTGGAAAATATGCATATGTAGGGTCCGATGAAGCATGGCCAACAAACACCCAGGATCTGACCACTTAGCTAAAGAAAAAGCCCCTGAGTACCACCTGGGAGGAGCCTGGGGCCTGCCCACACCTCCCCCCCCCTCCCTCTCTGAGGCCACCTCCCTCCCGGCCTGGGCACAGAGCCCTACAGTGTTGAGATTCCAGCTCTGCATAAGTGGGCGTGGGATGTGGCGTCTGCAGTTGCCTTTCTCCGTTTACCATGTGTTCCTGAGGGTCGTGCACGGTGCTGGGTGTATCTGAAAGGTGTGTGCAAGGTCAGATAGTGTCTCACTGTACAAATGTGCCGCGACCACCTAGCCACACTACGGCTGGGGGCGCTCGGTTGTTCCCCGGACTTCATCGTGAAAACGTTGCCGTGGGCTTCCCCGTGCGTGTCTCAGAGTGTCCGCGTGTCTCCCAGGTGTGGACCAGGAGGTGGGACTGCTGCGTCTGAGGGCACATCCATTCTTACCTGTCAGGGGGCCAGACGTTACCTCTACCTCAGGGTCGGCACTGGGCCTGGGAGTAAATCAACCTAAGGCAGATTGACAGGAAAAAGGCTTACAGGGTTTTTCTTACGTGGGAGTCCCCATAGGAGAACGACACCCCCACAGTGAAGAGACCCGAGTTATTACCCACCAGGTTGAACAAAAAATAGCAACTGAGGAAAAGTAACTGAAATACCATCCTTCGCACCTTTGCTAGAAAGAGCCAAACTGGTGATAATAAGTCACCTCCCACCACACTGTCTGTAATCAGCTGCCCCACATTCTGAGCAACGTTTTCTAGTTTCCAAACATCTTCACTTTTGTAAAGCTCATAGACGTACATTGGTATCTCATTATGGTTTTGCTTTCTTTGTTGAAAACGGCAGACTTGGTTTAAAAGATATGTTTAGAAGCCTATACATCTTTTCAAGCACTCACGGAGCATGTACAAATACTCCACATGCTAGGTTCCAAACTAAGTCCAGGTACCAAAGAATCAGACACACCATCGTGGGTCAACAGCATGATTAAAGACAATAACACAAATAAAAAAGAAACTGAAATATGTTTGGAATATATAACACTTGTAAATTGACCAAAGAAAATATTCAGGACGATATTTAGACCTGAATGGTAATAAAAATACCATAAATTGAAATATGTGGGATGCAGCTAAAATGACATTTAAGGAAACGTTTATAGCCTTAAATGCAGATAGAAAAGAAGGCTGGGATTTAATGAGCTAAATGTCAAAGTTAAGAAGTTGGTAAAAGAACAATAGAATACAGAAGTAAGGAAAAAATGGAGCAAAAACCAAAGAAGTGGAAAACGAATGTATAATAAAATCAATATGGCCAAAAGTTGTAAAAGATAGTAGAGAATGATGTGGCAGACTTTATGCCTGTAAAATTTTAAACTTCCGTAAATTACAGGCCAACCCGCCCATGGACATTGATGCAAAAAATCCCCAGCAGGACTCCAAAAGCCCGCCCAGGACCTGGCGGCACGGGGACTGGTTTGAGCCCTGTCACCTCCCTGCGAGTCTGCTCTGAGCCCGAGCAGCGGAGGGGTTCACGGCTCCCTCTCCTCTGGATCCTGCCACTTCAGAGTGGCCCAGAGTCCATGGAAAGTTCCAGCGGCAGTTTTTCCAGCGACGTCTCAGCCAGGCTCAGCCAGGTGGACACTGGAGAGGGAGGGTGACTTCGCTGGCCCAGTCTGCAGCACTCCTCTGGCCCTGGCCCGCTCCGCCCCAGCCAGAATCCTCCGGCCGCAGAGCCCTGGCTGCCTCCCCGGGGCCACGGGCTGCAGGGAATCGTGGTGCCTACAGGAGCTGAGCCAGAAGGCTGTCAGGTGTGGCATGAAGACCTGGGACTGGCCATAAGGACTGAAGCTTCCTGCCATCTGCCTCCTGCCTGGCAAAGGCTCCACCATCCCAGGACTTGGCAGCTGTGGAGGCTGAGCACCTTAGGAGGGATGGGCCAGGTCAGAGAGCAGGGCCTCCTCCAAGCTCACCCCTCACAGGGAGGTGATGGCCCAAGGGTACCCAACCCTAGGCATCAGGGAAGGCTTCCCGGAGGAGGTGCCATCTAAGCCGAGCCCTGGACGGGGGAGCCAGACCAAGAGGAGGGTGACAGTATTCCAGGTGGAAGGGAAAGAGGCCTTGCCACCACTCAGGGGACTGCAGGCAACTCTGGGCAGGGCCAGGGCAAGTGTGAACGCTGTAGGATTGAGAACAAAAGGGGCAGAGGTTGATGGGGGCTGCAGAACCAGGCCAGGGAGCTTGGTATGGCAGGCCTGCGGTCAGCAGTTGGAGTCAGTTCTAGCATAGTATTAGGAGCCTGGGCTGTGACGTCAGGACTGTGGTTTAATTGCTGGCCCCCCTACTCACTAACTTTGCCACCTTGGCCACCTCCTTGGCCTCTGTTGGCCTCAGCTTCCTCATCTGTGAAATGGGTTAGTAAAAGAACCTATTGGACACAGTAGGTACTTGGCACTCAGTAAGAGTTCAACCAAAGGCTATTATTTCTGTTGTTATTTTATCTGGCCAAAGAGTCAGCCGCTCGCTTGGGCTGGAATTCAGGGGCAGTCGTGACTGGTGATACGGAGCTGCCAGCCATCAGCAGCATGTGTGCTTCCAAAGAGACTAGAACTGAAGCCCAGAGAGGCAACGAGGGAATGGAGGTAGAGCCGTAGAAACAGATCCCTGAACTCCTCCCACTGCGAAGGGCGGGAGTGGAGGGTCACGCAGAGTTGCGGCCTCGGTGAGAACAGATTCCGTACAGCTGCTATTCGATCAAAACAAACCTGACCCCACACAGGGCAGAAAGGCGGGTGAGAATAGGGATGAGGAGAAGGAGGTATAGCTGATTTGGTTTTTTCCTCTTTATGTTCCAAACTTTCCGCAATACTCCATTTCTCTCATTTAAAAAAGTAAACTTTGCTCCTATCCTTTTAAAATACCTTTTTATTCTTTACTAGAGGCCCGGTGCACGAAATTCGTGCACGGAGGGGGGTTGTCCCTCAGCCCAGCCTGTACCCTCTCCAATCTGGGACCCCTCAAGGGATGTCCAACTGCCCGTTTAGGCCCGATCCCTGGGCAGTCGGACATCCCTCTCACAATCCAGGACTGCTGGCTCCCAACTGCTTGCCTGCCTTCCTGCCTTCCTGATTGCCCCTAACCGCTTCTGCCTGCCTCTCACAATCCAGGACTGCTGGCTCCCAACTGCTTGCCTGCCTGCCTTCCTGATTGCCCCTAACCGCTTCTGCCTGCCAGCCTGATCACCCCCTAACCACTCTGCTGCCAGCCTGTTTGCCCCCAACTTCCCTCCTCTGTCGGCCTGGTCACTCCTAACTGCCCTTTCGTGCAGGGTTGATCACCTCCAACTGCCCTCCCTTGCAGGCTTGGTCCCTCTCAACTGCCCTCCCTTGCAGGCCAGGTGCCTCCCAACTGCCCTATCCTGCTGGCCATCTTGTGGTGGCAATCCTGTGTCCACATGGGGGCAGGATCTTTGACCACATGGGGGCAGCTATATTGTGTGTTGTAGTGATGATCAATCTGCATAGTACTCTTTTATTAGGATAGAGGCCTGGTACAGGGGTGGGGGCCAGCTAGTTTGCCCTGAAGGGTGTCCCTGATCAGGGTGGGGTACCCTTGGGGCGTGGGACGGCCTGAGCGAGGGGCCTCTGGTGGTTTGCAGGCTGGCCATGCCCCCTGGCAACATGGTATCTGGAATTTATTTTCCTTCTACAATTGAAACTTTGTAGCCTGGAGCAGAGCCAAGCCTGGGGCTCCCTCCGAGGCCCGAAGCCATTTGTTTTGGGGTTATAATTGAAACTTTGTTGCCTTAAGCGGGTGAGACTGCCCAGGGTGTGCGGAAAGCTTTGCTTCCCCTGTTGCCGGCGGTAACCCTGGCCTGCTCTCTCAAGCTCCATTCTTCCGCCATTTGTTTGAATTTGTTTACCTTCTATAATTGAAACTTTGTAGCTTGAGTGAAGGCTTAGGCCTGCAACGGCTGGCAGAAAGCTTGGCTTCCTCTGTTACCTAGGAAACTTTGCTCACTGTGGCTGTAGCCATCTTGGTTTGGGTTAATTTGCATGCTCGCTCTGATTGGATGGTGGGCGTGGCTTGTGGGTGTGTCGGAGGTATGGTCAATTTGCATATTTGTCTATTATTAGATTATATTGCTCATAGAATGCATTTTTGTAGGAAAATCAGAAAATACTGATCAGAAAAGGAAGAGAAGTAAAATCACCCATCATCCTTCCATCCAATGAAACCACAGCTAACACGAGGTGCGGACGCTGGCAGATCTCTGCCCGCCCCCTCAGCTCCTGTGTCGTTAGAGCTGCGTAATGACTTCCTCTCCACACTCCGCGACTGACCATGGGTACCTTTTCCTTTTTCATAGTTGCATTGTTTTCCACTAATTTGGACAGGCCACAATTTGCTTGGCCAATCCTTGATTTGGGGGTATTTGGGTGTATTTTTTATTCTTTCGCGTCCTAGTAGATGTATTTTGGTGCGCATCCTTTGTCCTTTCCTTGGGATAACTTGCACGTTTAGGCTCATGGGTGGGGGACTTTGATACAAAATGCTGTGTGTACATGAGGTCGTGCAGACTTACCAAGAAGAGGGCGCATGGCCATGTCCTCTCTTTAAGGGAGCTGGTTTCCCAGGTCTAGAACCTGCACTGCACGGGACACAACCTGCAGAATGTGGCCTGTCGCCTCCCTTTCTTCATTCTCATACAGAGCACTTGGGCCACTCAGACCACAGGGCTTCAGACAACTTCGTTTCAAGGAAATAATAATTTCCCACTTAATTGGTAATTATTGTGTGCCAGGCACCATCAGAGTCCTTTACACGGACCATCTCACAACAACTACAGGGAGTCGGTGCCCCTGGGATCCCCATTTCACAGCTGGGAGACTGAGCTCAGAGAGGTTAGGTGCCTTGTCCAAGGTCACACAGCAGGTCAGTGGTGAACCCAGGAATCAGTGCCCCTGCCTCTCCCAACCAAGTTGTCAAGGCCCTGAGCTGAGTGTCCGTCAGGGACCTGCCTGCAAACAGGAGCTGCAGAAACCAAGAGTATCTGCCCGAGGGAAGGAGCCGTCCAGATGGGCCAATGCCACATGGGCCTGGCTGGTCCTGCAGCTGCCCTGCTCCACCTCCCCCTGCTCAGAGCAGCACCCTCTCTGCGAGTACAGGGAGTACAGGGCCGGGCCACTGTGAAAACCCTGCTGGTTCCTCATCCTGACAGGGAGGGGGAAGCAGAGTGGATAGAGTGTATGTTAGGGACTTTGGGGCATGACCCCTCTGCCCTGCCACCTCCTTTCACATTGGGGCCCGTGTCTGCAACAGCTCAGGCCAAGGGCAATACAAAGCAGCCAACGCCACATTCCGGGAAAGACCAGTTTCCTGGAGCTAAACCAGCCCCCGCTCTGCCCACCATTCAGGTGGAAAGGGAGGTGGCTCTTGAAAATTCAATACATCTTCTGGGAATAGCAGTGGTAAAGTTATTAACAGCTGGATTTACTGAGCATTTTCTATGTCCCAAATCTATGCTAGGAGCTTTATGTTATCTAATTGCACCCTCTCGGCAACACTTTTATTATCCCCATTCTCCGGAAGGGAAACTGAGGCTTGGAGAAGTTAAGAGATGACAGAGCTAGGAAGTGTCAGAGTAGGGATCAAGACAGCTGACCCCAGAATCCACAGCCTCTCCCTCCACCACTCAGCAAACCCAGGGAACTTGGGAGAAGTTCCAAGTTCGGGCTTCTGCTCTCCAGACAGTGAGCTCCCTCAGGCCTTCCTCATATGGACAGGCTCGGCCGCATGGGTGAGGGATCCTGCATCAGACAAACCTGGAGTACAGTCCTTGTTTGCCACCTGCCAGCTGTGTGGCCTTGGGAGAGTTACCTAACATCCCTGGGCCTCGGTTTCCTCATCTATGAAGGGGGGCGAAGAGAACCATTGAGTGTGGCGGCTGTGCGCAGCGAGATGACTCAGCACAGTATCTGCCCACAGTGTTGTACCTGATAAATGGAAGTGGTGGCCACCAGCGCTGCTGTTACTTCCATCCGGCCGTCTCCTCTGGCTCATTACAAATCAGTCTCCAAACGGGAATGGCCTCGGGCTGTCCAGCTCCCAACTCGGAGTAATGATGATGGAACAGTCGTGTCTGTGGCTAAGGTGTATGGACTGCACTCGGTGTGCCAGGCTCCCGATCTAAGCGCTTTACGTATTCACTAGTGAAGACGCAGCCCGGGGAGAGGGCAGCAGCTTCCCCTCCGGTCCTCCAGGGAGGAGAGACCGGGATTGACAAGCCAGGCCCGGCCAGCCCCTCTGTGCACCAGGCCGGCGGCAGGGGAAGGTCACAGATGTCCCTACCAGGGGCCTCCAGCCCTCCCCCCCCCCCGTGGGCCCCACATCCAAGTCTGGGGCCTGCGAAGTGGCTTTCCTTCCCCATAACCCCTCAGATGGCTTCGAGGGGGGACTCAGAGCCGGGGGTTGTCGCCAGAGGGCTGGAAACAGGAAGAAGGATGCGGCGGGTGCTGGGGCCCAGGGCCTAGGGCCTAGGGCAGTGCCCAATACAGGTTTCTTGACCGACTCTATGTGAGGGTTCCATTTTTAGAGCACAGTGGCTCAGGCACTGGGCCCTCCCAGCTGTCGAAGAAGCCTGGAAGGATATATGCCAAATGTGAATCCTGATTATATAATAGGGAGGGGCATTGGGGGGCTATAATGGTCATCTTTGTGGGTTGTGGGGTTTTTTGTACTTTCTTTATAGTCCATAGTGAACAAGTATTAATTTTATGCTCTGAAGAAAACAAACTTTTCTGTGAGTTTAGAACTCATCCCATTTTACAGAAGAAGAAATGAAGGCCCATAGGACAAGGAGGGGGTGGCTAGGACAGACCCAGGTCTGCCATTCCGTTCCCTGCACCCCCAGGGAATGTGGGCCCTCAGGCCTGTGGTCCCCTCCAGCGGCTGCCTGGTGAGGCCTGGGTTCTCCTTTTCCCACACTCACGCCCTGAAAGCGCGCCCTCCCAGTCCTGCCAGCTCCCCATTTCCTGAGAGAGGGATCCCTGCAGATCCCAGGAAGGTGCCCAGTGGAAAGAAATACATGTGACCCCCCTCCAGCTCCACAGACTCGCTGCTTATTCATAAATAAAAGAATGCCCAGGCTATTTTGGGCACCTGTAATTTTCTACTTGAATAACCAGGGAAGTGGCTGCCTGCCCACTTCTCTGCCTGCCCACGGCGCCGGAACAGGGGAAACGCGATCTCCCCTGGCGTAATGAGATCTGGGGCCAGGCCTCACTGCTGATTTCCTTGCCTTTGCCCCGTTCCAGAAAACCCAGGTGTCCCTCAGGCTACCTCCTCGGGGGTCTGGGGAGGGAGAATCCAGGCCAGGTTTGGAGGCCATGCACTAGGTGGTTCCTTCCAGGTGCAGGAGGCAAATCCCAGCTTTGCCACTTGTCAGCTGTGGGAATTTGGGCAAGTGACTCAACCTCTCCGAGCCTCAGTTTCTTCATCTGTAAAATGGGAATAGTTACATCACCCTGCAGATTGGGTACAGTTGAGGGGCCTGGCTCATATGGTTGTTGTTGCTGCTGCTGCTGCCATTTCAGGTATGAGGAAGGATTCTCAGGCTTCAACTGGCTCTAATGCTGCCTAGATCTGGGCTCTTACGTAAGTCAACTCTCTCCTTAATTATTTTAAGAAAAACATATTTTTTTCTATTTACCAAAGCAATCCATGATAGGTGTCAAAAAACTTATAAAAATACAAGAAATTTTAAAATCATGATAACTCTTAACTGCCACTATTTATTGAGTACCTACTCTGTTCCAGACCACGTGCTAGGTGCTTTCCATCACTAGCTCCAATTCTCTCAAGTCTGCACCTGTTTGCAGATGAGAAAACTAGGCTCAGAGAGGTGATGTGACTCATGTAAGGTCACAATGCTGGTAAGCAGGGCAGAAATCAAACCCAGGTCTCTCACTCTCCACAGCCCATTGCACTGGTTTTCTACTGTGGTAACAAATTATCACGCTATCAGCAGCTTCAACACTCTTTATCACGATTTCCATGGGCTGGAGTCCTGGCCTGGCATAGCTGTGTCCTCTGCTCAGTCTCACAAGGGGCTGGCCGTCAGGCTGTGTCCTCATCTGGAGGCTCAAGTGGGGAAGAATCTGCTTCTGAGCTCCATCAGTTTGCAGCAGGATTCATTTCCTGTGGTTATAGGACAGAAGGTCCCAGATGTTGGGTGTTGGTTGGAGCCTGGCCTCAGTTCCAGAGGCTGCCAACAATTCCCAACACGTGTGCTTCAGTTCCTGACCATGTGCTCTTCTCAGCATGGCTGCTCACTTTACCAAGTCAGCAAGGAGAATCTCTTGCTTGTGCATGCTGGCAAGACAGATGCACACACACACACACACACACACACACACACACACACACACATATAAATGAAAACATATCCTATATAATAAGAGGCTAATATTGATCAAACCGTGAAACGACCGGTCACTATGATGCGCACTGACCACCAGGGGGCAGATGCTCAACTAGGAGCTGCCCCCTGGTGGTCAGTGCGCTCCCACAGGGGGAACGCTGCTCAGCCAGAAGCCTGGCTCACCGCTGGCAAGCATAGCGGTGGTGGTGGGAGCCTCTCCCACCTCCATGGCAGTCAGACATCCCCCAAGGGCATCCCAGACTGCGAGGGGCTGAGGGGACACCCCCCAGTGCATGAACTTCGCGCAATGGGCCTCTGGTACTACCATAATTGTGAGAGTGACAAGCCACCACCTTTGCCATAGTGTATTGTTAGAATCAAGTGAAGACAGAGGGAACCTAGGTGTGCGCTGGACTTTGACTTCTGGCCATGATGGAGGACCAGGTACCAGACCAGCCCTCCCACCAAAAACAACTTAACTCTTTACAGAATAATAGACAACTGTTGTCAGGCAGTGGAGAGCAGACAGTGTGGAACAGGTGCTGTGATTCTGAGGGGAGGAAAGCTCCTCGGTGAGCCCCCTCCCCTCCTGGGCTCTCCTGGGATCATTGCACCAGCATGGCACAGGGCAACGGACACCCCATAGAGCATGGCAGTCCCTCTGAGCTTAGGAGGCAAAGATCAGAGTTTGGGGCACTGGGGGAACAAAAGCAGAAGGAATCTGTGGGAAAAGGGGGACCCCAGAAGCCTGTGTGGGGTCCCAGGACCCAAAAGTCTTTGTCCAAAATCTAGGGTTCCACGTGCCTGGGGTGAGACCCTCCAAGGTTTACCAGATATCCGCTGTTAGGAGCTGGGGAGTGAAGTCACTACAGGTCAAGCAGTGCTGGGAGTCATTGGAGAGACCTTCATCCCAGGCATCGAGCTGAACCAGAAAGGCCATGCCTTCGGAGTGAGGACCGAGCTCCAGTGTAGGGGCTGCTCTGGACCTGCCCTAACAAAGCCTGAAGCCAAGTCCTTCAAGGTCCTTAGAGGGGAGAGTCTGGAAGTGAGTCCTGCCAAGTTAGGAAGGCTTGGGAAATAGCTTGAACTTTGCATGAATCCTCCCTAACGAAGCATAAAACTAAGCCCAGGGGATTTCAAAGGGATCCGCCAGTAATTGTACTGCCTGCAGAAACAAAGTGTAACACTCTTCAGAAGACGAAAACAGATCCAGTCTCTAGAATACGTCACATCCCACATATAGTATATGATCAAAATTGTCTAGACCTACAAAGAGACAACAAAAGGTGATCTTTAGTCGAGGGGGAAAAAAGGCAGTAGAAACTGACCCCAAGATAGTGCAGAGGTCAGGTTAGCAGGTGAAGATGCTAAAGCCCCTAACCCCTGGTTGGGCACATAGTAGATGCCTAGTAAATGCCAGCTGCTCAGCTCCATTTGAGCAAAGTAATCATCTGTCCCCCACAAAGGCTTTGAAGCCCAACGATGAGTAAAGGGAAACTCAGCCAGTCCTCACACACTGAGCGCCTGCTGTCTCACCATGCAGTAACGAGAGAGACGAATCAGGACCCCTCCACTAACTCACTATGTGAGTCTCTCAACTCCTTGTGCTTCCGGTTCCCCGTTTACGTAATGGGGAGAGTGGCCAGGTCATCCCAAAGGGCCCTTTGTCCCCAGGGTTCGGAGTTTGTCTCGCACAGAAACTGTTTCCAGCCAGGATACCCTCCAAGCTGGGGCCCAGAAAAAACAGTCAGAGAAGGAATTGGATCTACTTCAATCCCCGGCAGGAAACACGTGCCGGGATGTCTCTCTCCCAGGTGTCATGCATGGGTCTGTGGGCAGAGCCCGAGCTCCTTCTCCAAAGGAACCTTTCTTGAGAAATGTCTCCTAGCAACCAGCTCCACCAGCGACAACCTTCAGGGACCTCTGCAGAAACACAAAGGCTTTTTGTGGCTGCCTTCTTCAAAACCCCACGTTGGACTGCTCATCAGCCAAGATACCAATGGAAACACAGAGAGTAGATGGGGGAGAACCTGGGAGGGGGGGCAGGGGATAGTGGGAGGATAGCCAATCTCCCCCCGACCTCCCTGCTCGGTGAAATGACCAGCAGTCTCGTTTCAGAGCTCAGAGCAAGGGCTTCAGACCTGAGTTCAAAACCCAACTCTATCTCTTATAGTTCTTTAAGTTTCCCGAGGGTTTTTCGGGAAAAGCCGGGGAACCTGGGGCAAGTTATGTAACCTCTCTGAGCCACAGCCCCCCTCCCCATTTGTAAAACAAAGATAGTAATATGAAGGAGGTTGGTGCTCCACCTGGATCCCCTTTACTGATCCCGCATACCCATCCCCCGCCGTAATTAAAGAATTACATTGGCTGCTAATCGCTGCGCTCTTCTCTGAACAATGGCCCTTGGCTGAGGGGAGGTGCCTCACCCAGAGATCCCTGGGAGGTTGATGCCATCTCCCTGGTTATTCCTCCCCATCGTCCCATCGCCAGTGGCCAGCCTCCTGGCCTCGAGGGGGCACAGTGCTGTGGTGTCATGCACAGTCCAGCGCTCCCCATGGGATCAGGCTAAGACTAGACTTCGGCTGAACCCACATCTTTGCTTAACTTCTCTTCCCGCTTCATCCTGCGTCCCTGCCTGACTCCTTTACAGATTTCCCATGAGAGCTCTCCCTCGATGCACCCCTGGCACCAAGTCCCCACTGCAGGCTCTCCTAGGAAATCCAGAGACATGAGCGTGCCTGTGACCCAGGCCACTGTGCGGACCCAAAGAAAGAATGTGCTTGAAGTGCCAGCCAATGCCTGGATGCAGCGTGTGCTCAGTGCATGGACCTCATTATCCTCCTCCTCTTCGTCGTCACTATTGTAATCACAGCCTGGGATCGGAGGGGCTTCTACAGCAGACAGGAGCTGGGGACAGTCTTGCATTTAGACTGGCTAATACCGCTGAGACAGAGGCGTCGCTTTCTAAACTAAAATATTAACAAATTACTTGTCCTATTATGATAGCAACACAGGTTCATTGCCAAAAAGAAAAACCCTCGGGAAACTTAAAGAACTATAAAAATGAATTAATGACTAAATGCTGTGAAAAAAATTTCCCACCATTTAAATATAATCACTGAGGAGATTCTCATTCATATCCTTCCAAACATTTACTACGTAAATTCACATTATATACATATATAGACACACATAGACACCTATATCTACATGCAAACATATATATTATTTATAAGTGTGTATATATGTAACACTACATATGTAATAATACATATAACCAATTTTGTTTCCAAAAAGCAGAACCACAAATACTATTCTATAACCTGTTTTTCCCCACTTCTGTGGGCATCTTCCAGGTTAGTAAACACAAGTCTACAGCATCAATTTTAGCCACAGATTGCTATATTTTATAGCGATAACACCGTTTATTTAGCCAGTTCCCTGCCTCTGGACATTTGCCTTGTCGCCAATCTTTTTGCTGTTATGAACAATGCTGGATAAGGCACCTCTTTGTCCACATACCCTTGTGCATTTGCTCAGTTATTTCCTTTCAGCCATTTCTAGAGGTGGGATAGCATCGACCTGAGAAAGCCAGTTTCCTGCTAGCGACCCTCCCTCCACGACGAGTGCACCTGTGTGTCCATTTACCCACACCAGGTATCAACACTCCAGCACGAGGTACCATGTTGTTTTAATTTCCGCCCATCTGATAGGTGAAAAAGAATACTCCATTGTTGCCTGAGTGTGCGTTTCTTTGGTTTCTGGGGAGGCCAAGCATCTTTTCTTACGTTTGTGGGCCGTTTGGATTTCACCTACTGGGACCCGCCATTGTCCGGTCCTTGGCGAAGCCCTTCTGGGTGTCTCCTGCCTTCCCCCTCCCCCACCAGAGCCCCAGGCTGTGGCTCCCTGGGGTGCTCTTTCATAAGCAGCAAAGCCCTGCTCCCGACTGGGTTGGCCTCCCAGGGAGGAGAGGGTTGGCCCTCAGCCCCAGCAGCCAGCCAGGGCTGGGGTTAGTGGGGATCAGTTCCTTGACCTGCAGCTGTCCCCTGGCTACGTCCCCTCTCCTGGCCCTGTCCACATCCCTACCCCACAGAGACTTTAGAAACCAGAGCTGCTTAAAGAAAAAATCGGTTTTCTCCGGAACTCCAAACCCACCCAACAAACACATTCCAGGGGTGATTGCTAGCATGACTTAAGGAGTCTTTTCAGAAGAACATAATAGAACATTCCTTTGAAGTTCAGTGCTCCTGAGAGGTTTTAAGTGACATTGTACATATGCAAAGATCTATTACGGTTTAAAATACCCCAGCCATTGACCCCGGGTTCTACTGGTGAAAACAGCCCCTCTGGGTGAGTGCTCTCGTCCACGTACAGAAGGACGTGTGTAAAGTGCTCCTTGAAACATCACTCGCAACAGCAAAATAAATGGTTAACAACCTACATGTCCAGCAGGAAGGACCTGCAAAATTAGTCATGAATGACCTTCACCGGGAAGCACTGTGCAAACAGGAAGATAATGCGGTAGATCTGAACCTGCACATGTGGGAAAATGCCCTCGAGATTTCTTAAAGTGACAGGAGCAAGTTGAAGAATAATGCATTTAGTGGGGTCTCTTCTGTGCGTTTCAAAAGGCTAGATTGGCATTGTTCTAGGTGTTTATGGAAGTGGAGACATATCCTGCATGAGGGCATAGGAAACTACTTACAATGGTTTCATCTGGGAGGGGGTAGAGTATTTAGAGATTTTTAGGTCAGGCTTTATACCCATTGGCATTGTTTAAATTACCAGTATTACCATAAATATGCTTTACCATTATATAAAGAAAAAACATAAAAGCTTAACAGTGAGCCCATAATCCATAAAAGCAATTGTGGTAATAGTATGACCACTAAATAGCTTATCAAGTGCCAATTCTGCGTATTCTCTCATTTCATCTTTAAAGCATCTTATACATGAGGAAACGGAGTCTTGGGTTAAGAGACTTGTGAAGGCCACGTCTGAGTACGAAGCCCTGGCTCTTTCCACGGGCGTGGTTCTGGAGCCCAAAATGAGAGCTGGCTCTGGGGGCGCTTTGTCAGGACCTCCCCAGTGCGTCCCTCCTGGTGGGCTCAGTGGTTTCCCACGAGGGCAGCTGCTCAGTTTTCTGTGCCCCGCAGTCTTCTCCTCCTGACCGGACCCCTCAGAGTGGCCCTGTCCAACAAGCGACTTAAATTAATTAGAACTAAGGAAGACTAACACCTGGTAGCACGAGCCACATTTCAAGCGCCACATATTCTCAGGGGGCCAGTGCCTACTGAATTGTCAGCACAAATACCGGACTTTTCCGTCATTGCAGGACCTTCTGTTGGACAGCACTGCCTCGTCACAGCTTTAGAGCCAGCAGGAGGCCCCCACCTTGCTCTTCCACTCACGGGGTGAGCTGAGCAAGTTATGTAACCTTTCCGAGCATCCGTGTTCTTACCGATAAAATGCCATCACACTTGAGCTACCTCACTGGGCGGTTGCAAGGATTCCTTGAGATCATGCCGTTTGCACGGTTAGCCCAATGCCTGTCACGTGAGCCACCTAAGGGTAGCGAGGAGGGTAGGAATCTGCAGGCAGACAATTTCATGACCTTGGGCAGGGCACCTCCACTCTGAGCCCAGCCTCCTTCTCTGTAAAATGGGGCACATGGGTCCATGTTAACTATTCTGCCTTTAAGAATTAGCTTGGCGGGGGGGCTGGCCCGGCTGACTCCACAGAGAAGGGTTCCTTTACTCAGTTTCCTTTTCTGTGAAATGGGTGCAGGCTCTTGCCACGACACACACACGCATGCACACACATGTATGCACACACTCACATACCCCATTTGTGAATGGGATATTTTTTTATTAATACTTTTCTTCCCACCTTCTAAGTTCTTCTGGCTGGGCTAATAAGCAAATTAACAGAGACAGATGAACAGGAGAAAATAAAAATTTAATACATGCGCATGGGAATGGACATGGACATGATAAATCCATAAAAATTCCCAGAGACAGGGAGGCAACACTGGGTACATAAGACATGTTGGACAAAGGAAAAATGGGCGGGTATTAGACTTCAGAGCGAGAGTGCGCCCACTCTCGTACCTATTTACCTGTATCGAGGCTCCGAGTCGGACTGCCTCATGGTTGCAGGGCTGCCACGTGTTAGCCGTGTCTTAAGCTGTCCCAGGCTCAGCTTCCTTCCTCATCTCTGATTCAGGAACCTCACTCTTCCCTAATGGTCAAAGGACCATTATGAGGCTTAAGTAAGACCATAGGGGTAAAGTCTCACCACAGGGCCCAGCCATAGGGCATGCTCAATAAACGTTTGCTACAATTATTACGTTGGTTTTCCTTTACTAAGCACCTATGTGCCAGCAACTATGCTACACATTGAAGACACCCCTGAATAAGCCACAGTCTCTGTTCTCACAGTATTTACAGTATATTGGGGGGTGAAAAAGACACCCAGAGACACACCTCCCTCTGATTCACTCCAGGTTACAAGGACAAACACTCTCACATCCCACCTCATCTCTCCCAAAGTCAGAACTCGGGCCCATCTATGTGCATAAGCTGTAAGTTTGCTAATACCTCCTGCATCTTCACCACCCATCCAAGGCATTATGCACAGAAGTGACCTCAATGTTTCAAAAAAAAAAATCTATGTTGTGAAGATATCAAAAGCACAACACATAAACTGATACAATCACTGTTGACGGTATCTACTATAGCTAAACATTCACCTACCTTATGACTCAGCAATTCCACGGCTGGGTATTTGCCCAACAGAAAACACACTGTGTTTACCCAAAAATTCATAGAAAGATGCTCATAGCTGCTTTATGAGTCAGAGCCTACACTGGAAACCATCCAAACGTCCATCCACAGGAAGACAGACAACCACACCGTGATGTAGCCGTAGGATGGGGTACGACTCAGCAATAAAGAGAATGACCTGCTGATACAGGCAACAACATTGATGAATCTCAAACATGCTGCTGAGTGAAAAAAGCCAGACTCCAAAGAATACGTTTCATGATTCCATTTATATGAAGTTCTAGAACTTAGACACAGGGAGCCCTCCGGGGTGCCGGGAATGCTTTATGTCTCAGTCTCGGAGTGGTTGTGTGGGTGAACACATATGGCTAACTTCACAGAGCTGCATACTTGGAATGAGTGCACTTCAAGGATGTGTGCTATACCTCCGTTGTTAAAAGTTTACAAACAAAGCAAGGTCCCATAAGTGTTCCTTAGTGCACGCATCTTGTAGGGAAGACTAAGGAGGATTTGTGATGGGTCCATGGTCCCTTTGACACGTCTCAAACAGAGGCATCAGCCTCCAGAAGCAAAGTGAGCAAGAGGGGGAGATAGACTCATGGAAGGTCACCCAGGTCCAACCCCGAGAACATTTCCGCAACAATCAGGGCATGAAAAGGAAGCAGGCGGTGGCCACAGGAAGGACAGGAGAAATGCAAATGTCTTTGGCCTCGGCCAACAGTGGGCTGTGTTCAGACATAGTTGGGTCCATTGTACAATATACAATAGCATCTCCTCCGGTATTGTATTGTGTGTGCTACCTCTCACGAACCAAAATGATAACTAAGCCAGCATCTTCCAATCCCTAAACGCTGAGAACAAATGAGGATTGGCTGTATTTCTCAGCACAGTCCTTAGAAAAGACTACCCATTACCTGTAATACGTCAGCAAAGATCCAGGTGGCTTTTCAAATTAGCTTCGCCTTCACAGGGGGCTGCGTGCAAGTGAGCGTTTTCTCCTCCCCGAGATCCAGTCATTAAAGGGACAGAGGCCTCTGGTCACTGAGGTCTTACTGACATAGGTTGCCCTGATTTCCCAACCAGTCTTTCATGCAAGGGCGGGGTGGCGGGCATGCAAGGCACAATTGCTGGAACTCTGGTTCTGGGAGCTGCTCCTTCTGCAGCCCTGGCTTTGTGGTGCTAATGCTGCCCTTGGGACCCACCCCCCTCCCCAGGTCTGTGCGGGGAGACATGAGAAGAACCCCTGAGAACCCTCTGAAGCAGGTCCTTTTTCTATGTCCTGGAATTTTCTTCCACAGATGAGGTTACTGGTCCTCTCAATGCCTTTGTTAAAAAACACAAAAGAGGCTTGGCCAAATCCCAAAAAACACCCTCCCTCCTCTAAGGCCTCCTTTGTAGCAGAGCTCAAAGTGGGAGCACCCTGGAAAAATGTCAGGACCCCAGGCCCTTCTACCCACCCTGAGCAATCCCTGGGGAGGCAGCAGGAGGCCTCCCTCCATTCTTGCTCTCCGTGGAATTAGCCACTTTCCCTACATAGCCCAGAGCTCCCCGAGTGGGTGCATTCATTCATTCACTCACTGCATTCATTCTTTCAATAAGTTGTAATTGGGCATCCAATCCAAGCCCAGCTCTAGACTAGGCCCTGGGGAGACAGCTACAAACAGGCCAGAACAGTCTAGTTGAGGAGCTGGTGGTGAATATTAATATAAGGGAAGTCCAGGGTGCTGTGGGAGCACGTGATCAAGGGGACCTCCTTGAGGATGTGGCATTGCAGCCCAGCCTACAGGGTAAGGAGTAGCAGGCAGAGCTGCTGAGTGCATCCTCATAGAGGAAACCACTGTGTATGAGCAGGAGTGAGAGGCAGCATGGCTTTCAGGGAACCCAATAGTCCTTTTTTAAAAAATATATATTTTATTGATTTCAGAGAGGAAGGGAGAGGGAGAGAAATAGAAACATCAATGATGAGAGAGATTCATTGATCAGCTGCCTCCTACACACCTCACACTGGGGACTGAGCCTGCAACCTGGGTATGTGCCCTGACTGGGAATAGAATCATGACCTCCTGGTTCATAGGTTGACACTCAACCACTGAGCCATGCCAGGCGGGTCCCAGTAGTTCTTGGGACTGGAGTATGGAGGTGAGGGAAAGGAGCCCCATTTCCTCACTGAACTTCCCTCATATGACTGCCCCTGTGTCCCCTCCCCTCCAGCCACCTTGGCCACCATGCTGTTCCCTTGCTGTTCCATGCTCCAGCCCCAGGGCCCTCGCTCTAGCTGTTCCTTCTGTCTGTGACACCCTCCCCAAGATCATCTGTTTGACCAACTCCCCCACTTCCTCCAAGGTTAGTGCTCACCTCTCACCTTCTCAGTGGGACTCTGTGCAGCCAGTTATTGGCCCATACTGCCCTGGCTTACCACTGACTCCCCCACCCCCTCTCTAATTTCCCTTTGGTCCACAATACGTCACCTTCTAACATACTATCCATTTCACTTACTCATCATTGTCTCTCTTCCCCACTAGAATGTCAGCTCCACAAGGTCAAGGACCTTTGTTTTCCTCACTGAAGCATCCTGAGCCCTTGAACATTTGAGGAAACAAATAGATGAGATTTGAGAGGCTGGCAGGGAGGGTCCAGGTTGCAGAGGCCTTGAAGGCCAAGGGAAGGCGTGTGAGTCTGATTCCAAGTGCAAAAGGAAGGCACTGAAGGGTTTTGAGTAGGACAGGGTCAGGGTTTGAGTTACATTTTAAAAGCTTGCTCTGAAGTTTATGTGGACCATGACCTGAAGGAGAGCAAGCTACTGCAGGCATCCAGGCGTACGGTGGTGGGGGCTCAGCCAGGCCAGGGTGGAGGCACCTGGAGGACTGGATGGATTGAAGAGATCCCAGGAGGTGATCCCACCATGCCTCAGTGACCTGAGGACTGTGGGTTTCAGAAAGACAGGGCGAGCAGACCCCCAGCTCCGGAGTGACAGGGCCGAGAGCCACTTGCTAAGCTGGAGGTCCAGGGGATGCACAGGCTGGGGCTGGAGTGGTCCAGAGCTCTGTTTGGGCCACTAAGCGTTGGGCCTATTAGACTCTCAAGTGGGGATGTCAGGTGGCCTGTTGGGCAGCGTTTAAGCTCACGGTGAAAGTCTGGGCTGGAAACACACGTTTGGGGGTCGTTGGCTTAGAGCTGTTTTTAAAGTCATCGGTGTAGAGGGAGGAAAGAAGGCGCCCAAGAACTGACCTTGAGAGGCAAACCCTGAAGCCTTCTGAGTTGACCCTTGAAGGAGAAGGAGTTAGCCAGGAAGGTGGGGAGAAGGCAGGCCAGGAAGAAGGAACTGTGTGGATAAGATCCCAACATAAAAAACACGTGACTCTCAGTACTCTTCAAAATTATCAAGGCCATCAAAACCAAAGAGTCTGGGAAACTGTCAGAGCTAAGAGAAGCATAAGGAGACATGGCTTTAATTATTAATAATATATCAAAATTAATCCATTAATTATAACAAATGTACCCTACGACATGCATGTACAACTACATACATGTAAAATCCTATCTAATAAAGAGGTAATATGCAAATTGACCATCACTCCAACACACAAGATAGCTGCCCCCATGTGGTCAAACATGGCCACCCCTATATGGACACAAGATGGCCACTACAAGATGGCCAGCAGGGGAGGGCAGTTGTGGGCAATCAGGCCAGGAGGGGAGGGCAGTTGGGAGGGACCAAGCCTGCAAGGGAGGGCAGTTGAGGGCAATCAGGCCTGCAGGGAAGGGCAGTTGGGCGGGGGACCAGGCCTGCAGGGGAGGGCAGTTAGGGGCGATCAGGCCTGCAGCGGAGGGCAGTTAAGGGTGACCGGGCCTGCAGGGGAGGGCAGGTAGGGGCGACCAGGCTGGCAGAGGAGGGCAGTTGGGGGCGACCAGACCTGCAGAGGAGGACAGTTGAGGGGAACCAGGCCTGCAGGGGAGGGCAGTTGGGGGCGACCAGGCCAGCAGAGGAGAGCAGTTAGGGGCAATTGGGCCGGCAGGGAGCAATTAGGCGCCGATCAGGCTGGCAGGGGAGTGGTTGGGGGGTGATCAGGCAGGCAGGCAGGTGAGCGGTTCAGAACCAACAGTCCTGGATTGTGAGAGGGCTGTCTGATTGCCCATTTAGGCTCGATTCCAGTGGGATCGGGCCTAAACAGGCAGTTGGACATTCCTCGAGGGGTCCCAGATTGGAGAGGGGTGCAGGCTGGGCTGAAGGACACACACACACACACACACACACACACACACACACACCCATGCATGAATTTTGTGCACCAGGCCTCTAGTATTAATAATAGAGAAACTGGGTGTGAGGTATAAGAAATTCTCTGTATAATCTTCTCAATTTTTCTCTAAGTCTAAAACTGTTCTAAAAAGTAATCTATTTTTTAAAAAGGGTATGAGTCTCATAAATACCCCCCAACACACACAAACACACACACATGTGCACTCCAAGGACATAGTAATGTGCTTCTCTGGGTAGTATGAGTGGACAGTATGAGGATTTTGACCCTGCCCAGTCCTTTCTGTAGTCAAAAGACTCAGGGACATTGAATATTTCCTCACTCCTCCCCTGCCAAGGAACAGAGAGGCTCACCTCCACCTCCTTTCTTTCTGTTCACAGAAAGAATACTCTCCTCGGGCCATATTTCATAATGAAAATGAGAAGCAGAGACTAAATGGCTCAGGTAAGTCAGATCCACCTAGGATCCCTGCGGGGGGGGGGGGGGGGGTGCAACCTGAGTTAATCCTCTGGGAATGCTGTCAATGCACATTCCTTAGTCACAATTTTCCTGAACCCCCACCTTGTTCAGTCCTGGCTTGGTTTCCCCCCTGCAGCGTTGGTGCCATCTGGGTTCAAATTCCAGTTCCACAACTAACTAGTTATGGGATCTTGGGCAACTCACTTGAGCCTATTTCCTCATTTCTAAAAGGGCCATAACCATACTTTATCGAAGAGTGGATAAAATGAGATGAATGGTAAATTGAATGCAATTTCATCCTCCGAAGAATAGATATGAGATAGAGAATGCCAAATGTCTGGCATGGTGCCTGGCACGCATGGCGGCTGGTTGTTGATGACAGGCATGGTCAGTCCGGCCAATCAGTGAAGTCCCTGAAGATCCAAGTGTGTCACTCGGGTCCCTGGGGCCCAGGGTGCTGACTGAGGATCAGGGAAGTACAGGGATCTCTGAATCAGGGCAGAAGCTGGGACTGGGCAGTGGCCAAGGGCCAGCCAGAGAGGGCTTTGCAGGCAGATGGCCTGGGAGGTATCAAGGCTGGAGAGGACTCAGAGGCAGATGGAGGTGATACTGTGTGGCTGAGGCCCCAACAGCCAGCTCAGGATTCCCTGGCCCACGCAAGTGCAGCCTTAACAGATGCCATCCAGTACCCTGGACAGCTCCAGGGGGTGATCCCTAGGTTTGAGGGGCACTAGTTTGTGGGTGGAGACTGGATTGGGTCTTGGCTCCCCCATCTGGCTGTGTGAGCAGGAGCCAGTCACCTCACCCCCTGAGTCTCAATGATCTCATCTATAACTTGAGATAACACCTGCCCTTCAGCGCTTTTGTAAAGAGTCCATGAAATAACAGAGCAGCCCATGTCTGGGTCAGACCACTTGAGTTTGTATCCCAGCTCCACACTCTGTGGTGGCAGAGAAATTGTTTAACCTCTGTGAGCCTCAGTTTGCTCATCTGCAAAACTGGAAGGCTAACAGATGCTAATTCATAGGGTTGGGAAGATGAAACAAAATAGGACATCAAGCACACCGTGGAGACTTGCTTTTTGTTTTGGAAGAGAGCACAGCACCCAGCACAGTAGATAATCAACAGTCAGTTTCTTATACAGTATCCTCCAGATCCGCCTGGTTGACTGCCTCTTCGCTTTCAGATTCTTTTGGTTGGTCCTCCCATCTCTGCTGTTAAAAGAGTCCACAAAGCCAGAGAAGTCAATCTTGTGCATCCACAGGCTTCCCACCACAACCCTCCTCCCCCGGTGAAGTCCCCTGCTCCTCAGTGCCACCCACCCCAGATGCCCTGGAACACTTTTTAAAATACCAGTATATCGTGTTCGTTCTGTGCTAGCCACTGTTCTAAGATATACCAGTTACCCTCACAACCCTGTGAGCTAAGTACCCACTTTACAGATAAGAAAACTGAGACTTTGCGAGGTTAGGTAATTAAATCGTGGGGTCACACAGCTGTTAATTGGTGGCGCTGGGTTCCGATCCCAAGGATGGCACCTCAGAACCCCACACCTGCTTGTTGTGCAAGCTCTCAGCGAGGCCAGCGGCCAGGGGAAGGAAGCAGAGTAGGTGGGAGACCACCTGGGAATCAGGACACCCGGCTCTCGCCTTGGACCTGGGACCGGGGCCCAGGGGCCCAGGGGTCCTCACACCAGACGCTTACCCGCGCCCTGCCGGCTGCCTGGCGGGGTAGACCTACCCTTGCCCTAGCTCCGGTCCCTCCCCCACGGCGCCTCCGCGCCCGGCGGCCGCAGCGCCGCGGTAACCTGACCCGCGGCGGGGTTTTGGCCTCCGCCGCCGCGGAGACTTGCCGGCTGCGCTGCACCGTGCGCTCCCCGCCCGCAGTGCCGGCTCCGCTGTCGGGCGCGCGGGCGCATGGCGCAGAGGCTGGGCGAGCGGGCACGGGTGCCCGCCGAGGCCACCGGGCTCTACCGGGCAGTGCTGCTCAGGTCCGGTAAGTGGGAGCGAGGCCCCTCCCCGCCTCCGTCTTGGAGGAGCGCGAAGAGGGCTCGGTGGGCGCACCGAGGGCAGCCCCGGGCCAGCCCGCCACGGCGCTTTGGTCCTTCCTTGCTCTGCTTCCCTCCTTCCCTTTCGTTCCTTCTTTCCTCCCTTTCATTATTTTAAATTACTTTTCTTTCTCCCCTTTTTTCTCTCCTTTCGTTCCTTCTTTCCTTCCTACATTCTTCCCTCCGGGGGGTTGTATTCCTATGTGTGGGCGCTCACACGCTCGCTAGCTCACACTCAGTGTCCTGACGACAGACGTCCTGCGAGCCTCCTCTCTCGGCAGGTCCCGTAAGCGGAGACTCGCACGGGGCGCGGGGCGCGCGGGGCGTGGGCGCGCGGAGAAGGGGTGAGGCCGGGACGCAGGCGCTGGGCAGGAGGGAGCGCGAAATGGACGGGTGTCCAGGGGCGTGTGGGGTCAGCGGGGGACGGTGGGAGGGGAGAGCAAGTTACTGGAGGCGAGGAACCGTTTTCCATACGCGTCCTTTAAGGATAAAAAGATTTGTCAGGAAACACGACGGCGGTCGCTTTTGCGGGTGGGAGTTGAATAAGTGTGTTTTCTCCTATGTGTCCTTTTATTTGGAGTAAACACATTACGTTACTGCTCAGGACAACGAGAGATGTTTTTATTTAGGAAAATGAAACCAAGGTAAGATATGGTCAATTTACAAGTAATTTGGAAAACGCGGGAATGTAGAAAGAAGGAAACGCTGAATGTCCGATCAGCGTTTGGGACCGTTCCTTCTGGACTTTGTGCTTGAACGTGACGAGTGGGGAAGGTGAAGATCGGTCTCCTGGGGGTCCGTGCCAGTTGCGGGTACGCGATTAGAAAGCCTCGAGGGCCTTGGGCGCCCGGGGAGCGACCCTCTGCCGGGGGCAAGGAGCGCCCCACCCAGCGGTCCTGCCTGCAGATCGCTGGAGGCGAAGCGAGAGGCCAGGGCTGTGTGCTGCGGGGCCAGCCCCCGGGAGCCGTCCGCTCTGGGGCCTCCGGGACCGATTGCCTTTCCCACCCCCGGGACCGGCTCCCGCCGCGGAGCCACTGCTGCGGAGCTTGGGGACAAGGCTCTCCAAGTCCAAAAGCAAGAGCTGGCCAAGCCTTGGGGCTGGCGGCGCCTTCCGGGGGAGGGTCTTAGATCCGGCGGCGCCGGCCGGCGGCAGAAGGGGAGGCGCGTTCTAATTAGAAGAATCTGATTTCAAATCCCAGCTCCAGCGATTTCCCCACCAAGCACTCTCAACTGTCCCCGCCCAGTTCCTATCTTCTCACAAAGATGCGGAGGGCGCAGCTCCAATCCGAAACGCTGCGTTGCCTCCAACTGCAGCCAGGAAGGGCCTTACTCCAAAGGTAGCGTGTTTCACTCGCAGCCCCTCCAAACTCGCAGACATGTTAGAGTCGTCCCCGGAGGCACATGTTTGCCTGGTAACTATACTGCACACAGCGACACAGCCAGGAGGGCACAGAGGCCTGTGACTGGGCCACCTCCTCTGTGCTAGGCACTGGGCCTCTGGCCCGCTCCACAGCCCTGGAGTCACCGCTAATTGTCATCCCCATTCAATGGATGAGGAGACCGAGGCTCAGAGAGAACAAGCAGCTTGCTGGCCCATGGCCCTGCTCAGGAACCTTTTCTATCCCCCTAAAGGGTAGAAAACACATGCAAACTTGGGTCCATGGATGCTGAAGTCTGCACACCTTCTGAGAACAGTGATAACAACGGCAAATGATTGTTGGTCGCTTGTTACTGCCATTCTCTCTGCAAATGCTGTACATCTCATGAACTTCATTCATTTAATCATTCAACCAATATGTATTGACCACTGTTTTAAACATGAGGAAACCGAAGCTCAGAGGGTGACACGACTTGCCTACGGGGTCACACAGCCCATCGGGGGAGGGGCTGAGATTCAAACCCAGGGCCGCCTGCTCTGGCTGTCTCACACAGGAAGAGCAGTGAGTATGACTGAGGGGAGAGGAGCCAACTCGGCCATTTAGTCAAGAGGCAAGATCCCCCTTCAGCAGCTTCCGAAGACAGGATCGTAGAATCAAAGCCAGGATGGCAGCGTTTTCATACAGTAGCCTCAGCTTATGCCCCAAAGTACTACAACGCTTTTAGAAAAACTGTCATCTCAAATTATTTTAAAATAACTGCATATTAAAATAATACAGGCTCACCATGAATATTTTGGGAAATCGAGACTAGAGAGGGACGTTCATTGACCTAGAATCCCTCTAACCATAAGCAGGCCCTGGTAACACTGGGATGTCTCCTTTTAATCTTTGCTGTGCAAAGTTGGTGGTCGTGTGTGCTTGCTCTTCGTCGCTGAGATTGTACTGACTCGGGTCTCTGATCTCACTCTTTTCACTTGGCTGAAAATCTTTCATGCTCTTAAACGAGTGATCCAGAAAACAGCTCCCGCCTGGGAGCCCAGACTCTGGGGCAGGTACTGTGTGAAGGGCTTCTGTGTGAACGGATTGTTGTATCTCCTTCACTCCTCAAAAGGATGTCTGCCCCCTTTTGGAGATGAGGAAATGGAGAGTTGAAGGTCACAGGTCACCTAGCTGTGCAGCCTGGAGCCAGGAGTGGTGTCTGTGCTGACACCAGAGCCCAGGCTCTGACCCACTGGGCTAGCAGGGTCCCCTCGGGGGAGCACGCATGCTTGGCCATGCCTGGTGGGCTGTGCAGGGCTGCAGTGAAGGTCCACCTGCAGTTGGTTACCGGCATCCTACCTGGAGCTCAGGCCAGGTTCCTGGCCGGGAGGGAAGCATGTCTCTGTGGCACAGACTGAGCCACACCTCTGCAGCCGGAGGGGCAGCCGGAGCCTCCAGCCCTCCCTGCCAAGTAGGGTTGCCAGGTAAAACACAGGGTACCCAGTTAGATCTGGATCTCAGACGCACAACCAATAACATTTCAGAGTCTAGAAAAATCATTCATTGCTTATCTGAAGTTCAAATTTAACTGGGCATGCTGTATTTTTGTTTGCTACGTCTGGCGACCCCACTGCCAGGAATCATGGAACTTTGCGTGGCTTGACAGGCGATGGTCCGCCCAGGTTCCTCTGTACACACACACTCACCCTCACTCACATCCCTCTCCCCATCCCGAGCTCCCCTGTCCGTCTCCTGTCTGGCTACAAGTGAACTACCATGTACTGGGGGTGGCCCATCCCAGGCTCTTCTGCTGCTGAGACCGGACAAACTGCCTCACGGCAGCGGGTTGACAGCCAGCTTTCTGAAACAGGACGCGGTTCTCCCCCACTCCCTCGCACTTCCCCGTTTTCACGCTTGAAATCCCTCCACCGGGTAAATTCTTCCTAGTTCAAACTTGTTGTAAAGGCAACTCTCATTACTTTTATAATCTCTCCGTGGATCCCATGACAAGTTTTTCTGCCAAAGCAGCTCCCGCCCTCCCCCATTCCTTTCAGCCCAGCATGTAGGGGGCAGGGAGGCTGGATTCTAGGGTTGTTGTGTGGGTGGCTCTCAAAACCCTCATTGAGGCTTGAAAAGTGGCCTTGGAGATAGAATGAATGCTGGGCTGGGGGGGGAAGTTTGGAGTTGCCATGGGAACTTCTTGTCTGATGTTTGTGGGCCCAGATAGCTGCTCCTGGTTCCTGTCGGCTTGGAGAAAAGGGGCAGAAATGAAAGGAAGGAGGGTTTGGGAGTTTTTTAATGAAAGCTGTAGCCACCGCCCACCGTAGAGGCAGGAAGGTTGCCAGCTCCCACTCACCACTGCCTCCCCTGGTCTTCACTGCCCTTCCATTTGCACCTCTTGTTCTCCAGGAAACAAGCGTCAGAGGGGCAGGAAGGATGTGTGGGAGGGATGTGCTCAGCGCCGGGATCCCCTCAGTCCTCCACGGATTGAATCTGATCCCCAGAATGGGGAGGCCTCAGGGAAAGCCACACCGACCGAGCAGGAGGCAGCTGGGGCTGAGTTCAGCCGATACCTGGAGGAACCGACTAAAAGGTTCATTTTCCCAGAAGTCCTCTGCTTTCCGACACGGCCGAACCAGATGTGAAGCATAACTACAGTTAGTTGGAAAAGGTTGCTCTTTTTCATATTTTTAATCTTTATTGCTTTTTTCGGACAGCAAAAGAAATAGATGCTTACTTGTCTTTTTTAAGCCACAAACACTACAAAAATATAGTGACAAAGGAGCGAGCTTGTCATTTTATGCCATGGAATAGTGGTTCTCAAAGTCCCAAATATAAACACATCTGCAGGGGACATGCTAAAATCCAGATTCCTAGGCCCCTTTCGCATACAGCAATGATTCCACTTTACCCCTCCTTCTAAGTGATGTCTAGCAACAATGTTCAAGATACATTGATCTGGAACTGACCTCCGTTAGTAGGTTAGTTAGTGTGCCTGCATCCAGGTTGGTTCTCCGTGTATATGCAGTTGACCCTTGAACAAGACGGGTTTAAACAGCACAGGTCCCCTATAGGAAAAATTTTCCAATAAACACTGTAAATGTATTTTCTCTTCTTTATGAGTTTCTCACTAGCACTTTCTTGTCTCTAACCTACTTTATTGTAAGAATACATTATCTATATATATAAAACCCTAATATGCAAATAGACCGACTGGCAGAACAACCGAACAACCAGTCGCTATGACGCACACTGACCACCAGGGGGTGCACGTGGAACATGGTGGGCACCAGCTGTGGCGGGATGGTGGAGCAGGTGAGCAGGGGTGCCAGACCAAGGCAGGGCACCGGTTGCTGTCATTGGGGCGAGCCTCCAGTGGTTACTGAAAATTCTTTGCTCCCGCACACCACGGTCCCACCCAGCGCTCGCACCCGCTGCCAGTGCCAGAGCCGCTGCTCGCACCTGCTGCCGGCGCCCGGTGCTGGCCCCCATAGCTCGAAGCTGTCACCCCTCAGGACTTCTCCACTTCCCCCTGCTCCTGAGGGGCGATCGGGGCCAGCAGCTGCCTCTCACACCCACTGCTGGCGCCCAGTGCCAGTCCCGATCACAGCGCCATCAGCGGGTGCAAGTGGTGGCTGCCAGCCCCTATTGCCCCTGAGGGCTTCTCCACCTCCCTCTGCTCCTGAGGGGCTATTGGGGCAGCAGCCGCCACTTGCACCCGCTGATGGCGCTGGCCCTAGTCGCTTTGCACTGTCAGCAGGTCGCTTTGCACCCGCTGATGGCGCTGGCCCTAGTCGCTTTGCACTGCACATGCCCAACTCTACTTGGCTCTGGAGCAGGGCCGACGCCGTCAGTGCGTGGGAGCAGCAGCAGCAGGAGCAGGGCTGCTGGCAGACAGGGGACCGGGGGCCACGGCAGGAGGGGCCGGGCGGGGGTGCGGAGGATGGGCCAAGACCCACCCCTGTGCTCACTGCAGCTTCGCAGCCCCCAGTTCCTTTCAAGGTGCATGAATTCGTGCACTGGGCCCCTAGTATAATACATATAACACAAAAATATGTTAATCGACTGTTTATGTTATCAGCAAGGCTTCCAGTCAACAGCAGGCTATTAGTTTTGGGGAATCAAAAATTGTACGTGGATTTTTGACTGCACAGGGGATCAATGCCCTTGGCCCCTTGTTGTTCAAGGGTCAACTGTGCTAACTTGGATTTGGGGGAAAGAGGAGGGGGGGAGTTATAATACATGTGGTTTTGCAGTTTGACTTTTCCCTAAACATGAAGTGGACACCTTTTCAGCTCAATAAATACACATGCTATGGACTGTCCCCTCGAACTCCTGGTCGAGGGGACAATTTGCATTTAGCCTTTTATTATATAGGGGGTGTAGCATGCTCTCTCCCCGATGGGGTGTGACTGGGGAAACGGTTGATCACCAATCGCACACAGAAGATGGTGCTGTGACGAGCTCGGGGAAGTCAGTGCTTGGGCGTCTGCGCGTCAGTGCTGTTGCTGAGCACCGTGGCCGGGGAGAGGCATGCTAAGGAGGATAGGGAGGCCCTGCCCCAGGCTGACGGTCACGTGGGGGAACCTGATGGGTTGTACAGAGGTTGAACCACGAGAAGAGCTTTAGTGGGGAAAGTGGCACCCAACCTCAGGGGGTGGGAGGTTCATGCCCAACTCTACTTGGCTCTGGTTGCTTGGGGGCTACCATTGGAGTCTTCTAATAAAGGGACACAAAGTAGGCCGGAGGGCGAGCTGGCATGGGAACCGTCAGCGTCTCCTCTGGAGGGAGCTGGGTTCCGGAGCTTCTTCTCCAGGTGGGAGCAGAAGCTGTTGGCGGTCCCCCTGCCCCAGGACCCCTTGTGTTGCTCCAGCTGTCAGCAGGCACTGGGATTGGCTCAGACAAACCACTGTGGGCCCCCGAAAGGCCCAAATACACTGAGTGGCCAGATTATTATGATCTCTGAATGCATAATAATCTGGCCGCTCAGTATATAGATACTAGAGGCCCGGTGCATGAATTCGTGCATGGGTGGGGTCCGGCCAGCCTGGCCAGGGGGAGGGGACATGGGCGGTTGGCCGGCCTGCCTGCTGGTCGAACTCCTGGTCGAGGGGACAATTTGCATATTAGCCTTTTATTATATAGGATATACACTGAGTGGCCAGATTATTATGCGTTCAGAGGTCATAATAATCTGGCCACTCAGTATAAATAGCCGTCTGTGGGACCAGGGGCAGAGGAGTGGTCTGACAAGGACTTAGTTGTTGTCCCTGTGTCAGAATTTAGTGAAATGAAGTCACATCAGAATGGAAGACTGGGGGAGGCTACCACGCAAAGTACCTCAAGAGAAGCAGCATTTAGGAAGAAACAAAAAGGGACATATGTTGTTTCCGCAGAATTACTTTCTACCGGAGAACCTGTGACCCTTAAGTGGCACTGGAAGGGCCAGCGTGGCCAGGCCCCTGGGACATGCCTGACCTGCCCCCTGCCCCCTCTCTAGCCCCGTCTCCCACCTCCTCCTGACGCCCGACACTCAGCCCCACTGGCCTTCCTCCATCACCCCAAGCTCATTCCCACCCTGGGCCTTTCCACTCGCTCGTCTTACTCCCTGCAATGCTCTCCCCTGTGAGCAGACTTCACGCTGTGACTCCTTCTCACCGTTCAGCCTCCCTAAAACATCACCCCCCACCCCCCCCACCTGGTCCAGCTTCCTAAGCCCCAGCCCCTCCCTTCCCCCCCCCCCCCCCCCCCCGCTTCACCTCACCCAGAATTACTCCCATCGTGGCATTCAGCGAAGCGCAGCGTTTTCTTGTCTCCTTATTTTTTGTCTGACCCCCACCCCCTGGAATGCAGGTTATCTGAGCACAGAGATAGCCTCTTCTCATTCACACTTGGAGCAGTGCCAGGAACATAGTAGGAACTCAGCAGATGTTGTTTAAATGATGATAGAGGCCAAAGAGGACAGACGCTTCTGAGAAAGTCAAGGTGGGAAGAGGCCAAGTGTGGCTGGTAGATGCCAGCTTCCTCGCGAGGGGATGTGTGTCCGTGGCCTCTGGCATCGACACACGTTCTTTATTTTTGCATCCACACGCTTGCTCGTTGAGCCAGGACGGTGGCATGCGCTTCCTGCCGGGCCCACTGCTGCATGCTGGGCCCTCCCTCAGGTCACACAGAGTCCAGCTCTCTCTGCAGGAAAAGTCCCGTTTGCTGAGCGTTGACTAAATGCTTTCACTGATGTCATCTCATCCATGTTTTCTCCCATCCACCCTGTGATTCTCCACAAACACAGAAACCAGGGCTCAGTGGCTGCCAAGGGGCTGGTGCCCAAACCAGGGCTGACGGGGGTGGGGAGGTTGGGGGGGGTTAAGTGGGGGCTGGGGGTGCTGAGCTTCCACTCCCCCACGCTCCCCTGGGCAGTGTCCTGTTGGCGCTTCTCTGAAGTTCAGACGAAGTTCAGGGCACCGAGTAAATAAAGTGCAGGGAGTTTTGGACCCACCGGTGGGTGGCCAAGAACTGACCCCGGGGGGTTCCCCCTCCCTTCACCCCCAGAAGACGGGGCACCCAGCAGGAAGCCGGCTTCCCTTGCGCCAGGCGGTGCTGGCTGCACTCTTGCCGACCCTCCCATTAGAAACGGAAATGCCTCCTCGCTCAGAACAAAGCTTGGCATGTTTCTTATTCTGCAACAAGCTGACAAAATAGGTATTTATTTGTGTCTCTCAAACGTGTGGCTTGGACACGGTGTTCCGCATTGTGGAAGTGGCTGTGCACCAAGTGAAATACTTGTTACTATAGTAACAGTTCCTTTTTATTGATACCAGAATAAACAGGAATGCAAAGCTGCCTCACTTGCTGGCACATTTCGGCCGCCTGGCCTGTGATCCCGGGGGTTTAAGAACCGCCCTTCGGAGGCGGCGGCCCTGTAGCTAGTCTGGGACTTCTAGGTGGAGCGAGGAGCCCAGCAACACCGTCTGAGTTCCCGTACGACGTGGGCAGAGAAGTAAGACCATTTCTCTTCTGTTTCACCTGCTGGGAACTGGGTGCTGGGCCAGGAGGAGGTACGGGGTCAGGAGGGCAGCCCTAGAGCACTGGGGTGGGCTGTGGGGACTGGAGCTGTTGAAGCTTAGGCACCCAGGCTATGCCCCAGCTGTGAAATGATGGGGAGGTGCCTCCGGCACCCTGGGCCTGGGGAAAAGATAGGAGACACCGTGGAGGGAGCACGCCGATACAGCGCTCCATTCTTGCTGATCTGTCTTCCTCAGAGGGATCTGAGTTTATACAGGATCTGACTCCCCCGTGTCCACTATCAGCCGCGTGGCGGTTTCTCTTCATCGCTGATGGACAGAAGGCTGCAGGGCGGCACCTGAGAGCACAGGTCTGGCCTCAGACAGCTCTGCCCAGATCCTGGCACCTTCACTTGCCGGCTGAGTGATCTGGGGAAATCACGTGGCCCCTCGGAGCCTCAGTTCCTTCGTCTGTAAAAAGGGACACGATAGCACCTACCTCCTCGGTCTGCTGTCAGAGCTTCCTGAAATGTGGCTGAGGTGCCCAGCACGGTCTGTGGCTCATGGCAACGTTCGCATGCCCCCCTCCGGCCTTTCTGGGGCACTTGGCTTTTGCGTTTTGCGGTTCGAGGCCAGAAGTCTGGGGTTGGGCCAGAAGTCGGGCGTTATAGGATTGGCTGCGTCACTTTCCGTCTGTGAGGCAGAAAAGCCGTGTCTCCAGCTGGTTTGGACCCGGAGTGTCACTTAGCTCTGCTGGTGGGTGGTAAATACCAGCCAGGACCTTTCCCCCTGGCATCTGCCAAGTGGAGAGGGGCATCGCGCCACGGGTGGGCCAGAGGCATGCCTGGCCTGCTCTGTCCCTTGGTCACTGCACGGCCTCTCCACCAGCCTGGCTAAGGGCCTTCCATGTCCAGCCCTGGCACTGGGAGGTCCGAGGGGCCCCAAGCAAAATGTTCAGGAAGTTTGTCTTGAGTCATTTTCTCATGGGGTGGGGAGGCTGCCTCCAGGCCACGGGCTGCTGGGAGAACTGGAGGTGGCTCCCAGATACACAGCTCTTTGGTTACCGGCCAGTGAAATACAAACGGGCACTTTCCCCACCGGGAGGGGGAAAGGGAGGCGCGTTAGGAAATGCAGTGGCCACGCTTGTCACTCTTACTGAATGCCTCTTTCTCCTCTGCCCCTCCGCCTCATGGCATGGTGAAGCGGGACGGCCCGGTGGGCGTGTGCTGAGCCCAGCCGCTCGGATAGCAACGAGGAGCAAGGGCGAGGGAGGGAAGGCAGAGGAGTGCAGACGCTGACCAACACCCAGGGAGGGAAGGCCCCGCTGGTCCCTCCCAAACAAAGGCCGGCCGTGGGCAGACAACCTGTGGAGTCTGTCTGCCCAGCCCAGCGTTGGTATTCTGTGTGGCTTGGATGTCCTCCAGTTGCCAGGCCTCCGTTTTCTCATCTATAAAATGGACTCACACTGCCTCTTCATTGGGGTTTCTTGAGTATCAAGAGAGAGAAAAGAGATGTAGACCTACCTTGTGCGCCTGGAGGAGTGGAGTGAGTAGAAAAAGCACTGACGTTGGAGTCTGAAGGTCCCCGTTTTGCCATTTATTCTGTGTATCTTGGGACAAGTAGCTTGAGCTCGCTGAGCCTCGATTTTCTCATCTACCGAATGGGAATGATAAAATAGTAGCACTGGCTGCCCCCTAGGGCGATTGTGAGGTCCACACGGAAGTGAGTGAGCTTTCCTCCAATGCTGAGTGCTCGCCACAGGGTCAGGGGAGCCACAGTTTGCCTCGCGAGCACCACTGTGCCAGGCACTGGGCCAACCACATCGCGCACGTTGTATCATGTTACCCTCCACACAGCCCCATGAGTAGGCGTTGCTATTCTCCCCACTGTACAGGGGCTCAGAGAGGTTAGGCTATTCGCCTAAAGTCACACAGCTAGGGAGGGATGTGGCCATGATTCAAATCCAGTCTCTCCCTCTAAAACATCTGCCTTAACCATGCTGCTTTTCTGGTCCATGTGCCGCTTGTTACCATTGATGTCATCGAAGACGGAGCCAGAACCCCCAGCAGGGAAGGCAGGTGAACGAAGGGGACGGCGCAGCCTAGACAGCCGAGGTCCTGCAGCTGTTCTCGGGATGAGCTGTGACCTGGTCTCCCTCGGCACCACTTCCCTCCGTCTCTTCTGTTGCTCCCCTGTGGGGAGCGGAGGGACTGCTGCCACCCTAACATTAGCCCCAGCTGCCCCGGCAGCCTGGTGAGCTCGCTGGGGAGCAGTGAGGGACCCCAGCTGAGCCGTGTCTGGAGCGGGGCTGGCCTCCTGCGGAGCTTGTGGGGAGCAGCTGTGGGACCTCTCGAGCCATCGGCAGAACCAGGGAAGAACCAAGGCCGATCTCCCGATCTTTCTCTGACCTTTTATTACCGCCCCTCTCCCGCCCCCCAAATGTGAGGTCCGTCCCACAGTCTGCATATGAAGGGTGGATGATTTGCCCATCTAGTTGTCATGCAGAACACTCCCTGTAGCTGTCGCCTCCCGGCTGCCTCTACCCCCTGCCCCGCACTTCAGCTCAGCCAGTCCTCACAGAGGAGGAGAGGAGGGTCCCTCCCAGGCCACGGAGCTGCTAAGAGCTGTGGCTTCACTCGCGATAGCGAGGCCAACAACTCAACTCAGGCCCCAGCGAAGAAGCTTGATTTTTAACCCTGGTGTACAAAGTTGGCTGACGATTGGAATTACCTGGGGAACTGTGTTAAAATTCCAAAGCCAGGCTGCCTCCCAGGCGAATGACACCAGAATCCCTGGGTGCACTCGGGCACCGGTATTTTTCAAACGTCCCCTCGTGATGCCCGTGTGCGGCCAGGGTTGAAATCCCTGGTGTGACCAGCGCAGCTTTAAGGAAGATGAGAAAGCTCAGTCCGAGACTGGGGATGGGACTTCTTAGCGGCCATTGCTAACGGCTAGCAGGTGGCCACACTGTGCGGTTCCAGGGGCCACACTCAGTTGAATGTACAGGCGTGAAGCCCTGCCCTGCCTTGCTGTATGTGGCTGCCCTGTAGCCAGCACTTCGAGTCCTTGGCTCTGTGCTTGGCACTTGCCAAGCATCTTGCAAGTATCACCTCGTTCACTTTGCAACAACCTCACGGAGACTGCTGATCAAGAGCAGCTTCCGTAGCTACTCAACCCTGCTGCTTCCGTGGAGAGCAGGCAAGAAGTGATGAGTGGGCAGCCAGAGCCAATCCAGGTTCTGATGGCTCCGACATCCGTACACCTCAGCTTCCTTCTGTCTTTCTTGGACAGCCAGCGAAGGGTATTCACTAGCCCAGTGGTCGGCAGACTCATTAGTCAACAGAGCCAAATATCAACAGCACAACGATTGAAGTTTCTTTTGAGAGCCAAATTTTTTAAACTTCTTCTAACACCACTTCTTCAAAATAGACTTGCCCAGGCCGAAAACCGACTTCTGCGCATGGGCCACGAAGTTTCAATCACACTGTACGTGCGTGCCCACACGTGGTATTTTGTGGAAGAGCCACACTCAAGGGGCCAAAGAGCCGCATGTGGCTCGCAAGCCGCCGTTTGCCGACCACTGGGGTAGCCCCTTAACCCTCTCTGAGACTGCCTCTTCCTCCCCTCCAGCTCTTCCCTGGGACGTCCATCTGTCCTCTTTCCAGAGACCACCTGATGCTCTGCTCACCTCACCTCACCTCTCCTCACTGCCCATTATGGTCACTTCCCAGAGTCTCGTCTCTCAGGACACCCCAGCAGCCTGAGAGACTGGCCAGAGCAGTCCTGAGGATGGCCCCACCTCTGCCCAGGAGACCCAGATGTTTTGAGTCACCAGCACTTCACTGAGCAGCCCCTTTGTTCCGGCATCTTTGCAATCTTTTGCACACGGAGGCCCAGCACCCTCTAAGCCCTGCCCCCGCCCCCACACGTGTTGTCTGCGGGAGTTCGGCGCCCTAACAGGGAAAGGCATCCGTGTTCGTGTTCGCAGCCTGCAACTCTGGGCTGGAGCGCCAGCCTCACCCTTCAGGATCCCTGTCCCAGCCTCCACCCCGCCCAGGCCTCGGAGAAACACCAGCCCTGCAGCTCCCCGCTGATTTCATTAAAAAAAGAAAAAAGTCTGGAGCAGATCTTTGAGCCAGAGCTGCTCACGGATTGGACCTGGGGTGCAGGACTAGCTACCTAGTTTGCAGGGCTCAGTGCAAAATGAAAAGGCAGGGAACCCTCTTCTCCGCAGACGCTGAGGGCTGGGCCCCACCCGCGCCGTGGGGGGCCCGCCCAGCAGCAAACCCATTGGCCAGCTGGTGGACTATGGGGTGAAGGTCCTCAGCCTGGCCAATCAGACGTTTTCCTCTGGGATTTACCGGGAGAGACAGAGGCCGCCCCTGGCAGTGAAAGAAAAGGAAGTCGGATAAAAACATTCTCCAAACCTGCTGACAGTTTTCCCACACACAGCAGCGAGAATGGCCTTTTCTAAAGCGAATCGGATGCGATCTTTCCCGGACTTGAACCCACCCGTCCACCGCCAATCTCCCGGTCGCTCGCTCGCTCGCTCACGACACGACAGGAACACTGTGCCTTTTTGTTCCCTGAACAGACCTAGCTTGTTCTAGGTACATGAGTCACACATGCTGTTCCCTCTGCCCCTCTCAGCCTCCGTCAGGTCTCAAATGTCGCCTGCTCAGAGAGGCCCTCCCCCTGCACCTGGCTGACGGGGGGTCCAGCTGTTGGTCTCAGCCCCCCTGGCTCCCCCAGGAGGCTCCTGGCGAGTCGGAATCCTTTCTTCCTATTGGCCGGTGTACTTGTTTACTGTCTGCCTCCCTAGTAGATGTCAGCCCGTGAGAGCAGGAACCTCGATTGCTTAGTTCACCTCTGTGTCCAGTGTCTCCCACAGTTCCTGGAAAATTATAGGAACCCAAACAGATGGCAGAAGGAATGTTTATTATCGTGTACGTTCCTGTGATGTGAGAGCTCTTGGTTTTGTATAGTTACTTTGTATCTGACCATATTATTGAACTCTCTCATTAGTCCCAAATGCTTTTCTGTTCATGTATTTGGGAATTCTGGGTAGATAGTGATAAATTATATAAATAGTAATTCTGCCTTCTCCTAAAGTTACACAACTTATTTCTGTGTCCTGCCTTATTGCTTTGGCTACATACAGTTCGCTGTTTTGAAGACGGTGTGACTGATTAAAATTATGAAGCACTGGAAGGTTTGAGGCTCAAGGGGACTAAGGGAGCTGCTGAGGAAAGTGTGGTGTGATAGCGGCCTGCATGGACTATAGCTGAGAATTACTCAGATAAACAATTGATGGGACTTGGTAACAGAAATAGGCATCATGGGGGAGGGAGGGGAGACTTCTAAAACTCCAATCTGAATCAGAGTATTCTAAGGCAGTGGTTGGCAAACTCATTAGTCAACAGAACCAAATATCAACAGTACAACGATTGAAATTTCTCTTGAGAGCCAAATTTTTTAAACTTAAACTTCTTCTAACGCCACTTCTTCAAAATAGACTCACCCAGGCCGTGGTATTTTGTGGAAGAGCCACACTCAAGGGGCCAAAGAGCCGCATGTGGCTCGAGAGCTGCAGTTTGCCGACCACTGTTCTAAGGTATTGGCTCCCAGACAACTTCATCCCATCGGCTAAGAAAATATTCACATTTCTAAACAGGGAGGTAATTGCTATAGCCAACTGTTTATTTTGTCAAGTGTAATAAAATAACAAAAAACAGCATAATGAAAAAATAGAAGAAAGGAAATTAATTAGAATTCTTGTTTTAGAAACAGTTCTGAGAATGTGAATTCAAGAAAAAAAATTAGCAAGTATGTCTCTATGCTCTGACACTTAATCTGACTACATCCAAAATATCTTGTAATAATTAACACTTTTCCCAGTTGACACAGCACTTTCACAAATGTGGGCTCTCTGCATCCTCCCAAAGGCACCCTGCAGTGGGCAGTCATAGAAATGCCAGGCACGTTTCTGGTGGGACACCATTTGCAAAGCATCGCCTTCCCTTTGATGCCTGCATTCCCTGGCGTGTCACCTTGCCATTTACAACCCATCAGACCTCTGCCGTGCCCAACCCCGCGGAGCTATTACCCACTTCCAGGGTTGTGCACAGACCCGCCATCCCCATCTAGTTTACGTGGAGAACTCCTGTTCATCCGTACAACCCGTCAGGCAGAGAATGGCTTTCATCTGCTCCCAGTAAGGGGGGGATGGGGAGTGTCTGTCCAAAGCCAACATGGTGGCCCTCCAGAGAGGGGACTGACCCTGGTGTGTGAAGTGGGGACACAGCCCCTCAGTGGCCGCATGGAAACCCATGCCTTAAGGCACTGGTTCTTCAAGACCAACCTCTGTGAGCCTTGGTTTCCTCACCTGTACAACCTCAAAGTTTCTATTATCAATTTCCAACAAATATTAATTGGCTACTATGTACAAGACCACACACTGCCAGTGCCTGGCATGTAGTAGAGGCTCAGCCTCAGAAAAGCAGGACTCATGAAGGGGGCAGAGCAATGCCCAAATGCTCATTACTATAAGCATCCAATGGGCCAGGCGGTGTCACCCTCCTGAGACTTTTCCTTAATCTCTCTCTCTCTCTCTCTCTCTCTCTCTCTCCCTCCACTTGCTTTTGAGCACTTCAGGGATATGTAGCCAACTTGTAGAGGAGGGAGCCCTTCTGCCTGAATTTCAAGCCCGTTAGCCGATTTCAGGCTGCTCTGGCGGCAGTGAGGCCATCGCGAAGCCAGACCATCTGCTCACGTCCGACAGCCCTCCCTTCGTAATTGGAGGCAGAGCAGCCTCGGGATTCCACACGCTGCCCCCTGCTCTGGAGAAACGGAAAAGCTGGTCACTTCCACGACGCATTCGGAATTATGGATAGGGAATTTGGACAATAAGGGGTGATATTTTCTTTTAATTACAGCACTCATCCAAATTGTCTTTAAGTACATATTGCTCTTTTTACATAATTTCTTTTTCTGAACTTATTGAGAAACAGAAACTCAAGTGTAATCCCTTTCATAGGAGGGAAAGTGGTTTTTTTTTCAAAGTCAGGCTAAAACCATGGGCACGTGTCAACCCGTATTTTGTGGCCCAGTCGCTCTTGACCTCTATACCCCACTTTACAAACGTCATCTCCAGCCCTTACAACAACCCTGTGCACAGGTTGAGTTATTTGAAGCTCACAGTTGAGGAAACTAAGGCTCAGAAAGTCAGCTAGTCTGCCCAGAGCCACACAGTAGCAGGTGGCCAAGGCGACCGAACCCCTTGCCCTTCCGCTGTGCCCACGGGGGTAGGTGCGTGTGTGACCTGCTCTGACCCACTCCCCGCCCATCTCTACAGCCTCCATGTACTCAGAGATCCAGAGGGAACGGGCAGACATCGGTGGCCTGATGGCCCGGCCCGAGTACAGAGAGTGGAACCCAGAGCTCATCAAGCCCAAGAAGCTGCTGAACCCCGTGAAGGCCTCGCGGAGCCATCAGGAGCTGCACCGAGAGCTGCTCATGAACCACAGAAGGTGGGGACGGAGCTCGGCTGCCTCAGCCTGGCGCGCACCTGCTCAGGCTGCCGGGGCTTGAGGGGGTGCCCCTCGTGGAAGGCAGGCCTGGTGGCAATTCTGGGGCTCCTGGGAGCTTGAGGAGGGCTGAGGGTATCCCACATGGTGACCAGCAGAGACTGGGAAGGTCCCAAGCCCTGTTCTCCCATCCAGCTCCCCACTGTGTGCCGGACCTCCACATACTTTTATTGAGCACCTACTGTGTGCCAGGCACTAAGCCAGACCCTGGGGGTTCAAGAAGGAATGTTCCTGCCCTTATGGAGGGGGTGGATGCGTAGCCAGATGGTAGGGTGGGTGGTTCCATGGCGTATGTTTCCAGCAGATGGGTGAGCCTGTGCAACTGGACGGGAAACACCAATCGCTCAGTGTGGTTGGAGCATCAAGTGTGAGGGAGGCCAGAGGAACCATGCAGTCCTGGGGAGGGTCCCAAGCAAGAGTGTCACAACCCTGGAGGGGCCATGAATGGAGCAGGGAGGCTGGGGGATGCAGTGAGAGAGACAGGCCTGGGGCAGGGCTAGAACTCGCAATTGAAGGAATGTGGAAGAGGAGGAGAGGGAAGCTGAGCCTCTGTCCACTCCCAGGCCTGGAAAATAGTCCAGGCTCACCAGGGCCAGAATGAGGCGTCGGCACCTTCGCAGCTCCCTCTCCTGGCCACTTCTAGGATTGGCGCGGGCGGGGATTTGCATTCTTGGTTTCAGCTGTGTGCAAAGGATCCTCCCGCAGATAACAGCTTGTATCCTTGGTGGTGTTTGCTTTCTTCTTTGTATATCAGAAGTATTTCTGCCTTTTAGAGTCATCCCTTTTAATGCCAAAAACCACTACCACAGTTTTTTAAAAAACCTAAAGACAAGTCAAGAGAGATATTTGCAATATAAATAACAAAAATGAATATATACATACCTCTTATAAATCCATAAGGAAAAAATGAGCAAAAGACAGGACATGCAGACAGCTGGAAAACAAATCAAAGGCTGTTTGCTATGCTGATAATCAAAGAAACAAAGGAAACCCAGGTGTTATTTCTTGCCTACCAGCTTCACAAATACCGAAGGATTGGGCGGTGACAGGGGAGAAATAGGTGCCCTTGTACCCTGTTGACAGAGTATAAATTGGATAATCTTTCCTAAGGGGCAGATGGAAAGTCGTCCAAAATCTCTTAAAGGAGACTTGACCCAGCAGTTCCACCCCTAGAAACATGTCCCGAGAAACTAGCCTGAAATAACATAAACCTGGTCTCGGCAGTCAGCCAGGCCCGGGTGCAAATCCTCGCTCGGCCCCTTCGCACCTGTGACTTGGACCGGGTCTGAACTCCTAGGAGCCTCACTCCCCGTCTCTGTATAAGGGGCAGTAAGGGTTCCACACGCCCCGCCCTGGGTTGCCAGGAGGGTTGCACGAGATAACGGTAGTGCGAGATGGGGGTGGGGAGTTGGGGTCTCCTGACGGCTCCCCCGCCTCCCCAGGGGCCTGGGTGTGGACAGCAAGCCGGAGCTGCAGCGCGTCCTGGAGCACCGCAGGCGGAACCAGATCATCAAGAAGAAGAAGGAGGAGCTGGAGGCCAAGCGGCTGCAGTGTCCCTTTGAGCAGGAGCTGCTGAGACGGCAGCAGAGGCTGAGCCAGGTGCGTGAGGACACCAGCCCCGCTGCCCTGGCCCGTCGTCCCCCAAGAATGCCCGCTGGCCCAGGGAAGAGCCCTGCGTGTGGCCGCAGCTCGCCAGTTGAGCCAAGTGAGGGCTGGACCGCGGGTCCACCACTGGCCTGAGTCCTCTGCCACTCACCTCACTGGGTGACTTCGGGCCAGTGGCTTCCCCCCTCTGAACCTCAGTCTCCTCATCGGCCCCATCGATTGCGTGTTGATGCTGATTTTATTCTCACACTGCCCCTGAGCCAGGCAGTGTTCCCATTTGAGAGATGAGGGCCGAATGAGGTGAGCAATTTGAACGAGGCTTCACAGGGGGAACTTGGTCTCATGATCTGTCTCTAACCCCCCTCACCCACCCTCCCCCCAGCTACCAGGATGGTGGCAAAACTGGCCCCTGGTTCTGTTTCCCCAGAGAGAACCCTGGGCCCAAACCCAGTGGCTTTTGAGCCTCGGAATTCCCCTAGCCCCACCCACTTCACACCTCTCCTCTCTCCTCAGCTGGAAAAACCACCGGAAAAGGAAGAGGACCATGCCCCGGAATTCATTAAAGTCAGGGAAAACCTGCGGAGAATCGCCACGCTGTCGAGTGAAGAGAGGGTGCTGTAGAGCCGGCTGGGGGAGCCCGGGCACCCCGCTGCCCTCCCCCGGCCCCCACACCCTCTCCGGCCCTTCTATATCTGGCAGCCCCGAGCCCCCATGATTTGGGACATCGGCTATGTTCATGCTTGCTCCTGTAAACTGCATTGTCCCAGAGGCCCTGCCTATCCCTCCTCCGCCACCCCCCGCAAGAGCTGGGGGTCCTGAAGCTCACAGGAGCTTCCTTCTGAGCACTCACCCCTCCTGCTCCTAGAGGAAGCCATTTGGGAGAACTCTCACCTCCCAGGGCACCTCCCAGCAGCCCTGCCGAGCCCTTCCTGGCAGAGTGGGGAGGAGGGACAGGGGCCTCCCTGGCCCAACAGCTCTCCATTCTGCCCAGGCCCCCAGGGGACCCTGAGCCTCTGGGCAGCTCCACTCGCAGGTCTTGGAGAACTTCCCTGCCCGCGGTTTTACCTGCAGCCAGGAGTGAGGCAACTCGTCCGAGCATCTCAGGACACCTGTCCTGAGAGCCAGCCAAGGGGAAGAGGTTCAAGTGCAGTTGTTCCTGGTGAGGAAGGGCGGGCAGCCCGCAGGTGGCTCCCATCATGGCAGGTGGGGAGGGCACTAACAAAGACAGCTTCTTAGAGTTTGCCAGCCTCCCCCACACCCCTCTCCTGGCCCCCTGGTCCAGGCCTCGAAACCACACCCAGCCAGGGCTGCAGCCTCCCTGCTCCCAGGAGTCTGCAACAGTGCTTCGCAGACGCCATCCTGCCTACGACTCGCTGGGATCTTGCTGAATTACGGCGTCTGCGTCAGTAGCTCTGGGGTGGGGCTGAGAGTCTGCACTTCCATCACGCTCTGGGGCCACACCAAGCAGCAAGGCTGGAGCGCCAGGGGTGCTCAACATTGGAAACGTCACCCCGAAGCCATCCTGCCCCCCAAGTCCCTCGGGCCTGTGCCCTGGGGTTCCCACCTTCCCCTGCAGCCCTCGGGGCTCTCTGTGGCCAGCCCACCCAGGGCCCCAGGCCCGAGAAGGCTTAAAGCCTAGCAGGTCGTGTCAGGTTTATGACGGGTTCTCACCAGACATCTCAGTCCAGAACTGCCAATTGCATTTCTACCGCACTGTTGTGGTGCAATTCTAGCCAAAAAAGAGTGTGTGTTTTTTTTTTATCTAAAGCCCATGGAGAGCACATACACAGTGGTTTCCAATAGGTTTCTGGAAATATAAACGGTGATTGCAGACCCCACTGCCACCCTCACAGTCTGGCCCCTGTGAGTCCCCGTTTTCAGCCTCTGAACCTGAGACCCACCCCCTTGGCTTCTGCGCAGCTCCAGGGACCTCACCCACTGCTTCCCCAAAGCCCTCTCACACAAGACCAAAGGGTTTCACCTTTTGCTCCCATTTTTCAAGATTTAAAGAATAACCCAGGCCTGTTTCTTTCTCCCCTGAAGAGCAAACCCTGCCTCTGGCTTTGTAAGCCCACCACTTACGGTTCCCCGGGTGGTGCTGGGGAGCATTTCTTCGCGCCCAGAGACAGCTGCCACGGCGATGCCCTGGATTCTTGGCAGCGGTGGGACCTGCAAGGGAGAGGCCATCCCGGTCTCCCTCCTGACGGCGTACTCTGAGGGGGACCGAAATGTGGATAGCGACAGGCTGCGTGCGTGCATACATGGGTGTGTGCATGCATACATGGGTGTGTGCGTGCACATGGGTGCATGTATGGGTGTGTGCGTGCATGGGTGTGTGTGTATGCAAGTCCAGCTCTAAAAGGCTCTTGGAGTGACTGTCTTCGTGAGGATGCGGTACCGCTGTTTTAAATGTCTGCCAGGTGAGGTGATGCTCAAGACCCACCCTCCCCCATAAAGACCGCTGCTCCCCCAGAGAAGCCACCTCGGGGTCGATGTGTTGTTCGGACGTGAAGAGAAGCATGAGAGGGCGGCTAGCCTGGAATCGGCCCCTTAGGGTTCCACTCAGGTGTTTCCAGGGGAGCTTCAGGGAGGCGGCCAGTCACGGAGACAAAAGCCCCCGAAGCAGAAGGGACCTCAAGTCCCACTGGTCCCGTGGAGCCACGGTGGACACCCCTGTCCACTCCCCAGTGGTCAGTCCCCACTCCTCTCTAGTCACCGCCCCCTGTGGAGAACCATCGGATTCTCCCTGTTCCAGCCTCCTCTGCAGCCTGGGGGGAGCCTGTGCCCAGGGATGGGCAGTGGAATGTGAGAGGAAGTCCACAGGAACTTCTGGGAAAGCTGATGCTCTTCTGACAGAAGAGACGGACCTGGGTACCAGCTTCTTCCTGCCTTGACTGGGGATGTGATGCCTGGAGCCACAGCAGCCCTCGCGCTACAAAGAGAAAGAGGCCAAGAGCATCTCAGACATTGACCTCCTCATCGTTAGACCAAGCCAACGCCTGCAACCTTCCTCCTGCAGAGCCCTTGTAAACAGAAATAAAGCCCTCTTTGTTTAAGCCACTGTTGGCCAGTCTCTATTATTTGCAGACAAACATATTCCTGACCCAGAAAGCCTGCCCTGCTGCCCAGAACTACCTGAGGCTGTACTGCAAACCCAGCTTCCTCTTCCCATCAGAAACCTGTTGGGTCAAGACCGCCAGCAGCAGTACCTGGGACCTGCCCTTCCTCACCTTCTCCCTGTGGCCTAACGGCACCTGGCATCTGGGCACCCCGAATTCACACACCATTCAGTAAGTATCTGTTGAGTGCCTGCTCTGTGCCAGGAAGCATGTCGTGTGCTGGGGGTGCAGTGGGAAATGAAACATCTGGGACACTGGGGTGGCCTCCGAACTGGTCTCCTTGTTTCTGCCCCTGCCCGTACGTACAGTCTGTTCCCAACAGAGCGGCCAAATGGCCCTGTTAAAACCCAAGGCAAGGAGGAACCAAGATGGCACAGTTAAACAACTAATCTGCTGCCTCACACAACAATTTCAAAAACACAACTAAAAGACAAAAACGTCTACCACCCAGAACCACAGGAAAGCTGGCTGAGTGGAAGATTTACAACTAAGAAGAGAAAGGAGCACAAACGCTGGGGAGCTGAGGTACAGAGGCGCGCGAATCGGGCTGGCGGCGGGCGGCTGGGTGCGCGGCTTTTCTTCAACCCGCAGGGAGACAAGCTCCCGATCACTCTGAAATCCAGTTTCTGGGGACACTCGGGGGACCCAGACACCTACAGGGAGAAGCTGGACTCTCGGCCATCGGGTCGGAAAGTGAGAGTGACTTTTTTGCGGTGGTGCGCCCAGCAATCAGTGTTTACTGCGCTGGAGCGCGGGGCGCAGGGACTTGGAAACGTGGAAAGGCAGAGACGGCTGACGGCAGCCATCGCCGTTGGCCACGCCCCAGCCTAGTGACGCCCTGAGACCCCGCCCCGCCCTGAGACCCCCGCCCCGGCTCCACACAGCGGCTTTTGCATATAAATGGCCTGTTCTGTGGCAGCTTAACCAACTGCAGCTCCAGACTGCTCCAAAACCGCCCAAGCAAAGGAGGAGAAAACTAGCCCTTGCTGTAGCTCCTGCTGGGGGACACACAGTACACAAGGGTACACCAAGAGTGTCCACCTCAAGTAACTGGGAGGCTGACCCATTGAACCAACAGGATACCTAGTACACAAAGCTACCCTACCAACTTAGGGAAGCAGAGAATATGAGAAGGCAAGGAAACAGATCACAAACCAAAGAAATGGAGGAGAACAGGCGACTGGACATAGAGTTCAAAACCACGGTTATAAGGTTTTTCAAGAATTTCATGGAAAAGGCCGATAAATTCAATGAGACCCTTGAGGATATGAAAAAGGACCAACTAGAAATTAAACATACACTGACTGAGATAAAAAATATTATACAGAGACCCAAAAGCAGACTAGAGGATTGCAAGAATCAACTCAAAGATTTGGAATACAAAGAGGCCAAGGACACTCCTCCAGAGAAGCATGAAGAGAAGAGAATTCAGAAAGTTGAAGATAGTGTAAGAAGCCTCTGGGACAACTTCAAGCGAACCAACATCAGAATTATGGGGGTACCAGAAGAAGAGAGAGAGCAAGATGCTGAAAACCTATTTGAAGAAATAATGAACGAAAACTTCCCCCACCTGATGAAAGAAATAGACTTACGAGTCCAGGAAGCGTATAGAACCCCAAACAAAAGGAATCCAAAGAGGACCACACCAAGACACATCATAATTAAAATGCCAAGAGCAAAAGACAAAGAGAAAATCCTACAAGCAGCAAGAGAAAAACAATTCGTTACCTACAAGGGAGCTCCCATACGATTATCAGCTAATTTCTCAACAGAAACCATGCAGGCCAGACGGGAGTGGCAAGAAATATTCCAAGTGATGAATAGCAGGAACCTACAACCAAGACTACTCTACCCAGCAAAGTTATCATTCAGAATTGAAGGGCAGATAAAGAGCTTCACAGATAAGAAAAAGCTAAAGGAGTTCATCACCACCAAACCAGCATTATATGAAATGCTGAAAGGTATTCTTTAAAAAGAGGAAAAAGAAGAAAGATAAAAATTATGAACAACAAATACATATCTATCAACAAGTGAATCTAAAAGTCAAGTGAATTAAAAATCTGAGGAACAGAATAAACTGGTGAACTTAATAGAATCAGAGGCATAGAATGGGAGTAGATTGATAATTCTTAGGGGGAAAGGGGTGTCTGTGTGGGGAGCATGGGAAGAGACTGGACAAAAATCATACACCTATGGATAAGGACAGCGGGGGGGGGGGAGGTAAGGGCAGAGGGTGGGTGGGAACTGGGTGGTGGGGAGATATGTGGGGAAAAAGGAGAAACAATTGTAATCTGAACAATAAAGATTCATTAAAATTAAAAAAAAAAAAAAAAAAAACCCAAGGCAGATCTTATCCTTCCTCTGCAGAGCCCTCCACTGGCTCCCAGGAGAGAACTTCCTGTAACGGAGAAGGTCCCAGGTCCACTCCCTCTTCACCTGTGATCCGTTTCCCCCTGTCCCCCCCCCCCCTCACTCACGCAGCTCTCCAGCCTGGACTCCTCACACCCCCCAAGCACACCCCACCTCAGTGCCTTTCCACCTGCTATTCCCTGGCCAGGAGTGCCCTTCCCTCAGGGAGCCACACAGCCTGCTTTTGCTAAACAAGGCCCTCCTTGGTCACCCCATCTGAAACTTCAACATCCACACATACCCTCTGCCCTCCTTCCCTGCCTTGTCTTTCCTCCTTACCATTTGTCACCGTCTAACATATACTTCACTTGCTGATCATGTGTCTCTCCTAACAATCATGTCAGCACCGTGAGGACAGAGACTCTTGTCTGTCTTGTTCACTGCTGATTCCCAAATGGCCTTCCCCCCCTCCTCCTTCTTGGCCAGCAGGTGGCTGGGCTCAGGTAAACCTGGCAAAGTGGGCCCAGGGACCAGAATCACAGGCCATCCCACTTCCAGCTTTGAGAGAAGGCTACGGGCCAAATAGGGCATAGGGCACTCAGCAGGTGCTCCATAAATGTTTGTTGAATCACTGAGAAACCTGTTCTTCCCTCTCCCCAGCCTCTTCCCAGGGCCAGCCGCTCCCATCCCCATCCCCCCGCCTGCCTCCTGCCTCCACAGCTTTGACCCTGCCCAGAGGTGTCAGCCTGGTCCCGAAGCTTTCCTTTGGTCGCGTGGGCTTCCGTCAGGACACCGGGCCCTCTGGCATTTGTGCCTGCAGGACCCACATGGAGCTGGAGACCTTGGAGAAGGAGGAGCCCCGACGTCAGGCCTGCCCAATTGGAGGCCAAGAGCAGCAAGCCCTGTTCTCACAGAGGCCACATTCCCTCCTGCCCGCAGGGCCACAAGCTGGGTTTGGGTTTGAGTTTGGAGGGCACCCTCTTCCAGCGTGCTCCAGCACCCAAGACAAAGCCCGGAGGGAGGGGGACAAAGGAACCTCCCTCCCTCCCTGCTCTTCAGCGTGTGCTCCTGGGCCCTCGCCAAACTCGCTATTACACTAATTCCTGGGCTGTGAGGGCAGGGTCCCTGTCTGATGCTGCTCACCCTTACCAGTCCCAACCCAGGCCTCTGAACACAGTAGGTGTTCAAAAAGGTTGTGCATGGGTGTCAGTAAAGATCACTGCATTTATGGAAGGCCAGCAACGCCACCACCATGACAAGTCAGCATCGTCATCACCCGTTGCCGATGAAGAAGCCAAGGCTCAGGAAAATGTAAATGGCGGGACCTGAGAGCAGTCACGGAGCAATGCCTGGGGCGGGGAGGGTCACACCGAGCCGGCTGTCTGCACAGCCTGCCTCTTCCTGTGAAGGCGGGGCCTGGCGCTTAGAAGCTCATAGGAGGCCCCTGTGCCATCCTGACCTTTGGCCACGAGATTTGAGAACCTGTTGCACCTTCCGTGTGTGATTTGTCCATCTCAATGTAAGGGATTCGACCTCCACCTGTAAAAACAGACTCAGGCCAACTAGACCGACATGAATCCTGGGGTGAGGACCGTCTTGCACAGTGTCATGGCCCCACCCCTAATGTCACCCCAACCCCTAAAGCCGCCGTCTCTGGGTACAGCCAACAGGTCCGAATCTACCATCGTGTGCCACTCCTGCCCCTTGCAGGACTGGCCCTACGGCCGAGCGATTTGATGTGTCTGCCCCCAAAGACCCACCAACACCCCCCCTTCCCCCCGCTCAGGGCCTTGCCTGAAGGTACCCCCTTTCCTGGCTTCAGGAGAACAGAGCCTCACCCTCCCGGTATGAACTGCCCGCATCTCAGCCTGTGCCAGTTATTTGAGTTGAGGATGGCTGGCGCTCACCCAGAGAGGACAGGGGGCTGGGCTTGTTTTCCAAAGCCGGCCCTCTCGGTACGTGTGCCCATCTGCTTCCCAGAAAGGACTTGCAGAGACGAGCAGCATTGCCCAGTCAGGGGCCCCGGCAACGCTCCTGGGCAACAGCCAAGCCAGTGGGGCTCCCCCCGCCCCTCCAAGGAGAAAGGCTTCCCATGGGACCAGGGCCCCTAACTCTCCCTTTTGGGTGCCTGACCTAACTGCTCCTTCCCGCTGCAAGGCCAGGGTCAGGCTTGCCCCGGGAGAGGGCTAATTCTGGGCCCGGGCCTGGAGTCCAACCCCAGCTCAGCCCGTCAGTATGTGTCACAAGCCGGGCAACCTGCTGGACCCCATTTTCCGGATCTGTGATGCAGGCAACGACCTCTGTGTTGATTGAACATTGAGAGTCTTGCCGGGGACTGGGCTGGATATATGAATCCTCTCATTTTCTCCCCCAGGACTGTCACTGCCTGCATTTTACAGGGGAAAGATCCAACGTTTAGAGAGGACAGCCCCTGCCCAAAGGCTCACAGGCAGCAGGTGGCGGAAGCCAGGGGAGCGCACGCCGCCTGACCGCCGCACATGTATCCTGGCGGCGTTGCCGGTGGAGGCTGTAGGAGGATGTTTTGCAAAGCGCCCACACATAAGCTTTCCCATCTGTTTCCAGACGCATCTGCCAGTGCTCAGGCCCAGCAGCCTTCCTCCCCGTCCCTCCTTCCTCCTTCCCAGCCAGCGGGCGACCTGGCCCCCACCAGCCTTGCGGAGTGGACCCAGGCACCAGGCTCCCAGCCTCATCCCCTCACAGCTTTGACAAAAGGCAGTGGCCAGATGGGGCCCAGGGGTCTACATGCCTGCCCTTTGCCCAAGAAGTCGGGGGAGGCACAGGACGGAGCGGCACGTGCATCGAGCCCCTCCATGTGTCGGGCAGGTCCTGGAACGTGAGTGGCTGGAGTGCCCAGCCCAGGGCCTGGCACATTTCAAGGGGTGGCAGTTCCTTCTCCCTCTTTCTGTCTCCCCTTTAAGGACATCTTGACAGGTGGCACAGGCTGTCAGATTGGGGGCGGGGGCGGGGTGCAGCTCTGCCACTCGCCAGATGGGTGACCTTGGACTTAACATGGGTGACCTTGGACAAGCTACTCCACATCTCTGAGCTTCTTGTGTTGCGTGAGGCTCCGATAGCACCAGCACCCCACTGGTTGTGGGGAGGTCTGACAAGCAGAATGTTTGGCAAGAGCCAGGCGCACGGCCAGCGCTCAATACAAGTTAATCATCCTCTTCCCGCCCTCGTGGTTCCACTCTGTCCTCTCTGCCAGGACCCGACCCCTCCAAGCCCCGTGTCCACTTGGTGATTCCTCTTAGCCCCGAAGCTCGCTTGACATCCGTCCCTTTCTCAGGGCTAGTCACCCCAGACCCTCTGCCCTTCTCTCGGACCCATACTTCCTCACACCCCATCCCTTCTCCATCCCCATACTATCCGCTCCTTTTACTGCCGTTTTAAAATGACTCCTGGGAATGTCTTGTCTGCTGTAACCCACTGCTGTAACCCACTGCGGGCCTCTCCAGACCCCAGGAGGCCAGGAGCACCTGTGTGGCCGGCATCCCCGTGGCTCCCTGGGCAGTTGGAGGGCTGCCTCCTGGCCCCTCCTCCCTCGGCAGGGCCCTGTGGCTAGTTCTGGTCGGAGGAATGAGAGAGGAAGGAGAATGGGGGTCCCTCTGGGCTGGGGCAGTGAGAAGCCCCCGGGGACCCTCCGTCTCCCTCTCCCCCAGCAGCACGTGCAGGAGCTTTCAGCTCAGGTGAAAGAGCCACAGGCAGAGCAGCCGGGCTCGCTCCGGCCCCCGCGCGGGCAGCCGTCCCGGACTGCTGGCACACCGGCCGCGGCGAGGCCTGAGAAAGAAGCAAACGTGTGCTTCCCTTTCGGGTCCGGGGTGACCCCAGCACAGGCCGCCGCGCTGCCCAGCACTCGACCCGGACCAGGGCCACGGAAGTCTGCGCGGTCCTGTCGTGAAGAGGGATAAGGTTCCAGGTGATGTTTCGAAAAGTAAATGACATGGAAGCTAATTTAACTCAAAACGTCATTTATTCCAATAAAATCATTAAAACGCTGATCGGAACAAATGGGTGAAAATGGAGACAGATGGATTGATATTGTCCATATTTATCTAGGGACATTGTCATCTTTTCTAGATTTTAAATCCCCAGGAGAGACCTGAGACTTTGGCAATAAGCTGTACTAATCAAGACTCTTTTGGTGGCGAGTAAAAGAATTTAAGAAGAAAAGGAAATTTATATTTCAAAAGTATACAGTCAAGCCTCAAGTATGGCTGGATCCAAGGACTCAAGGCATCAAGCTCTCGTGTCCTCTCTCTCTCTCTCTCTCTCTCTCTCTCTCTCTCTCTCTCTCTCTCTGGCAACTCTCTCCATGTGGGGGGTGAGATGACTGACTCTTGCTAGCCTCTACCCTCCTCCAACTAAGCAAGCACAGCACAAAGTGTCTGTCCCAATTAGGAACCATTTGGGGGAGTGGGTGGTCAGAGAGGAAGGTTTCTGATTGGCCCATCTTGGATTGTGTGTTCATTCCGGAACCAATCACTTTTGACCAGGGAGATAAGATACTGTGCTTGATCAGGACTGGGCCATGTGCCCACCTGGCTGTCCCCAGAGAGGCAGGAGCAACCTCACCCAGAGCATATGGGTTCTTCACAAGAAAGGAGGATTTTCTTACCAAATAAGGGGAAGGGTGGCTGAGCAGGCAAAAGCAATAGACGTTCACTTCAGAAATTCATCTCAAAAAAGAAGCAAGCAGGGAGGCCAAAGGGGGAAATTGAAGAAATTACACACATACACAGAAATATGTTGGTGTCCCCCAAAACTGTATACACACACTTTGAATAATTATAAGGCAGTGTTTATTAAAATAGATTTCCCTTTCAAAATTGAGCTATCAGCTGTTAAAGTGTGTATACATTTTTGGGACACTATATATATATGATGGGCTCAACTCTACCAAATTTTAAATTTCAAAACAAAAAAAGGATAATTATAACATCATATGATATCAAACTAAGGCAGAAATAATGAACCACTGACACAGAACTGATATTTTCAAAATAGAATCAAGCAAATATAAGAAGTTAATATATGAGGTGCTAAGAATAATACAATACTCCTCAATATTTATTTATTCATTCAACAAATGAATTTGTTCTACAATAACAATAAATGTCTCTGTAAGAGAATAATGATACCAAATGGATAATTTAGATCCACACCTTATACATACACAGAACACAATGCAAATGAAAATTAAATATTTTTAAACTACAAAAACAAGAACCTAAAATAGCATTTTAACCTTATCCATGCGGAGTTAAACTTCTGTCGGCAAAACAGGATGCATTTGAATAAAGAAAAAAAAATGTTATGTACACGAGGCATGATGAAAAAGCAAATAAAGGAACATTGAGAGCCTGGCCTCCAAACAAATTCGAATGGAAGCATGCTCTAAAGAAACACCTGACCAGCACCCTTCAAAGCGCCAAGGTTATAAAAGACTATGACTGAGGGACTGACCAATCAGAGACGGGACCATTACGTGCAATTGGGATCCTGTGCTGGATGCCGACCCACAGAAAAGACATTATTGGGAAAACTGGCAACACCCAGTGTGCAGTACGTGGCTAACTCGGCAGGACTTCAAACCCCACACATTCCCAAGAAAAGGCTGGCCCGTGGCAGCTCCTGGGAGATGAGCTCTAAGCTCGTGGCATATCGTTTCTGAAAAGAGTGTTTCTGAATGTGTGGGACCGTGGGCCACGCCTGGGGGTTTACACTAACAGTGTGATGCACGTGGGGCCGTGGGCCACGCCCGGGGGTTTACACTAACAGTGTGGTTCACGTGGGGCCGTGGGCCACGCCCGGCGGTTTACACTAACAGTGTGGTTCACGTGGGGCCGTGGGCCACGCCCGGGGGTTTACACTAACAGTGTGGTTCACATGGGGCCGTGGGCCATGCCCGGGGGTTTACACTAACAGTGTGGTTCACGTGGGGCCGTGGGCCATGCCCGGGGGTTCACACTAACAGTGTGGTTCACGTGGGGCCGTGGGCCATGCCCGGGGGTTTACACTAACAGTGTGGTTCACATAGGGCCGTGGGCCATGCCCGGGGGTTTACACTAACAGTGTGGTTCACATGGGGCCGTGGGCCATGCCCAGGGGTTTACACTAACAGTGTGGTTCACGTGGGGCCGTGGGCCATGCCCGGCGGTTTACACTAACAGTGTGGTTCACGTGGGGCCGTGGGCCATGCCCGGCGGTTCACACTAACAGTGTGGTTCACGTGGGGCCGTGGGCCATGCCCGGCGGTTCACACTAACAGTGTGGTTCACATAGAGCCGTGGGCCATGCTGGGAGACTTACATTAACAATGTGATTCACGTGGGGTCGGGAGCCATCCCGGGAAATTTACATTAACAATGCGGTTCACGTGGGGCCGTGGGTCATGCTGGGAGATTTTCACTAACAATGCGGTTCACGTGGGCCACGCGGGACCAGTTTGGCCGCTGCGGGGCTGGAGCAGTAGCAGGTCAGCCGCACCAGCATGCCAGGCCTCTGTGACCCCGGCCTGACCCCCTGGACGCCAAGGCTGTCCCCGGAGAAGGAGATGCTGTCCACACAGCTCCCCGGGAGGACAGCGGGGGGCCAGGCCTGGTCTCCCCTGAAGCTGCCGAGGGCCCGGCCACCGCGACGAAAGGCAGCCATCAGGAGGAGCTCTGCGGAGGGCTCAGCGTCAAGGCCAGATTCCTTTCTTGTTCTACCACGAGGGCAAGGGCTCGGAGCTCAGGAAGCAGGTCGGAGTGTCTAACCCAGGCTGCGTGACTTCCCGGAGGGGGCACCTCTGTGGTGAGAGGACGGGGAAAGGGGAGCTGGCCAGGGGAGCGGGAGGGCTGGGGAAGCGGGGGCCGGGGGAGGGGGCCAGAGGCTTCCGTGGAAACAAGTTATAAATTCCTCGGGAGTGGCTGTGAGCAGCCCGTCTAGGTTTCCTGCTGGGCCCTCCTGTGACTATCGGTCCCCTGCAGCCCCCACTCCCAGCCGGAAGCTTCCCCAGGCAGGGCACTAATCCAGTTTAGTTTAGTTTAGTTTAGTTTAGTTTAGTTTAGTTTAGTTTAGTTTTGCTTCTGTGGCAAGTACCCCAGTGCATTGTGGGCACTCAGAGATATGTATTGATAAGGAAACAAATCAATGCATCCTGTAAACCTAGGGACTCTCGCCTCTGCCCATAAATACCTCACCCGCAGACCGCCCCAGGATCAGAAATCCCACCATTAAACATCACTCCTGGGGTTTAAGAAATGTGTTTTATGGGGAACCAGGAAAGCCGTAATAATCTCAGATTACAAACGCGTGGGGCTTCACAGCTTACCGGGAGCTTTCCTGTGTAGCCTGTACGTTATAGACCAGGGAAGGGGGGCCTGGGAGGAGGGGAGGGGCTGTCACACCTCGGAATTCGAACCCAGGGCTCTGGGCGGGGCCGTGGGGTTCTTCTTGCGGAGTGCGGTGCGTGCACTCTTAGGGGGGAGCAGGCTCTGGGAGGCAGGGCCGGGGAGGAGGGAGAGGAGGAGGAAGACAGAGGCTCCGCCGCTGGCACTCACTGAGCTGCCCGGCCAGCTTCATGCCCAGCTCTCTATCCTGCTTCATCGGCGGCGGGGCAGCCCCACGCTGGGCACAGGGCAGTCCCAGCCGCGGGAGGGAGGGAGCTCAGCTGGGCCGGCTGAGGCCGCCAGGAGTGCCGCCCCTCGGGGGAGGGGAAAGGGGCTGGGCTGCTCGCCGGAAGCCTAGGCCTGCCACAGCTGGGAGGCCCGGCCCGCAGTGCAGACACGGGACAGAGGTGAGTCGGATCCCGGGCTGAGGGACAGGGGGGGACTGGGAGACCCCTGCCAACTGGACCAATGAAGTAGGGACCTTCCCCGCGGCTCCCAGGGACTCTGCGCACTGCTTTCTTTAACTGACACTTACCTACCGCACACACCTCCGGGCCAGGCCCTGTGCTAGGGCTGGAGCGGCAGCATGAAGGTGACAGAGGTCCTTGCCCTCTTGGACTTTACCTTTTAGGAGGGGAGACAGCAGTAAGCAAAAACAGAATAAATGAGTAAATTATCTTGTGTGACAGGACACCTCGCAAAAGAAAGAGCAGAGCAGAGGGAGGGAGACTGGGAGCCGGGGCAGGGGTGACTGATCAGACCTGAAAGACCCATGGGCCCGGGCAAAAGGGTGGTGAAGACCTGGGGGGTGGATAGGGCTGGGAGAAGGGGGCAGGGGGGCAGGAGATATCTGTAATACTGTCAACAATAAAATATATATATTTATATTTATAATTATATATATATATATTTTAAAAGACTTGAAAGAGGTAATTAGGGAGCCAAGGGCTTCTGGGGAGAGTGCAGGAAGAGGACCTAGTCGGGGCAAGCCTGGGGCTGAGGGGTGGGGTGCGTGCTCGCTGCAGGAGGCCTCGAGGAGGTGGGGCAGGAAGAGAGGAGCCGGCTAGGTGGCCCTGCAGGGATCCAGGGGGCCTGTGACCGTGCCAGGCCGCTGGTCAGCGCCCAGGGCGTGTGGGCTTGGCAGCCTGCATACGAGTCCCATGTGCCCCGTGTGCTGCGAGGCCCTCCCGTGTCTCCTCCCTCCCTGAGGCTCCTGAGCTCTGTGCAGCAGCCACGGTGCCAGTAGAGGGTCTGCAGGGTCGCGGTGAAAGAGAAAGGGGATCGAAGTGGTGGCCGCCTGCGGAAGGCTTGACGTCCCCCGTGAGCGAGGCCCCGGGACAGTCCCGGGCACTCATGGCCGGGAGAGGCACATTGGAGCACATACGGGCCCCGAAGGGGTGCTCGGTCTCCCAGGGGGTGCTGCCAGGAAGGCTGCTTAGAGGAGGGGTCCCTGGAGGCGGGGACTGAGGAGGAGCACCAGGGGACCGAGCAGAGGCCAAGTGGGAGGAAGGGAGAGCGTGGGCTCCGTCCACAAGCGGAGGGTCAGGAGCAAACTCCAGGAAGAGCCCACCCAGGCAGCGGGGAGAACGGACAAGAGCCCCTGCGGCCCTGAGGGGTGAGGGTGCTGGTGGCCACGGGACAGAAGGAGTTGAGGAATTTGAGAGGCCCGGGAAGGCCGAGGGGGTGCTTTGGAGGATGCAGGACCCACCGTGGCTACGAGGGACGCACAGGGCCTCCAGGAAGAACACTTCACAGGCCAGGAGCCAGCTTCCTCCCCGCAGCTCCACAGCACCCTCCAGGCTCACAGACATGGGCAAGCGAACCCGAACGGGGCACTGAGGGGACCCGGTAGCTGGGACCACAGGTTCCCCCGGGGGCCCCATGGCGGGGCTGGAGCATGTGCTTTGTGACCAGACCCCATCCAACCCCTGGCCACCTCCAGCTGTGCAGCTGAAGGCCACGCACAACCCCGCCAAGATCAGTTTCTCCCTGACCCTCACTGACTTTTCGCGAGCACCTCCCCAGGCGATGCTTGTCGCATGGGCTGCAGTGGCAGCGGGAGCTTCGTGGTCAGATCCTGGCCCGATCTTGGCTAACAGGTACTGACCTTCCCCTTACTGAGCAATCCCTGCTTACGACACCTGGACAAGGCCTGGGCCTGGGCCACAGCCGATGCCCCAGGGAGCAGCGTGGGGTGGAGGGGCGCCAGGCGGCCCCTGGCTGGCACTCAGCCCTGGCACTCCTCCTGCACACAGGTTCTCAGCACGCCTCGGCTCAGAGCAGCCAGGCCAGGCGTACGGCTGCCCCCCCTTATCCAAGAGGGATCTGTACCATGACCCCCGTGGATGCCTAAAACTGCTGATAGTGCTAAACCCTGTGCATACCTGTGATCAAGCATGATGTATAAATTAGGCACAGTAAGAGATTAACAGCAGCCTTAGCCGGTGTGGCTCAGTGGATAGAGCGTCGGCCTGCGGAATGAAAGGGCCCCGGTTCGATTCTGTACCTCGGTTGCAGGCTCAATCCCTGGCCCTGATCGGGGCAAATGCAAGAGGCAACCTGTCAATGTGTCTCTCTCACATCGATGTTTCTCTCTCTGTGTTTCTCCCCCTCCCTTTTACTCTCCCTTAAAAAAAAAAAAAAATCAATGGAAAAATATCCTCAGGTGAGGATTAACCACAATAAAAAGAATAAAGATTGACATTCCTGATTTTTTAAAAAAGAGAGGTTAACAGTAATAACTAATAGAACAATTATAACAATACTTAGTATACTGTAATAAGAGTTATATGGATGTGGTCTCTCAAAATATCACGTAGCCGAAACCGGTTTGGCTCAGTGGATAGAGCGTCGGTCTGCGGACTGAAAGGTCCCAGGTTCGATTCCGGTCAAGGGCATGTACCTTGGTTACGGGCACATCCCCGGTGGGGGTTGTGCAGGAGGCAGCTGGTCAATGTTTCCCTCTCATCGATGTTTCTAGCTCTCTATCCCTTTCCCTTCCTCTCTGTAAAAAGTCAATAAAATATATATATATTTTTAAAAATCACGTAAAGGACGCACTGTGGCTTCTCTGGCTTGGCCGCGCTGCCAGCTTCACGCCTCTCACTCTGGGGCGTCACTAAGTAAAGTAAGGGTGACTCAGCACAAGCTCTGTGACACGGCGACGGTTGAGCTGATAACTGAGCTACTAAGTGACAAGGGGACAGGGATGGATGCAAAGAGATGATTCACGTTTGGGGTAGGATGGAGCTGAATTCGAGGGGTTTTTATCATCCTACACAGAATGCTGCACAATGTAAAGCTTGTGAGCTGTTTATGTCTGGAATTTAATCATTTTGGACGGCGCTCGACCACGGATCGCCAAAACGATGAAAAGCAAAACCTCAGCTAAGGGACCGCTGTTTCTCTCCTCAGACAGCAGGCAGATCCGGGCTAGGATGGGCAGCCCAGCGCGAGTGTCGATGGGGGATGCCTGGAGCTGGCAGGTGCACCCCGACATGGAGAGCGAGAGGCGCCAGCCGTCCTTCGACGTGGAAAGGCTCACCAACATCCTCGACGGAGGTGCCGAGAACACTGCGCTCCGGAGGAAAGTGGGTAAGAGGAGGCGGGAGTGGGGCGTCTGCTGTGTGCCCATAAGCTGTTCTCGGAAGAAGAGTCTCTCAGTGGCACTTCCACCTTCAAATGACAGAGTTTGCTCTCAAAATGCGACTGCTGCGGACTCCCTTCGGACTCGAGGGCATCGTTCTGATGCCAGCAGCCCCTGAGCCCATCTGAGGGATCGAAGGAAGAGTCCTCGCAGCAGGCGGCCTGGATGCTGGTCCTTATGCTGCCGCTGCCATAGCTTTGTAACTTTGGGCAAGTCACCTGCCCGGCTCTGGGCCTCAGCCATCGCAGCTGTCAAGTGACAGTAACTTTTTTTTTTTAATATATGTTATTGATTTTTTACAGAGAGGAAGGGAGAGGGAGAGAGAGTCAGAAATGTCGATGAGAGAGAAACATCAACCAGCTGCCTCCTGCACACCCACTACTGGGGATGTGCCTGCAACCAAGGTACATGCCCTTCACCGGAATCGAACCTGGGACCCTTGAGTCCGCAGGCCGACGCTCTCTCCACTGAGCCAAACCGGTGAGGCCATGACAGTAACGTTTGACTTCCTTCCCACGGCCAGCGGCAAGTGGGTGGGAAGCTGCGGAGGTGCCAGGAACCTCACGCGGGTCCCTAAGCCACTGTTGTCTGTTCCCGGCAGAGAGCGTCATCCACAGGGACCCAGAGTTTAGCCTGAAGGATAATTATTTCATGAGCCAGAACGAGCGCTACGAAGCCGGCGTTAAGAAGAAATTCCACCTCCAGATGCTAGCGCAGCGCCTGGGCTGGTCGGAAGGCAGTCGTGAATCACGCTACGCTTTCAGGTGCTCGCTCCCCGGGCAGCCCCAGCCGAGAGGGACTCGCCTGGGGTCGCCCAGGGCCCCAGCCCCAGGAACTAGCTTCCCCAACCACGGCAGTCCTTCTTGGGAAAGCAGGACGCGAGGTGCCCCTTCCCTCCTGCACCTGCTCAGGTGAGGGCCCCTGGGCCCCTGTCTCAAGCACAGTGTCTCTCCCCCCACAGGGCCGTCACTGGAGACCTGGCCTTAGGGTTACACCACATCTTCTCAAAATCCCTCCAGAGCCTGGGCTCAGAGGAGCAGATCGCCAAGTGGGCCCCGCTCTGCCACCAGTTCCGGATCATCGCCACATACGCCCAGACAGAGCTGGGACACGGTGAGCCAGGGCTGCCGCGTGGAGGGCCCGGTTCCAGGGCCCGTTCGCGGCTCAGTCATCACACACGTGCAGACTGAAGAGGAAAGGGGGCTTTGTGATCAGGTCCTGCCCAAATCTTACAGCCGGTGGCAGGCAAGGGGCCGGGCGAGGGGGTGGTGCCCTCTTCGAATTTATGCAAACGATGTCCGCGCTCACGGCGTGGCTAGCTGTTCTTCCCGGAAATGTCAGCAACCGTCCTTGTCATGGGCTGGCCGCGTGTCCCCCGCACAGCCCGGGGGGGAGGAAAGCAATGCCTGTAAGCACAGCTGGGAGGTACCCCCAGCCGTACCGAGCTGGTGCCCGGACACTGCTCCGCGGGTGAGATTCCCACCCTGGCCCGAGTCTCACTCCCCTCCTTGACTCCCAGGGACGTATCTTCAGGGACTGGAGACGGAAGCCACCTACGATGCAGACACCCAGGAGTTTGTGATGCACACCCCCACGTTAACCGCCACCAAGTGGTGGCCGGGTGACCGTGAGTACCCACCCATCGCCCAGCCCCTTCTGTCCCCAAGGAGAACAAAGCTGGGTGGCGGAAGATCACTAACCTTGATGCCCATCCGACCTCAGATTGATTCCCTGCTCTAGGCTAGTGGCCTTGGGCACGTCAGTTGTCTCTTGGAGCCTCAGGTTCTTACTCTGTAAAATGGGGGGGGGGGGGAGGGGGCGGCGGGGACGGGCAGGGAGTTGAAGAATTTCATCTGTGAGTGGCTGAGAGGCCCCAAGGGCACTTGGAAGTAACTAAGGAAGTCGACCCAACCTTTGGGGGCTGAGGCCAAAGCCCCTCCCACAGGCACACACGTGTGCATGCACAGAACACACGCTTGGCTTAGTCCCAGCGCTCCCCACAGTCCCAGTGCCTCTCATCTCCCAAAGCTTGCCGCCAGGGAGCGCACACTCTGGGATTAACAGCCCTCAGTGTCCCTGCTCCAGACCCACCACCAGCGCCAATCAGGCCGCGGCACCTCCCATGGCCGCCAGGTGGCGTCCGCGCTTCCCTGAGGCTCCGTGATGGGCCCCGAGAAGCGGTCTCCCCAAGGCCCTCTGCCTCCTGTTTGAGAATACACTTCCAAGGACACATCGGTGGCAGCTGGGGACCCACTAGTGAACGCTTATACGGAAAAATACATACACAACGAATTGAGGAGTTCAACTAAAGCAGAAAGAGAAACACGGAGGTGAGAGACTAGCAGAGAGGGAGACAAGAGAGGCTACAGAAATCAGAGGGACATAGGGACATGAAAGCAATGAGAGAGAGAGGGGGGGGGGAGGGGAGAGGAGAGGAGAGAGGAGAGAGAAGACGAAGATGGAGAGACAGAGAAAGACTGCTGTCACAACTGCAGAGAAAAGTAACTAGCCTTTGAAATCAGGCAGAGTTCAAATCCCAGCTCTGCCTTCTCCAGGCCAATAACCTTGAGGGGTCACTCAGCTCTATTTGACTCAGTTTCCTTCTCTGGAAAATGGGACTCTTCACCTGCCTTGTCAGAACTGGAAAGCACCAGCACAGGGTCTGGCACCACCCAAATTTTGATAAATGATAATTAACTGTATTTATTATAATTAGGTTGATGGCAAAGTCATTTTTGTAATTTTTTTTTTTTCCAGAGAGGAAGGGAGAGGGACAGAGAGATAGAAACATCAATGATGAGAGAGAATCGATTGGCTGCCCCCTGCACGCCCCCTACTGGGGATTGAGCCTGCAACCAGGGCATGTGCCTTGACCGGGAATCGAACCATGACCTCCTGGTTCATAGGTCAACAGTCAACCCACTGAGCCACACCAGCAGAGCCAGAGTCATTAGCAGGTTTTCGAGGACAGAAAAAAACAAAAAGCTTGTTCACAGTGCCTTTAGCGGTCCCCCCTCTCTGTGATCAGCGACTTTACAAAGGGGCCCATCAGCCAGGTGGGGACAGCGGTGAGCACACATCCCTGTGCCTCTGGCCTATGCTCTTGCCGCGCATCCTCACATACATACCCCTGTCTCCTTGACCCCAAAGAAAATGACTCAAGGGCACACCCTTCAGTCAGAAGACTGTCGTAGAACGAAATTTTAATAGATGCCAAGCTTCCCCAGATTGCTCCATTTGGACTGTCTTCATTAAAATCATTAGCCTTTGTCAGGGTTTGACTTTGGTCCCCTCGATGTCCCCATCAGCCTCCTGAGCCTCCCTGTCCCATGGGGGTCCTGCCTACATAATTGTAGGGTGCTTGCTACACAAACCTGACATTTCCACACCAGCCCCTATGCCTCCAGCCACCAAATGGCTCTCCTACCCAGTGTATTCTAGAATCAGACACACATTAAAGCTCTTTGCATGGTTCCAGTCACTTCCAACGAGTCGGGGCCCTGTGAGTTGAGGGGAACCTGAATGAGCATCCCTTTGTGTCCTGCATGCTACCTCCTCTCTGCCTGGTCCCCCCTAAGCCTATCCAGTCCTCAAGCTTCTGAGCCTGCTGTTCCCTCTGCCTTCACACCCTTCCCCGTGTGACTCCGCTGGAAAACGCCCCTCGCCCTCAGGGCTCCTTGTGGTCCTCCCCTGTCCCACATCCTTGGAGGCAGGTCAAACCAACCCCATCCAGCCTCAGAAAGTGCCCTGCCCTTCCCCATGCCACCCCACTGGCCCTCCTACTGCATTACAGACTGGCTCACATCCAGGTCCCTGGCGGGGGGGGGGGGGGGTGTTAGCCTGTGCTCTGCACACCAGCTCACACACCCGGGACCTCACTTGGCCTCTCGTCTCTCTGCCCTCAGTGGGACGATCAGCCACCCACGCCCTGGTCCTGGCCCAGCTGATCTGCTCGGGAGTCCGGCAGGGCATGCATGCCTTCATTGTGCCCATCCGGAGCCTCCAGGACCACACCCTCCTGCCAGGTAAGCCATCCTGCTCCCTCCAGGATCCCAGCCAGAAGGAGGCTCCCCACCAGCACTCCCTGCAGAGGGCTTCAGAAGTCCCTGGGAAAAGCCGGATGGGTCACTCTGGGGCAGGGAGGAGTCTAGCTGGACAGACCTGATGCTAACTAGCTGGATGATCTAGAGATGCAGCATCTGTCTGACTCCAGCTTGGTCACCTGCAAAACAGGTGTAACCACCCAGTGCACAGGCTGCTGTGAGGCTCAGGAGCTGGAGTGTGTGTGTGTGTGTGTGTGTGTGTGTGTGTGTGTGTGTGGTCCCTGGCACAGAGCAAGCACTCAATGGACCCACGTTCCCAACTCCATCTCCTCCTAGGAGTCACTGCTGGAGATATCGGGCCCAAGATGGACTTTGAGTACACAGACAATGGCTTCCTGCAACTGGACCACGTGCGGATCCCCAGGGAAAACATGCTGAGTCGCTTTGCACAGGTAGGGGCCTGGGGAGTCTGCAGGCCTGCACTGCCTGGAGAGGGGATGGTGGTCCCCCGCAGGCGGCTGCTGGCTCTGGGCCTCCTCCATAGAGCCGAGTTTGGGGCATTTCTCCCCCAGAGAGGCGCTGGTGTCCCACAGACCTGGGTAAAACCCCGGCTTAGGAGCTGTGTGATTTGGGGCAAGTCTCTTGGCCTCTCTGAGCCTCAGAGTTCTCGTGGGTAAATGCTCACCTCATTAGATGGCAGATGGGTGGCAAGGCTATCTGCAGAGAAGAGGGATGGGGCGGAGGATGCCATGCATATGTACCTACAGCGAGGCCTGGACACAACCAGTCGCTGAACAGACACCAGCCAAGTGCTGGAGCAAGCTCTAGAGGTCCACATTTGGCCAGGCATTCCCTTTAGCTATGGCCTCTGGGAAGGCCCAGGGTGTCCCAGGAGGGGAGCCGTGAACCGGGGCACTTGAGGCAGATGTTTCACTTCTAACAAGCAGCACAGTCACATGAGCACATCTGGGCTGATGGCGGGCTATGTCTGCTCTGGGTAAGTGGTTCGAGGACTGTGGTGTCCACCGGGCATGGGGGACCCCGGTTCTGGGTGTAGGCAGGCTGGGAGCCTTGGCTCAGACCCAGCACCTGTCCTTGGTCTACCAGGTCCTGCCAGATGGCACCTACGTCAAGCTCGGAACAGCACAGAGCAACTACCTCTCCATGGTGGTGGTGCGGGTGAGCCTGCTGCTGGACGAGATCAACCCGCTGCTGCAGAAGGCTTGCGTCATCGCCATCCGCTACTCAGTCATCCGCCGCCAATCGCGGCTCCGGCCCAGGCAAGGGGCGCCCAGAGGCTGACCATGCAGGGAGGGCAACTCAGTCCCACGGTGCCCTAGCAAGGTCCCCTCTGCCCGAGCCCGTGCTGAGAGCAGGCACTACCCCTCAACACACACATCCACCCGGGCCTGGCCCATCTGGCCACATCTGCGGGGTCTCCACCTGTTCCCCTAACTCCACTGATCAGCTGGCCCGGCCTGTGTCTGTCGGTGTCTGGCCTCATCGGGCCGTGTGAGCGTCTGTCTGTCTGTCTGTCTGTCTGTCTGTCTGTCTGAGTCCAACTAGGACCTGCACAGCTGTGTCTGGTCAGCCGGTTGCCAGCTGCAGGTGACTGGCTCCTAAGTTGGTTCTGTCAGGGGGTGAGTAATCGTGTCTGGCAAAGCCCAACGGCCACATCAGACTCCACAGGCTGAAGTGGGTTCTCTCTGGCTGTGAATGTCAACTTCTGACTGGCCTGTCCAAGCTTGGATACGTTTTGTTGTACATGTGTGCTAGGCTGACAACTTCCTCCACTCCATGCACCAAATAGCAAAGGCTGAGTGTGCCCTCTGTTTTAACGTGTACGTGTACCCAAGTGCACAGGCATGCACACACACATGCACACAAACACACACACACAGTTGTCAGATTCAGCAAATAAAAATACAGGTCTACCAGTTAAATTTTAATTTCAGGTAAATCACTTTTTAGAATCAATATGTCCCAAATGGACACTCCCAGGATGTAGCAAGTGCAGCCTGGGCATGTGGTGTCACAGGTTGAGCACAGGAAGAGAGGCTACAGCTGGGCACAGGGCAGAGCCAGGCACAGAGGGCAGAGCCAGGTCTAAGGCAGAGCCAGGCCTAGGGCAGAGCCTGGCACAGAGGGCAGAGCCGGGCACAGAGGGCAGAACCGGGCACAGAGGGCAGAGCTGGGCACAGAGGGCAGAGCCGGGCACAGAGGGCAGAACCGGGCACAGGGCAGAGCCTGGCACAGAGGGCAGAGCCGGGCACAAAGGGCAGAGCCGGGCACAGAGGGCAGAACTGGGCACAGAAGAACTGACTGAATTTGTGGTGCTGAGGGACAGGCCTCACCCTGGCAGTTCTTGTCCCCACCCGGCTAAGTCCTCTGCCCGCTCTGGGTCTGCTTTCCCACTTGTAGAGACTGGACCTTGGAGCAGCCAGTCTGAGTCTGATGGTGTCCCATGCAATGGGCTCAAGGGTCCAGGAGTCCAGTGCAGAATGGACTGCGGGTCGGATGCCCGGCAGGCCTGCGGGCCACCTGTCAGTGATGGGAGCTAGGCTAGCTGCCCCACCTCTTGGTCCCTCACTCCCTCATCTATAAGCGGGCACGACAGGAAGGGTCTTTCAGGGTGGTGCTGAGGATGAAACGCAGTCAGTCGTGTCCGGCCCTTGGCCCTGGGTCCTTTCCTCTGGCAAACCCAAGGCTCCCTCGCCAGCCTGGGCCTCCATGCTGGGCGGAAGGTGTCTGCTCTGGAGAACAGAGGCGCTGGGCAGGGGCTGCCGTGATGTCCTGGCCGGACCCCAGTTGTCTATTTGCAGAATGTCCCGCGGGTGGTTAGAATAGTGCATCCATCCCAGCTGAGGGGCTGTGCCTAGAGAAGAGACTCCAGGTTTCCCCCATCAGCCGTGGGAGGCTTCTCACTGCCACGCCTTTCACTCCGCAAACAGCTGCGGCAGGAACAGCCCACACACTGGCCTCCGTCTCGGGCCCCGAGGACGCAGCACTGGACAAGGCAGGCGCAGTCCCTCCTGGCGACTCCATGGGTCTCAGAGTTAGTGATTCGGTGCATCGCTTTTCCCAGCGCCCAGCAAGTGCAGCTGGGTTGTGAAAGGTCAAGGTTCAAATCATCAGGAGTACAGGGCCACAGCCCTCACCCCAAATCCTTGGGGCCATGTGTGTTAGAATGCAGACCTTCCCAGATGTTAGCAGGATGTGCTGTCGTTTTGTAAACCTCGCCCACAAGGGGCAGCACCCATAACCCATAAGCAAAGGACCGTCTTTCTGCAGTGACATGAGTGGTTATTCATGTTAGGTGGAATTTTAAAAGGGTATTACTAGCCTCGTGTCATTCTGGGTCAAGTTTTATTTACTTATTTTTTTTATTAAGGTATTATATGTGTACATATCTTACCATTGCCCCCCCCCACCCCACTCCCATACATGCCCTCACCCCCCAGAGTTTTGCGTCCATTGGTTATGCTTACATGTATGCATACAAGTCCTTCGGTTGATCTCTTATCTCCCCAACTCTCCCTAACCTTCCCGCTGTAATTTGACAGTCTGTTTGATGCTTTATTATCTCTGTATCTATCTTTTTGTTCAACAGTTTATAATTTTCTTTATTATCCATAAATGAGTGAGATCATGTGGTATTTTTCTTTCATTGACTGGCTTATTTCACTTGGCATAATGTTCTCCAATTCCATCCAGGTTGCTGCAAATGGTAAGAATTCCTTCTTTTTTATGGCAGCATAGTATTCCATTGTATAGATGTACCATAGTTTTCTGATCCAGTCATCTGCTGACGGGCACCTAGGCTGTTTCCAAATCTTAGCTATTGTAAATTGTGCTGCTATGAACATAGGGGTGCATATATTTTTTCTTATTGGTGTTTCCAGTTTCTTAGGATATATTCCTAGGAGTGGGATCACTGGGCCAAATGGGAGTTCCATTTTCAGTTTTTTGAGGAAACTCCATACTGTTCTCCACAGTGGCTGCACCAGTCTGCATTCCCACCAGCAGTGCACGAGGGTTCCTTTTTCTCCGCATCCTCGCCAACACTTGTCGTTTGTTGACTTGTTGATGATAGCCATTCTGACAGGTGTGAGATGGTACCGCATTGTTGTTTTGGTTTGCATCTCTCGGATAATTAGTGACTTTGAGCATGTTTTCATGTGTCTCTTGGCCTTCCTTCTGTCTTCTTTTGAAAAGATTCTATTTAGGACCGTTGCCCATTTTTTTATTGGATCATTTATCTTCCTTTTATTATGTTTTATAAGCTGCCTGTAGATGTTGGAGATTAAACCTTTATCAGTGGTAACATTTGCAAATATGTTCTCCCATACAGTGGGATTTCTTATTGTTTTGTTGATAGTTTCTTTTGCTGTAAAAAAGCTTTTTATTTTGATGTAGTCCCATTTGTTTATTTTCTCTTTAGCTTCCATTGCCCTAGGGGCAGTATCAGTGAAGAAGTTCTTTCGGCATGTGTCTGAGATTTTGCTAGCTGTGGATTCCTCTAGTATTTTTATGGTTTCCCATCTTATGTTTAAGTCCTGTATCCATTTTGAGTTTATTTTTTGTGTGTGGTGTAAGCTGGTGATCTAGTTTCATTTTTTTGCATGTATCTGTCCAATTTTCCCAACACCATTTATTGAAAATACTGTCTTGACTCCATTGTATGTTCATGCCTCCTTTATCAAATATTAATTGAGCATAGTGGTTTGGGTCAATTTCTGGGTTCTCTATTCTATTCCATTGATCTATATGTCTGTTCTTGTGCCAGTACCATGCTGTTTTGAGAACCGTGTCTTTGTAATACAGCTTGAAATCTGGTATTGAGATCCCTCCTACTTTATTCTTCTTTCTTAGGATTGCTGTGGCTATTCGGAGTCTTTTTTTATTCCAGATGAATTTTTGGAGAGTTCTTTCTAGGTCTGTAAAATATGCTGTTCGTATTTTAATGGGGAGTACATTGAATCTATAGATTGCTTTGGGTAGTATGGACATTTTAATGATGTTGATTCTACCAATCCATGAACATGGTATGTTCTTCCATCTGTTTACGTCTTCCTCTATCTCTTTTTTCAGTGTCCTGTAGTTTTCCGCGTATAGGTCTTTTACCTCCTTAGTTAAGTTTATTCCTAGGTATCTTAATTTTTTTTGATGCAATGGTAAATGGGATTGCTTTTTTAGTCTCTCTTTCTGTAAGTTCACTATTGGTGTATAGAAAGGCCATAGATTTCTTGATGTTAATTTTGTATCCTGCTACATTGCCGAATTCATTTATTAAGTCTACTAGTTTTTTGATGAAGTCTTTCGGGTTTTTTATGTACAATATCATGTCATCTGCAAATAAGGACAGCTTTACTTCTTCTTTTCCAATTTGGATGCCTTTTATTTCTTCTTCTTGTCTAATTGCAATGGCTAATACTTCCAGTACTATGTCAAACAGGAGTGGTGAGAGTGGGCATCCCTGTCTTGTTCCTGTTCTTAGGGGAAATGGTTTTAGTTTTTGCCCATTGAGTATGATGTTTGCTGTGGGTTTATCATATGTAGCTTTTATTATGTTTAGGTATGATCCTTCTATTCCCACCTTGTTGAGAGTTTTTATCAAGAAAGGGTGTTGGATTTTGTCAAATGCTTTTTCTGCATCAATTGATATGAACTATGTGATTTTTATCTCTGTTTGTTTATGTGATGTATCACGTTTATTGATTTGCGGATATTGTACCATCCTTGCATTCCCAGTATAAATCCCACTTGGTCATGGTGTGTGATCTTTCTGATGTACTGCTGGAGCCGATTTGCTAGAATTTTGTTGAGGATTTTGGCATCTATGTTCATGAGGGATATTGGCCTGTAATTCTCTTTCATTGTGTTGTCTTTATCTTGTTTTGGTATTAGGGTGATGCTGGCTTCATAGAAGGAGCTTGGAAGTGTTCCTTCCTCTTGAATTTTTTGGAATAGTCTGAGGAGGATAGGTTTCAGATCTTCCTTGAATGTTTGGTAAAACTCTCCTGTGAAGCCGTCTGGCCCCAGGCTTTTGTTTGCCGGAAGTTTTTTGATGACTGCTTCAATTTCTTCCATAGTTATTGGCCTATTGAGCTGTTTAGATTCTCCCTGATTGAGTTTTGGAAGGTTATATTTTTCTAGGAATATGTTCATTTCCTCCAGGTTGTCCAGTTTGTTGGAATAGAGTTGTTCGTAGTATTTTGAAACAATCCTTTGTATTTCGGTGGGGTCTGTTGTTATTTCACCTCTTTCATTTCTGATTTTATTTGGGTTCTCTCTCTTTGCTTCTTGGTGAGCCTGGCTAGAGGTTCATCAATCTTGTTTATCCTTACAAAGAACCAGCTCTTGGTTTTGTTGATCTTTTGTATTGTTTCTTTGGTCTCTATGTCGTTTATCTCCGCTCTGATCTTTATTATTTCTTTCCTTCTGCTTACACTGGGCTTTTCTTGTTGCTCTCTTTCTAACTCTTTGAGTTGTAGGGTTAGGTAATTTATTACCATTGTTTCTTGTTTTTTTTAGGTAGGCTTGTAGAGTTATGAACTTCCCTCTCAAGACTGCTTTTGCTGTGTCCCATAGATTTTGGATTGTTGTGTTTTCATTGTCATTTGTTGCCATGATGTTTTTTATTTCTTCCTTGATCTCTCTGGTAACCCAGTCATTGTTTAATAGCATGCTGTTTAGTCTCCATGTGTTTGATTTCTTTGGATTGTTTTTATTGTAGTTGATTTCCAGTTTTATGCCATTGTGATCTGAGAAGATGCTTGATATGATTTCTATCTTCTTGAATTTGAAGAGACTTTGCCTATGTCCCAACATATGGTCTGTCTTTGAAAATGACCCATGTGCACTTGAGAAGAATGTATGTTCTGTGGCTTTGGGATGAAATGTTCTGAAGATGTCAATTAATTCCATCTGGTCTAGTGAGTCATTTAGGATTGATGTTTCTTTGCTGATTTTTTGTTTAGATGATTTGTCCAGTGGTGATAGTGGGGTATTAAAGTCTCCTACTATGATTGTATTGCTGTCAATCTTTCCCTTGATATCCTCCAAGAGATTTTTTATGTATTTGGGTGCTCCTGTATTGGGTGTGTATATGTTTACCAGAGTTATTTCTTCTTGTTGGATTGCTCCCTTTAGCATTATGAAGTGGCCTTCATTATTTCTTGTTATGTCCTTCACTTTGAGATCTAATTTGTCAGATATAAGTATTGCTACCCCAGCTTTTTTTTCATTTTCATTCGCCTGGAAAACCTTTTTCCATCCCTTCACCCTCAGTCTGTGTCCGTCTTTTTTTCTGAGGTGGGTTTCTTGAAGACAGCAGATATATGGGTCTTGTTTTCTTATCCACTCTGTTACCCTATGTCTTTTGATTGGGGCATTTAATCCATTTACATTTAAAGTTATTATTGATAGGTACTTATTTGTGGCCATTTTTATTCTATACCCCTGTGTTCCTTCTTCGCTTCCTATTTCTTTTTTTTTTCTTTTTTTTACAGCAGACCCTTTAGCATTTCTTGCATTGATGGTTTAGTGGTGATAAATTCCCTTAGTTCTTTTTGTCTGTGAAGCTCCTGATTTCACCTTCAAGTTTGATTGATAGCCTTGCTGGGTACAGTATTTTTGGATTGAGACCCTTCCTTTGCATGACTTTGTATATTTCATTCCATTCCCTTCTGGCCTGATGAGTTTCTGTTGAGAAATCAGTTGCTAGTCTGATGGGGGTTCCTTTGTATGTAACTTTCTGTCTCTCTCTGGCCGCTTTTTGGATTCTTACTTTGTCGTTGGTGTTTGCCAATTTAATTATAATGCGCCTTGGCGTCGGTCTTCTGGGATTCATTTTGCTTGGGACTCTGTGAGCTTCTTGGATTTGTGTGGGATTTTTCTTCCCTATATCAGGTAAGCTTTCTGTCATTACTTCTTCAAACAGGTTTTCTATCCCTTGCTCAGTTTCCTTTTCTTCTGGAACCCGGGTCAAGTTTTATAGTGAGATATAAAACGCCCTTTTTAAGGCTTTGTGGCAGTGGGGCTATGGGAAGGTGAATGTAACTCGTACAGTCTTCTAACCCTCCCACGTTTCTTGCCCCCAGCGACCCGGAGGCCAAAGTCCTGGACTACCAGACGCAGCAGCACAAGCTCTTTCCCCAGCTGGCCACGGCCTACGCATTCCACTTCCTGGGGACCAGCCTCCAGGAATTCTTCCAAGAGTCCTACAGCGCCATTCTGGACAGAGACTTCAGCCTGCTGCCTGAGGTACCTGCTGTCGGCTGGTGGGCAGAGCCAGGAGGGGCTGAAACGTCTCCGCCCGCCCTCCCTCCCCGGGGCCCTTCCACTTGCTCCTTCCCCAGCCTTCCAGCATCCCATCGCACCCAGGGGGAACTGCATCCCGACAAGGAAATCCACCCCAGATTGCCCCCCAAAAGCCCAAAGAATGTTAGAGGCAATAATCACACCTAGTATACAGAACACATGTGCACAATCCCTGATGCACATTTAAATCCCAAAGGCTCTGAAAAGCAAGAGTGTTGACAGCTCATTTGGTGGCACAGTTTGACCCGAACTGGTGGATTTACCCCTTGAGTGTGATACGCTTTTCAGCAGAAACATTAATGTGTGTGGTCATTAAGGCTGCCCAGACTCCTCGTGTGGGTGTTATATATAATCAACCTTAAATGGCTGCTTTACCTTTCTAAAATTCAAAATATTGTTCTGATTCTAAGACATCTGGCCCCCAGGGTGTTGGATAAAGGGCTGTGGACTCGCATGTACTGAGCTCAGCCTGTGCTGGCCTGTGCTTTATGAGCATTTATAAGCATCATTGACCCTTACCTGCCCAGCAGGCACCGTTCACGCCCCGTTTACAGGTGAGGAAAGTGATATGCAGGAAGATTACGGGACACAAACTTCCTCCCAAGGACTTGAAAGTCTATAGATGGTTAGGAGTTTTTTGTTTGTTTTTTGTTTTGTTTTGTTTTTTATTGTCTAAAGTTTTACATATGTCTCCTTTTCCCCCAATTGACTCCCTACACCCACCCAGCCATTCCCACTCTGGGCAAGCCCCCACCGCCCCAGTGTCTGTGTCCATTGGTTATGCTAATATGCATGCATACAAGTCCTTTGGTTGTTCTCTAACCATCCCCCTCCACTGCCACTTGTCTCTGGATCTATTCTTGTTCTTCAAATTATGTTGATCATTATATCCCACATATGAGTGAGATCATGTGATATTTATCTTTCTCCAACTGGCTTATTTTGCTTAGCATAATGCTCTCCAGTTCCATCCATGCTGTTGCAAATGGTAAAAGTTCCTTCTTTTTTATAGCGGCGTAGTATTCCATTGTGTAGATGTACCACAGTTTTTTAATCCACTCATCTGCTGATGGGCACTTAGGCTGTTTCCAAATCTTAGCTATGGTGAATTGTGCTGCTATGAACATAGGGGTGCATATATCCTTTCTGATTGGTGTTTCTGATTTCTTGGGATATAGTCCTAGAAGTGGTATTACTGGGTCAAATGGGAGTTTCATTTTTAACTTTTTGAGGAAACTCCATACTGTCTTCCACAGTGGCTGCATTCCCACCAGCAGTGCAGGAGGGTTCCTTTTTCTCCTCATCCTCGCCAGCACTTGTCGTTTGTTGATTTGTTGATGATAGCCATTCTGACAGGTGTGAGATGGTGTTTCGTTGTTTTGATTTGCATCTCTCGGATGATTAGTAACTTTGAGCATGTTTTCGTATGTCTCTCGGCCTTCTGTATGTCCTCTTTCGAAAAGGGTCTATTTAGATCCTTTGCCCATTTTTGATTGGATCTTTTATCTTCCTTTTGTTAAGTTGTACGAGTTCTCTGTAAATTTTGGAGATTAAACCCTTATCGAAAATATCGTTGGCAAATATGTTCTCCCATACAGTGGGCTTTCTTGTTGTTTTGTTGATGGTTTCTTTTGCTGTGCAGAAGCTTTTTGTTTTGATGTAGTCCCATTTGTTTATTTTCTCCTTAGTCTCCATTGCCCTAAGAGCTGTGTCTGTAAAGATATTGCTACAACATATGTCTGCTATTTTACTGCCTATGGAGTCTTGTAGGATTTTTATGGTTTCCCGTCTTAGATTTAAGTCCTTTAGCCATTTTGAGTTTGTTTTTTGTGGATGGTGTAAGTTGGTGATCTAGTTTCATTTTTTTTTTGCATGTATCTGACCAAATTTCCCAGCACCATTTAATGAAGAGACTGTCTTGACTCCATTGTATGCTCTTGCCTACTTTGTCAAATATTAATTAAGCATAATGGCTTGGGTCGATTTCTGGGTTCTCTGTTCTGTTCCATTGGTCTATATGTCTGTCCTTGTGCCAGTACCAGGCAGTTTTGAAAACTGTGGTAATACAGCTTGGTAATATAGCTTTATATCTGGTATTGTGATCCCTCTTTCTCAGGATTGCTGTGGCTAGTTGGGGTCTTTTTTTATTCCAGATGAATTTTTGTAGAATTTGTTCCAGATCTTTGAAATATGCTGTTGGTATTTTAACGGGGATTGCATTGAATCTGTAATTGCTTTGGTAGTATGGACATTTTAATGATGTTAATTTTAACAATCCACGAGCATGGTATGTTCTTCCATTTGTTTATGTCTTCCTCTATCTCTTTTTTCAATGCCCTGTAGTTTTCTGAGTACAGGTCTTTTATGTCCTTAGTTAACTTTATTCCTAGGTATCTTAATATTTTTGGTGCAATGGTAAATGGGATTTTTGTTGTTGTTGTTGTTTCTCTTTCTGTGAGTTCATTATTGGTGTATAAAAAGGCCATAGATTTCTGGGTGTTAATTTTGTATCCTGCTATATTGCCAAATTCATTTATTAGGTAGTTTTTTTGATGGAGTCTTTGGGGTTTTCTATGTGTAGTATCATGTCATCTGTGAATAAGGACAGTTTTACTTCTTCTTTTCCAATTTGGATACCTTTTATTTCTTCTTCTTGTCTGATCGTTATGGCTAGCACTTCCAGTACTATATCAATCAGGAGTGGTGAAAGTGGGCATCCCTGTCTTGTTCCTGTTCTTAGCAGAAATAAGCTTAGTTTTTGCCCATTGAGTATCATGTTGGCTATTGGTATGTCATATAAGACTTTTATTATGTTGAGGTATGATCCCTCTATTCCCACTTTGCTGAGAGTTTTTATCAAGAAAGGGTGTTGGATTTTGTCAAATGCTTTTTCTGCATCGATTGATATTGTTATGTGATTTTTGTCTCTCAATTTGTTTATATGATATATCACATTTATTGATTTGCGGATATTGTACCATCCTTGCATCCCCAGTATAAATCCCACTTGGTCATGGTGTATAATCTTTAAATGCTGAATCCGATTTGCTAGAATTTTGTTGAGGATTTTGGCATCTATGTTCATGAGGGATATTGGTCTGTAATTCTCTTTCATTGTGTTGTCTTTATCTGGTTTTGGTATTAGGGTGATGCTGGCTTCATAGAAAGAGCTTGGAAGTGTGCCTTCCTCTTGAATTTTTTGGAATAGTCTGAGGAGGATAGGTTTTAGTTCTTCTTTGAGTGCTTGGTAAAACTCCTGTAAAGCCGTCTGGACCAGGGCTTTTGTTTGCTGGAAGATTTTTTATCGCTGCTTCAATTTCTTCGGTAGTTATCGGCCTATTCAGGTTTTTTTTATTCTTCCTGATTGAGTTTTGGGAGTTTGTATTTTTCTATGAATATGTCCATTTTGTCTAGGTTGTCCATTTTGTTGGAATAGAGTTGTTCATAGTATTTTTTCATAATCATTTGTATTTGTGTGGGATTGGTTGTTACTTCACCTCTTTCATTTCTGATTTTGTTTATTTGGGTCCTCTCTCTTTGCTTCTTGGTGAGTCTGGCTAGAGGTTCATCAATCTTGTTTATCCTTTCAAAGAACCAGCTCTTGATTTTGTTGATATTTTTTTTTTATCTCTATGTCGTTTATTTCTGCTCTGATCTTTATTTCCTTCCTTGTGCTTACACTGGGCTTTTCTTGTTGCTTTCTTTCTAACTCTTTGTGTTGTTGGGTTAGATCAGTGGTCGGCAAACTCAATTAGTCAACAGAGCCAAATATCAACAGTACAACGATTGAAATTTCTTTTAAGAGCCAAAAACCGACTTCTGCGCATGGGCCACGAAGTTTCAATCGCACTGTACGTGCACACCCGCACATGGTATTTTGTGGAAGAGCCACACTCAAGGAGCCAAGAGCCGCATGTGGCTCGCGAGCCGCAGTTTGCTGACCACTGGGTTAGATAATTTATTACCATTTTTTCTTGTTTTTTGAGGTAGGCCTGTAGAGGTATGAACTTCCCTCAAGACTGCTTTCAATGTGTCCCATACATTTTGGATTGTTGTGTTTTCATTATCATTTGTTGCCATGATGCTTTTTTTTCTTCTTTGATCTCTTTGGTAACCCAGTCATTGTTTAATAGCATGCTAGTTAGCCTCCAGGTGTTTGATTTTTTTTTATTGTTTTTATTGTAGTTGATTTTTAATTTTATGCCATTGTGATCTGAGAAGATGCTTGATATGATTTCTATCTTCTTGAATTTGAAGAGACTTTACCTGTGTCCTATATGTGGTCTATCTTTGAAAATGACCCATGTGTACTTGAGAAGAATGTATATTCTGTGGCTTTGTGAAATGTTCTGAAGATGTCAGTCAATTCCATCGGGTCTAGTGAGTCATTTAGGATTGATGTTTCTTTGCTGATTGTTTAGAGGATTTGTCCAGTGGTGTTAGTGGGGTATTAAAGTCCCTTCTATGACTGTATTGCTGTCATTCTCTCCCTTGATATCCTCCAGAAGTTATTTTATGTATTTGGGTGCTCCTATATTGGGTGCATATATGTTTACCAGAGTTATATCTACTTGTTGAATTGCTCCCTTTAGTATTATGAAGTGGCCTTCCTTATCTCTTGTTATGGCCTTCACTTTGAGGTCTAATTTGTCAGATATAAGTATTGCTACCCCAGCTTTTTTTTTTCATTTTCATTCGCCTGAAAAACCTTTTTCCATCCCTTCTCCATCAGTCTGAGTCCTTTGTTCTGAGGTGGGTTTCCTGTAGACAGCAGATATATGGGTCATGTTTTCTTATCCACTCAGCTACCCTATGTCTTTTGATTGGGGCATTTAATCAATTTACATTTAAAGTTATTATTGATAGGTACTTGTCGCTATTTTTATTCTTTATGACTGTGTTCCTTCTTCCCTTCCTATTTCTTTCTTACAGTAGACCCTTTAGCATTTCTTGCATTACTGGTTTGGTGGTAATAAACTCTCTTAATCCTTTTTTGTCTGTGAAGCTCCTGATTTCACCCTCAACTTTGATTGATAGCCTTGCTGGGTACAGTATTCTTGGATTCAGACCCTTGCTTTGCATGACTTTGTATATTTCATTCCATTCCCTTCTGGCCTGATGTGTTTCTGTTGAGAAATCAGTCAATAGTTTGATGGGAGATCCCTTGTAGGTAACTTTCTTTCTTTCTTTCTCTCTCTCTCTCTCTCTCTCTCTCTCTCTCTCTCTCTGGCAGCCTTTACGATTCTTACTTTGTCTTTGGTGTTTGCCAATTTAATTATAATATGTCTTGGTATCGGTCTTTTGGGGTTCATCTTGTTTGGGACTCTGTGAGCTTCTTGAACTTGTGTGAGTTTTTTCTTCCCAATATCAGGGAAGTTTTCTGTCATTACTTCTTCAAACAGGTTTTCTATTCCGTGCTCAGTTTCCTCTCCTTCTGGCACCCCTATTATGAAGATGTTATTTTGTTTCGTGTTGTCCCAAAGTTCCCTTAGGCTCTCCTCCTGTTTTTTAAGGTTTTTTTTCTAGATGCTGCTCTGCTTGGGTAGTTTTTCCTACCTTGTCTTCTAGCTCACTGATGCAGTCCTTCACTTCTTCTAGTTAGGAGTTTTTAAGAACAAAAAACTCAAGCCAGGTCAGTGACTGGCAGCCCATCGGATAACCCAGGACAGTGGATCCTGGTGGACTTCCTTCCTCACAGGCCAGCTGTCCAAGACCTCTGCTTGCCAGCAGAGCCCTAACTCCTGTAAGATGGGAGCCCCCTCCAGGAGGCACCCTCCCATGAGACCCTGGCAACCTGGAAGACTCTGGCCTGGAGGGCTTTCCTTGTTTCTTGCTGTCCTTACTGCAAAGCTGCCTCATTGTGTGCCCGTGGGCGAGTCACATAACTTCTCTGAATCTCAGCCTTCTGGTTCATAGAGTTGCGAGCTGAGGAACAGTTGCTACCTCAGCACGCAGCAGTGCTCGGTGCGTGGGGAGCATGGGTGTTGACTGGAGGGCCCCCCTATACCACCTGACCCCTTTCCTGTTCTTGCAGCTTCACGCCCTGAGCTCAGGTCTAAAGGCCATGGTATCAGACTTCTGCACCCAGGGGGCCGAGCTGTGTCGCAGGGCCTGTGGCGGACACGGCTACTCAAAGCTGAGCGGCCTGCCATCGCTGGTCAGCAGAGTGACAGCCTCCTGCACCTACGAGGGTGAGAACACCGTGCTCTACCTGCAGGTGGCCAGGTAAGGCTGCGGCTGCTCCGGTGGGAGCATCATCGGATGTCCACGCGGGCAGCAGACTTTGGGGAGTGCCGTTTGGGGACTGTCCAGCTCCCACAATATGTCTCCAACCATCCACTCCCCCCAGACTCACCACAGCCCCCAGCCGGACCCTGTCCCCATCACCTGGACCGTAGCATCAGTCTCCTCACTGACGCTTCCGCCCACTGCAGTCCGTCCCCACGGGCCGCCAGAGGCATCTTCTCAAAGCCCAGAGAAGATCGCTTCTTTCCCTCGCGTAACAGTCTTCAGTGGCTCCCGCACTGTGGCCTCCAAGGTCTCCGGCCTGGCCCCCGCCCCCTCCATCCTGCTCTCGCAGCTCCTGCCTCCGCTCACTCTGCCAGCCACACATTTCTGCTTCACCGCGGGCCTTCCCCTAAATCTCTCTGCCCCCAGTTTGTTGTACAGCCGGCTCCCTCTCATCCTCCCGGTCTGAGTCCTCCTGGCCCCTGCATCACCCCCCTTCCCTCCCCTCCCACACTGTCCTGTCTCCTTGAAGCAGTAATCACAGCCGGAAAGTGTCTCTGGGTCTGTGACCGGGAGCTCGTCCCCAGGCTCAGCGCAGGCCCTGCACACGGCAGGCTCCACACGCAAAGGCAGGAAGGGATGGCTGGGCCGGCCCCCTCCCTCTCTGGCCAGGGGGTCCCGGGCCTCCTGGCTGACAAGGCCTTTGCAGGGTCATCTAGTCCCAGGTGACTAAACAGGGCAAGTACTTCTCCGCGCAGGAAGGGCTTACCGGCAAATAGGCTACACAATATTTCTTGGAATTTTTAATATGTAATATTTATTGGGGGTTTTCCCAAATTACCAAGAGTACATCGTGTATTAGAACTCTGGGCCTCACACTGGGCCAGGCACTTTGAGGCGAGTATCGCCATCCCCATCTAGACTCGGATACACTGAGGCCGGGAGGTGACGTACCTGCTAAGGCGTCACCTCGGTCTCATGGAGCTGCAGGGAACCCAGGTGGTCTGAGCCCAGAGCTGTGAGCCCTGGATTATCACAAGGAAGAGGCTAAGAGTCACCTGTAATCTTCCCACTCATGTTAGCATTCTTACATCTATCCTTTATTCAGCTAAGAAAAATGTAATTTCCAGTCGCTGTACAATTCATCACAAATCCCCGAACAGTAAGATCCTAACCATCAGAAAGGATTCTGTTTGCTCAGATATCCAAAGGGTTTATGTTCAGGATCTGTCTGCCCAGCCCCACAGCTCCGGCCCGTTTCACTGTGAAACGGCAGCCTCGGTGCACAGCTCCCTGAAGCCTCCCAGCGGGCTGGCTGGGGGTGGGGGTCGGCAGTGACCATCAGGAAGGACTGGGCAAGAACCTGGGTGGCCCTGGTTCTCCCACAGGGGACATAAGAGTGCGTGTCTCCAGGAGAGAGGGGTGCTGGCCTGTCCCACAGTGCTCCCCACCTCTCACCTGCCTCCATCCCCACCCTCTCACCTGCCTCCATCCCCACCCACTAGGTTTCTGGTGAAGAGCTACCTGCAGGCTCAGGCATCCCCAGGCTCCACGTCGAAGACGTCTCTCCCTCAGTCTGTTGCGTACCTGACTGCACCTGACCTGGCCAAGTGCCCAGCCCGGAGGGCAGCAGACTTCCTTCGCCCAGAGCTCTACACCAGGGCGTGGGCACATGTGGCCGTCAGGTGAGCCAGAGCTGAGAAATCAGCCACCCCACCTGGGGGCAGCTCCTTCCCACAGTAGGGCCTTTAGGATTGGATATGGTTCCAAAAAGCCACCCCTTTCCCCAACCTCCTCAGTCCTCTCAGCTCCTGCCACCATGGGCAGGGAGAAGGGGACGTCCCACCCCTCAGCCACGGACCACCATCCCTTCCCTATCCTGGTAGGGCTGGTAGAAGGCCATCGCCTCTCGGGCCAGTGCAAGGGGACTTTAAAAATCTTTAGCTTCTTTTTTTTTTTTTTTGTATTTGTGAACAAGAATTTAATTTAGAAACTAGTTAGTTAAGTTCCCTTAGCATGAATCAAACAAGCCATCAGTTTTTGGGGGTGTGCTTTACGGGAGGATGCTCCAACACACTGAGCCCCCTGAGCAGGGCAGCATCTTAATTCTTTTTTTTTTTTTAATTTCTTTATTGATTAAGGTGTCACATATTTGTCCTCATCCCCCCATTCCCATCCCCCACCCCTCCCTCTTTAGCTTCTTATTGATTTAAAGTACAGATAACATACCCATATGTAAACACTACAAATGTAACAGTATGTAAATACCAACGAATAAGGCAATATGCTTATGTTCAAAATATCCCACAATCTAAAAATAATTTTCAAAAAGGTGACTATATCAAGGGATAGAATTAGTTTATTTCCAGGATCTAGTAGGCTCCGGGAACAAAGGTAAGACCAAGGGCTCATCCATTCTGTCACTCGACAAATACTGTTACCGTCAGGCACCTACTGGGAATCAGAACTGTCCAAACACCAGGGGCTGGGAACAATGAGACGTCCTGGCCAAGCACAGACACCGTCATGAAAAGATGGAGCGATTTAACTACCTAAAAAGGAAACCTTCTTACCCTTTCCCCCACCAAAAACTACTGGAAACGTATTTTCAGTCTATAAAAGAGGTATCCCAACCTGTGGTCCCGGGGGTGTTAATAGTTATCTCAAGGTCACAGGCACCTTGGGACATTACTTATTCCATAAATATTTAGTTATTAAGTGCCTACAACATGCCAGGCACTGAAGACCTATTGACAAACTAGTCCCATAGGAAGCCCAGGCCTCACAGAGCTATCACTTCAGCTGGGGGAAGTGGGGAGGGCAAAACCAGGGTGCTCAGGGAAATGAAGGTAATTAAATGTCTTTATATTGCTTTTTGCTTGGAATTCAATGTGACATCTGCTTACTTATTCCCTGAAAACGTAAAATAAATATTGCTTAATAACAGTTTGCTTTGCCTACAAATGCTAAGGGTCAGGAGATGAGCAGGGAACAGAAAATAGAAGAATAAAGGTTAAGCAAATGGCAAATGACCGTTTTAGTGGTTTGGAGGACAAGGGTTCGCTTTCTTTTATTTTAAGGTCCCTTAGACAGAACTTGCAGCAGCCAGGTGACTTGCAGGCCTCATTAGCCTTTAGAGAAAAGCCATTCTCCTTGCTCAGCCACAGGGAACCAGCAGAATGGCCTGCAAACACGGGATGAAGCCTGCTTACAGCTCTGAAGTTATGAACAGCTCCATTCCGTGCTAGCTGTGTGACCCTGGACCCGTTAGTTAAGCTCTCCTGGGACTCAGTTTTCCCCACCGTCGACCAGGAATGCCTGCCCTTGGAAGAGTTGAAGAGGTCATGTGTATCGAGCGTTTAGCTTTGTCACACACAGTGGTTAAAACCGGGGCTTATTTCTACCTCTGAGGGGCTGAGCCCCACCCGTCTCCTTCCCACGCAGTCACGCTGAACTTCTTGTCTTTGGCCTCAGGCTCATAAAGGACTCGGCGCATCACCTGCAGACACGGCTGCAATCCGGGGCCGACGAGCACGAGGCGTGGAACCAGACCACCGTCATACACCTCCAGGCGGCCAAGGTGAGCTGTGTCCGCTGAGGCGGAAAGGCTTGCCTGCTGGGAAGGCCTGCGCTCTGGCCCTATTCCCCAGCCCTGCCAGCGGCTGCCCCCATTCCACTCCCAAGACTTCAGGCCCAGGTGTTTTAATTAGAGGACTTAACTCCAGAGCAGTCTTGCTGGCAGCTCTTAGGAAAAACGTAATGAGGCAGTGTTATTGGATTTGCTTCAGGTTGTTCAAATATTTCCTCCCAGATAGAAAAGCAGGTCAAGCCTCCCCGTTAGTCCCGCAGGCAAGCCTTAGAAGTCTGGTTGAATTTCCACTATGTTTTGTGTTGGTGCATAATTCAGTCAGCCAGCAAATATTTGAGCACCCACTGAACAGTGGGCATCAGGCTGGGTCCTGGGGGCTCAGAAGTGTCCGATCGCAGCAGCAATCGGGAAGTGCTGTGATGGGGAGATGCAGGCTGACAGGATCCGGGGCAGGTGCGTCTCTACCACCCCGCAGAGTCCGAAAGGCTTCCCAGGGGCGGTATATAGGCCGAGACTTCAAGGATGAGCTGCAATCAGCCAGGCAGAGGGTAGAGGCTGTGGCTTTGGAGGGGAAGGTTTCCGGGCAGAGGGAACAGCAGGTGCAGGAGGCGGAGGCAAGAAAAGGTGTGGTGATCGGGAGGAATGCAAATTCGCCCCAAGGAGGAGGGGAAGGAAGAAGACTGAAACGAGGAGAGAGAGAAAGCGGGGATGAAGACAGATAGGCAGGGCCTGGGACCTTCTGTGCCATTGTGAGAAGTTTGGGCTGTTCACATTGCAATGGGAAGACTGCAGAGTTTGTATGGAGGGGGAGTGAACTCATCAGTTTCATTCTAGAAGGATCGTTCAGGCTGCAGGGGGAGGGATGGACTGCAGGCTAGAGGCCAGTTAGAAGCAGGTAGTAGCAGTCTGGGTGAGGGCTGAGGGTGGTCCTGACCATGAACCTGGCAGAGGGCATGGAGAGAAGTGGCTAGATGAGAGAGATCGAGGGGATAAAAGAAAATAAAAATGAGCTCCAGCGTAGGCAGGTAGAAAATCAAAGGGGTCATTTCAATCATCAGCCAGCAGGCTCAGAAACGGCAGCCTTAAAACCAGAGCTCTGGAGGAGTTTGCAGGGGCCATCACAGGCAGCTGTCGGGTCGGGCAGGCTGGACGTGAGCGCCACCTGGTGACCGCCACCTCCATCACTGGCAGGTGCGGTATTAACGCTGCCTGCCACCCGGGTTCTGTGATGGGGAGATGTGCTAAATGTCCTATCTACACAGAGGAGGGTGAGCCCAGGCTGTGCTCTCGCCAGCCGACCACAAAAACCACAGCCGTCCATTTCCAAACCTATGTCCTGCCTTCAATGGACCGGCACTGGGTGCCAGGGTTACCTCATTTCATGCACACAACCCCGGGAGGGGGGGCAGCATGATCTCAGTTCCACGGACGTTAGTCCCAGAGGTAGGAAACGGCTAGTTAAGATGCTTCCCTTTCCTTTTCCCCCAGGGACGCAAGCCATGCCCCCAGGGAGCCGCTGTGCATTAGTGAGGGGGGTGAGCCCCAAGCTCTGGGGGGTGCAAGGGTGAGCTCAACCAGCCCAGGGCTTCCTGGGAGGTTTTGCCCAGTCTCCAAAGTCATAATGGACAGGGAAGTCTGCACTTTCTGGGCTCTGGTTTGGGAGGCCATCAAGCTCCCAACAGCGTACCATCTGGAAACCGTGAGTGTGCAGGGAGAGAGGGAGAGCAACAGGAGAGGAGCAGGGAACAGTGGCAGAGGGTGGACACCAAGGAGCAGAGTGTGTGCCCTCACGCAGTCCTCCCTCTCTGGGCTCTCACTCTGTCTGAATAACCAGGGGGCACGTTGGAGCCCTTGAGGCCTGATGGGCTCTGATGCTATCGTTCAGCCCTGCCCAGGAGAGATGTCGTCCCAGGAACCTGGGGCTAATGCTGCCCTCAGTCTCTGGTGGCTTTGGCAACACAGGGCAGCAGGTAAGGCACAGACTAGCCCTAGCCGGTTTGGCTCAGTGGATAGAGCATCGGCCTGCAGACCCAAGGGTCCTGGGCTCAATTCCGGTCAAGGGCATGTACCTCAGTTGCAGGCTTCTCCCTGGTCCGGCCCCTGGTCAGGGCTCGTGCAAGAGTAACCAATTGATGTTATTTCTCTCCGATATTTCTCTTTCCCTCTCTCCCCCACACTCTCTCTCTAAAAATCAATGGAAAAATATCCTAGGGTGAGGAGTTAAAAAAAAAAAAAAGCATAGGGAGTGTAGTCAATAATATTGTAATAACTATTCGTGGTGTCCGATGGGTACTAGACTTACTGGGGTGATCACTTCGTAACGTATATACATGTCTGATCACTATGTTGTACACCTGAAACTAATATAATGTTGTATGTCAGCTGTAATTGGAAAACAAATTAACTTTACTGTATATAATGAGTACAGACTCCTAACACGTTAAGCGCCCAGTCAGTCACCGGTGACTGACACTATACTTTCCGTCCGGAAGACAAAACAGGCTGGGCGCTTAATGTGTTAACTGGGAGGTGAATGCACCGGTTTGGATCTCGTTGCTACCACTTACCAGCCATGTGACCTTGGGCAAGCAACATACCTCTCCCATGCCTCAGTCTCCTCATTTGCATAATGGAGCTGATAACAGTACCTACCTTGGAAGATTATTATGAAGATTAGATGAGTTAATGCATGGAAAATTTAGAGAGGTACCTAGTGTATAGATACCTCCACTCCACTCCCAAATTAGCCAGGAGGCAAGATTTAAATCAACCTACGGCAAAGTTAAGGAAGTTCACCGTGTTCAGAGCACGGTGCCAAGGCAGCTCAGCCTCCCCCGAAGCGTGGAGGCCACCTTCTCTCCCTGGCCCTCCTCCTGCTTCCCCAGGGAGGCTCTCGGGCAGCTCTTCATCACTCCTTCCTCAACCCCGGGCCCCGAGAGCTTCAGGACATGGCACTCGGTTAGAACAGGGAAGCGGGGCCTAGGTGAAAAGGTAAGTGCAGTTTTGCCAAACTGGGTCCAGTTTGAGCAGCAAGGGCTGTGGGACCCGGCAGCCCGAGCCTCTTCCACATCCAAATGTTGCCAACCCAGCAAGGCTGAGAGCACGGGTCCAGGTGGTAAACCGGTGTCATTAGCACCCCTGTGAGGCCTCTCTGGGAAAGGCAGATGCTTTCCACGTGAAAAACCTGCTCTGATCTCTGGCCTGTTGAAGACTTTAGTGGCTGCCTGACCCCCACAGAATTAAATCCCCACCTGTCATTCACAGCCCTTTATCACCCGAGGGCCTCTCATTGCACTCCACTCCAGTGCTCAGTCGGGTTAAATTGCTGCCTCCTGAAAGGATGGCCCATTCCTTTTCCCCCCCCCCCGCGAGTAAACACCTTTGAACCCTCAAGCCACTCTAAGCCTGCTACTAAAAGTCACTCCAGGTAATCCGTATGCAAATAAACATATGAGACCTGTTTTACTTATTTAAATATGTTTTTATTGACTTCAGAGGGAGGGAGAGATAAAAACATTGAGAGAGAAACATAGGATTGGCTGCCTCCTGCACGCCCCCTTCTGGGGGATCGAGCCCACAACCCAGGCATGTGCCCGGACTGGAATCGAACCCATTGGCATGAGACCGACGCTCAACCGAGCCACATGGGCCGGGCGTGCTCTCCTTTCTGCTCCTTCCCCATGGACTCGTACATCCTACCAGGTAAAATCCGTTGTGCATTTGTCTTGGGGAGAGCAGGGCAGGGACACCAACCAGTGGGAAAGGATTTCAGGGAAAGCAGAGTCCGGAGAGGCTCCTGCCGGGCCAGGCACTAATGCTTTAGCTGCTGGGCTGTGGAGAGGGGGGTGCCCGAGAAGGAGCCTGGCTGGCAGAGGGGGCTCTCACCTGGTTGAGGTCAGTGGTCACTTACCAACTGGTTATTTTAACTACTAACAGAGCCAGACTGCTGCCTAAGGGCTCAATCAGCGGTCGCCAACCTTTCGGGCCTCACGGACCACCAGTTGGCGGCCGCTGGGCTAAATTACAGCGCTGCTTACCTCAAGGAGTTGCTCTCTAGCTGGGATAAATCTCATGTGCATACCGAACCCCTCCTTTCTCACCCACGGCACACATCTCCCACTGCCTTGAACGTGCAGACAATAAATACTGTTTTCTTGAGACAAGTGGTGTCCTCCACTGTCCCCAGGCCAGCCTCCGATTCTCCTGTACTTTCTACTTTCAAACCTACTTGAAATTGCCCCAAGCAACCAGGCTGGTGAGTCGACCTGTGAACCAGGAGATCACGGTTTGATTCCCGTCAGGGCACATGCCTGGGTCCCCAGTGTGGGGCATGCAAGAGGCAGCCAATCCATGATTCTCTCTCTCCCTTCTTCTCTGAAATCAATAAAAATATATTTGAAAAAAGAAATTGCCCCAAGCAAAATGAGAAAACTAAGGGCCAAGTTCCCGAGCCCACCAGCCCCCAACATACGCAGGTCCCCCACACACTATCAGAAGGGCTCAGTGAGACCCACAGCGAGCCCGGAGAAAGGCATCTGCGTGTCAGGCTGCTGGGACACACGCTGCAGCAGGCTCATTTCCAGGAGGGCCTCTGGAGCCAGAAACAGGGGCTAATGCACCTTTGTGTCTTTGCAGGCGCACTGCTACTACGTCACTGTGAAGAGCTTTGCAGAAGCTCTGCAGAGACTCGACAAGGAACCAGCCATCCAGCAGGCACTCCAGCGCCTCTGTGACCTCTTTGCTTTGCATGGCATCCTGTCTACCGCGGGCGACTTTCTCCATGACGGCTTCCTGTCTGGGGCCCAAGTAGACATGGTGAGAACAGCCTACCTGGACCTGCTCTTCCTCATCCGGTGAGTGGCTGGCCCTCCAACCGTGGTAGTCCTCAGAAAATATCCCTTCGCCCTTTGTTCACGTCACGCTCTAAAACCTTGTTAAACGGGGGTCTGACAAAGCGGCCACAGCCCTAGAGAGGTTTACACCCAAGCATTATCACACCAACAGAAAGCATTATGGATTAATTAAAAACAAAAATGCCTAAGAATCTTTATCTAGCTATCTCAATTGAACTCTTCACCACTATCAAGGAAATGGGAATAGTATCTAAGTAATTTGAGTAAAATGAAGCCTATTACATATGAATAATATGTATTAATGATAATGAGTCCTAGTCATGGCTAATATTTAAGGAGCACTTACGTGTGCCAGGCACTAGGCCAAAAGCTTTTACATACATCACTTCAGTGAAGCCTTACAGCCTTCTGAAGTGGATGCTATTACTCTCCCCACTTTACTGGGGAGGAAATCCAGGCTTAGTGGAGTTAAGTACTTTGCCCAAGGTCACATCATTAGCCAGAGGAGGAGCCAGGTACAGTCTGGGGCCTGTCTGACTCCGGAGTGTGAGCTCTTAACACATTGCACACCAGTAGTTTTATTGCTAGCTTTACCCAGTGGCCAGAAAAGTTTCTATTGAACAAGTACAAAAAACGTTTTACAAAGTATCATACTTTAAAAAGATATTAGCTTGTAAGAACATGTAATAAATAACTTCAAAATGCAATGGGTATTTAATTAAGGCGTGCCTTTAACATTTATGTAAAACACTGTGTAATATGAAAACATGAGAATGCTTGTGACCCGCCCGCAATGTGTTAAGCTGTATGTTAAGGTTAAGGTTGGGCTCTTGTTTATTTCAAATCCTATATCCTTGTCTTTGTTCAATGTGCTTAAGCAAACTCTTACTAAGTTGACTAAACTTATTTTAATCCTTCCTTAGCTTCAAGAGGAAATTTTAAAACCTAGTAATTCATATACGCATTTGCAAAACAGTAACACAAATAGTTTTTAAATGCAACATTAATGCAGTGGAGTTTAGGGTTATGACATACTGATGCCATGATTTAAAACTGTATCAAAACCGCCCTGGCTGGGTAGTTCAGTTGGTTACAGCATTGTCCTGATACACCAAAGTTGTGGGTTTGATCCCTGGTCAGGGTACATAAAAGGAACAACCAATGAATGCATAAATAAGTGAAACAACAAATCGATGGCCCGGCCGGCATAGCTCAGTAGTTGAGTGTCAACCTATGAACCAGGAGGTCATGGTTCAATTCCTGGTCAGGGCGCATGCCCGATCTCCAGTGTGGGGTGTGCAGGAGGCATCCAATCAATGATTCTCTCTCATCATTGATATTTCTATCTCTCCCTTCCTCTTTGAAATCAATAAAAATATATATATTTTTTAAAAATACAAATTAGTCACCATGGTTCATAACATGAAAAATGGGCTAACTTGAGAACATACGATGCCTGTGGTACTGGGGGGGAGATGGGGTTATACACAAGGGTGTGTGACTTATACCCCTAGAACCTCCAAGAGTTAACTTTACATTATCAACAAGACTAAGAGTTTAAAAAAAGATTTTTGAAATTAAAAAAAAAAAATATATAAATATATAAATAATATATATATATATTCATAATGGAGGTTAAAAGAAAAAACTAGACCAAATTATTTTATGTCTAATAATATGCAATATGTTGCATACCATTTATTATACCTCCACATAAGCACCTCACAGATAGTTGGTGATTAGTAAATGTTCAATTAAACCATCAAAAGTATATTTGATATAATTATTCCTCAGGTATTAACTTTTTCCTAATATAATTGGGAATCCAGTGATAGGAACCATTAATAGCATAATTGAGTACTGCATTGTTTAAGCCCAAGTATATCTAACTTTTAAAAAAGCTTGGCATTTTAAAAGCGCATGACGACAATAATGTTCTAGCCCTGATAGTGATGATGAAACACAAAAGATCACCTTACCACCTCATAAGCATGATTTTTATCGGCAACAGCATTTCTAAGTGCTTGACTTGACTCTAGAAATGTACAAGGCAAGACAAAACAGCCCGGATGCAAACAGACAATTAATGCAGGCATCAAGCCCACAAATTGATTTACTCACATAATGGTTCCTAAGTAATCTTCCTACTACGACAGGATAATTAGGTATGTAACAGATCCCATGCTTTTAACAGTTCCGTGTCACAATCCCCAGCCTTGACTATTCAGTCTCACCCTCAGATTTCTGAGATGACAAATGAAGGATGGCACATTATTCTAAGCGACATTAAAAACCAGCTCTCTGTGTAATGGTAGTTAACTGACCCAAATAGTTTTTATTTGAACAATCATAAAATCTCAGCTGGGGGACCTCCAGGTAAAGACGGCAGATTGAACTTATGCATTTACTTTGTTCCCTCCTGAAGCCTCACTAAAACATCAGCAAATGGGTTAAAATGTTTAAAAAGGCATAAACCCACAAAGAAAAAGGACACAGAGGAGAAGAAACAGGAGAATTGGAAGTTGAACAAACAGTGACTTAGCAGACCTGCGAAAAGTGAATCATTCCCTACAAGTGGGAAAAGCAACCAAGTTACACCCCAGAACCCCAAGAACGGGAGGACCGTGCCTCTGGCAGTGGGGGTGAAGTGGACTGACAGGATGGGTTGAAAGTCTGTTTCAGAAAGAGCCGAGTCCCCAGTTCCCCTCCTCCCCCGTGAGCAGTTTTAAGGCCTTGCTTGGCCCCACCCTGGCAGAAGGTAAACAGCTGGGGTGAGGCTGCCCTACAGAACACAGGGGCTTCAGTACACGTTTATAGGCCAAGTGCTGACGAGCCCCCCCCCCCACGGTTCCCAGAGTGGGCAGCCAGGCTAGTTCCCTGCAGGAAGATGGTAACATGATCCTCCTCTGGAGAATCTGACCAGCCCAGGGTCCCCCAATTCACCCCACACTGACAAGCACAACTAGACTTCTGATCAGCTAGTTCATGCCCCACTCTTAGCTGTGACCAGACACTCAGGGATCACCAGACACCTGAGGAAAGCCCCTGACACGAAAGAGACCAAAGCCAGCAAGAATGAGGCAACTTGAGAGACAAGAGAATCTTCAGGGAGGAGAAAACGTTTTTTAAAAGATCCGTAATTTTAAAAAAAAGAGATTTATAGTAATAATAAAAATGATACTGTAATAACTATGATGGTGTCAGATGGTACTAGACTTAACGGGGTGATCACTTCATATGTTAAATGTCTAATCACTACATTGTACACATGAAACATAATATTGTATGTCAACTGTAATTTTAAAAATAATTATATAAAAACAAAACATAGTCATGTCAAAAAAAAAAAAGATCAGTGATATCTTCAAAGAGTTAAGAGGAGATATTGTGGCCATAAAATAAGAATTTCATTTCTTAAAAAGTAACAGAGAACAAAAAACAAGAGCTCTATGAAATTAAAAAAGGAGATTGGAAATGAAAAACTCAATGAAGGATTGAAAGATAAAATTGCAGAAACCTCAGAAAGCAAAAAGACAAAAATGGAAGAGAAAAGAATAAAAGTAGTAAGAGGCCTGATCCTAAGTGTCCATCGTCTGAAAAAAAGGCTGAGAAAGAGGAGACAGGGAAAACAAGGGAGCAGATCATTAATAAAATGCTTAAAGAAGATACTCCTCAACTGAGGGATATGAGTTTCAGAATGAAAAGGGCACAAATGCTTACAGCCTTGAGGAGAGGAGGCAAACACAGACATAAAATATAAATCAAAGACAGTGTGCGGAATAGTGATAAATGCTACCAAGAAAAGGACAGCAGGAAAAGGGGCTAGCAGTCGTGGGGGGGGGGGGAGGGGGGCTATAATTGTAAGTAGGTCAAAGGCCACCCAGGGAGGGTGACGTTTGAGGAATAATCTGAGGGGGGCAGGTGAGAGGAGCCATGTGGTTGGCTGGGAAAAGAGCATTCCAAGCAGAGAAGAAGTAGAAATGGTGGAGGCCAGAGCGTGCTTGGCACATCCATCCGGAGAACAGGGGCTGGAGGGGCGTGGCCGAGGTGGAGAATGAGAGCAGAGGTGGCAAAGTTCAGGGTGTACTGAGAGGGGCAAGGGAGGGGGTGTGGATCTCTGCAAAGACTTAAGACTCTGGCTTTTCCTTAGTGTGAGAACGGGAGGGTTTGGGGCATAGCACAGAGCAAAGGATCACTCCAGCGGCCAGATTAAGAACTGAGTGGGGACGGGGGACAAGGGTGCAGAGCAGGGAGACTGGTGAGGAGGCTGCTGCAATCATGCAGGTGGGAGATGGTGGTGGACTGGACCAGGGTGATAGCCGTGGAGGTGGTGGGAAGGAGAGTTGGAATATATTTTGAAGATAAAACAGGACTTGCTGACAGGTTAGATATGGGGTGGAATAGGCAGAGAGGGGTTCAGGTTTTTGGCCAGGACAGAGTTGCCATTTACCATAAATGGGAAAGATTATAGGAGGGCAGGTTTGGGCAGGTTAGACAGGAGAAAGTTAGAAGCTCAGGATTTGGTTTTGAGCACGTTAAGTTTAAAGATCCTGTCAGAAATCAAGTAAAACGTTAGTAAGCAGGCAAGTGAGACTGGAGGGAGAAATGTGGACGGCACTGGCCTATGGCTGGTATCTAATGCATGAGAAGGATGATACCACAGGATGAGAGTATGAAGGGAAGAAGCCCAAACACTGAGTCCTGGGCCCCTCCAAAGATGATGCTGGGGTCACCCTGACCAGAGATACGTCAGTGGGGTGGTGGGAGTGGGAACCTGTACGGATCTAGTCCAAGAGAACAGCAAAAAGGAGTGGAAAGGCCAGGCGTAAGTGAACATGGCACTTTAAGGAATGTCATAAAGAGGAGCCGAGATATGGGGCAGAGGTTGGTGCCGGGAGGAGTCAAAGGCTTACTTTTAAGATGGGAGAACTGGTAGCAGGTTTGTATGCTGAGGGAAATGATCCAGGAGAGAGGGGAGTGTGGGTGCTGTAGGGGAAAGGCAGAATTTCTGGAACACTGTTCCCTAGTAGACAAGGAAGGACTGGCCTCAGGAGGAGCCTGCGCAGTTGACCTGTACTATGAAGAGAAAGGCACTGTGTGGATAAATGCATGGGTGGGAACTTGTGGAAATGCTCTTACCACTTTTACTTTATCAGAGGAATAGGAAGTGATTTAGGTAAAAGAGATGGGGAAGTGGAGAATGTAGATTTGAGGATAGAAAACAAAGTGTGAAACATCACCTAAGGGAATAAAAGAGTAAATGAATTAGAGCAACGTAATAGGATTGTTGGGCAACCATAAGGACCCCCATGAACCCTATGACCAAGTCAGCATTGGTTTTTCCAGCCATAGCTACAAAGGTGGTGGCACAGTTTGTGGAGAATTAAAGATAAGCAGGGATGGGGTTTTGCCAAACAAGTATGGCAAGGCAAGAAAAATTGTTGAATATATTTTTGAGGAGGTAACATAACAAGCCACGAAGTTTCAGTGGGATAAGGAGAAAAGTGAGAACACAAGGGGGATGAGGGACCTACTGGTAGGTGCCAGTGGGGTCACAGAGTTATAAACAGCCCTACATGAAATCACCTGATGGTGATGATATCGGGTCATCCAGAAAGAATTAAAATAGGTCCAGTATCCCAGTCACCTCAGATGCTTTTTGAAACAAGAGTTAGGGAAGAGTTTCAACAAATAATTGCATATTGTGTTTTACATCCTTTGCTCCAAAGGTAGGAAAGCGTGTGAATATTTTTTAAAAACTATTTCATTCAATAGGATTAAAATAAAACACTGTTTGTTGCTTAAAAGGGAAAAAAAGAAGATAGAAGTCAGAATACTAAAGGGAGTAAGCTAGAAAGACAGGAGCAGAGAAGGAAACATGGCTGAGATCACGGAGAAGTTGCAGATGCTAATGATGAGTCCCCGTGTCTGATCTCGGCAAAGATGACAGAGGGAGGCTGTAGAACGAGGTCAATGGAGCAGGAGATTCGAAGACCTGAGGAGCTGAGCTTTAGAGGAACATCTACATAGACAGTGAAATCACTAAGAATTAACGACAGCAGTGTGGGAGAGAGGACAGTGAGCCTGGAGGTAGGTCACTGCAACAGGGAGCTGTGGTGGGGACCTGGCTCAGCTGTGAACAGGATTTATAAAGTCAAAATCATATATAGGATACGTACAGTCATACTACTTTAAGCACTGAGTATTAGTCTGGCCAAAATCGCAGCTATATTGGGAGGCAGGAAGGTGAAGAGGAGGAAGCATAGGTTGGGGTGGGGGGATGATGGGTAGGGGTCAGAAGAAGGGTGCTAAAAATAAATCCTCATCTGTCGTAATGGAGAGTCAACAGATAATGTCTACAAGTAAACCAGCAAGAAACAGAAATATAAACAAGTAGAGACATTCAGGTTAAAACCAAAAATATCACTTAAAAGACTGAAATAGATAGATCTGGGTGGGAATGGGGAGGGGGGGTAGGAAATGGAGGTGAGAGAGCAAGATATGCTCATTTTCAATATCCTCAAAGAACTGATTCTTTATGCTGTGCATATATAATTGATCAAATATAAAAACTTCGAAAAAAATTAAAGCTGGCTTGTTCGAAGGTGAATAATGATGCATCCTCTAATTAGGTGTTGTTATTCACCATTCCAGAATTAATCAGATTCATGAACAGTCTAAAATACTCACAAATTCTTGTGCTTTTTTTTCTCTCAGGAAGGATGCCATCTCGTTAACGGATGCTTTCGACTTCACGGATCAGTGTTTAAATTCAGCACTTGGCTGTTACGATGGAAATGTCTATGAACGCCTGTTCTACTGGGCTCAGAAGTCACCGACCAATACTCAGGTAGTTGAGTAGAACACATAAATTATGGAGGAGAGCAGAGAACAAGCAGTGAATGCACCTCCAATGTTTGCCCATTTAAATTGATTCCCATTAGGTTAGAAACCGCTTGCCATAGCATGTCTGTTTAGAATATTTTGAGACTACACAAAAGAAACCAGGAGCGGGGATGTGGCCTGGCAGGAACTCTGAGTCTGGACTGTAATCAGCAAAATGCACTGCTCAGAATTTGATAAAGGGAATTAGGAGGAGGACCCAAGCTCTAAATCATGGCTTGACACACCCAAGGGCATACACACAGAAGGGCAAGCTGGCTTTTAAGTAACAAAAATAAGATAAGTCACACCCCACCTTGTTTTCAGCCTCTTACCTCTCAGTTCTGTGCTGATAAAAGTGGGTATTCAGAGGTGATAGGAAGCTCAGATGGGCGGGGTTGGGGGCGGATCTCTCAGACCTGACTGCCGGCTAGACGTTCCTCCTTCCTCTTCACTTTAAGGAACACAATCCCAGACACAGAAAACTGCTGCACTGCCATCAGCAGCCAGGAAGCCATACAAATGACAACTGCAGGGTTAGGGGGAAGATTCCCAGCAGGCAGGCCTAGGAGAGAACACTGGAGCCCTAAATCAATAGCAGAAGAGAAGGCCAGGCTGTGAGCCTCACTGGGAAAAGTAACGCATGCCAATGAGCATCATTAACTGGAGTAAAGAAATAAACCCTGTACTTAGAATTTGAGGGACCAACATTTAATAGCAGATTTGATACAGATTTTATAAAAGCAAAGACGGTCTCTATGTACACAACAGATTATTTTACGTTCTGTCATGCGAACGTGATATTCAGATGGTGAAGCCTACTCCTTTACCTCTTAGGTCAAAGTTCAGAAAAGGTGTCTTAAGGCCTCATCAGATTGGCAACTCTCAGGCTTTCGTTCACACTTACCAGAGTGTCAGACTTGCTCTTAACAGTACGCGCCCTGCCATACCTCATAGCTTGGTTTAACGTGATCGTCTCAAGTTATAACACAGCCATTACCCCCAATGGTTGTCGGAGAGAAGGCCGATCCATTTTGGTCCTCCTCTGACTCCAGGAAGGCACCCTTTTAACTCAACGAGGAAACACAAACAACCTATACCGACGGTGTGATCCGGTCACTGCCGCGTACAGTTAACTACGCTAGTGTTTTACTTTTTCTAATGCTTAGATCTACTCGCTGATACTTAACGAGTAGTTTCAAAATTATCTACAGCAGATTAAAAAAATTATACCTTAAAAGTGCCATTTTGCTGCTCTCTGGAGGAGCCAGAAATGTAAGATGATGTGGCTATATATTAGCAGTCAACCGAGTATCATTTTAACTAATTGGAAACTGATAAACCTGCAGCCGTCCTCCCACTCCGGAAGAGCGCCTGTGGTCTCGGCATAAGCGCATGCCCTCTGGTGCTCCGGGGAAAGCCTACCCCGCTGTGACACCTGTCAGATGATGTAACCTCCTCAAACCTGTTTTACTAGCAACAAGGAAACATGCCAGTTCTCCTGACTCCTCATCTTCACTAAAGCACGTAGGGGGCACTTATTATTTCTAAAAGAATTGAATCTGGATATTAGAAAAGAATTTAATCTGGATGTTATATGAGGGCAGGCTTATCTAAATGAGGGGCATGACCAACCCACAGCATCAACAGATGTGATAAGCCCGGCTGGCGTAGCTCAGTGGCTGAGCGACAATTTATGAACCAGGAGGTCAAGGTTCGATTCCCAGTCAGGGCATGTGCCCAGGTTGTGGGCCTGATCCCCAGTAGGGGCGGGGGGGGGGGGGGGAGGGGGCGTGCAGGAGGGAGCCAATCAATGATTCTCATCATTGATGATTCTCTCTCTCTCCCTCTCTGAAATAAAAATATATTTAAAAAACGATGTCCTTAAAAAAAAGGTTGATGCACTTCATCCCATTCACTTTTCCCTTTTCTGTCACCTGCCACTTCACTGTGAACAAGGATGTAGTCGTCACCTTCCTAACTCCAGGATCTATCACAGAGTAGACACTTTGCATCTATGGAATAATTAACGTGGTTTTATGACCTACAGTGAGACGAAGGAACCTGCTGCATCCACAGTGCTGCAGAGACTTGCCATCCTAGCTTCACTTATGTTGCTAAAAAGGTGACAGGTACAGCAAGCAATTTAGGAACTGAGATTATAAATGACCTTGGAGAACAGTTTCCAATTAGTTAAAATGATACTCGGTTGACTGCTAATATATAGCCACATCATCTTACATTTCTGGCTCCTCCAGAGAGCAGCAAAATGGCACTTTTAAGGTATAATTTTTTAATCTGCTGTAGATAATTTTGAAACTACGAGAAGAGGCGGTTTTCATTGGCACTAGTAGAAAAAGGTTCACTACGGGTATTTCAAATAAATTAAAACAACAGCTACGTTCAAACAAACCTTGCAGACAAATGAGAATATATTTCACTGACATTTTCTATCAAAAGAAAGGTGCTATGCTACGTTACGTGTCTTAGAGCCCTCAGCTAGTCTCTCTTCTGTCTGGGCGGGTGGGTGTTGAGCTTCGTGCGGAGACTGTGATCTGCTCTCCGAGGTTTATTTGAGCCGGGATGTCTAGTTTTTTGGCTTTTTTCCTGATCTGGCCATTTCAAGCCAGCCTTTCCAAAGGGAGCAGCCAAAGGCTGCTGCCCCCCCGCCCACACCCACACACCACCACACACACACACATGAACTCAGATCAGTGATTCCCTACAGATGCAAGCAGTGGAGGAAACATTGGGGATCATTTCAAAACAAGAATCCTACTTCGCCCCAATTCTTCTATTGGAAACGTCTGCCCAAGTAGTTGCTAGATGCCTTAAACACACCTACTGATTAATTCAAACATCCAACATATTTACTGAGCATACGCTATATGCCAGAAACTATTCTAGGTGCTAAGGATACAGCGGAGATCGAGAGTCATCCAAGGAGCTTACAGTGTAACCTAGACAGGCAAAAAAGACACCGGTGAGTGTTACGTGGATGAGAAGAGAGCTGTGAAGGAACAGATCAACACATCAGACAATAACAGGGATAGCCCACTGTGACGCATTATGTTGCTTACCTGAGTCCACCTTCTGACTCTTTTATGGTTAATGTTCCATTTCAAAGAGCCTCAAGGAGTTGAGCCTTTTATTTGTGTTAAATTCCAAAAGCAAATGATAACTGTGTTTTTTAATTGGCCACCTGCATCCACAGTTTAAAATCTGCTGGAGAAAACGAAGGATGCCCTTTGGAAAAAAATGTTTCTCCATATGTTCACACAAAATGAATTTTAAAAATAATTTTTAAAATTAATCTTACGTAATGTTAATTTTGAAACAAAAAAAAAAAACTTAATTTGAAAAGTTATTAATCCTAGCAGAAATAGTCTGTGTTACTAATGCACTTCTTTCTACAACAGGGGAACCCTGCCTACCAGAAATATCTAAGACCACTATTACAAAGTTGGAGATCCAAGCTATGAAATAATCAACAGCATTCAAGAAGCACCACTATGTGATAATGGTAGTATGGCAAATATGGCATTAGAACTTTAAAGTACATATGTGTATGTATTTTTTAAAGAGAGTCATTATCTTCCAGAGAGACAGTCTGAAGTGAATGAAACATCTGTGATTTACTTCAAAATCCATGAGAGGGGAAAAAAGGAAAGAGAACAATTGTGGATGTTGGTCAATGGGTACACTGCTGTTTAAACAAATATGTTTGGCATTTCCTACAATAAAACACAATAGTACTATACAATTGTAGCATCTATTTTGTTAAGTTCCAGGGTTTTGTTTTTGATCTAGCAAGAGCCAAAAGACTCATTAGTTATCATTTGTGCCTATAGCTCATATTTATCTGAGGATTTAAACTTTAAAAGGACACACACATGCACACACACAATCCTTCTCCATAAGTGCCTATACTTGTTGTAATCTAAATAAAATGTACAGCCCTAAGACTGCAACTAAGTATCAATTTTGAAAAATCAACCTTTCCACAGAAAATTAAAACTTATAAAAGACATAATCGTCTCAAATTACCCAAATATACTCAAACTACATTTTCAGTTGCCTAAGCAAATAAAACACTCAAAATTAAATGCCCAAATTAAATTGCAAAATCTCTCATCTATTTTTCCTAATTTACCCATAAAAGTAATCATTTTATTGTTAATAATAAATCTGTGAAAATTTACCAAAAGCAAACTTATCTCCAGTAAACTGAACAAAGAAGAGACCTCAAAAGTTTTTAACTTTTAAAACCTTGGAAGGCCAAACATTATTCCCATTTCCATAACCTGTTTTCAAACCAAATCATTTTTTCTCATGTTCACCTCAGCTAACTTAACACACGAGTGGCTGGCTTGGTTTTGTCTTAAGTAACCACTAAGCAATCTGAAGTCGGAGACAATTTTCTAAAAAGATAACTTCATATGAGTACATTTACTGAAACCACTGCAACCTGTCCATAACATTAAGGAATTTTAGCTTGAGGACGGTGGAAATGGGGTGATTACAGGTTTCTGAATGTTGGTCATTTGTCAAATCTTAAGGTAAACTTTCAGAGACATGGGCAAAACGGACGAAGGAGTTTTCACCCTGCTTTCCGAGGCAGAATCTCAGAGGAGAAAAGGAGTGGTCTGCCCTGGAACACACAGCTTAGAACTTTGCTCCCACAGAACAGGGCAGGCATCACACGCTTCCTCTTAGAAGGTGTTCCAACAAACTAGGAAGTCTCACTCACTATAGTTAACATAAACCTTCCTGCGAGTCACTTCCAAGAAACAGAATCAAATGAACTATGCAAAATAAAGACTATTGAGAAACAAATACACATACCTGTTCCAGATCCTTCGTTCACTGCAGTTTATTTCCTCTCTTCAGAAATAGATTTAACTTGAATAATAAAATAATCTGTGGGTTACCATATACGGTCAAAACCTCGGTTCTGGAACACCTCCCATCTCGAATAATTAGGTTCTCGACCACGTTGTTTACAGAATGTCTGAGCTGTCGAATAAAACTTTGGTTCCATCCCAACAACCCTTTCATGCTGATACCTGTATGATCAGTCATGTGTCTCTCAGGCGACAACAGAGGAGAGAAAGCGTGAGTGTAGGTCAGTTTATGGCAAAAACTCAAGTTAACATCTCAGGAAATTGTGCTGTGAAGAGTCTCATGTGTTTTTGCTTATAGTGGTCTGAAACAAATTAATTCAATTTACATTATTTCTAATGGGGAAAAATGATTTGGTTTTCAAACAAACTGTTTCCCAAACAGCCTTCCGGAAGGAACTAAGTTTGAGAACCGAGGTTCCCCTGTATAAGAGAATAAAGTGGCTGAAGAGTCAGTTTGTTCCGAGACTCAACACAAAGCTCGGATAAGGGTCACATTCAGAGCTATAACAAATGGTGGCTTATTGAAGAAAAGTCTTTAATCTTCAACATAATTCCTACTTGATAAAGTCTGTCAAATTGTATGTTCACTGTTCAAATTGTACTTCCATCTATTCCTGCTTAATAACACAGCAGAGTTCTATAAACTGCATCCGAAGGTACCGCTGAGTCCTCTTGAATCAAATACAAGTGTGCTCTGGCAGTGCAGTGTATGTTGGTACATAAAACAAACAATGCATACTTTAGAGACAAGAAATACGATTTTCCCCTTAAGTAACAATAGTCAATAAATATAAACCTAATTTTTCTATTTCATTTTTTATTAGTTTTTTTCTGGTAGACAGTACACTTGGGGATTATACTGCACCAGGCATACGAAGATTTCTACCACAGGGACATTTTGTATTTAGAATTCAATATAAATATTTCTAGTCAGACATTTCCATGGCTACAGATATTTGGTTGCTTGATTTATATGCATAGAGAGAAACAGTTGTCATAACTGTAAAAAGCAGTACTTAACAAGTACTTTTAAATGATTGGAACAGTTTTCTTTTAATATTACAATACTGCTTATTGGTTTGGAAACTAGGTCACCCTACATGATGTTTTGATTTTTGTCAAAAGCATCAGGAGTACTCACTCTTGTTTATTCTTTCATTCCTATATTTTTGAGCCTCTAGTTGAGTTAGGGACCATTTAATCAGAAATCATTTTAGCACTGTAATAAAAAAAGCTCTGTTAAGGGTTGATTATATACCATAATAATTTTCAGACTTCTTTTTATAAAAAAGTTATCTGGAGGCTCTGAACAGGCACATGCATACTCAGGGTGAAGGGAATAAACATAGAGGAATCCACTAAAGCACAAAACTTCCTTCTGCTCCTCAATGCCTTCAAATAAATACCAAAAAAAAAATAATAATAATAACCTTTTTTTAAATCCCACACACACAAAAAAAATCAGTCTCTTCCATCTCCTGGAGAGTCAGTGTCCAGGAACTCCCCCGGGATGGAGATCAATCATCTGTCTTCCGGGCCAGCCTACAGAAAGTCCAGTTGTGCTCCACTGTGTTCTCATTGGCCCGCTCACTCATGTGATGCACCCGGGTGTTGCGGATCGTGAAGCCCTGTTTTGTGATATATTCCATCAGGTGGACCCGAAGAGACACTTCCTGGTGATAATCACAGGGCCCGAAGGTGAAGGAGACCTGGCAGTCTCTGGTGTCCATCATGTGCTTATTCCACTTGGTAAAATAGTTTGAGATTCCTTCTAATAAGGAATGGACCTTGGTGGTGATGGTTAACTGGGTAATGATGACAGCTACTGGATTGGAGTACTTAGAAAGCTTCCGAGTACTTGATAATTCCACAACTTCTTCAAAAGTATCCATAGGATACAAAGGCTTCGGGTCATTGAGACACTGAATCAAGGGCTCAATCTGATAAAAGTCTGCTTCTTTTCGAAGCAGATCAAACTCCTTAAAATCCAGGGGTAAGGTCAACTCTGAAGTTCTTAAGAAGTTGAGGACATATCTGAAAAGAGGTCCATCTCGATCAATGAAGTAATTGCCTTGAGGGTCTCGAGCTGTGGGGAAGTCCCCCCCAAACATGGCTCCAAGCATGGAATCCGGGTATCGGGTCAATGTGGTGAGAGACGTTGTGTACAAGTGTCCACCTACATTTAACGTGACTGGGTCAGTCATCTGAAATTTTGTAAAAAATTATTAGTCACCTGAAGTTTTTAAAATCCTAACTTTGACAAATTAAGAAAAATGGTAACAAGCAAAGCAAAAGATTCCTTCAGACTGTAAGTATTTAGCAATCCTGTTATGCAAAACAGCTTTACTTTCAGTGATTACCCACCTAGATGCAGGGATCTAACATAGGCTTTCAAAAGGGGATAACTATTTCTTCTAAGAAACCAGGGCATCACTTCCAAAGCCATTTCATTTCAGCCCCAGTATCTAAAGAGAAGTGTCGTGAGAGTATATTAGGGAAAGACAAAGGCCAAACTAAAATAAACTAAGTTTCTCTCTGCGAAAAAAGAGACTTGTTCTGGCTGGTGTGGCTCAGTTAGTTGAGTGTTGTCTCTGCACAGAGAGGTCTCTGGTTAGATTCCTGGTCAGGGCATATGCCCAGGTTTCAGGCTCAATTCCCAGTAGGGGGCGTGAAGGAGGCGGTGTTTGTTGTTTCTCTCTCCCTCTCCCTTCCTCTCACTCTAAAAAAGTCAATAAAAAACATTTTTAAAAAAATAAGTCATTTTTCTTAACTCAATTTGACATAAAATAGGCCAAAAAAAAGATTTGATAATTCAAAGAATCTATTTCAATATTTCTTCTGTTTTCTCTTCTCTCAAAAGGGGGTGGGGAATCATGAAATTTTTTTAAAAGATAAAATTTGTGCAGACCTAATCTTAACTTTTTCATGGCAATAACAGTGCCAAATACTAAGTTAAAATACACAGTTTGATCAACACCATCTCATATACCCAAAAGCTAACAGCAACTTTCAAATTTCAAAATCTGATAGTGTATTCACTTTTGTAACATTAATGTTGCAAACTGCTCTTAGTTTTGAAAAGCAAACTTCTCTAAATAATATATACCTTCAGTTTTAGAAATCATATTAAGAAACACTATAAAGACAGACTGACAGACTTCAGGTACCAGACAAGTAAAATATTTCTTACCAAAGTGAAAGGCAAACAGGAGGATATGCACACAAAAGGAAAGTACAAGTGGGAAAAGCGGCACTTCTCCATGGTTAACCTCCCTCACCACAAGGAAATGTGCTCTGTACCAGCGGTCGGCAACCGGTGGTCCGCGGACCATGGTGGTCCGTGAGGTCCAAAAGGTTGGCGACCGCTGCTCTGTACCATTCCCCACTGCACCCTTTTCATGGTCACTGTTCTATGAAGGAAGAGTATTAACGGCAATAAACTTTAAAGACCAAAAGTCATGATCTCTCTCAAATAAAGTTACTCTGAAGTCTATGTTGAGTTTGCTTTCATAAAACCACCAAACACCCCAAAACACATCTAAATTAATAAGGGGAGTTACACCAATAATTTTCATTCTTACAAGATGTATGATACCTAAGAATACATAAGGGGGAAAAGACATCCTATATAGCATCCTATATAATAAAAGGCTAATATGCAAATTGTCCCCTCGACCAGAGTTTGACCGGGAGTTCAACTGGGAGTTTGACGCGGCCCCTCCCCCTGGCCGGCTCTACCCCCAATCGCCCCCCCCACCCCAATCAGGGTGGGCCGGCCAGACCCCACCCGTGCACAAATTCGTGCACCAGGCATCTAGTACAAAAATAATTTGACAGTCTTCAAAACGCATCTGCAAAAGCATCTCACCATATAGCCCCAGTCTCCATTATCCATCTGCTCCAGCGCTGCGTCTGGGGAGCCCAGGTTCCAGGGAAACTTGGGAGGAGAAAAAGACAAGACAGCACATGTAACCATGAAAACAGAGAGGAAAGATTTTCCCACTTCACAGAGCAGGCGGAAACATGAGAAAACTACTCATCTTTGCTCAATTAAAACCTGCTACAAGGCAAACATCTAGGGAAGCATTCCTCTAGAGCAGCGATTTTCAATCAGGGTGCTACAAGAATTTTTAAAATATGCAATGCCGCCCTGGCTGGTTGCTCAATGGTTAGAGAGTCAGTCTTTGGACCAAAGGGTTGCAGGTTCAATTCCCAGTCAAGGGCATACCTGGGTTGCAGGTTCAATCCCCAGCCCTGGTCGGGGCGCGTGTGGGAGGCAACCAATTGATATCTACCCCTCTCTCTCTCTCTCTCTCTCTCTCTCTCTCTCTCTCTCTCCCTCCCCCCCCCTCCCCTGCCACTCTAAAAAAAAAAGAAAATTAATGGGGAAAATTATCCTTGGGTGAGGATTAACAAATATATATGCAATAGCTGAATGAATCAAAATTATACCTCTTTTGTCTGGCCGGTGTTGCTCAGTCGTTGAGCCTTGACCAACGAACCAAGAGATACAGTTCGATTCCTATGAACCAGGGGATCACAGTTTGATTTCTGGTCAGAGCACATGCCCAGGTTACCGGCTCAATCCCCAGTAAGGGGCATGCAGCCAACTGATGATTCTCTCTCATCATTGATGTTTCTATCTCTCTCCCTTCCCCTTTCTCTCTCTAAAATCAATAAAAATACTTATTTTTAAATTATACCTATTTTTTTTTGTCAGATCAGCAAAAAATATAATATACAGTGGAATCTCGGTTCTCTGACTTAATTTGTTCCCTAAGGCTGTTCGAGGAGTAACTTGTTGGAAAACTAAATCATTTTTTTCCCATTAGAAATAATGTAAATTGAATTAATCCATTCCAGACCCCAAAAAGCAAAAAAACACAAAAATCTTCATAGCACAATTTCCTGGGATGTTAACAACACGCGATTTAGTGGTCAACTGACTCACACACACATTCTCTCCTTTGTCGCCCGAGAGACATGTGACTGATCATACAGGTATCAGCATGAAAGGGTTTTTGGGTCGAGAACCAAAGTTGTTTTTTTTTTTTTAAATATATATTTTTATTGATTTCAGAGAGGAAGGGAGAGGGAGAGATAGAAACATCAATGATGAGGCCTAACCGGTTTGGCTCAGTGAACAGAGCATCGGCCTTTGGACTGAAAGGTCCCAGGTTCGATTCCAGTCAAGGGCATGTACTTTGGTTGTGGGTACATCCCCAGTAGGGGGCGTGCAGGAGGCAGCTGATGAAACATTCTCATCGATGTTTCCCTTCCTCTCTATAAAAAGTCAATAAAATATATTTTAAAAAGAAGAAAAAACATCAATGATGAGAGAGAATCATTGATTGGCTGCCTCCTGCACGCCCCCTCTACTGGGGATTGTCCACAACCCAGGCATGTGCCCTGACCGGGAATCAAACCTGGGACCCTTCAGTCTGCAGGCTGATGCTCTATCCACTGAGCCAAACCAGATAGGGTAAGAAGCAAAGTTTTACATGAACAACTTCATCAAGAACTGAATTGTTTGAGATGGGAGACATTTGAGAATCGAGATTTGACCTATAAAATTTGGTGTTCCACAGAATTTTTGTAATTAGTTTATGTGTGCCATGAGATGAAAAAGGTTGAAAATTGCTGCTTTAGAGCATTCTATGGACGCTCTATCCTTCCCACAACATGCACCTAATCTCTACAGAGAAAGAATTTATCCTAGCCCTAACTGGTTTAGCTTAGTGGATAGAGCATCGGCCTGCGGACTGAAAGGTCCCAGGTTCGATTCTGGTCAAGGGCATGTACCTTGGTTGCGGGCACATCCCCAGTGCGGGGTGTGCAGGAGGCAGCTGGTCGATGTTTCTCTCTCATCCATGTTTCTAACTCTCTATCCCTCTCCCTTCCTCTCTGTAAAAAATCAATAAAGTATATATTAAAAAAAAGAAAAGAATTATCCTATACTCAGGGAACAAGGAAGAGCCTAGGAAGGAAATTAGTCATTCAAATTCTTCCTATCTTCTCTGAAAATTCAATTTTTAGAATTTCTATGGAAGAACATTATGATTAACTCTACAACCTTATCCTTGTACAAACCTATCATGATCCTTACCAAAAAGGTTGTTTAAGAGAAAGGTGGGGGGGGGGGGGACCTCTTTTTCATCAGCATTTCAGCTGTACAAACTAAAATTCTCAGTAAAAGCATTAAAAACCTTAGACCTCCAAGATACCAGTCTCACTTTGCAAGAGAAATACCATCAGAATGGTATTTCTTTCATAACATAAAAAACTAAATATACTTTTAATACTGATACATTTCATTTATACAATAATCAAAACAAATTCTATCTAATAAAGAGGGAATATGCTAATTGACCATCACTCCATCACAAAGATGGCTGCACCCACAGCTGAGGCCAAGTTCCCATAAGGAGCCTTAACGAGCAATCAGCAGGGACCTGAGGCTACACCCTCCCCCGCCCCCGTGGGGCTTGACAGGGACCTCAGGCCGCACCCCCCCACCCGGCAGGGCTTGACAGGGACCTCAGGTTGCACCCCTGTCCTGGTGCCAGGCCAGGGGACCTGAGGCCATGCCCCCGCCCGGCGGGGCTTAACAGGGGACCTCAAGGTGAGCTTCCCATCCTGGTGCTGGGCTAGGGGACCTCAGGCTGCTACTCCCACGCCAGGCCAGGGGACCTCAGACTGCACCCCCAACCCGGCGGGGCTTGACGGGAGACCTAAGGCCGTGCCCCTCACCCCAGCACCAGGCCAGGGGACCTGAGGCTGCACCCCCCTGCCTGGCTGGGCTTGACAGGGGACCTCAGGTCCTGCCCTCCACCCAGTGGGGCTTGACAGGGGACCTCAAGGTGCACCCCCAGTGCTGGGTCGGGGGAACTCAGGCCGTGCCCCCCACCAGGCGGGGCTTGACAGAAAACCGAAAGCCGTGCCCCCCACCCAGAGGGGCTTGACGGGGGACCTCAAGGTGCACCCCCATTGCGGGGTCGGGGAACTCAGGCCGCGCCCCCCGCCCTGTGGGGCTTGACCGGGGACCAGAGGCTGCGCCCCCCTGCCGGTGCTGGCCCGGGGAACCTGAGACTGTGCCCCCCTGCCTGGCAGGGCTTGATGAAGGACCTCAGGCCATGCCCCCCACCCAGCGGGGCTTGATGGGGGACCTGAGGCTGCGCCCCCCTCCAGGTGCTGGCCCGGGGGACCTGAGGCTGCGGCCCCCTGCCTGGCAGGGCTTGATGGAGAACCTCAGGCCATGCCCCCAACCCAGCGGGGCTTGATGAGGGACCTCAATGCACACCCCCCACCCTGGTATGGGCTGGGGGACCTCAGGCCATGCCCCCCGTCCTGGCGCTGGGCCAGGGAACCTGAGGCTACGCCCCCTGCCCGGTGGGGCTTGACAAGAGTGGGACTGGCCAGGTCTGGATCTAGCCGAATGGGGGGCGGCCGGCCAGGTCTGGGTCTCATGCGATTTTGAGGCGCATGTGGGTGGGCGGGGACTTGACTCTGGGTCCCGTAGTGCACCCCGGACTCTGACAGGAGGAAGGTTTTCATATACATTTTACTAATTTTCTTTCATCTCTGACACTTCTATTATAGAGAAAGGGCAAATAGCAATATTAAATTATTTCCTCTAATTAATCCCCTTTTAATGTGCACGAATTGCGTGCACCGGGCCACTAGTAGAAAATAATTTAAATGCCAAACCATTAAAGCAAATTTTGGGGCAAAAAGAACCTTACAAATCAGTTTGAGTCACTCAGCTGGCACTTGGGAGAGTCAGCCTGAAGACAGTGATAAACACCAGATACTAATGATGCCAGTTTGAATTTACCTACAATTCCAAATCACTTAAGCAAACAGTTTCCCAGCTACTGAACTGCTTCAGTCAGTACCCTCTCACACACATCATTCCCCCAATCAACCAGCAAAGCAATTTCAAGAGCTCTGGCAAGAGACAATAAGCAGCGTGGACTTATTGGAAAAGCACTGGCTTCTTTCTGTGGTCTTTAAACAGATTCCCTTTTCCCACTTTCAGAGGAATCTGGCACACTATTCCCAGAACAGGCCTGGTTACAGACGATCACAAAGGCTCTTTCTCAAAAGGTCAGTCAGGCATGTAGAGAACATTTGCATAGCACAGCATGGGCTGAAATCAGAGCCTGAAGCATCTATTTCTCCACCTCAAAAATTCTTCAAAGCAAACAAGCTAAAATGTGGGCCAGACAGCGCAGTCAGTTTTTATTCTAATACCACACTCAGCAGTTGGATATAGATAGGCCTCCACATGCTATAGGGTGAGAAATAGAACAAATGTCAGATTCAGGGCTGTTGTGACAAGCTTTCATTCCTGACTTGTTTCACAAACAGTATTTTGAAGTAAAGAGAACAAAAAACAAAACAAAAACACCCACAGGCTTTACCAATTTGTATTATTAGCATCTGATTCAGTTACTGATAAAACAGACAGGTAAGTAACAATCTAAAAGACCAGTCATCCGAAGGTTTTGTAAGATGCCCCTCTCTGGCATCTTCCCATCACCAAAAGCATTCATTCCTGACAGCCTCAAAAATATTTCAAACAACATTTACTGTAGGTCAGTAGACTTAGGTGCAATGTGGATACAGGAAACAGGAAAAGTACAATCCCTGCCTTCAAGCTATGAAGAAAGGCAACATGCAACACCTGAAGTACAGCCCAGACTTCAAAGTGCTATTGAACATACAGACTGCCAGAGGCCTTCTAGAAGGAAGAGAGAGCAAGAACAGTTCCAAATGGAAAAATGGAGGACTTCTGGGAAGAACTCGCTCAGTAGACCTCTGCAGGAATAGCTGGACAACCTGAGAAGGGATTCTGGAATGAAGAAACATTTAAGTAAAAGGGGGAGAGGGCCTTTCTCTCCCCTCTCCTCCCCCCCACCCCCCACACACACAACATTCCTGATACAGCAAGCAGTGCAGGAATTACTATCCCCATTTTATAGACTCAAAATAAACAAACAGCAGATAGGGATTTGCTCTAGGCCTCGTAGCTGGAAAGAGCTGATGACGAGCTTGAGTTTTCTGACTCCTAGTTTAGATCTTTCCATGAATCCCCTCCTTGGGCAGAAACAGAAGGAAGAGAACCCAAAAAGCAAGAAACTAAAAGGATTAACTTTAGACCTCCTTCAGCTATCTATTAACCTTATCCACTTTCTAAGGTTTTAGTTACAAATGTTAACAGTCACTCAGTTTAAGCGCGCAGTCATAACAGGTTTGTAAAAATTCCCCTGAGGCAAACCATCAAGAATCTACTCCCTAGTGCAAGCCTGTCAAACTCGAAGGCTAACACGGGCCAAATAAACAAGGTTAAAGTTTATGTGGGCCGCAAAGAAACAAAAGCTTCAATTTTCATAGAAACGTAGGTTTATTTCAATAGAGACATGAATACAAAGGGCTGAAATAAATGAGTAATCATTAACATAAAATAATAGAACATTTTAATAAAAACTAATATTTTTTCTTGAACATTAACTCACCAGACACTAAATAACTGTACAAATTAATAAGCGTAAGGCAAATAAACCTATTTCTCTTGTTCTCCGAAAGTGAAATATTTCCTGTTGTGCACACCAAACGAGTCAGTCCAAGACTAATGACAGGGCAATTGGCTGCTAAAATATTCGCTGCTAGTATTAGTGGCTGCGCTTAAGGCGAGTGAGGGAGATGAATGCAACACGATTATAGTCATCAGTCTTTAGTGAACATTGTAGTTCATTATTAATAATTATGTACAACAAGATAATGTAAAAATTAAGTTACTAAATTTTTATTAAAACGTTTCTTACATACCGTTATATTGGCTGGGCCAAAAAAATATTCGTTGTGGGCCACATGCGGCCCATGGGCCTCGAGTCTGACATGCCTGCCCTAGTGTGGCTGAAGGCTGCCGTCCTGTCTGTAAGTAAAGAACAGAACTCCAGTACAGCAGTGTCCAAATGGTGAAATGAGAAATGAGGACCAGGACAAGGAAACAAAGCAGACACCATCAGTGTGACAGCTGTTACACAAGGTCTGTCCACTACTAAACCTTTTCCCTTTTTTTACTGCTAACTCAAAACAAGATAACTTCTTAAACAATCCTAAAAAGAAAATTAGATCCTGCCCCTGAATCTGTTCCACAGCAAATCCAGGGTTCCGTTCCGGTACAAAGATGTAATGCCCTCAAGCTTAATAACTTAGGAAAGCAATCATGGGAATCTTAAAAAGCAACCAAACGCCTCCTTACACTTGTGTATATGATACATCAACATAAAATAACGTCACTTCCAATAACAATGACTAAACATTCCAAAAAAAATCAAATTGTTCACTAAAGAGCTCTAAGGGAAAAATAATGTTGCTTCAATTTTATCTTTACTCCTTACTGCTAAATATCCTCTGTGGAGATGCTTAGATATAGCAGGAAACAAACCAAACAAAGCTGGAAGATTCCTGGTCTTCCAATAGCTGAATCATTGCCCTCTGAATTGATAACTATTAGGAACATCTGAGAAACAAGGCAGATGAATGAAATAGACCATAATCCAAAAGAATTTCCAGAACAGCTTCCATCTCTTCTAAATCATTTTCCAGAGCTGCTAACAATTAGAAAATGATTTATTTTCTTTTCATCTTCTCTCCCTTCTGGCAGTCTCCAAGGGAGGGCTTTATGAGAAGCTAAATGACCACAAGATGGGCCGCAGAAGGAAGATCTTGAAATGGACATCAAACAGGCTTGTTTTACTTGATTAAGACAAAGAAAAACCTAGTATTTCAGAAAATTTGCCAGGAATGAAGATTATGAAGATAACAATGAAAAAAATTTTCCTTTAAAGTGACCTGCCTTACTAACAGACCGTTTTAAACAACAGTAGATGCAACAAGCGCAATTATAAAGTTCAAAGAAAGGCTCCAGAACTTGTAAAATCAGTTCACCTGGAAAAATCTGACCTTTGGCCCAAATAAAATTCTTATGGCAAAAACTGGGTGACCATTCCCTAAAAATATAAAACAGTACTAAATAATCGACCATGTTTAAGCTCCAAATGTTAATTATAACTAATGTATAAATTCTGTTAGCAGATAATTAAGGAAAATGCTAAAGAATTTATAAAAGCCTTAAGAGAACATGCTAAGAATTTTCTGAAAGTAGCAAATCTGGAAAATGCACAATTAAGCAATACCTTAAAAGAAAAACCTCAGAACCCCTGAAAGCCATTTTCCTCACTACTGCAGAATTGCAATTACAGGCTTCATGGTTATGCTGAACTAATTTAACTCAAAGATTCTGGGTCTATCACTTCAGGTACAGACTAAGAATTCTCTAGGGCAATGGTCGGCAAACTCATTAGTCAACAGAGCCAAATATCAACAGTACAACGATTGAAATTTTTTTTGAGAGCCAAATTTTTTAAACTTAAACTTCTTCTAACGCCACTTCTTCAAAATAGACTCGCCCAGGCCGTGGTATTTTGTGGAAGAGCCACACTCAAGGGGCCGAAGAGCCGCATGTGGCTCGCGAGTCGCAGTTTGCCAACCACGGCTCTAGGGTAAAAGTTCTACTCCTATCTAACAACCTACAGATTGCAATACACACTGTCCTCCAAACTTGAATAATAATAAAAACCTATAGCTACTGCCTTTCCAAAGTTTCCAGGCAGCCCTTTTAAAATGCCTTTCGATTAAATCTTCGTGCCTGGCATTCAGAAGACTCAATAAATTCCATCTGTGCATACCTGCAAATTACCTTTGTACTGAATTCCTCTGTTGTTGGAACGTGGGAGTTTGAAAGTGAAATACTTTTCATAGTAACGAGTCCAGCGACATCTAAGGAGTCTTCTGGGTTAACATTGGCATACAGGCTGGCACAAGCAGCCAGGTGCACAAGGAGAATGTGATTGTGATGTCAGGTTATCCTTAACCACACCACTAAAGGGATGGATTGTTTTTTCCTAAAGCCAATTCTTTCTTCTCTCTCTCCTCTCCAGGTGGTCTAGAAGACTCTCTCAGGTGAAAACTGTCCTACATACTAAAGAGCTCTCACAAATAATCACAAAATCATTAAATGCCTCTTATTCTCCCTGTTTCTACAGGCTGAAACAGGATAATAGCACCTTCCCCAAAAAAAGTAATACCACTTAGGCACAATACAAAGGCAACAAGTGACCTACAGGGTAGCAGGTCAGGACTAGGGTTCTGAAGTCACAGGCAGGCCAGTGCAGAGGAAAGAGAATGGGTGAAGACTGCATCCCAATTCTGCTCCAATTCCGCTTATGAGACCCTGATTAAATCAGTCTTTATGCCCAGCTGCTTCTTCGCAGAGGAGAAAATAAGCGAGATCATGAATAGAAAACCATTTGTCAACTGGCAAGCGTTAAACAAATATGAAAATGCTAGTGGCAGTATAAACAAAATTTCTATGGTAAATTAAGAAACTTGAGAATGTGAACACAAGTAATTTAGAGCACTGGCATGAAGACAGGGCAAATACCAAAGACCTCTTAATCCGCTTCCAATCTCCCCAGACCCTCTTCCCCGGAGCCCCAGAGGGGAGAACTACAGGTACAGGGGAGCATCCCGCTTTTACAGAGACCGCCGGCCGTCTGAGCTCCTGACCACAGAGGGAACTTCTCGAAGCATGACTCAGGGTTATCTCCAAGGTTAAGATGAATCAAATAAATATGCGTGTTCCATCTTAAGTAGACTCCAAATATCACAATCTAAGACACACTGAGGGATTCATAGAAAGATCCACCCTAGGATTCCTTTTCGTAGTGATGCTTTGGGTTAAATGTGACTTATGAAAATTCAAATCACACAAACCTAAGGAATATAGCATCTGTGACCGTCCTGACCACTTGGGCACTCCCCAAAAGGAGTGTTAGTATGGACTGATGGTTCTCAATCAAAGACCAAGTTCTCTCTCCCTACCAACCCCGTGGGTAAAGGTTTTCCTTTTCCTAGATACACATGGTTCATTTGAAGACATCAGGCCTGTGCTCAACACGGAACCCTGGCTTCCCTCCTCTCCTCGAATCATGCGGGCGCTCGGCACTGGTGGCAGCGGGAAGATGCACACGCCCAGGGGAAAAGGTAAGGGGCGCTCAGGCCGCCCCCAACATTCTTAGCCAAACCGGGTCACCCCGGTCTCTCTGCACCCAAACCTCGCCTACCACCAAGTCCTGAAGTTGGATTTATGAACTTGATCTAGAACTGCTATACTTGAACAGAAACTTGATAACTTCAGCAGAATATCCAAACAGGGTGTGTTTCGTTTCTCCCGTCCACCCCTGGGACCGCCTCCACCAGCGCCGGCGCGGCAGGTGCTCAGGGCTCCCCACGGCCACGGCCACGGCCACGGCCACGGCTCCCCCTGACCTGGAGCGATACCAGGGCTGACACACATCTGGGTGTGAGAAGCTCAGCCGCAGTCAGTGTGTCTGGGGCAGAAACTCCCCGAGGCGGGGCTCGGAAGCCCTCCCGCAGGTTTTAAATTAGGGCAAACGGGGCTAAGCAGCAGCACCCCCACAGCAATCCTTTCCGGGCACCCCGAGGGGCCCGGCCGGGCGGCGCCCCGCGGCTGCCCCGAAGACCAAGTCCCCACCCCGGCCGCGGCCCCGGCGTGGGACGGGAGATGCTGGGGCCTGGGCGGGGGGAGCGCACCGGAGCCCGAGCCGGGTACGCCGTCACCACGCGTCCCGCCGGGCGGGCCCGGAACCCCCGCCCGAGCCCGGCCGCTCGGCCGCGGGGGGCCAGCCGCGGGCCCGTGCCAGCCCCAGAGCGCGCCGCCCGGCTCCCGGGGTGCCCTCGGCGCGGCCCCGCCACCCCGTTCTCTCAGCCGCGCTCGGCCGGCCGCTCCTCCCGGTGCCCGACCCCCCGGCCCCAGGCCCCCAACCCCTGGCCCGTCCCCACTCACTGCAGACGGCGGCGGCGGCCGCGCCGGTAGACACCGGCGGCCGAGAGCACGAGCGCGAGGACGAGCGAGCCCGCGCCCGGCAGCGGCGGCGGCGGCGGAGGGACGACTGAGCCCGCGCCCGGAGTTGCGGCTCCAGCCGCGCGGCGCGGGAGGCGCCTCCCAGCAGAGCCGCGGCGCCACGAGAGCGGGCGCCCTCTTCCGGCGGCGCGTGCGGGAGGCCGGGGGCCGGGGCGAGGCACTTCCCAGGGCTCAGCCCGGCCGCAGTCAGGCCGGCTCCGCCGCAGCCCCAGGCCCCGCCCCCAGGCCCCGCCCCGAAACCCGAGGCCCCGCCCCGAGCCCGCCCCGACGTCCTGCCTCCGCCTGCGATTGGGGATCAGCCCAGCCCTCCCGCAACCTTCACTGCGTGCGCCCTCGGACCTAGGGTCCCCCCTGCTGTTCCGTTGTCTTCTCACGAACACGCATGGGGCCCCGACCGTATGCCAGGCCTAGGGGGTACAGCGGCCAGGAAGATGGAGGGGGTCCTAAGTAGAGAAGAAAACAGACAAGCCCCAAGGAAACAGCCAGTGGACAAAATCCTGACAAGTTAGGATGAGTTGGGAGGCGCAGGATAAAAGGAATTAGATGGAGAATAAAGGGAGGGACTCTGCTTCCGAGGCAATGGCCAAGGAAGACCTGGACACTCTGCTGGTGGCAGAGGACTTCCTGGCCTTGCCCTCCGTGGGGCAGGCGACTCTAATAAGGTCACCTGTCAGGCCTGGTGGGCAGGGTAGGGAAGGGCTGCCAGGCCTGAAGGGGCAACCTGGGCAGCCAGGTAGGAAGAAGGGCAGAGCTGACTTCAGCAGAAAGGAAGGACCAGTGCAAAGGCTCTGAGGCCTAAAGGAGCTGGTCTTACTAGAGTCTGGGCACCATACTGTCCTCTTTTCACCAGGAAGGAAGCCAAGACTGCAGAGGGTGGGGAATGAGGTAAAAGTCTCAGACCTAATTTGCCTCCAAGAATAGGCTCCTTCAAAATCCCATTCGCTCCTGCAAACCAGATCTCTGTCCCCTTCCTGGGGGGACCGATGGTTTTGCCATTTCTTCTCCACCAGGATAACCGCCGGCCTTAGAAGCTCGCCTGTTTCAGTCTGCATGTGCGTGAGCTGGCTCTGAGGTGTAACTTTTATCCAATGATTATCACAGATCTGATACTTGGTTTTTCTCTGAAAACTTAAATTGATAGGTCAAATAAATGACATATGCTTCATCAGCATAATTGGGTGCTATATTATCAAATTCAAAAAGACTAGGTGATTTTACAGGAACATGTGTGAGAAAGTAAGCAGTGCACAAAATGATATGCATGATAAATCCTAATTTTACTTTTACAAACATATACATAGACAAATATTTTGAAGGAAATGCAGCAAATCATTGATCATAGTTCTCTAGGTAGTAGCATGGGAATGTTAGTGACATTACTGAATGTTCTTCCGAATTTCCTATATTTTTTAAAATCAATATTGAGTTTACAATCAGAAAAATATTTTTTAAATCAGAGTTTTGTTTTTGTTTTGTTTTTTAACAAAAGAAAGACAATACCAAAATTATTCAACACTCAGATCTCTAGGATTTGGTGCCACTGAAAAATCCAGACCTGCCCCTGGCTTATCGGGGTGTCCTTTGAAAAGTCATTTCCTCTCTCAGAGCTTCTATTTCCCCAACTAAAAACTGAGAGGAATGAACTGTGTCAGTGGTTTTCACAAAACTATTCTTACATAGCTCTTAAAGTTTTTATTGCTATTATAAATTATATTTTCAAATTTATGTTTTATAGTGTATTGATTGATGGTTATTGAAATGTGGTTGGCTTTTAATTAATAATCTTGCATTTTGCAAACTTGAACTCTTTTTTAGTTCTAAGTTTATAGGCTCTCTTGAATTTTCTGTGTAAGTAATCATGGAGTCTTCAAGTAGTGACAGTTTAGTATCTTCTGCCTGTTTTTATTTCCGTTTCCTTGTTTTACTCACTAACTAAAGTCTCTAGCACAATGTTGAATTGCAGTAATGATAGTGGGCATTTCTGTCTTGTTCTTGACTGTTTCTAACATGTCACCATTGAATATGATGTTTGTTGTAGGTTTTTTATAGATATCTTTTTTTTTAAATATATTTTATTGATTTTTTACAGAGAAGAAGGGAGAGGGAAAGCTAGAAACATCGATGAGAGAGAGACATCGACCAGCTGCCTCCTGCACACCCCCCACCTGGGGATGTGCCCGCAACCAATGCACATGCCCTCGACCGGAATCGAACCTGGGACCCTCCAGTCCGCAGAGAGACGCTCTATCCACTGAGCCAAACCGGTTTCGGCTTTTTTATAGATATCTTTTATTGGTGTAAAAAAAACACTATTCTGCTGTGTTATGAATGGGCGTTGAAATGTATCAAATGTGGGATTTTTCACCCTAATGTAATGTATTACAATCGTGGATTTTGTTACAGTAAACTATCCATGCATTTCTGGAATAAACTTACTTTGATGATGTATTAGTTTTTTACTAGAGCAGCTTCTGTAAGACTGAAGTTTCCTGTAATTTGGATTTCCTATAGATTTCTTCTATAAATCATCTTGGTTTGGGGCTTAGGGGTGGAAAGCGTTTATACTGACACCCCAACCCACAACATTCAACCTGGCCTCAGGGCCCACCTCTCCACCACACAGCTCTTATGGGGTTACCAGGAATCTTGTTGCTGAATCCAAAAGAACCACCTCAGATCTCCCCCCTCAGGCCTCCCTGGGTGATGTGTTGACCACACCCTCTGAGAGACAGACTCTTCCGAGCCCTGCTCTAGTCTTCCTCCTGCCTCTGTAGCACCTCCTCTCAGCCTCATAGACACGGTCCTCTCTGACGTTACCCACCTTCATGTCCAGGCTCTGGTCAAGGCCATCATCTCCTCTCTGTCTCCTCCTCTCTGTGGACTGATTCAGCCGCTTCCATGGATTCCATTATTGTCTCTAAGCCAAAAGGTTTCCAAACCCATATTTCCAGCCCAGGCCTCTCTCTCCTCAACTCCAGACCTACAGATGCATATTCTGTGGCCCCAACTATGTGCCAGGGACTGTGCTAAGTGCTTTTACCTAATGGGTCAGTTCTCTGTCACCACATAATAAATTACCCCAAAATCTAAGGACTTAAAACAACAAACATATCTTATCTCACGGTTTCTGTGAGTCAAGAATTTGGAAGTAGATGAGGTAGGTAGCAGACCTTGCAGCCTAGATGTCAGCTGGGGCTGCAGTCATCTGAAGGCTTGGCTGGGGCAGGAGGATTCGCATCTAAGCTCACTCCTGTAGTTTTCAGGAGGAGCAGTAGTTCCTCTTCACGGGAGCCTCTCCTGACAACATGGCAGCTGGCATCGCCCAAAGCAAGTGATTTAACTGAGAACAGGAAACCACAAGGTCTTTTCTAACTTAGCCTTGAAAGGGACATACCTGGAGTCTTGTGGTCTCACAGACCAGCCCTATTACAGTGTGGGGGTCGCCACACAAGGCCGTGAATACCAGGAGGTGAGAATCGATGGGGTTACTGTATCTTGGAGGTTGCCCATCACACCTTCACCACAGCTCTGAGTGCAGGTTGCCCACATCATCCCAGGTACATATAAAAAAACAGGCAAGGAGAGGTGAAGTCATTGCTCAAGGTGACACAGCCGAGTGGGAGACGTGAGCTTTGACCACAGCTCTGCCCAGCTCCCCACATTTTTTCTGCTTTCACAGTCCATCCTCCAATGGTCCACCACCAGCCTCCTCACCTTCAAAATGTGCAAGCCTGAACCCTCTCGCCTACCACCCCCAAACCTCCCAGGCTCCCAGCTCAGCTCAGCAAATGATGCCACCGTCCTCCCATCTGTCCAGCCCAGAAGCTTTGAGTCATGACTGCTCCTCCCACCCCTCACTTCCTAGTGCCAGATACCCCAGCCCTGCCAAGTCTTCCTCCTCAGTGCAGCCTGGGTTTCCTCTCCTTCTCCCTCCATCTCCACCACATCATGCTGGGCCAAGCCACCCACTTGTCCATCCAGGACATCTGCAGTAGCTCCTCTCTGGCCTCCCTCATTCTCTCGGCCCCCACAATGCCCATCTGCCCTCCTCTCTCCGGCATGAGTCACCTTTAAGAACACAGAGCTAGTGTGTCACTCTGCTTTAAACTCCTTCCAAGGCTCCTATTGCATTCAGGATCCAGCCCAAATTCCCTCCGGTGTGATCTGGCCCCTGGCCCCTATTCCAGCCTCCTCCTCTGTCCCTCTTCTCTCTCTGTGGGGCCCCAGCCCCTCTGGCCACATTTTGGTATCTGGGACCTACTGCAAATTTTTTTTTTTTTTTTTTTCACTTCAGGGCCTCTGCTATGCCGTTCCCTTAGCCTAAAATACTCTTCCCCAAGCTCTTGGCATGCCTATCTCCCCATCTTCAGCAGATTGTCACCTACTCAGAGAGGCCTTTCCTGACCTCCCAGCCAGGCTGATGTCCTCGGCTCTAAGTTCCACAGTGCCTGTCCTCTCTCCTCACCTCACTGCTTCTCAGTGAACTGTGAGCTTCCTGAGAGCAGAAGCTGTGTCTGTCTGTCTGGCCAACAACAGCACCCTAGAACTTCACGGTGAGCCTGGCACTTAACACACCACACCCAGCCACTGGATAATGTTCAGTTCCTTAAATGAAGCCTGGGATCCCTCCCCTCCGGGTCTTTGCACATGCTGTTCCTTCTACAGGGATGCCCTTCCCCCCTACCCTCCAATTTACTCAGCAAATTCCTGTATGTTCATCAGGAACTAGGGTCACCAGATTTAACAAATAAAAATACAGGACACTCGGTTCCTTTTGAATTTCAGGTAAACAACAAATAATCTGTTTAATGTAAGTACGTCACAAGTATTGCATTAAGTACAAGCGTCTGTATTTTACCTGGAAACCCTAGTAGGAACCAGCACCAGTTCTGCCTCCTCCAGGAGATCTCCCTGGCCTCCACCCTCACCTCCTTGGTCTGCTCACCCCCATCCCAGGCTCCCAAACCCCTCCCCTGCTTGCCCCTACTCAGCATGAACGCTCACTGTGTTTTGAAATTGTCCATTACCAACTAGAATGTGACCTCCTTGGCAGGAAACTGCGACTCAGTCTTCGCCCAGAGTGTCTCTTCTCACCTGGGCCAACCTGGCCACAGGAAATGGCCACTCAGGTTTACTGAGTAGAGAAATGAAAGAGCACCAAAGAGAAAAAGTAAACAAGATGGGGAAAGGAACTAGCAAATGAAACTTGGCCCAGGAAATGGGATGCATCTCTTGGCTGATTACCCACAGTGGGGAGCTCTCCTTCCCACCCCACCTCTACCCCCTGCCTAGTCTGGGTCAGTTAGAGCCCCCGACCCACCCACCCCCACCCCCTCAGCCTCAGGAAGTCTTGTGGTTGGTGGAGCAGGAATGCAAAAAGAAGCAGTCTGTGTCCCTTTAAGGATTTTTCCAAAACAGCCTCTTGGGCATACAAATGCAAGGCCCCCGTGGGGAGCAGGGAGGAAGTGTAGGCCTCAGCCATGGACTGTGAGGATCCCCTGGGTAAGGAGGTGACCCCAAAGGTTGGGGGTACGGCTCCACGGCCCAGAGAGCTGTGGAAGTTTAAGCACCTGGTGGCTGAACCTACCCTCAGCCCACCTGAGGCCATCCAATGGCCTCCCACAGCCCCTCCCAAGTTGGGGCTGGTCCCTAGGGACCCCAGAAGGTGAGGGATCCTAAAGCGGCTAACTGCATGGATTATCTGGACCAAGACTTTGCTGAGCTCCTTCCAACTGCCCCTCGTGGAGTATTCTGAACAGCCAAGGACCTGGCCAGTGGAGAAGCCCACTTCCTCTGCCTCTCTTGGTGGTGGGCTCTGTCTCCTGTCTGTGTGTGTGTGTGTGTGTGTGAGAGAGAGAGAGAGAGAGAGAGAGAGAGAGAGAGAGAGAGAGAGAGAGAGAGAGAGAGAGAGAGAGAGAGACTCCCTTTCTCCCCACCAGTCCCCTTTGGTCCTTGTGCCACTGGTTTCACCAAGCACAGGTTCTCTTAAGCCTGAAAAAAGACGTTCCTCAGCCTTTTCCTCACTGGCTGCCCTGCCTGGGAAACATTTCTAACCAGTCTCCCTGCTTCCTCTCCAGGGACCGGCCCAGCCCCTCTGCACACTCGCCCGGCCTCTGGCACATGCCGCCCTTGCAGCCAGCAGTTTCCAGTGCCTCCCCCACTTCCAGCCATGGAGGCGCTTTGGCGAGTTTGACGAGAGCATTTTTCCTTTTTATAAGGTTTCTAATTACCTATTATTTCTGATCTTCTCTTTAATCAGCTTCCAGGACTCTGCTGGGAGCTACAGAGCCAGGGGGAGGAATCTGGTTCTCACCAGTGTTGAGAGCGAGGCCCTGTGGTCGTCCTTGGATGGCATCATCCCCTTCACCATTATGACTGTAATTAGAGAGAATGGATCTGACCAGGAATCAGCAGCTCTGGCTTCTGCCTTTAGTCCCATGAGTGTCTCAGTGCCACATCTGAGAAGTCACCGGCCTTGAGCGTCCTCATATGTCAAAAGGGAATAAAGCTGTGTGGCCGTAGCACGGCCAACTGGCACGAGGAGGCGAGACGGCTCCGGATCCTGATCCTGCGTTCTCGCCCTCCCTGACAGCTCACGGCTCTAAATGCTTGGCAATATGCGTGCGTGTTAGTACTTGGTTGTCCTGCCCCATTCCTAATCCAAACCACTTTGTCTGCACGTGTTTGCAAGTTTAGCAAGAGCCAAATTCCCCTGCAAAGACAGCACAGCTCCTGCCCTCCTGCCCTGTCCCTCCTAGACTGGGTCTCTCCAGGTTCAAGGCCACTGTTTCCTGCTGTCTTCCTGCCTGGATGCCCACCCCCTTCACCTACCTAGTGAGGGAGCACCCCTGCACCACCCCGCCTCCCAAATGCATCCCTTTTGTCAAGGAGTTTGCAGAGCTCTGAAATATAGCTGTGTTGCCTTTAGTGAGCTCCTATGTTTAACACAAGGTGTAAGTAACAACATTTGTAAAGCTGCCATAGTACGGGACCTGTTAATGTTCCGGAAGCTTCTGAAATAAAGGGTATGATTAAAAGACAGGAACGTTATTTTAAACCTATTATAATGTCCCTTGAGTTTTGTGATGATGGTGGGGGTTCAGCACCTTAGTGGTGAACAGTGGATCCATTGTTACCCAGAAAAAAGAAGAAAAAAAAAGGAGAGTGTCATGCAGAGAAGTAACTATAGTAACCCTGTGAAGAGCCAGGATTCGGATTCAGAATTCTGTCACACGTGTCCTTTATTTCCAGGTCCCGAGACACAGCAGAGCACACTGGGTCAGACCCCAGCTGGCTCTCTGGCTCTGCCACTCACCAGCAAGGACACTCCCCTGCCTCCGCCTCAGTTTCCTCAACTGTCAAAAAGAAAAAAAACAACTCCTTGGCAGGGTTGTTGTGACAATGAAATGAGGCCATTAAAGTATGAAAAACTCTGATAATGCAGTGCCTGGCATGAAGGCAGCACACAATAAATTGGTAGCTCTTATTATAATAACTAATTGCTATACTGCTGATTTGAAAGATAAATATAGAATTGAAACTCTGGCAGACAGCAGGAGGACCAGGCTGGGAGAGAGGGGACTCTTTGAGGCTGATGATGTGATTGTTCCACCAAGTCCTCTTAAAACATCCATTTATTTTCGTTGCAAGTTGAATATTGTCCTCGAGTATCACTGCCATGAATGATTAAGGAACAATGGCGTGCACTGACCTTCTTACAGCACTTGTGTGGTTAGCTAAATCTATCTTCCTGTAACCCTGTCTGTACTGGCACAAACCTAACCCCCTAACATCACGAAACTAAGTTGGGCAGGCTGATATAATTCTACAAAATAATAAATGGGAAAGTTATACATTTTTGTTCCTTGGGAAAAAATGGTGTCCCCATGGGCTGTTTTTTTCTTTTTGTAAAGTTTGTTACTGGGTATAAGGTTCAATAGTGCACAAGGCATAAATGAATGGCTTGATGAATTTTCACAGAGTGGACATACCCTTATAGCCAACACCCAAGTCCTAAAAAAAGCATCATGAGGACTCCATAGCCCCTCATGTCCCTTCCTGGGTGATGGTTTCCTTTTTCCTTTTCTTCTCCTCCTCATCTTCCTCTTCCTCCTCTTACTCCTTGAGATGTCATTTACAGCCATAAAATATATCTATTTTAAATGTACAGTTTGATGAATTTCTCTAAATTCATACAGCTATTCAACCATCACTACCATCCAGTTTTAGAAACGCTCCCATCCTCCAAGAAGTTCCCTAGCTCAGAGATACATCCCAACTGGTTTAATTCCATCTCAGTGGTCCCATTAGGCTCGAGCATGCAACCCCGTTCTGCCCATGGGAATGTGAGGATATATCTGATAGGAGGTTTCTGGGGAAGTTCCCTGGCTCCTAAGAAGAGGACATTGGAATAAAAGGCCCCTGTTCTACCTCTGGATATTGCTGGGTCTGGACATGATGCATTTACCTGCTGCTCCAGTTAACCTGTGACCATGAGTTGCTATAGCCTCCACCAGAGGCGGCTGAGAAAGAGCTGGGAAAGCTGGGTCCTTACACCCCCAGTGGCTCAACCCTCATACCTTTACATAATGTATTTTCTTATTAATGCCCGTTTGGGTCAGCATTTTCTCTTCCTTGCAACTGAAAACATGCTACGGATACATCATCTTTAAGCTGCACTGGTAAACGTAAATTCTGAAATCCATCCAAAGGGGTGGCAACCTTAACTTAAAGAGTTTTCAGAAGGACCTTAAGTTCAAAGTTCAAACTAATAGAATACTCTGATGAGGTTGATTTAATTAACAGATCAGAAATAGACATTGAGTGCCTGCTGCATACAATATCCCTGAGGTAGGTTTTCTCATTGCTCTCATTTTATGAATATTTGTGGAGACTCAGAGGGGGATTCGGCCAGCCCAGGTCACACAAACAGCAAGTGTCAGAGTCAGGATTTAAAAGCCAAGTCTGACTGTCTTGCCCAAATCTTGCGGGACATCCCATCCTAAATGGGAATGGCTGGGAGATGGGCAGCCAAGAAAAGGCAAGAATTGAAGAGGTCTCAGTAGGCTTTTTTTAAAAAAAGTAGAATAGAAGGGTTTTTATTTTTTAAGAGAAGACAATTCCACCAGCAGCCTCTCACTTCTGCCACATCTGAAGCAGACACAAAAGTATTTGAAAATGCAAAATTGCTTGTGAGATGTATAATCAATCAGTCAACAAATATGTATTGAACTCATAATCTGGGCCTGGAAGCTTGAGTAACTGCTGGGTGCCGCTTTATTGTCCCACTGAGAGAAAGGCCAGGCCTTACTACAAACTCCAGAAAAACAGAATTTTTAAATGCTACTCTAGGCTTACAGGTGTGGCTCTTTTTTTAAAAAAAAAAGCATCTAAAATGCAGCTGAACACTGCTTATAAATAAAGGTTTGGACTCTAGCCCTGGCCGGTGTGGCTCAGTTGGTTGGGCATCGTACTGTGCACGGGAAGGTTGCCAGTTGGAGGCTCAGTTCCTGGTCAGGGCAAATGCCTGGGTTGCAGGCTCCATCCTCAGTAGTGGGCATGCAGAAGGCAGCCAATCCATGTTTCTCTCTCTCCCCCTCTTCCTTTCTCTCTCTCCCTAAAAAAATCAATAAAAATATATATAAAAAAAAAAAAAAGATTTGGACTCGTGTCAGGAAGACCAGAGATTCAAATCCTGGCTTCCCCACTCCTTGCTGTGTGACCTTGAGCAAGTTTCTCATCTCACTGAGCCTCAGTGTTTTGGTCTGTAGAATGGAAATAATAATAGTGCCTAGTTGAAAAGGCCGTGTGCTGATTGAATCAGACAGTGCCTTGTTCAATACGCAATAGAATTGGAGAATATTACTTATTATCATTTTATCATTCCTTTGGGAAAAGTAGGTGTTTATGATCTCCTATGCATAAACCCAGAGCTGGAGTTAAAGGGAAACCTGGCTGGGGACTGGATTATGTCAGAGGGTGTTAATCCACACTGTTGGTTCTTCCTGTATTTTCCTTTCTCCCTTCCTCCATTCAAGAAGGAAGCTGATTTGGGAATGCTATCTGTAGTCTAGAAACCTGTGGAAGGTGGTGCAATCAGCCACTGGGACAACCTCAGAGAGATTCCTGGGGCCCCATAACGGCAGGAAAGCAGCAGAGGACCCTGGAGCGAAGGGGTCACCTGGGCAGGGCCAACCATGGGATTGATGATCCAGAGCTAGAATCATCCCCTCTCTCACCCTGGCTTTGCTTAACCCCCCAGACCTGTGTGATACTCGGTGTGTGTGTGTGTGTGTGTGTGTGTGTGTGTGTGTGTGTGTGTGTGTGTGTGTGTGTTGCTGAGGAGCGGGAGTGTGTGCCCGGGTGCCTTTAGAGGATTTAACCAGCTTAACAGGGCCAAGGCCTGTGCTCAGAGTGGAGTTTGGGAGAGAAGCTTTATTTCTTGTCCTCCTGAGTCGTGGACTGAGACTCACACCAGCTACAGCAAGAAGACTTCAAAGCTGCTTGTTCCTAGGAGACTGAGGTGGATACAGGAGCACAGATTCCAGCAAGAACAGAAGAGAAGGTAAACCTATGGCTGCCAGCCCAGGCCCATCACGGGAGGAGAGCACGCCGGTGGCAATCGTCCAGAGGCCTTTGGTCTGGGCTTGGGCACAAACAAGGAAGCAAGTGAGGGAGAGGAGAAACAGATGAGCACACCGGCAGAAAATTACCCCCATTCACAGCCGTTCGCACCCAGTTCTTAGTAAATCCAGAGACTGGCGTTTTCGGCTGGGGGTTAGCAATTAAAACTGTTACACCGCAACACCTTCCTGCTTTAAAGTGGTTAGGGCATGGGGCTTGTGAATGCGTGGATTTGACAGCACAGCCTTCTGTGCAAACATCTGGCTCTCTGCCCCTCGGCGGGTGAGACGCCAGCTCAGGTTTCATTATTGGCCCCCCGAAGCCTGCTGTGAAACCTCAGTTCTTTCTCAGAAGCAAATTGAACTACCAAATCTCTTTACATCAGTGCTGACAGCCTAAACCCAAGTTTATGAAGCTTCAGGCCAAAGAGGAGGCCCTCAGCTCCAGGGCTGCACCACGAGGTGAGCAGTTCTGCCTCCGATGAACCAGAGCCCAGATTTCACTGTTTTCATCACCTTCACATTTACATTCTGAGAGCCTGGGGAAATGGCTCCATGGGACACAGAACATTAACCTTTGCTATAGCAAGTCTTTGCTCTGAGCCCATCATGCTAGCCTGGAAAGGTCAAAATATGGGAGGAGCTGAGAGCAATGAAATCCCAGGAAATCCTAGAGCTCTTAGGCACTGTAGCCACCATCTAAATCCACTCTCATTTTATGCATGAATAAACTCAGGCTGAGGAGAAATGGGGAATTTTGCAAAGTCACATTGCTAGATGGTCCATGAACTGTGACTGGAGTCCACGTTACCGACTCTGTCTGTTCATTCACTATAATGAACAACTGCTGGTTACTATTTAGAGACCTCTGTGGCTGTGTAGGTCCCAGTGGGGAGCAGGGCCCCAACCTCCCCTATGGAAGTGAGGCAATCCTCAAATCCCTCTCCCTACTTCCTAGAAGCAGGGATGTGATCGAGGGCTAAGCCAACAGGACGTTCCCATTCAGCCGCCTGTAATATCTAACCTGCCCACGGCCACCATGATGGTGCTGCCCTAGGAACAGGCTACTCTGACCAGAGCCACGCATCCTAATGATAAATTTACCAGTGACCAATTTGCATAATAAAGTTGAGGCCTTGTTTGAGTATGTTTGCATTCCTTCGACTGGCGTATTTATTTTTATTTTTTGCCACATTTTTGGCATTTTTACAGATTAAAAAAAATAATTTCCTCTAAGGTTTTTTTTCCTCCTGCTAAATTTTGCATTTCTGATTAAATATTTATAAAATGTGTCGCCTTTTATAAACAATGAAATTGATCTTATTGCTGTGGGCATCTTTTGATAATATGTGAAGTTTGAAAGTGTAAGAGACTTTTTTGCAAGTTTGTATAAAGACTCTTCCTTCCGGCAGGGCCCTCGGAGATCCCCGGATCTGACTCTGGCTTCAACACGGTTTGGACGGAACAGACCCAGGGATGCCCCTTCGTCCAGCCTCCACCCACCTTCCAACCTCTTTTCCAGCGGCCACCTTCGGAAGCATCTTAGCCATCCGAGACCAGCCAACAACACTGCTTTTTGAGTTTAACTCCTTATTGCTGAGCAACCATGAGCTCCCCAACTCATCAGCATTATTCCCCTGAGGCGGAGGCCGCCGTCAACCACCTGGCCAACCTGCATCGGCGGGCCTCCTACACCTACCTCTCTCTCTGCGTTTCTATTTGGACTGCAAGGATGTGGCTGTGGAGGGCATGGGCCACTTCTTCCTGGAGTTGGCTGAGGAGAAGCTCAAGGGCACCAAGTGTCTCTTGAAGATGCCAAACCAGCCCGGCAGCCACAGCCTCTCCCAGGACACACAGAAGCCTTCCTGAGATGAGGGGGTAAAACACAGGATGCCTCGGAAGCCGCCGTGGTCATGGAGAAGAACCTGAACCAGGCCTTGTGGCTCTTCGTGCCTGGGTTTTACCCGCACAGACCCTCAGCTCAGTGACTTCCTGGATGAGCCGGTGGAACTCATCAAGAAGATGGGCGACCACCTGGCTCACCTCCGCAGGCTCCCGGGCCCCAGGCTGGGCTGGGCGACTGTCTGTTCAAAAGGCTCACCCTCCAGCACGACTAGGAGCCTCTGGAGCCCAGAAGACTTTGAGGGGCTCCTGCACCCCGCTGGTGTCTGGCTTCTGCCTGAGCCTCTCCCTGCCAACACCAGGCATCCTTTTAACCACCCTGGAGCCCTCTCCCATGCCTTGGACCAAATGGAAATAATAAAGCTTTCTGCAGGGGGGGAAAAAAAAAAAAGACTCTTTCTTCAAAGTTGTATTTTTATAGCAAGAAACACTTACTGAATTTGAAAGTTTTGAGCACAAAATGGAGTGCCCTTGGTCAGCAATTGATGTGATTTTAGCAATGGGATGAGACCAGCACAGCTGACATTTAATGCTAATTACTGTCTGACTACAATGAATATACTGAACCAAATGTGCAATACTGGGTTCTTATTCCATTCAAGTCCATAAACAAATATTGAGTTTGATTATAATAATGAAAGAAATAATGTTTCTTAAAGGCCAACATGCCAGAGGCTGGGCTGGACACCTTACTTAGGTTTTGTCTTTTAATTACACTCCCTGAGGGGAGGGTCTCCTCCCTGCTCACCACTGTGTCCTCAGCTGGCCCATAGTACACACTCTATAACTGTCCAGAAGGGCTGAATGGCCACATTAGCTGGTACTGTTATTACCTATCACCTCAAATGTACAGGTGAGGAAATTGAGTCTCAGGAGTTACTTGTCCAAGGACATCAGGTAGGGCAGCATGTCCATGACCCTGGAGCCTGCACTCCTAACACAGGGGAGTGTGACCTCACCCCTGTACTCTAACAACTATAACTGGGCTGGGGTGGGGGGGGGGGGACACATTCAAAGCAATTTTAATGCTGCTTAGTGCTGGGAGCCTGGGCATGGGTGTTAGATAAAGAGGTCCCTGGGAGAGAATGGTTCTGAAATGACTCTCTAAGTTTTCTAAATGACTATTATTGGGGGTAGAACAGTCCAGAAGTAAGTACAACCTTCATGGGGAAACCTGGGACGGAATACAACCCGGGTTCACCCCAGTGGCCTACGCAACGTGTTGTAGCTTTTCAACAAATCATTAGCTTGCTGATGAGGGAGAGAGTCATTCTGAAAACCTGAGACATAAGCATGGAACCTTGTAGGCCAGCAAACAAATTAGTCTTGACCTTTTTTTTGCTTTATCTAATGTATATTAAATTTATTTTTCTCTAGACATTAAAATTGTCTCAGATTCTCATGTGCTCTTGGCCTAGTGCCATTGTGCTAACAGTAGCCAACGTTTTACATAAGAAGAAAACTGTGGTTGGAAATGTAAAATGGTACAGCACTCTGGAAAGCAATTTCTTTTCAAACTAAGCATACACTTATCCTACAACCCAGCAGTCACAGTCCTGGGCATTTATCCCAGAGAAATGAAAACTATGTCCACACAAAAAACCTGTTCATACTTGTTCATAGCGGCTTTATTTGTAACAATCTAAACTGGAGAACCAAAGTACCCTACAATAGGTGAATGATTAAACAAACTGTGGTACATGCATATCATGGAACACTGTCCAACAATAAAAAGGAACAACCTACTGATACCGGCAACAACTTGGCTGGATCTCAAGGGCATTATGCTAAGTGGAAAAAACCCATCTCATGCTGTATGATTCCACTTACATAATATTCTCTAAGTGACAAAATTACAGAGATGGAGAACTGACTAGTGGTTGCCAGGGTTGGGATGATGGGAGAAAGAGTGGGTATGGCTGTAACAGGGCATCAGGGAGGGATCTCTGTGGGGATGAACAGTTCAGTCTCTCTCAGTGGGGGTTACTCAGTTCTACACAGGTGATAAGACAGCACACACCTGCACTGTACCAATGTCATTTCCGGTTTTTATATTACACTATAGCTCCCTGAGCTGTAACTATTGGGAGAAAGCGGATGAAGGCTACAGAGGCCTCTCTGTCCTATCGTTGTAACGTCCCGTGAATATATAATTTTTCAAAATAGAAAGCTAGGAAAAAAAAGTTGTGGTTGAAAGCATCACCTGATTTCTCAAATTTCCCTTCATAACCATTCTGCAGAAATTCGAATAAGGTGGAAAGATGGATGTGCTTCTCATTGCAGAGAGCCTCTTTATTCCTCTTACAGCTTCTTAATATTCCGTTTCATGGCTGGATCATACGTATTTTTTAACCCAGACCCTTACCCAGGAATATTGAGGTTATTTTCCATTTTTTGCTATTATAAAGAGTTATTATAAATATTATTATAAATACTTATCATGAAATCATCTTATTTCACCCACTGCTTTTCAGACTACGTTTGAAGTACAAATTTCTTCAAGTGGCAAAACTGGTGGTTGTTTTTTTAATATACTTTTATTGATTTCAGAGAGGAAGGGAGTGGGAGAGATAGAAACATCAATGATGAGAGGGAATCATTGATAGGCTGCCTCCTGCACGCCCCCTACTGGGGGTCAAGCCCACAACCCCAGCATGTACCCTTGACTGGAATCGAACCCACGACCCTTCAGTTCACAGGCCAATGCTCTATCCACTGAGCCAAACCAGTTAGGGTATAAAACTGGTTTCTTAACAACTATACTATATTCTATACTTATGGTGTATATTAAGCAACATAGAAATTTTTTTCAAATCGCCTCAATTCTGAAAGTAGATATTTTATATACACATTTTTTATTTTTTATTTGTATTTTTATATATGACATTCTTAATGCAAAAATGTTTTATTCTACTTCAAATTAGTGTACATGTTCAACATTAATAAAATAACTTTTCTATTTGATTAAACTAGTAATTTACCTATTGGTGTTAGCTTAAATATTTTTTAAAAACTTACACACTCATTATTATAATACAGTTCATTTTTACACAGATCCAGAGATAAGATAAAATGTAAAATCTTGTCTCCCTAAATATAAGCACACACATAGAATAAGCTTGGTGTTATTAATTCAGAAACATCTCCAACCCCCGTGTTATATAAGTGGGATCTAATGTATTAAACAAAATGTATTTACTTTAGTAAAAACACTTTTTATAAATCTATCCAAGTAATCAGCATCAAAATGTTTGGGATGCTATGAAATGTCTCATGCCTAGAAATGGGGCGTTTTATTTAGCCTCTAAAAGTTCACGGTACAGCATGTGGGTGAATATTTCTAGGCAACCTTCTCTTTTAGCCTTTACTGCTGCGAGGCCAAAATGTGGGCTCTGAGTCTGAGTTTTGCAACCCACAAAAAATGTGGCTAAGGCCGAATGACATAAGTATTTATACTTTGTAGTCCTCGTCCTGTTTCCCCCCTCCCCACCTCTCCCTCCTCCACCCCTGAGTCACGTGGTGGCCGTCCTGTGCCTCTTGCAATTTGTTGCAGCCACTCAAGTGGAGCGAGCGCCCTCTAGGGGTCAGCTTCGAGAACAAAATGGTCAGGACACCAGGAAAAGGGGCTGTGGGGTTAACCTGGATGGCCTTTCCTAAACAGCTGCGCTTCTAAAGCTTCCATAAACTAAATTCTGCTAATGCGGTATCAGAAATAACCTAATGCAATGGTCGGCAAACCGCGGTTCTCGAGCCACATGCGGCTCTTTGGCCCCTTGAGTTTTTAGCAAAGGCCAGCTTAGGAGTACCCTGAGTTAATAACAATGTACCTACCTATATAGTTTAAGTTTAAAAAATGTGGCTCTCAAAAGAAATTTCAATCGTTGTACTGTTGATATTTGGCTCTGTTGACTAATGAGTTTGCCGACCACTGACCTAATAGACCTAGCCGGTTTGGCCCAGTGGATAGAGCGTCGGCCTGCGGACTGAGGGGTACCTGGGTTGGGTTCTGGTCAAGGGCACATGCTGGGTTGAGGGCTCAATCCCCAGTAGGGGGCATACAGGAGGCAGCAGATCAATGATTTTTCATCATTGATGTTTCTATCTCTCCCTCTCCCTTCCTCTCTCTAATCAGTAAAAATATATTTTTTTAAAAGAAATAACCTAATGAATCCGATATGTGTGCATGCGTACACGCCCATAAAATCTGAGTATCTCTGGAAGGAGAAACAGGAAACTAGTAAGGGTGCTTACTTCCTGGGAGGAGTATAGGGAGATGGGGGTAGGAGAGAGACTCACTTCCCTCTCCCAAGTTTTTGTTATGAAAAACTTTCAAACATACAGAAAAGTTAAAAGAATGGTGCAATGAAGTCCCACCTATTCACCAGAGATTAAGATTATACACTGTTGTCATTGCCATATTTGCTTTATCTCTATATTAATTTGCCTGATTATTTTATTAGAGACCCACATTTCACAGTAAAATCTTTATACCACTTGAATGTTGTACTGTGTATATATCATGTATCCAAATAAATTAATAATAATAATCACCTTTGAAAGGAATTGTGAGGGAGGATAAATGAGAGAGACTATAGCACAGAGTACCTGTTCAATAAATGCTAACTATGGTCATTCTCAGGTTTCCCATAATTTGCTTTTAGGTTCTACAGTCACCACATTGCCTTTGGTTTCAGCCTGAGGTAAGCAGCCCACACAGGACAGGGCTGTTTTTGGAGCTGCAGACAGGGCTCAGAAAGCTCAGTAACTCAGAGTCAGCCAGGTAACAAGACACCCCCAGACAGGCCTGGCATCTGGGCCTTTTCCCAATCCAGCCTTCTTTCCACTTTTCCACAGCTCCCTCCACGTCTGAAAGCCTCTCAGCAGGCCCAGAGCAGGAGGAATAGCACATCCAGCAGGAAAGTGGCGGGTCTCCAGACAACCCTGTAGAAGCAGGCCAATGAGCAGGGAAAAGGCCGAGGTACTTAAAACCCTTCTGAGCTGCTCTGAGAAAACTGCTTCATGTCTACAAATATCCACCTTTTCCCACAGACTATCTTTTAATAACTTTCACTATTTTCTGATATCAGAAAACCTGTAATAAAAGTGTAATATGCTAATTAGACCAGACGGCCGAACAGCAGAACGACCATCCGGACGACCTTCTGGACGACCATCTGGGACCATGCTATGATACCCACTGGCACCAGGCCAGCCAAGGCGGGTGCGATGTGATTGGTCGGGGGCCCAGCCATCGCCCCACAGAAGGAGGCCCAGGCCACCGGCCGGCAGGCTGTGGCAGGTGGGCAGGGCCTCCCTCTGTGAGGGAAGCCTGGGTCCTGGGTGCCAGAGGAAAGCTGGTGCCAGCAGCGGGGAGGGGGAGGAGGGGGGCAGGGAGAAGGCCTACTCTTGCACTTGCACGAATTTCTTGCATCGGGCCTCTAGTAGAAATATAAAATATAATTCAGTGTTTAGTAAACACTAAATGGAAATACCAACTAGGTCTCTCTATATATATTATATATCTAAGTCATAATTATACATATATGATATACATATATTAGTATAATATATTCAGATGTTAACATGTAATATATGTTACCAATAACAAATATAAAATATAATTCAGTCTGTAGTAAAAACCAAGAAGTTAGAATTCTATTCTTTCTATATATATACAAATGTATATATAATGCATATCATACATGTTATATACATTGTACATGCATATTATTACATATATGGTATGATACAGATTTTTTAAATTAATTTATTTAAAGACCTAGTTAACATCTCGAACTACTTGGTTTTTACCACATACTGAATTATATTTGGCCAGACTAACCCTTTTCCCAGCCAAGAGCCCTAAGTACCATCTCTTAGTTTTCTATGTAAACCAGTTGAGTCACCACTTACTCTGTTAACCACAACCAATGTTTCTCTGGGCCCTCAGGCCTTCCTCCCAACTGCCCATGAATCCAGATTTACTCCAGTCCCTGTGCAGAGAGAATGGGGAGACTCACCTGCCCCTCGAGTGCCCTGTTTTTTAGCTGTTCTGTCTGTTGCCAGACACCAGTGAGAGCAGGTCCCATAAAGTCCTGTGTGCTTCTCCACTGCCAGGAGGCTGCTCCTCAGGGCCTGGCCCTGTTCAAGTGTGGCTCTTCCTCGAGGAGAAGAGGCCCCTTCTAAGGGCTGTGCTGGGCCTGGATGCATTAGTTCTGGGTGACAATTCACAGCCACAAAGAAAACCAGGGAAACCCCAACAACAACGTTTGGTATTTATTGAGCATTTACTGTGTAGCATGTACTGTGCAAAATACTTTAATTATATTATTGCATTTAATTTTATCATCTTAATCCCTCCACAAGGTAGGCATTGTACCCAGGCTTGAGTCCTGCCCTTCTGGTGAATTCCTCTTGAAAGACTTTAATTTATTATAAAAAATTAATTAACACTTAGCTCTAGCCGGTTTGGCTCAGTGGATAGAGCATTGGCCTATGGTCTGAAGGGTCTCAGGTTTGATTCTGGTCAAGGGCACATGCCCGGTTTGCGGGCTCGATCCCCAGTAGGGGGTGTATAGGAGGCAGCCCATCAAGGATTCTCTCTCATCATTCAAGTTTCTATTTCTCTCTCCCTCTCTCTTTCTCTCTGAAATCAATAAAAAAAATGTTAATTAACATTTATATGCCACTATGTGGCAGACATATTCTAAGCAGCTTTACAAACATTAACTCATTTAGCCCTCATAACAGTCCTATGAGGTAGATACTATTATTATCCCAATTGCAAGAGATTAAATGTTTTGTTCCCCCAAAATCCATATGTTGAAACCTAATCTCCAGTGTGATGGTATTTGGAGGTGGGGCCTATTGCAGATGATTAGGTCATGAGGGCAGAGCCCTTATGAATGGGATTAGTGTCTATAAAGGAGCACCCAGAGAGCTCACCCTTCCCATCATCTGAGGACATTAAGAAGATGACTATCTGCCCTGGCAGGTGTGGCTCAGTTGGCTGAGCATTGTCCCCTGCACCAAAAGGTCAGCGCTCAGGGCACATGCCCAGGTTGTGGGCTCGATCCCCAGTAGGGGACATGTAGGAGGCAGCCGATCAATGGTTCTCTCTCATCGATGTTTCTCTCTCTGTCTCTCTCCCCTCACTCTCTAAAATCAACAGAAACATACATTTTTCTATAAAGACGACTCTCTATGAACCAGGAAGCAAGCTCTCACCAGACAATGAATCTCTTGGCGCCTTGACCTTGTACTTCCCAGACTCCAGAATTTTAAGAAATAAGTTTCTGTTGTTTAGAAGCTACAGTGTTTTGTTTGAGCAACCCAGACTACGACACGCACGTAACAGATGAGAGAGCTGAGATATAGAAGCCACTTGTAGTATAGATCTCCATGTAGAAACGTGCACATGAACTATATTGGCCAGAGTGTGAGGAAATTGGCACTTTCAGATACTGCTTATGGGGAGGTATGACAATATTGAACACAGTTTAAAATGCACAGTTACTTTAACCTTGAGATTCTTCCTCTAGAAATTATCCAGATGCATTTGCATGAGTGTGCAAAGACATATGGGCAAGGCATTCCAATGCACCGTGGTTGTAATAACAAAGACTAGAAGACTAGAGCATAACGATGCAGGACGTCGGTTAATAGCTACACTGAAAGCAAGTGAGGGAAATCTACTTACACTGACATGCAAACTCCTACAAAATGCATTCCTAATGAGAAAACAGCACGGGGCACTGAGTGTGTCTTAAAGGCTCACATTTAAGCCTAAGTCCCAGGTTCCAATTTCGGGAAGATAGAGAAAACAGTGTATCCTACCTACTACAATGACTGCAATTATATAGAAATCCTTTCAGAATGCATGGAGCAGCTCTCTAAGGATGCTGAGTTAGGGAAAGAAACCAGAATCCAAAGGTGCACCAAACTGGTGGGGACTTTACAATTTTTTCCTTCAGTATTGCCCGGTCTAAACTGAAAGGCATCTGCTCAAAACCCAGAAGGTTCATCAGGTACAGACAGGAAGAGCTGCAAGAGAAGCCCTTGCTTTCTGTGTGTGTGCGTGCGTGCGTGCGTGCGTGCGTGTGTGTGTGTGCGTGTGTGTGTATTTGGGGGTGGGAGTACCCCATCATGATTTCTGTTTTTCTTTCCTTTGTTCTCCCCTGCCCCAGCCTGCAGGCAACATCCTGGTGTTGGTGGCAGCAGTATGTGGGTAGCTGCTAAAACTCTGGAGGAGCTGTGGTTCTAAGAGCCTGGAGAGAATCCCATTGCTTTGTTTCTCTTCCTGTCTTCCCTTGGTCCCAGATGCAGACACAGTGGTGGGAAGTGCACAGCAGAGCAGGGAAACAAAAGACCCCCCTCAAATTCACAGGTTTAAGTCCTAACCCTCAGTACCTCCTAATGTGATAGGGTTAAGGCCTTATAATGGATAATTAAGGTAAAATGAGCCCATCGGTGTAGTTCAGAGGTTGAACAATGACCTATGAAACTGGAGATGGTTTGATTCCCAGTCAGGGTACATGCCCTGGTTGCAGGTTTGATCCCCAATAGGGGGCATGCAGGGGGCAGCCAATCAATGATTCTCTCTCATCACTGATGTTTCAATCTCTTTCTCTCCCTTTCCTTTCTTCTCTGAAATCAATAAAAATATATTTAAAACAAAAAGGTAAAATGAGGTCATTAGGCTCATAAGGGTCCCAGGATCAATTCTGGTCAAGGGCACATGCCCGGGTTGCGGGCTTGATCCCCAGTAGGAGGATGCAGGAGGCAGCCTATAAATGATTCTCTCTCATCATTGATGTTTCTATATCTCTCTCCCTCTCCCTTCCTCTCTGAAATCAATAAAGAAATATATATATATATATATATATATATATATATATATATATATATATTTAAAGGGATTAAGACACAGACATGTACATGCACATAGGAGAGATTGTGTAATGACAGAGCAAGAAGGTAAGGAAGGAGACCTAAGGAGAATGAACCCTGCATGCACCTTGATCTTGGATTTCCAGCCTTCAGAAATGTGAAAAATTAATTTCTGTTGTTTAAGCCACCAGTCTAGTATTTTGCTATGGGAGCCCTATCAAACGAATACACCCATCTTTCTGGCTGGAGGACTGGAAAGGGAGGCTCTTCACATCACAAAGTATTGGGGAAACCAAAGACATGAGAAAGATCAAGATAGACATCCCAGAAACCTGTGCATAACCTCCTAAGCTCACCCCAGAGGTTGCATGTGAAGATCAGACCCTAAACAGCATCCCAAAGGCTTTACCAACTGAAATACAAGGTAGTCACCGCCCAGGTCCCTGACTGATCACCGGGCAGAGCACATGTGGGACCCATCTGACTAGCACTGCAAATGCTGTCATAACGAGCTCTTTGGAATCACAGCCCACACACAGCAGACAGCTTGAAACTTGCAACCTGAGCCTAACCTTCTGGATTACCTGAGAATTTTTAAATATCACACTCTCTAGTCATGCTGACAAAGAAATAAAAAGAAAAGACACAAGATACTAATCTCAGGAATGAAAAAGGATATATCACTATAGATCCACGGGCTCTAACTTGAATCTTATGAACCAACACATATAAATTTGGCAACTTAGGTGAAATAGATCTATTCCTTGAAAAATACAACCACAATTCTCCCAAGAAAAAATAACTTGAATAATTCTACATTTATTAAAGAAATGGAATTTGGAGTTAAAAGTCCCTGAAAAACAAATCTTCAGATGGTTTCAGTTATAAATTCTACCAAATATTTAAAGATAAAACCAATTTTACACAATCTTTTTCAGAAAACAGAGGAGGAAGGAACACTTCCCAACTCATTTTGAGACCAACATTATCCTGAAACCAAACCCAGATAAGATAATATGATACAAGAAAATTATAGACCATTATCTTTCATAAACAGACATAAATCTCAACAAAATACAAAACATTAGCAAAGCAAATCCATTAAAAGTATATATTTTATAAATATAAATCAATATAAATATAAATAAATATATATCCTATATAATAAAGAGCTAATATGCAAATGGTCATCACACCAGAATTGCTCAGACACTCAACACTGGGGAGAGAGGATTGGGGACCAGCCAGGCAAACATGAGCTCATGAGAGAGGAATGGGGACCAGCCAGGCTGTGGCCCGGGAGTGGGACAAACTACCTGCCCCGAGGTCTCGGGCGCCTGTGGCTGGGGCCCAGGCAAAGCCACCCACCCACGGTTCCCTGTGGCTGCGGCCTCTAGAGGCCTGGTGCACGAAATTCATGAATTTGGGGAGGGTCCCTCAGCCTGACCTGTGCCCTCTTGCAATCCTAGAGCCCTGCGATCTATTGCCCCGCAGAGGGAGGCCCTGCCCACCGCCACAGCGCCGCTGGCCAGGTAGCCTGGGCCTCCCTCTTTGGGGTGATTGATCGTGGAGCCTCCACCCCGCCACTGCCGCCCCCGATCGATCTCCCCGCCAGCCAGTGGCCTGGGCCTCCCTCTGCGGGACAATCATGGGGTGATGGCGCCCCACCCCGCGGACCAATTGCATCGCAACCACCTTGGCTGGCCTGGAGCCAGTGTCATAGTGTAGTCATCCAGACGATCGTTCTGCTGTTCAGCCGTTCAGTTGATTTGCATATTATGCTATTATTATTATAGATATATATCAGCATGACCAAATGCAACATTCAATATGGAAAAATCAATCAGTGTAATCCACACTGTTAAGAAACTAAAGAAGAAAAATCAAATGATCATATAAGTTGATGCAGAAGAAGCATTTGACAAAATTCAGTGGCCAGCCATGATAAAAAGACTGAGCAAAGTAGGAACAGAGGGAACTTCTTAGCCTAAATAAAGGTATCTACAAAAAAATTAAAAGACATGTCACGCTTACTGGTGAAAAATTGAATGCTTTCTCTCTAAGATGGTAAACAAGGCAACTATGTCCATTTCCTTAACTCCTATTCCACACTGGTACTAGAAAGCCAGTACTATGGCATGAAAAAGCAACAAAAGACATACATATTTAAAAAGAAGTAGAGCCCTAACCGGTTTGGCTCAGTGGACAGAGTGTCGGCCTGCGGACTGAAAGGTCCCAGGTTCAATTTTGGTCAAGGGCATGTACCTTGGTTGTGGGCACACCCCCAGTAGGGGGTGTACAGGAGGCAGCTGATTGATGTTTCTAACTCTCTATCTCTCTCCCTTCCTCTCTGTAAAAAAATCAATAAAATAAATAAAAATAGAAGTAGAATTATCTCCTTCACAAACAACACAATTATCTATGTAGACAATCCCATGGTATCCACAAAAAAAGCTCCAAGAAGTAATAAATGAGTTTAGCAAGGTTTCAGGACATAATGTCAGCTATTGAAAACCAACTGTATTTCTATATCCTGACATTTTAAGAATATCATTATTATTTCTATAAACTGACATTTTAAGAATATCATTCACAATAACCTAAAAAGGACATAAATACCTAAATATATATATATATATATATATATATATATATATATATATATATATATATTAAAATATGTGCAAGATCTGCATGCTGAAAACTGCAAAGGGCCAATGAAGAAATCAAAGGAAACCAAAGTAAATGGAGAGACATACTGGGCTTATGGGTTATAAGACTCAATATACACTGAGTGGCCAGATTATTATGATTTATGGAGTCCAAAAAAACAGATCCATTCAAAACAGCCCATTGATCTTTGCACAAAGGTACAAAGAAAATTCAATGGAGGAAAGATGGTTTTTCACAAAATAATGTTGGCACAAAAATCTGCTAGAACCGGTTTGGCTCAGTGGATAGAGCGTCGGCCTGCTGTTGTTGGCCAAACAGACAGACACAGCTTCTACTCTCAGGAAGCTCACAGTTCAGCTGAGGAGCAGTGAGGTGAGGAGAGAAGGACGGGCACTGTGGAACTTATAGCTGAGGACATCAGCCTGGCTGGGAGGTCAGGAGAGGCCTCTCTGAGTAGGTGACAATCTGCTGAAGGGAGTGGCAAGAAATATTCAAAGTGATGAGTAGCAAGAACCTACAACCAAGATTACTCTACCCAGCAAAGCTATTATTCAGAACTGAATGTCAGATAAAGAGCTTCACAGATAAGAAAAAGCTAAAGGAGTTCATCACCACCAAACCAGAATTATATGAAATGCTGAAAGGTATTCTTTAAGAAGAGGAAGAAGAGAAAAAGGTAAAGATAAAAATTATGAACAAATACATATCTATCAACAAGTGAATCTAAAAATCAAGTGAATAAGAAATCTGATGAAGAGAATAAACTGGTGAATATAATAGAATCAGGGGTATAGAAAGGGAGTGGACTGACAATTCTCGGGGGGAAAGGGATGTGGGGGTGCGGGAAGAGACTGAACAAAAATCATAAACCTATGGATGAGGACAGTGGGGGGGTGAAAGGGCAGAGGGTGGGGTGGGAACTGGGTGGAGGGAAGCTATGGGGGGGAAAAAGAGGAACAATTGTAATAATCTGAACAACAAAGATTTATTAAAAAGTGGGGGGGGAAAAAGATGTTCAAGATCATTAACCATTACAGAAATGCAAATTAGTCATGAGGTGTGGGACGGGAATGGGGGCATGAGGACAAATATGTGATACCTTAATCAATAAAGAAATTAAAAAAAAAATAAAGTCATGAGGAATACCACTATATATCTATTAGAATGGCTAAAATAAAATAAAAATTAGTATCTGATGCTAGCAAGGATGTAGAACAAGTGGATGTTTCATACATTGTTGGAAATAATGTAAAATGGTATAGCCACTCTGGAAAAAGTCGGGCAATTTCTTAAAAGTTAAACATACACTTACCAGACAACCATACTACTGGGTACATACGTGAAGAAATGAAAACTTATGTTCAAACAAAAACCTGTAAACCAATGTTCATAACAGCTTTATTGGTAATAGCTAATACTGGATACAAACCAAATGTCCTTCATACAACTATTCACAATAAAAAGGAATGAAATGTTGATATAATTTGAATGGATCTCAAGGGCAATAGGCTAAATGACACTCGCCAATCAGTTATCAAAGAATTACATAGTGTATGATCCCATGTAAAGAACATTCTTGAAATAACAAATTATACTGCTTGAGAACAGATCAGTGGTTGCCAGGAGTTGGGGGCGGGGAGGGGATGTGACTATGAGGTGGCATGAGAGCTTCTTTGTGGTGATGGAACAATTCTGTATTCTGATTGTGGTGGTTATGTGAATCAGTACATGTGGTAAAATCCTATAGTGCTACACACACAAAAGAATGCATATAAAATTGGTGAAAGCTGAATAAAGTCTATCTCTACTTAACAGTATTGTGCAAATATCGATTTGGGAGTTTTGATAATGTGCTATGGTTATATATTATCATTGGGCAAAGCTTGGTGAACTCGACTACTTTTGCAATTTTTTGTGAGGTTTGAAGTCTTTCAAAAGAGCTGGTTTGGCTCAGCAGATAGAGCGTCAGCCTGCGGACTGAAGGGTCTTGGGTTTGATTCTGGTCAAGGGCACATGCCCAGATTGTGGGCTCCATCCCCAGTAAGGGGTGTGCAGGAGGCAGCCGATCCATGATTCTCATCATTGAAGATTCTATCTCTCTCTCCCTCTCTCTGCCTCTGAAATTAATAAAAAATTTTAAAAATTAACATTTATATGCCACTATGACATTCTAAGCAGCTTTACAAACATTAACTCATTTAACCCTCATAACATCCTATGAGGTAGGTACTATTATTATCCCAATTGCAAGAGATTAAATGTTTTGTTCCCCCAAAATCCGTACGTTGAAACCTAATCTCCAGTGTGATGGTATTTGGAGGTGGGGCCTATTGTAGATGATTAGGTCATGAGGGCAGAGCCCTTATGAATGGGATTAGTGTCTATAAAGGAGCACCCAGAGAGCTCACCCTTCCCATCATCTGAGGACATTAAGAAGATGACTATCTGCCCTGGCAGGTGTGGCTCAGTTGGCTGAGCATTGTCCCCTGCACCAAAAGGTCAGCGCTCAGGGCACATGCCCAGGTTGTGGGCTCGATCCCCAGTAGGGGACATGTAGGAGGCAGCCGATCAATGGTTCTCTCTCATCATTGATGTTTCTATCTCTCCATCTCCCTTCCTCTCTGAAATCAATAAAAAAATATATTTTATAGAAAAAGAGTAAACTATTGATACACTTAAAAATATGATGACCCTCAAGAACATTTTGCTGAGCTAAAGAAGACAGACACAAAAGAGTACACATCCCAAAGTTCCCTTATTTTAAGGTCTAAAACAGGCAAACTAAAATATGAGGAGGGAAATCAGATTTGTGGTTGCCTGTGTGGTGATGTATGTGGGATGACTTCGAGGAACATTAGGGAACTTTCTGGGTAATGGAAATGAGCATTTTACTGTGCTTAGGTTACATCTAAAAAGCTGGGGGCAGGAGACAAAAAGCCCTTTTTAAGAAACCTTGCTTGCAATGACACACAGACACACTCACACACACACACACACACACAGGGTCAAACCCATAGAGATTGAAAATTTGGGTAAAGTACTACCTGACAATCTAAAGTGATTTGAGGACAAATGTTCCTAAAACCTTGGAAAGCTTTAATTCTGAGAGGGAAGTGCCCCAGTTGGCCAATTTACACTTTCCAATCCCTTTATGTAAAATCTACAGCATATAAATGTAGACTGGTTTGATAAAGAGTATGGGTTAAGTCCTAGCTGGTTTGGCTCAGTGGATGGAGCGTTGACCTGCAGACTGAAGGGTCCCAGGTTCAATTCCAGTCAAGGGCATGTACCTTGGTTGCGGGCACATCCCCAGTGGGGGGTGTGTAGGAGGCAGCTGGTCGATGTTTCTCTCATCGATGTTTCCAACTTGCTATCACTCTCCCTTCCTCTCTGTAAAAAAATCAATAAAATATATTTTTAAAATCTCTTTAAAAAAGAAAAAAATTATGGGTTAAAAATTCAGCACTTAAAATTTTTTAAAATTGATTTCAGAGATGAAGGGAGAGATAGAAACATCAATGATGAGAGAGAATCATTGATGGCTGCCTCCTGCATGTCCCCCACTGGGGATCAAGCCTGCAAAACCAGGCATGTGCCCTGACTGGGATCAAACAGTGACCTCTTGGTTCATAGGTTGATGCTCAACCACTGAGCCACGCCAGCTAGACAAAAATTCAGCACTTTTATCTTTTGTGCCTTTAAACAGAAAAATTGTGCCTGGCTTTTCCAAACTGGCCATTTACAGAGTTTGAAAGGAAAGCAGCTGAAATGTCCACAGTCGTTATCTCAAAAGAAAATTCTCAGCTGAGGCCAACCCAGTCCTGAGGAGTTGCACTGCCTCGAGTCAGCTGGCCAGACTAGCTGGAGGCTCCGCTTTTTGGGGTCCCTATGTAAATATGGCCCAGAACTACAGCCCTTTGTCTAGACCACAGTCCAGATTCTGGCTTCTCTTTGGGTCCTTGTTCCTTCGCCTGAGGTCTCCCTTTGCTTTGTAATTCTAATCCTGAAACATCTCAGTGCTGACACATTTTCATTCTAAGCAGAACTCAGGAATCCCTGAGGACTAACATCTCAAAGTCAGGGGTTTCTCGGGGATGCTGGGCTGTCTGGGAAGTGCTGGGGCCTCCTGCTAACGACAGAAGGGTCTTGGGAGGTCTTGACTCCACACCTTAGAGTACATCTTTCATTTAACAGACGATGAAGCAGAGGCCCCGAGATTAAAGGCCATCTCTACCCGTGACCGGTTTGGCTCCGTGGATAGAGCATGACTGCGGACTGAAGGGTTCCAGGTTCGGTCAAGGGCATGTACCTTGGTTGCGGGCACATCCCCAGTAGGGGGTGTGCAGGAGGCAGCTGATTGATGTTTCTAACTCTCTATCCTTCTCCCTTTATTTATTTATTTTTAAAGGCTATCTTTAGGCAGCTGTCCCCAGATTTGTATCTCTAGCCCTGCCTAGCCTCTAGCTCTAGGCGCCTAATCCAGCCGGGGTATGGCCCAGCCGGTTGAAAATGGACTCCTCCTACCTGCTCCCAGCCGCCCCCTCCCCCAGCTATCCAACCACACACACAAAACCCAAATCTTCAACTCTCCCCCTTCCCTCACAGCACTCCTATTTATTCCAGTCGCCAACAGATCTCAAACCTGTCCCCCTCCTCATCCCCGACTACCCCTAGCCCAGCTTCTCTGCTGTTTCTGCCCTCGCCTCCTCCCTTCTCACTCCTGCGATCTAGTCACTCCCTGCAGCCCCAGGTCAAACCCAGACTCCCAGGAGGTCGGGGGAGGAGTGGAGGCCAAGGGAGTCCCCAGTGGCCCCACTTACTCCCAAGGGCGAGAGGGAGAGGAGTGGGAGGGAGCTTATAGAAGGGAGTGGCAAGTCAAAAATCTCTTTGGATGAGATTCATAAGACGGGCGACCCCCTCCAAACGCAGGCTGCTGAGAAGCTCACAGGCAGGACTTCTGCTGTCGGAAGCGGTGAAAAAAGCCCACTCGTCGGCGTCAGTCCCAAACCCAAATCCCGCTCAGCCCGCTCAGCCCAGCCGGCTCACTTCTACGACCTCTGTAACTTTCTAAACAAACTTTCTCTGATCATTTGAACAAAACAAAACAAAACAAATCCCGGCTCACGCAGCCAATCTCCGCTTCCGTTGGCTCATCTGTGAAACGGAGACAATAACGCATTACCTACGAGGGTTCCTGTGAGCCTCCAATGAGCTCCAAAGCACTAACCACAGCGCACAGTCGGCGTTTAATGCGTCAACGAAAGCTCTTGACCGCGTTCTAAGGAACCCACACACCGCGCAGCCCGACGGGACTCGCGCAAAAGCTGGAAGTTGCCGGCCACGGGTGTGCAAGCGCTACTTGTGCCCAAAGGACTTCAGTGCCCGCAGGAGGTGGCCTGGGTCATAAGGTCCCTCCGGCCTCGAGTTAAGCCCTGAGGCTGACTTCTGGTCCCCGCACTTCAAGCCACACCACCCGGGAACGGCCCGCGGCCCGCATACCAGCAGCCGCCGGCTCCCAGAAATAACGTGGATCGAAGGCGACACCAGGAAGAGCCGCAGGACCACCCCGCGGGGAAGGGGCGGGGCACGCCGGCGCCGCGCTCTGCCATTGGTCCGCGCCAGCGGGAGGCGGGTCCCTATACGACGTCGCAGCCCCGCTGTGTTGTCTGTCATTCGGCGGCGGCTAGAGGACACGGTTAAGATGGCGGTGGTGTCTGCGCTGGTGCGGAGACCCCTGGAGCAGGTAGGCGGCAGCGGCGGGCCCGATCACCTCGCGCGGTCCCTGTCACCCGCTCTGAGCGTCCTTTTTCTCTCCCCGCCAGGTCTCGGGGCTGCTGAGGAGGCGCTTCCACCGGACGGCGCCGGCGGCGCTGCAGGTAACGCCGGGACACCACAGGGGCCCTCGTCCCAGGGGGAGGCCGGGGTCGCGCCTGCGCGGTGGCGGGTGGGCGCCGAGGGGAGAGGCGGCGGCGGCCGGGGAGCCGCGTCCTGCCGGGGACTCGCGCTGCGTCTGCTGCGGCCCAGCGCCCAGGCCCGGGGCCGAGCCCGGCGTGCTGCCCCTCGACGGGCGATCCATCCGAGGGCACTAGCCTTGACGCTTTTCCCCTGAGCACCCCTCCGCCTTTATCTTTATTGTGGCGAAATATACGGAACAAAACTAAGCGTTGTCAAGTGAGTCTTCGGCGGCAGGAAGACCATTCACCGTGTTTGGCAGCCATCACCGCCGTTTGCCCCGTCTCCCCTGAGCCCCTCTGCTGCACCCTCCGTCTCCGTCCTAAGTTGGCCCGGGACGTGGAGTCATGCAGTAGTTGTCCTGTTATATCTGGCTTATTTCCCTTCGCGTAACGTTGTAGCATGTGTCACAATTTCGTTCTTTTTAAAGGCGGAATGCTCTTCCATTGTAGGGACACACCACGTTTTGTTTAATCACCTGTTGATGGGCATTTGGGTGGTTTCCACCTTTTGGGTTTATAAATAATGCTGCTGTGAACATTGTGCAAGAAGCCGAGTCTCTGCTTCCAGTTCTTTTGGGGGTATATGGAGAAGGGGAGTTGTCGGATCCTATGGTAGCTCCGTGTTCGACTTTTTGAGGACCCCCCCCCTTTTTTTTTACTAGAGGATTTTACCAACCAACCTATATAGTAAAATAACTCCTAGATGCTGAAGGCACAGTGTTTGGCAGTGCCTGGCACCTAGCGAGTGCTCAATATGTAGAATTATTTGGGCTTCCTTAACAGTTCTCTGAAGGGTGGAGTAAAACAACCCAGGATACGATCTCCTTACGAATTTCGCCTATGAACCGGCCCCGCCAGCAGGCAGATCTCTTCAGCCCTGTGCATGTCAAGCAGGGTGTTCAGTAAACTTTGCATTCACACACCCAATCAAAGACTAGTTACATGTGATGGAAATATTGCTTTTAAAATTGACCTTTTAAAGAGAAGCCTGTTCTAGAAATCATTTTATATTATACACTGTGGGCAGCCTAGGTATTATAAAGGGGGAGAACCTCAATAGTACCTTAAAAAAAACCCGTAGCTTATCGACTTTCCCCATACCTGTGGCAGGTGACAGTTCGTGATGCTATAAATCAAGGTATGGATGAGGAGCTGGAAAGAGATGAGAAGGTCTTTCTGCTTGGGGAAGAAGTTGCCCAGTATGATGGGGCCTACAAGGTAACCAAGATACGTGAACGCTATACAAAATGGAGGTGATTATCGGTTCCCGCGTGCACTTTATAAAGTAATGGGGTCAATGCTTTTTAGGTTAGTCGAGGCCTATGGAAGAAATACGGCGATAAGAGGATTATAGACACACCCATATCTGAGGTAAGCCTGCCATCAGGAAGCTGACCTTTAAAGTGTACACTGTTATCATTTTTATGGGTTTTCACGTGTTTATGTTTTATTTTGTAGATGGGCTTTGCTGGAATTGCTGTAGGTGCAGCTATGGTATGAATCTTTATGAATCTCATCCAAAGAGATTTTTGACTTGACCTTTTGAAAACATTATTTGAATGTGGGGGAGCAGAGTGGTTGTTTGCCCCTCTTCATTGCTGTTTTAAGACTTCTTAACATCTGTGTTTTTTATTTGACAGGCTGGGTTGCGGCCCATTTGTGAATTTATGACCTTCAATTTCTCTATGCAAGCCATTGACCAGGTTATAAACTCAGCTGCCAAGACCTACTACATGTCGGGGGGCCTTCAGAGTGTGCCCATTGTCTTCAGGGGGCCCAATGGGGCCTCAGCAGGCGTAGCTGCCCAACACTCACAGTGCTTTGCTGCCTGGTACGGACACTGCCCGGGCTTGAAGGTGGTCAGCCCCTGGAATGCAGAGGATGCTAAAGGACTCATTAAATCAGCCATTCGGGATAACAACCCAGGTCAGCAGAGCAACCCTTGGGTCTCTTTTGAACAGTGAAGAACTAAAATGAGATCTTTGCATGGGAGGCACCAATAAAAGCTTCTTGTTAGGCTTAGACATATATAAAATGTTGATTTACAGCTAGTAAAGAAAGTAAAAGATGTTTTTCTTACTTCTGACTACATGGGGGCCAGTTAGGTAAAGGAGACATTTACTCTGTACCTACAACACTGGTTTAACCTCAGATAGAATTAGGATTGAGTAGACTACGAAAGTCAATACCTAAACCATCCTCGGGAAGGGGACACGGTAGACACAGGCTTCCTAATCAGCACAGTGAAGCTTAACAACATGAATGGTAGCGGTGCCCTCCCTCTCGGAGGCATGCCACCTTTCTCCCTTAGGCGCGCATCTCCTGAGCTCTGTGGGTCCCACAAGACTTGCACCCAGAGGAGCAATGGGCAGCAGCATCGTGTCCCCAGCTGAACCTGAACCTGTCTCCAAGGCCCCCTTTTCTCTGACTTTCCCGTGAGCCAAAGTCCTCAGCCCTCGTTTCACTGGCCCCAGCTTTAACCTTTTGCACTCGGATGTCAAGTGTGACTCGACACGGTTAGCATCGGTAGCAGCTCGAGAAAAAAGCGAGTGCAAAGGGTTAACAAACACACTCTCAGAAAAGAAAGTGTTGTGTGTGCCTATTTAGTCACATAGTTACTTTTGTTTAAATATTTGTATTTTGCAGTGGTGATGCTAGAAAATGAATTGATGTATGGAGTTGCTTTTGAATTTCCCCAAGAAGCTCAGTCAAAAGATTTTCTGATTCCTATTGGAAAAGCCAAAATAGAAAGGCAAGGTAAGAAAACTTAGTATACATTTAAACATTATTTGTGATCTAGCCTCTCTGTTATTCAAATTCATTCTAGATTGAATTGCCCTTTACTTTGACTAGGGAAGTATGAGTTCAAAATAAGAATGTGTCCTGCCCCAATTGCTCATACACTTGTGTTTTTCTAAATCTTAGTCCAGTAGATTTGTATTTCATTTCTAGGAAGGTTGCCACATGCCTCATATTACTAGACTGAAGCTGAGTTGAAGATTTTATAAATGAACTTAGTTTCAACCTGACTTCTCATCTGTGACCACTTTGTTTCAGGGACACATATAACTGTAGTTGCCCATTCAAGGCCTGTGGGACACTGCTTAGAAGCTGCAACCGTGCTATCTAAAGAGGGAATTGAATGTGAGGTGAGTGGACATTCACTTACTTGTTCTTAAAGAATCAGAAAGATTCCCTTTAAATTTAAGACCCAGAAATAGGAGTTTGAGTTCTGTAACAGGTTACCTAGATGTGTAAAATCTTGCTTTGTCACTCAGTTCTGTCTCTGCTTAAAGCTGGGAACCTGCTTTTCAAATACATAGTTTTTTTACCACCTAGGTTCTGGATCTTTTAGAATAGTCCTGCTTTTTGAAGTTAAGATCCATCCTTGGAACTGGAGGTTGGGACGAGGGGAAACATAGAAGTCAATGAGTCTGACCCTTTTATAATCAGCACCTAGCACTTCTTATACTTGGGCAAGTTATGTACTCTAAATCTCAAAAAATTTGGAGTGACAGACAGGAGCTTAGAAAGAACAGCTGAGAGCCTTGGCTGGTGTGGCTCCGTTGGTTGGATGTTTCCCATGCACCTAAAGGTCAGGGCATGCCCGGCCAGTGCTGCTCACTGGTAGAGCATCAACTGAGCACCAAAGGGTCATAGGTTCTGTTCTTGGTCCTTTACCTGGGTTACAGGGTCATTCCTTGGCCCAGTCAGGGTGCATGTAGGAAGCAATCAATGTCTCTCTCTCACATCAATGTTTCCCTCCCTCCTTCCTTCTCCCCTCTTTCCCTTCTTCTCTTTGTACAAATTAATTTAAAAAAACTTTATAGAAAGAAAGAAAACAGCTGAGGAAGAGCTCGCTTCAGAGAACAGAGTGGGGATGGTATGTTTTCTGTCATCAGGGTGGTTGTGAGAATTACACTGAGTGTAAGGGACAGGGAGAGAGAGACAGAAACATCGGTGAGAGAGAAACATCCATTGGCTGCCTCCTGCACACCCCCTCCTGGGTATTAAGCCCGCAACCTGGGCATGTGCCCTGACCAGGAATCGAACTGTGACCTTGACCTCATGGTTCCATCTGGCCAACTGAGCCACACAGGCCGGGCAGTTATTTTGACGAGAAGGAAGTTAAAGCCAAGGGAGGATGAGTGGATTCTGTACGTTAACAACAGCTGCCGTAGTAGAGATAAAGATTTTTGTTTTAAATTTTCCCTCTTACATCTTGTTTATGAATAGGCAGATTTTCCTAGACCCAAAGATGAATAGGAAACCTAAAGTGGTATTATGGGGATAAGACTATATTTATGACGCAGTGGCTCTCTAAAGCTTATCTCTTACTTTATCTGTTTAGGTGATAAATCTTCGAACCATCAGACCAATGGACATTGAGACAATAGAAGCCAGTGTCATGAAGACCAATCACCTCGTAACTGTGGAAGGAGGTTGGCCACAGTTTGGAGTAGGAGCTGAAATTTGTGCCAGGATCATGGAAGGTATTTCAGAAAAACTAGTTTTAATAGTCCTAGTTTAAACACTGTCTACCTGGATACTGCATACAGAGATTAAAAGCTAGGAGAGGCCAAATGACTTGAACCTCCAATTTGTCAGCATGGCATTTTTTCTTTGGGTAAATGTTTTAAAAAGCAAAACCAGAAACAATCCCCAGAGTTAGCATTCCTTTAGATTCTTGTCTTGCGGTGGCGGCGGCCACACCTTTTATGCCAAGGTGTTGGTGTTCGGCTGGCTTTTGGCTCTCTCAGTTACTCCTCCTCCTCTCCTAGGCCCTGCGTTCAATTTCCTGGATGCTCCTGCAGTTCGTGTCACCGGTACTGATGTCCCTATGCCTTATGCAAAGATTCTAGAAGACAACTGTGTACCTCAGGTTAAAGACATCATATTTGCAATAAAGAAAACATTGAACATCTAGTTTGGACTTTAATATCAAGTCACTGGCATTTATTTAAAATACTTGCTGACACTACCTGGATTGAAGGGTAAGATCTTACAAGTCATTAATGTTTTTGTACGGGAAGAATGTGCTTGTAAGTGGAAAACTCCATTCTTACTGCCGTAGACTCCATGCCTGTTTTTTGTCTGTTACAATTGCTATTTCTTCGAATAAGACTAATGTAAAATTTTACCCTCTCACTGGAAGGACAAAGTATGAATGGCAGAGTCCTGATGAAAGATATATATATATATACATATATATATATAAAAAGACAATATGTATGTAAAGAAAAAAAGCATATGATCTACATTTACTGTTAAGATTGTTTTGATAAGGAATAAAGGAATTCCTAGCTATGACTAATTGTATTTTTATGTTCTTAAAAATAAACGTGGGGTGAAAGTTTTAAAATTCTACTAAGAAATAAGTGTCATCTAAAATCATTAATCTCCTAGCCCACATCACTCGTTCATGCCTATTCTAATAGGGTTCCCTTAAAAAAAATTTGGGGGGGTTAATCCTGACCTGAGGATATTTTTTCTATTGATTTTGGACAGAGTGATAGACGGAAGTGGGGTTGGGAGAGACAGAGAGAGAGAAACATTGATGTGAGAGCCACATCAATTGATTGCCTCCCACACCTGCCCTGAAAGGGTGGGGAACCTGCCACCTAGGTACATACCTTTGACTGGAAATCAAACCCACGGCAAAAAAGGACCTGCTATACATTGCCTTCTTCAGAAGTTATAATGGAAAAGACAGGTTTAAATTAGTTATAAAAGCATACAAATGGTGCCTAACTTAAACAGCAAGACAGGATTGCTAGCTCTTACTAACAGGGAAAATATGCCCTAGCTGGTTTGGCCTTCGGACTAAAAGGTCCCAGGTTTGATTCTAGTCAGGGCACATGCCTGGTTGTGGGCTTGATCCCCAGTTGGGGGCGTGCAGGAGGCAGCCAATCAATGATGTTTTTATCTCTCCTTCTTCCTCTCTAAAAATCAATTTAAAAAATATTTTTTAAAAAAACTTTAGAAATAACTGTGTGGATCTGGTACTTGTTTATAAATGGTCCCACAAAATGTTCCCATTTAAAATATTTAGCCAAGCCCTAGCCAGTTTGGCTCAGTGGATAGAGGTTGGCCTGCAGACTGAAGGGTGCCCAGTTCATTCTGGTCAAAGGCACATGCTGCCTGGGTTGTGGGCAGCCAATCAATGATTCTCTTTCATCATTGATGTTTCTATCTTTCCCTCTCCCTTCCTCTCTGAAATCAATAAAAATATATTTTTTAAAAATAAAGTATTTAGCCAAGCTACAGACAACCCATTTTCTTGACATGGTTTATTTTAATAAAAAATACAGCTGAACATATTTATCACAGATTACATGAAACTATAGACAATGACATTCTCTCTGCATAGTAACCAACACTGATGTGTGTACTTGAAGTTTTAAATGGATTACTTATAATCCTTTAAAGTGCCATTTATTTAAGGATTAAGCAAATTATAGAATAAAGGGTCTAATAAATGAGTAACATTTAAAGATGATGTATTTGAATAAACCTTTCCAAAGTCATAATTCTATAAATGCCAAATTCGCTTATGTTGTAACAATAATTCCCCACAAAACACCAACTTAATTGCTCAGGAGTAAGATCCTCTAATAGGCAAGAGCATTTTCTGATGGTAACAGTTTTGTCTGTTCAATACGTTCTAACTATAAGGAACTATGAGTCTAGAGTAGTTGCTTTAGCAGCCCCAAGTTCTATATCCACAATGGTATTCCCATTAGAGAATAATACACATTTTCCCCATCCTATTTGAGGGGAAAATGAAGATATCAGTTGCTTCTCTGACTCAGTTGCTTTGGGCTACTGTGTTAATGTCTAAGATGAAATTAAGGTAGCAGGTATGGGAGTTACGATCTAAGAAATAACCAGAAAATGCTTTAGAGAAATAAACGTAGGAACCTTTCTAGGAGCTGCCTGACGACAGGAAGGATTGCAACACAAAGGCCATCCACTGCTGCGACTGAATATTCTCACTGTTTTTGTCCGTTTCAGTTGGTAGAAGTATTGATTCTGATATGCTGCTGCTCCCAAAAGATGCCCATTAGGGGATGAACAACTCCTTTAAAATAGCAATAAAGGAGCAAGATCTCTTAAGGCGGCAATGCCAGCCTGATTTTATCATCTACTTGAATATTTCCTCTGGAAAAGCCCCTTACATGAGCATCTGCAAAACAGAATGTGGCTGTACTGGCCCAGCAGTTCTTCATCCAGGAAGAGGGTATTTTAGTGGTTGGAGGTGTGTAGAAAAAAACAAAACTTTCCCCTCCAAGTGTAAACAGGAAACTTTAGCCGATCTTAGGAGCACTATGATCACAGGTTTCGGCTTTCCTCAGAGTTCCTTTTTGGAAATTCTGGATGGAACTGAGTAAGGCCCCTCGGCTCATGCCATTCACAGCCTGGGGCTGCGGCTGTGTGGCTACCTCTGTGTTCGAAGGAGGCAAAGGAGCTGCTGGTGGTGGAGGCGGAGGTGGAGGAGGTGGAGGTAATGTGGAAATCCCTGTAGAAATAAAAAAAAAAGGACAGTCAGCATCACCTCCAAACCCCCTGCATGCATGCTACCACTCAGTCCTGGGCAGTACAGACTTGAGTGAGACTGCAAGTGTTCCCTCAAAGGGGCAAGATGCCCAGTACTGCATGATTTTTTAAAATACTGAACAAGAAAGCTAGAAGCATCAAAGGGGAATTTCAATTAAAGGTTGCCATTTCTCCCAAATAACAGTCATGTGAGAAAAGACTGAATATCACAGATTACATGAAACTATATATAGTGACATTCTCCCAGGATAGATGAGGCTCTAACTCCATTTCCAAATTTTAGTAATGATCCCCAAAGAAAGGTTCCATCAGCTACATTAGCCAGGCCCACTGACTCCTGAGCTAGCAAAGACAGACATCTGGACCTATCTGGTTTGGCTCAGTGGATAGTGTCGGCCTGTGGACTGAAGGGTCCTGTGTTCGATTCCAGACAAGGGCACATGCCCAGGCTGTGGACTCAGTCCCCACTAGGGGGTGTGTAGGAGGGAGCCGATTGATAGTTCTCGCTCATCATTAATGATTCTATCTCTCTCTCCCTCTCCCTTCCTCTCTGAAAGCAATAAAAATATAAAATAAACATATGCTCAGGTGAGGATTTAAAAAAGAAGATAGACTCTGTATGCAGAATTGGGCTACCTGAATATTTATATAAAAGCTCAGCAACCAGAAGAGCAGAACGACCAGAACAACTGGTGGCTATGACACACACTGCAGCAGCCAACCAGCCTGATCTGGGCCCTGATTGGCCCCCCCACCCTGGCTGACCTGGCCCCTGATTGGCCCCCCTCCCAGCCCTGATGGGGGGGGGGGCCGAGGTGGGCCGGCCCACTGCCCGCAGCTCCTCCCCCTGGCTAGCCCTGCCCCTGATTGCCCCCCACCACCCCACCCCGGATCAGGGGAGGGGCCAGCTGAGCTACCACCTGTAGCCCCTGCCCCCCACCAGCCCAGCCTGATGGGCCCCCATTGGGGTGGGCCAGCTGGGTCCCACCCGTGCATGAATTCGTGCACTGGGCCTCTAGTCAATTAATAATGGGTGAACAGTTCTTTAGATGTGCTTCAACACACACAATATTTGAAGGATGTGATTTAATATAAAATGACAAACCACTCAGTATTCTTGGCGAGACACCAGTGCCTGCAGGGTTATGGGTTCCCCAGGGGCATCTATCTCGAATAATCATTTCCTATTAGGATGCATTAAAGAAATATAAAAAGCTAATAACTGCTGCAATGCAAAGTAGAGGGCAAAGAGCTCTCTCTTCCCAGCAATGGGATTCTCGAGGAGGAGTCTTCCTCAAGCTCCCTTCTTTCCACTGTGGCCCAACCCAGGAACAGACACAACTGCACTAACCCTACATCTTCACTAAAGCATCAGGAGAGACTGGAATGTCGAGCTCTACCCTGGTGGGCAAGGAGAAGGGAGCTGCACAGGTGTTTCAAACTTCCCTAAGCGTCCAGGCACACGAACATTTGGCACTTGAATGTTACAGTTCTGACTGACGAATGAACTGCTCTCCCAGGACAAAATAAAGGCTGAGTACAGAAAAAGCCCTGTCTCAAGGGACCTGCCTGTGCCACAGTTTATTGCCCCATTTCCTGGGAACCGTCCAGCTCTCAGTGACTCCACCCACCTGTTTTGAGCCTTACCCTCTACCCCGTCCAAGGGCTACACAATTCTGCCCGGTGGTTCCCCCCTAAACTGCTACCGGGCTGTGGTGTTAACAGGTGAACATACCAATCACCCCGTGCACTTACATGGATGAGTGGTTCAGGATTGCCAATAAAACACTTAGGTAAGTACATGACAGGCAATGGTTAAAATCTTGTATTTCACAGAAAACCACTTACCTTTCTTTATATCTTTACCCAAACCTAAGGCAGCTGAAATTAAAGAATCACACAGATACACACACTCATGCTCTGCAATCTTGGAATTCTCAAATGATGATGTAGCAATACAAATAAACATTAAACGGACAAATGAACAAAATGTGGTTTCTATTGGTTCTATACAATAACAACTAATGAATGAAATTCGATTATGTCAGGTGGAGTGTGGAGAAATGTCCCTGGCTTTATGTTACAGGGTTACCAAGGTAAAAAGGACTTTAAACCTAAAACGAGTGCTGGGGGATGTGATATAAGCATTCCTCCGCAGGGCGTTTCAGACAGTGACCAGTGAAAAGCCGGGAGGAAGGGAGACTGCGCCTCTGAGAGCTCTTGGAACTGAGCGGCACCAATGCCCCACCCACCCCGCCTCCATGCAATGACCAGGAAAGGGCAGCAGAATCTGGACTTGACGTCCAGGGCCCAACGTGTATGGGTGAGCACTGGCGCTTCTGCCTTCCAGCTTTGTGCTTTGAACCTGGCAGAAGAGTCCCTGTGGGTCGCAGGTGAGACAGGCTCTGCACTGCAACAGCACTCGTGTCCTCACGACATGGAACTGGCCATCCAGAGAGGATACCCCTCCGGCCCAGGATCCTGGGAGGCTAGAAAGGGGCTGCAGGGGCTGGACGTGGGCACGGGCTGCCGCCTGGACAAAACTGCTTGGGCTTCACAAGGAACCAACCCTCGACTTTGGCCTCATTACCAGGAGCTCAAAATTCAAATTGCAAATTCACTACCACAGGGTTTGGGAGTTGGGGGTGGCGTTCGTAAATGAATCTTCATTTCCAAGTAAAGGCTGAGATTGTTACCACTTTCAGTGAACTTCTTGGAATATGTAGGTGGTATAAATAAACACACTGTCCAAAGTGCCACAGGGTAACCTGTGTCTGTAATGCAAATGGGAAGCTGAGGGCTGTAAAGGAGAGGCTGCGCATCCGGGGCATAGAGCAAGGTCCCCAGGTCACCCTGATGTCTGCCCACAGAGGGCCGGACCTGACGCCCCATGACGTCCACTTTTTTTGCTGGGCCTGCAACACCTAGGGCAGACACTGATGTGTGTGATCAGGACAAGGGAACCCAACTCGCCAGCACAGAGCACTCGGGGAGGGGAGAGGAGGACCAGGCGTCAGAAGGTCAACAGTGGAGGAGGCAAGGACACAGACTTTGGGACTCACAGTCTGACTCTAGGCCCATCAACTTTTTTTTTTTTGCCTTTTCTTTAGTCCACAAGTTTCCTTTAAAGGTTCACTGGGGCTTCAGCTACAACACACTGGTGAAGGGGGGAAGGGGGAATGGTAACAAGGGCCAAATTCAGAGTTGGCTCTTTGGCCTGTGACAAACCTGAGAACAACACCTAATTCCCGAGCGCCCCCATTCCTCAAATGTGAATGTCCTCCCCAACAAAAAAGGCTTCCACAGCCCTTATCCCCAGGCCAGACAAAACCGGACAGCTTCCCTGTGAGATTGCTAACTGAGCACACAGCTTTGGGAAATAGTGTTCCCCAACAACCCAGGATGAGGGATGCTCCAGACAGCTTGTCTACAATTACGACCCAGTCAGTCCTCATCGTTGTCTCACTTTGCCTTAGACAAAAACCTCAAGAGTCAACTACCCTCCCCTCCCCAGAATCCTCTCCACCAAACCAAATGGGCACCTGGCAATCCAACTGAGGCCCTGGAACAGGCCACCGACGGCTGCAACAAGAGCGTAGGCTAGAAACATCCTTGCCAGCCTTGTGGGTCCCCTTTCCTTGGGCCAAGTTAGCAATCTACAGGCGTCTGCACGTCCGTGTTCCTTTGTGGTCCACACACAGAGATGGAGAGGACACACGGCCACCAGACCTGCCAACTACCCTCGAGGGAATGGAGAGCAATGACCCCAGAAAGCAGGCAGCCCCAGCTCTTGGGATCAGCCTTCACCTTTTGTCTCAGACGGAGGAGGAGGCTGCACTCATGTCCCAACTCAAGAATTATTAAGGATGTGTGAAAAAGAACTGGTTTCCCTGTCATCAGTCATAAAGTCAATAAGCTGTCTCTCCATAACCAAGAACTCAACTGCCAGCACCTTTCCCCGTCATCAGAGTGACAAGGAACCGGCATTTTCACAGGGACAGGACCCTGAGAGCCTCGTTTCCAAAAGTAAAATAACCCAAAGTGCCACACAGTTGTTTTGTAGGGTTGAGGGCTGTATTTTAAAACCAAAATCAGAGTGGAAATGAGGATTTTGAAGGTCATGATGGAAATGAAATGAAGGTAAATGAAGTCACTTGGGTGCATTTTAAAGATGCTGTATTTCATTGAATGTTCAGTTAAGGAAATGGTCTCAGGTCTCCTTCCCCATGTGTTCACCACTTCAGAGACTAGATGTACTGGGTCCCATTTCACATTCAGAAACAGCATCTTTAAAGTGAGAGGAATCAGTATAGTTTACTTTACCGAAAACTCACGTTCAAAAGGGCGCATGCTCTACTGAAAACAGCAAAGAGAGAGAGAGAGAGAGAGAGAGAGGACACAGTCATTATTCAGATTTTAGTGTCATTTAATCAAATAGTAAGAGATAGCAAAATATTAGTCTGAGTCACATGCTGGTTATTCTCACTGCCAAACTAGGAGACATGTAAGTTAAGCACGAAATGCACTGGTTTGTACACGATTGTGACCCTTTTAGAACATGGCAAATACACTAATATGGTAACCAATGAGTGGCTTTCTTCCTCGTGGTCTTTTTCTTTTCTGGAGCCAGTTAGTTGCTATTTTTACTGATTGACAAGCACAACGCTCACTTCAGAAGACCCATGAAGGTTTTTCCCTGAAAAGTGGAATGAGTACTAGGAGTATCCTTCTTTTTCTTACTAAATAAGAGGGGAGAAAAACTAGAACTCATCACTTTTTCCAAGCAAATGTTCTATAATTTAAAATGGAGACATGGCCGGCTGGTGTGGCTCAGTGGTTGAATATCGACCTATGCACCCAGGCCACTGGATCGATTCCCAATCAGGGCACATGCCCGGGTTGCAGGCTCAATCCCCAGTAGGGGACGTTCAGGAGGCAGCCGATCAATGATTCTCTGCTTTCATTTATGTTTCTCTCTCTTTCTCTTGCCCATCCTCTCTGAAATCATAAGAATATATATATTTTTAATTTTTAAAAAAAGAAGCCCTAGCCGGTTTGGCTCAGTGGATAGAGCGCCGGCCTGCAGACTGAAGGGTGCCGGGTTCAATTCTGATCAAGGCCATGTACCTAGGTTGCAGGCTCCGGGCTCTGGTCGGGGGCGTGAGGGAGGCCACCAATGGATATCTCTCTCTCACATCAGTGTTTCTCTCTGTCTCTCCCTCCCCTTCCCACTCTCTCTAGAATCAATGCAAAAAGCATCTTCGGGTGAGGATAAACTAATTAATTAATTAATTAATTAATAAGATGGAGACATCTTTTCAGAGTTGGGAAGAGCAAGGGCGCAGGGCAGGGCAGGTGGCCCCTCCCCTGAAGGCTGCTGGGGCCGGAGGCTGAACTGGGCAGTGTGTGGCATTAGTTTACGTAAGGCTGTAAAACCATTATAAAAGAACAAACCAACCAAGGCCAGCGTCTTCCTGTCTAGGTGGCAAGTGAAATTTAAGAGAGAACACTTTCCCTGACAGTGAATTCCAGAGTCCCCACGGAACCAACCTGCCTGCTGCCCAGAGGAAGTGAGGCCCCTGGGAGGCAGGTCACATGGTGCAGCAGGGAGGGTGCTGGGGACACTGCCCAGCCCCAGCCCCACGGCCACCCCCACCAGCAGAGGGCTTTGGGGAGCAGCCCCACACTTGGGCGTGGAAGGCGCTGGGGAGGGCAGGGGAGCAGCACTGCAGGGCAGACCTGTTCATCCCCAAGATGGTGGCTGCTCTGTGCTGTGTAGGTTTTAATAAACACTCCAATGGCTTGAGACACTGATTTTGAACCTAAAGGGGGTTTCAGACTTCGACCTGGCTACACAAATTCCGAACCTCCAACGTTCTCAATAACTTCACCCCTTTTTGTGTGCCTCGCTTATTCTTAACCCTCCGTCCTGTTACTCAAGTCCTCGGGACCCACAGGCTCTGTTCTCCCTCCTCCAGCTCCGGTCCGGATAGGAAACTTCCCTCTCTCCAGTCATTCTTACCGACTGGGTTTCTACAAACTGTCAGCTCTCTCTCTTCAAAATTATTGCTTAAAATTATAGACTGCAAGCAAGAAGGGCTAGAATTCTCTTGCAGGACATCCATAGCTTATACTTGATAGATTTTACCGCTTTTAAAGCCTTGTCCTCTACGTTATCTACCTAGTAAAGACCAGGAAATCTTTTCAAAGACAGGTTTGAAGATGCAAATTCCTTGTCCAAGGTCACAGCTGCAAGGCGGTGGAGCCACAAACCAGGCCTGGGATTTCTGACTCTGCTTTCAGGGTTCTTCTCCCACCAACCGCGCACAGTGCTTACCCCCAGGCCGTGGGGTAAGTGAGCAAAGACAGAGCCGTTTTAATCCTGGCTCTAGCACCCCCCACTTGTGTGACCTTGGTCAAAGTCCTTTAACCCCACTAGAGCCTCAGTTTCTTTGTCTGTAAAATGGAGCACCAGAAAAATCCATTCTCCTTGGATAGGAAGGTACTCATGGGGATCAAATGAAACAATGACTACACATCACTTAGAACAGTACCTATCACAAAATAAGTGCTCAAAATGTGTTAAATATGATTAAAAAAAACAAGAATCTAGGTCCTCCTGCTCACTTAGCTTTCCCTAAATACTCGTTTGCAAACCTGTTTTTTTTTTAAATAAAGACAATATTTTACAAAAGCTGCCTGCCCCCAAAGGGAGGGTGGAAGGGATTATTGATGTGTGTAAACTGGGACCTTCTAAATCAGCGGTGGCCAACGGGTGGTCCGTGGAACACTGGTGGTCCGTGAGGTCCGAAAGGTTGGCGACCGCTGGCCTAAACCCTAAACCACTCGCCTCCATGAATTCAAAGTGTAAACACTAGTTGGTGACATTTACCATGAATTGAGTTAGGATAAGGAATTTTGAAGTTCTTGAAAGAGTGACCTTCTAGAGGCAGGAAACATAACCTTTAGCAGAAAAGAAAATGCTAGGAATGTCCTCACTGATAAAGAGGTTTAGAGAATCACACCCCACCTGAGGGAAGTGCCAGCAGACTGAGGGAAAAGATATTTCTCCTTCAAGTGGGTGAGGACCTCAAGAGGAGGCCCCAGGGCAGGGAGGTACAACACACCTGGCGAGGCCCCAGTCCTTACACAAATGCTGGAAAGGGCTCCGGAGAGTACGGCCACTTCACTCACAAACATCTGTCACCTCTGCCCCACCCTACAAGTAACTGAGCTGAGGACCACCCTCAACTCCTGTTAGGGGCAGAAATAGAATATTGGGGCCCTAACTGGTTTGGCTCAGTGGATAGAGCGTCAGCCTGCAGACTGAAGGGTCCCAGGTTCGATTCCGGTCAAGGACATGTACCTTGATGGCGGACACATCCCCGGGGGGGGGGGGGGGGGAGTGCAGGAGGCAGCTGATCGGTGTTTCTCTCTCATCGATGTTTCTAACTCTCTATCCCTCTCCCTTCCTCTCTGTAAAAAATCAATAAAACATATTTAAAAAAAAGAATATTGGGGACTGGCTCTTAGTTCTAAGAAATAAAAGAAGAGATATTAATCATGCTCTGTTAACCTGGACTGTTTGGCTCTGATTAGAGAAAGTACATTCTAACCTGGCTGGGAGTCATCTTTGCCCCGGGAGTCAACCTTGGAATGTGCATTCAAGACCTGCCTATTATCATGGAAAGACTGACAACCTTGTTGCCCAAACAATGGAGTCCCACCCCAGCCTCCTACTTCCCCGTGCCTGTAATCCCTACTTCCCATGTGATCCTTGCCCTCCCTACACTAGGACAAGCAGCTGGCTTGTGGGGGGCAGGAGAGCAGGTTTTGGTGGATGACCTGCTGCTCCCCCATGCTGCCGGCAGTACTGGAATAAACACTCATATATGATTCAACTCTGTCTCTGCTGAATTGGCTCAAGTAGTGACAGGCAGCCCGGACCCACTGGTTGTCCGGGTTCACTACCATGAATGTGCTGAGCATGCACTCTTTCAGGAAAAAGGGCAATGCCGTGACGATGAACTTGCCCCAGTTGAGCTATTGCTGCGCAAACTGTCAAAGGCAGGGTTCACAGGAGCTGTACAGGGAGCCTGACTAGAAGGAACTGGGAGAGTGTCCGGTCACTCCCACCCTTTTGTCTTTTACAGAGGAGGTAAGGACACCCAGACGCAAAAACGTGACTCATTCAAGGTCTCCTGGTAACTCAGTGTGCCGAGGGCTTACTGTGTGCAGGCCCTGTCCTAACCTCATCCTCAGGGGATCCTCTGAATAACCTGACGGGGCAGGCACTGCGATTATCCTCATTTACGAGGGGGAAACCGGAAACACAGGGAGGTTTAGGGTCTTGTCCACGTCCCAGAACTAGCAAAGTGGTGGCTCTCAAGGTTCCTGGCCCAAGGTGTAATTCCCAAGAGCTCCCACACTGAGTTGCCACCTTTAACAGGGAATTCTTTTTTAATACTAGCCCTTGAAAATGAAGACTTTTCCTTCATTTCTTGGGAAAATCACATTTCATCCAAAAGTTGAAAGACACTCTCCTTGATTTAGTTAGACCACAAGCTTGGCCTAGAAGCAGAGTCATCAATTGGAGTAAATGTTCCAGCAGGGGCTGAGGAGCCGGAAGTTGCCACCCTGGGCTGACAGTCTGTTCTCACCCAGCAGAGGCGTTGAAGGCACAGCAAGTCCAAGCAAACCCACCCGCAGGGTTTGCCGCACGCCTCCCATGGTGCAGTACATGAGAGCTGCCACCCCAGGCCTCGCACACAACAGAAGCTCGGGATGCTGCTGTTGGTGAACTAGTTTTTCAGGTGGATTCTCTAAGAAGGGAACTATTGGGAGAAAAAAAATGACCATGGCTGGGCCCCGGAGAATGCATTTGCTTGCATTGTGTCTATCATTTTGGGGCTTCCAAAAGGTGCTGGAAATGTGACTCCAGCTGGGGCCTTGCCTGTCTGCTGACCTCTGTAACCCAGGGCCAAGCACACTGCCTGGCATGCCGCAGGCGCTCCATAAATGCCTCTAGAGTGACTGAATGAATAAACTCACTGTGGGTCCCCACAGAGAGCCTCAGATGGTAGGTTGACAGGCAAGGGCTCGTTACCATTTTTATGACATGCATTACAATAAATGCCCAGCAGAGGTCAGAGTAGAGTCTTTGGGGACCGAGTTGGTAATTCCATCAACAAAATATTAAAGAAGCTAAAGGGAAGAAGGAGGAATGTTTGCTGGGAATGTCTCCTGTCTGCCAGGCATTGTGCTTGGGCCTCACTTGTGTTTTCCCTCTGAATGCTCAGGACTCCCCTTCAAGATAGATATTATCAAATCTGTGGGGAGCTCCATCTTGAAGTGAAGCCCCCAACTGCTCCCCGTCTCCTGAGTTTTTCCAACATTGACGCTAATTACAAGATTCTTCTTTTCCTTCTCCTCTCATTCTAAACGTTACCCCCTCTCATGCAAACCTGCTATGTAGGAGACGGTTCCCTTCAAACCACAGGTAAATGAGAGGATTAACAACAACAAAAATCCAAATAGATGGAATTCCCCAAGACATTTAAACATGAGAACCAGCACTAACTTCCCAGGACCACACCCAGTGCACGTGCGAGTGCTCTGCCCTCTAACAGACACCGCCTTTGTTAAAGGAGGGCTCATGAGCCCCACTATCCATTCTCCCCACTGTCCTTACTACGCCTTGTGGTGTGAAAGGCACATCCTGTCTGCGAGAAAGTGGCTCAACATGATCTGGGCAGAGGTTCTCCAGAAATTTCTGATCAGCCTACACAGGTCACCTCTACAAAAGACAGAGAGTCTATTTTCGGTCTTGATCAATATTTGGGGGCTTTCTTATGAAAACCTGCTGACAAAGTCAGACGGGGGAAAGAACATCATCCCCAGGAGCCAGGTACTTGGCTACTCAAATAGGTGCTGGCTCCAGCACGCTCGGCAGCGAGCCGCCAGTCACCATCCTCCGCCAGCCAGGATGACACCCTCGGCCAGACGTGAGCCGCTCCAACCAGTCCCCCTGCCCGTGCTCGCCGTTTTCTGGAAGGTCAGAGAGAGGCACGGGAGAGCGGTCGAGCAGCGCTGTGCGTGGCAGCTCCCGGGTGCCGCCTTAAACCTACTGCACGTGCTGTCAGCTCACACATCAACCCCGGCAATGACCCCCTTCAGGCAGCTGCAGGCGCTCCCCCGCACACGGCAAGCTGAGGGGCAGGCAGCTCCTCTGGCGGCCAGAACGTCTGGCTCATTTAAGAACAGACGAGATACTGGGGCTCCAGTGCGTTTTTATGGGCTTATACCATGGTGAGGAGAGACGTAGTTCAAAACGAAAGCAGAGCTAGCATTGTGAGGCCACACCACAGAATTAGAGACTTTTATAAATATTCCTGAGATGACATCTTTCTACATTTTCCCAACAAAACTCGTAGTATCTGATCTAATTCACAGGTGACACGAAGGCTAGCCCCAGACGACCCGGATGACCAAGTTATCAGGAGCAGAGGTATCAGGAACCCAGAACCGCGGCGGCTCTTCCCCTCCCACACCCGGGCGTCTCCCCAGTTTTGCTCTGTGACAAAACCCACGTAATGGCTGGGTTCCCCGAGGAGAGCGCTGGGGAAGGACAGGGCCCGGGTACCCAGAGCCTGTGCCCCGAGGAGCTCTACTCCGAGGAGCCCTGCAGGCGGCTTTTCGGCAGAGAGAGCAGCCTGGGGTAGAGGGTGGCTAGTGACCCCGAAACCAACCACTGCATTCCCAGGAGACCCCAGTCTGTAAGTGCAGACCCTCCGCTCTCCCAATGACACTGCTAACTATTGTGCACTCCTCCGGTTCTCTGGGGAGAACAACCGGCACTACCTCACCCTGAACGGCTTGGGTGCAGGTGAGAAGAGACAGCTGGGCCCTGTGGGGGGAGAGCGGGAGGGAGCAGGCCACTTTGCCTCCATCACTAACCTGCTGTAGAGGGTGGAGTCGGCGAGGACGGAGATGTGAGAGGTGAGCTGGCCCCAGATCCTGCTAAGAGAAAACACAGAAACGCGTGTGGGGACTAGAGAAAGACACCTGGGATTTGGCCCGAGTTGGGCGCCACCGCTGTCGGAGAATCTGCCCGTGGCTTAGTGGGTGGCCTTGTGCCGAAAGTGGAGGAGGGACAGAGAATTCAGGGCCCGGACCAGGGACCACAGGCTCCCACGCCAGCACAGGGCTAGGTTAGGGCGGGGCTGCTCCCCACAGCTTGCTCCTTTGAAACCCACTCTGCAAAGCCACCAGCTATGCATCTGGCTGCAGCCCCTCTTCCTGAGCCAAGCCCCTCCCTGGTAACGGATGACAAATGACAGTGCCGAAGCAGCCAGGGCCAGAGCGGTGCGGGCAGTCTAAGAGGGGAGGGTGCCCACAGCATCTCCCCAGCAATGCTGTGTACAAGCTCCATTTCATCCGCAGGTACATTCCGTTAGGTAGGGGCAGCCTATTCAGTGTGCGGATTTCCTGGTCCTTTCTTACCCAAAATTCAATGAATACCCTTATTTACATTAAAACAATGTGCATGTGCCCCTGTGTTGCATGCATTTTCTGTACCCAGTCATCTTGTTGTATTTCAAATCTTCCCAAATTCTCAGCATCTCCCCAGTGTTCAGCAAACCCCAGAATACTCCCGGCGGGCCTCACGTGGAAGTAGCCCAATGAGCAGACAGAGGTTCCCACACGAGCCGCCTCCCCCACACAGAGGGGTCAACCACAGCGGAGGGAGGGCTGTGATCATGCCCCGAGAAACCGCTAGCTGTTCTGGGGAAGCCTGCACCATCCCCTCCCCCGCTACCCACAGGACACGCTGACATGGCATGGGCACTGGGCACGAGGAGACATGTCCTACCGCACACCCTCCTTCCCACTGTTTCCACTTTTCCCTCCCTCCCTACAAACTATGAGGCGTTTTACTGGAAAAGGAGGTCAAGCTCAGCCCGCCCTGTTTCCTACTGCCTGGCAGTGCCAGCCCAGGTGCTAAAGGGGAGAAGACTGAACTTGTGGTTCCCGTGGGATGTGGAGAAGACCTGCCCATTTCCATCAACCGCCGTTTGCTCTCCTAAACTCCCGCGGGCATGGCGGCCGCGGAGTCCCCGGGACCCCAGCTGCTGCATCCGGCACAGGGCCTCGCAGGCAGGCAGCTGCCTCAGGAGGGTGGAGAACAGTCAGGCTTTCTCTGCTTTGTAAGACACTGGCTGCTGCACAGAAGGACCACCAGTCAGACATGCTCGTTGGAGACATGGGTCCTTGGGACGATAGTGACTGGCCATGTCCGTCCCATCCACCGTGGAGAAAACAGACCTCCAACTGTGGAGTTAGTCACAGGCCACAGCGTCCTCCAGCCCCTCTCCCCTCTCCGCCTCCACACGCATGCAGCCTGCCTGGGTCCTCACTGGGACCCCCAGGGCCTGGCCTCCCTCCTTCTAGCCTCCTTCCTCACCGCCCCCCCCCCCTCTCCCGCCACCCCACGCCCTTTTCTGGCCTGGACTCCGCAGGCAGGGGTGTCAGCATGATTCTCACCTTCTTTGTGGAGTCCACGCTTCTCCCAGCCCCGCCCACACCACCTGCATTCTCTGGCTGGGGCTAGTCTGCCTGTGTGCCACCCCGTTTCTCCCCATGCCCCCCGCACAGGCCCTCCTCCCTGACTTCCCGGAGAAGACCGGAGAAGGCATGAACGGTGAATGCGCTCAATTTCCTCCCTTCTTTCCGCCTTTCAATGCCTCTACCTTTTCGCCTGCTCCTCCTGGCTACTGGCTCCAGGAAGAGATGGATGGGCTTCCTCCGAGGCTGAGACTGACGCCTGGGCTCTTGATGCTGAGTCCTGGGCCTTCGAGGCCTTTCACCCCAGTACTCTCTCCTGCATGTTAAGTTCCTCTCTCCCTGCTAGGCCCTCCTCCTGCCTAAAAGCACATGCAGCTAGCCCGGCTGGTGGCTTGGTTGGTTGGAGCATCGTTCCATGCACCGAAATGGTTGTGGGTTTGATTCCTAATAAGGGCACATTCTTAGGTTGTGGGTTCAACCCACAGTCAGGGCACATAAGGGAGGCAACTGATTGATGTTTCTCTCTCACATCAATGTTTCTGTCTATCTCTAACATCAATAAAACAAAGAAAAACACATCCTTGGGTGAGGATTTTTTAAAGTATATGAAGCTATTTCTGAGCCTAAAGCAACCTCCCCGTTCCCTGGGCCTTCCAGGGCTAAGCTCAAGCTGATTCATGGATAGGAGAACTGGAAGGTCTCAAGGGATCATCAATTTGGTCCTAATTTCCAGAGATGGGGACATTGAGGCCCGAAGCCTGTGGGGCTGGGAGAGGGGCCGCCAGGAGTGGCGGGGGTGACTGCCAGCTCAGGACAGTGCTCTCACCGCCCCGCCCTCTGGAATGATGCTTTCTGCCGTCCCACACACTGTGGAGCCCGCCCTTAGTGAGGAGGCTGCTGGCCCAGTGCCCTGAGGTCCCTTCCAGCGCTGAGTTCTGTGAGCCATGATGCTGCCACATCCTTCATTAGGGACAGAATGCTTTTGTTTTCTTCACTTGTCACCACACTCTGGCTACCAGAACCCAAGACCCCCCAACCGACCTCAGACCCCTGGTCCCGGCCTGTGGGTGCTGGCTCCCCTACAATCTATAACCAGTTACCTGAATTATTGGAGTTGCTATATTTTGCTGAATGTTCTTCACTATTTTCAATAGCAGATCGTTTTGACTTCTTTAAAAGTAAAAAGAGAAAGAGGGGAAAAAGCAAAGAGTAAACACACTGAAGCTGAGAGTTAGGATAAAAATATTTTCTAGGCACGCAGTTCAACTATCCACACACAAGGTCATATTCAGCCTCGTAACTTAACACCGAGAAGAAGTCACAAGCCAAAACCAAAGGGGAAAAGAACCACAACCCCTGCTGACCATCATCCCAGGCCAGTCACTGGCCCCGGTACATTCGGCCACAGTCAGCCCAGCAGCCAGGAAACGTACGGCCCGTTTCTTCCCTGATGTTATGTCGCTCCTTTTTAAAAGCTGCGAGCCAGTCAGCTGCAACTAGTTTTGGCTTTCCAGGAGCTATGGCACAGAATCTGCCCTTAACTCAATGTGCACCGTTAGCCTAGAACCGTGGTCGGCAAACTGCGGCTCTTTGGCCCCTAGAGCGTGGCTCTTCCACAAAATACCACGGCCTGGGCGAGTCTATTTTGAAGAAGTGGCGTTAGAAGAAGTTTAAGTTTAAAAAATTTGGCTCTCAAAAGAAATTTCAATCATTGTGCTGTTGATATTTGGCTCTGATGACTAATGAGTTTGCCGACCACAGGCCTAGAACTTCCTTCAGGTGGAACCAGAACCTTCTCCACACAGAGACCGAAGGCTTACCTTTCGAGCCAAAATCTTCCTCTTCTTTCTTTCTTCTTCAGATCCATGGTGCGACTGAGCTCTTGTCAGTCTTCGATGCTGGTGAATCTAAAAACGCAATTCGCCACAAATGTAAGCGTAACCGACACCAACGGAAACCTAACGTGTTTTGCCGAATCGAATTGTCTGGATGAAAAATCTTTTTCTGCTCCAAGGTCAGGTCTGGATGCCTGGGAGAAGGGTAAGCCTGGGTGTGAAGACCTTCCTCAGTTCCCTCAGTTCCTTCCCGCCTCTCACACACAGAAGATGAGTGTGGTCCGCAGCACCTCTGAGCACGGACCAGGCGTGCCCACCGTGACCCAGCCTGTCCCGATCATAAAGGATGACCACCCTTTATGGACCTGCTTATTTCCCAGCAGGCTGAGCTCCTCAAGGAAGGACAGTGAAGGATTCAGCTGTCTCATAGCACTGAGCCTGGAGCCTGGTTCAGAGCAAGTATGCAAGAAATGCTTGTGGCACAAACAGTCAGTTAAAAGCAAGCACTGGCCCTGGCCGGTTTGATCAGTGATTAGAGCATCGACCCACAGACCGAAGGGTTGTGGATTCGATTCAAGGGCATGTGCCTGGGTTGTGGGTTCAATCCCTGACCCTGGTCTGGGCATGAACAGGAGGCAACCCATCAATGTGTCTCTCACGTTGATGTTTCCCTCTCCCCTCACCCCTTTCACGCTCTCTAAAAATCAATGGAAAAAATATCCTAACTCCTCAGGGGTAAGTATTACCACCCGCCCCCCAAAACAAAGAGTGAATAACCAGGAATTCCAGGCAGAGGGTGACAATACTTACAGATCAAAGAGCAATGAGGAACCATGCGAGATTTACCTGTTTCTGTTCTTCAATTAGTCTCTTTTCTATACATTCTTTGGCAATTCTCAATGCCTCTTTTAACTTGGTGGGGATCTGAAAGAGAAAGTAGATAATTTATTGAGGAAAACGGCTGGAGATGGTCCCAAATCCTGGTTTTAGAGAAGGAGCGATTGGTTATCAAGAGGGAGGGCATCTGGAATGAAATCAGTTACAAGTTGTCCACTTGAATCCTGTCCTGGCCACTTCTGGTATCCCCCCCACACTCAGCTCATTAGCATTTCTTATCAATAAATATAACATGAACACAAAAACAGATACGATGTATGCTTCAAGTACTTCACTAATCCTCAAGGGACCCTGCATTACCAAAACCATCTTGAAAAGAAGATAAAAACTGAAGGCCTGACACTTCCTGATTTCACAACTTATTTCGAAGCTACAGGAAACAAAACAGTGTGATACTGGCATAAAGAAAGACATACAGACGGTGGAACAGAACAGAGAGCCTAGAAATAAGCCCTCCGGCATCTATCACATGATCGTTGACAAGGGTGCCCAAAGCACACAATGGGGAAAGGACAGTTTTTGCAATAAATGATGCTGGGAAAAGTGGATATCTACATGGAAAAGAATGAACCCTACACCACATACAGAAGTTAACTCAAAGTTGGATTGAAGGCCTAAAACTATAAAACTCCAAGAAGAAAGCACAAGGGAAAGGCTTCATGATACTGGATTTGGCAATGATTTCTAGGAGAGGACACCGAGAGCTCAGGCAACAACAGCTAAAATAGACAGATGGGACCACATCGAACTTAAAACTCCTGCACATCAAAGGAAACAACGGCAGAGTGAAAAGGCAACCTAGGGATGGGAGGAAATGATTGGAAGTCATATATCTTATAAGGGATTAATATCCAGAATATATAAAGAACTCCTATAACTAAACAGCAGAAACATAAGCAAATTTAAAATATGGACTTGTCACAAAAAATTGATTATACCACAATAAAGCTAAAAAAAATAAAAAAAGAACAGAAAATCAAAGAAAAAAAAATGGGCAAAGGGCCTGAATAGATATTTCTCCAAAGAAAAGACACATGTGGTCAACAAGCACATGAAAAGATGATCAACATCTCTAATAATTAGAGAAATGCAAATCAAAACCACAATGAGATATCACCTCACACACATTAGAATCGTCACTATTGAAAAACCAGAAAATAGTAAGTAGTTGGCGAGGATGTGGAAAAACTGGAACCCTGGTGCACCAATGGTGGGAATGTAAAATGGTACAGCTGCTATGGGAAATAGTATGGAAATTGCTCAAAATAAATCTAAAAATAGAAGTTGTATATGACCCAGAAACTTCTAGGTATACATCCAAAGGTATTGAAAACATGATCGAAGCAAACCCCATGTTCACTGCAGCATTATTCACAACAGCCATGAGGTGGGATGCCCATCAACAGATGAGTGGATTAACAAAATGCGGTATATAATAGTACACATAAGGGAATATCACTCAGCTCCAAAAAGGAAATCCTGTCACATGCTGTAATATGAATAAAACTTAGTAACATTATGCTGAGTAAAATAAGCCAGTCACACAAATACTTTGTGATTCCACTTTATGAGATACTTAGAGTTGTCAAAATCTTGGAAGCAGACAGTAGAACTGTGTTTGCCAAGGCTGGGGGAGGAGGGATGGGCAGTTGTCAGTCAATGAGTCTAGAGGTTGAGTCTGCAAGACGAAAAAGCTCTAGAGATCCATTCAACACAACAATGTGAATACTACTTAAAAATGGGTAAGAGGATATATTTTACATTTTATCATTTAAAAATAAAAATGTATAAAGCTAATTGGAACACATACAAATTCAAATAATTATACTATTTTATTACTTCAGAGGGATTTTTTCTGTCAAAGATTTACTTTCTGGATTTCACAAGATTAAGCTTTTTCCTGCTGAAATATACTCTTTACAGCCTGGCAAGCTTCTGAGCCTCTCATTTCCTAATTTATTAGTTTTCAAACCGTGAGAGCTCAGGCCTGGAAAACAGACACCCAGGTCATGCTTTTTATCTCTATTACTCTTTAAAAAATATAAACTTAAAAAAAAACAAGTTTTAAGTAGGTAACACAGTCATGAGGTTCACAAGTCAAAAGGTATAAAAGGGTGTAAACCCAGTAAAACCTCCCACCTAGTTCCCCTCCTTGGAGGCAACCAACCAATGTCAGCGTTTCTTGTGTATCTTTCCAGAAGGAAATGCATTGCAGGAAATTAACGCTGGATTTTAAAATCACACCGTCTCAGGCCAGAGACTCTTGGGCTTAGGGGAAGAGCGAGGTCTGATGTAATCTTTGGGCTGGGCCATCAGGTTGGGGGAGAGCACAGTTATTCACAAGGCTGACTACAGTTTCTGAGGCGATTCATTAAAGAGATACATTTATATGTTTTTATTCCCTACTTCAGATCTGAAGAAGCTATTATTGTCAGAACTTCTCTCACTGGTAAAAAAAGACAGGAAAGTGCCTGTCACCTATATAATCTTCTGAGCCCACCTTGTTTTGGGTTTTTTCTTTTTTTCTAAATTTAATTTCATCATAAGAGTATTACATATTCTTGGGCACTATAAAGAGGAGAAGAGAATGCCCCCTCATTCTACTACCTAAAAGGACACTAACAGTGACACTGCGGACGGCCAGGCCCCAAACTGGGTGTTCACGTAGATGGTCTCAGTTGTCCAATGACGGTGAACGGCATTACCCATCAGCCCCACACACTGAGTAAATGCAGACCCAAAGGTGGCTCTCAAATGGGGGTGATTCTGTCCCCTCCCCTTTCTAGGGGACATCTGACGTGTCACAGGCATGTTTTTATCCTCACCCAAGGATATGTTTAGTGATTTTAGAGAGAGGGAGGGAGAGAGAGACATTGATCAGTTGCCTCCTATATGTGCCTCAATTGGGGATCAAATCCACAACCTAGGTATGTGCCCTGACCAGGAATCTAACCCGAAACCTTTTGGTGTACGGGATGACGCTTCCACCAACTGAGCCACCTGGCCAAGGCTGGAGGCACTTTTGATAGTCACAGTGTGTGGGGTGCAGGCGGAGTACTACTCACATCCAGTGGTTGCAGGACAGGGATGGTGCTTAATATCCTACAATGCACAGGACAGCCCCTGTAACAAAGAACTACCTGGCCCAATACGTCAAATGCCGTGGCTGAGAATCCCTCCTCAGATAAACAGCTGGTATTTAAAAAGCAAAGTAAGGCATCAACCTGGTGCTTGGGGTTCCAAAGCCCCTCCTCGCTCCACACCACACACACCACTTCCCAGGACACCTCCTTCAGGCTGACAGCTGTATTTATACCCTTCCCCCTCTTGGCCCAAATAATAATCATTTTCCATTCTGCTGCGATGTCTTGGTAAATTTTACTTTTATTAGATAAAAATACTTTATCAACTAGATGCAGTATGAATTATTAAATTATTCTCTAATTATAGGACATTTAGATTGTTTTCAAATTTTCTTTATTGTAAGTACTAGACCTTCTCTTTTTTAATTAAAAAAGCACTCACTTTCAAAGTCAACTTATGTCATAAACCAAAGCATGATATGATTTGCTTTACCTTAAACTGTGGCTTTTCAGAAGTGGTTAGCAAAACATCACTGAATAATCTGTAAGGAGAAGGAAAACACAAAAACAGAATCTTTCTTAAAACAGGTGCACCCTCTGAAGATGATCAAAGCAGAACGAGACAGCTGTAGCCACGAAGTCCCACATCCCCCAGGCCTGGCCCAACCCACCATTTCATGTTTATAACGCACTCAAGACGTTCAGGGCACCCAGCGAGGCCGTGGGGAAACCCCACTCGTTTCCAGGGCACTGGGTCAGCTGCGTACGGGAGGTTAGCCCTTTCATGCTGTACAGTAAATCAATTTACACTTAAAATAATATATGCAGTAGATATTTCCAGATAAAATAACTGCCCCCCTCCTTTTTTTAGTCCCAGAGGAGGATAAAATTTATTCTAGAACTCATTAACATAAAAACATGCAAGTAAGTAGAAAGGGATTGCTCTGATTAGAATCTAACGAGAAAACAATTTTCTTCTAAGAAAAGTAGTGTTTCTTGCTCTCTTAAAAAGACACAGCAGCTTTTAGAGCATATCTACTCTCTCTTCAAAAGTATGTATTAAAAACTACAGCCTGAGGAATTCTGGACTGTTTTGGCTGAAGCAGGTCGGAGAGTGGAAGCTGTCAGGGCAGCGCCCGGAGGTCTGTGAGGGAGGCTTTCCTTGACCAGTTCCCCTTCCCCATCAGGAACCACGAGGCACGGAGAGATGGCAGGCTGGCCTTTCCCCACCAGGGCCCTGGTCCGTTTACTCCCAGACAACACATCGGAACCGGACACAGGGCACACCTCCCAAGTGCCATTCTCAAGGCTGAAGGCCACGGGCAGAAAGACGTAAGAAGGGAACACTAGTGGACTCACTTCAGAACTGGAGGGCTGGGAGGAAATACAAACCAAGTAAATGAACATGGTTACAGGCGGTCTCCAACTACAAATGCATTCTGTCCTGAAAGTCCGTGAGAACTGCTTTGCTTCCCTAACTGGATCTACTTCCCCATGTTCACACCGTTATTAACGGTGGCTGTCGGGACAGGGACGCGGGCTGCTGTTCCTCACGGCGTCCCCAGGGCCTAGCGCGGTGCCTGGGCTCTAGCAGACCCTCTGGAACCTGAACTTCCTGCCCCTCTCACTGCCCCCTGCCCGTTTCCCATCACTGCTTCCTCAGCACGTCTGATCCTCTTACAAGCTGGTGCAGACCAAGCACTGGGCGTATCACATGGCATGTGATGCTCATAAAATAAAACAGAAGCTGAATCAATAGTAACCACAACTAACATTTAATAAGCACCTATTAAGTGCCAGGCACAGTACTGGGAATCGTCTCATTAACCCTCCAACAGCCCATTGTACAGATGAGGAAACTGAGCTTCCAGAGGTTAGGGAACTTGCCCAAGGTCACCCAGGTAGAAGTGGTGAGGCTGGGTCCACCCCCAGGTGTGTCTAATCTCAAACACACCCTTCTTTATTTTTTTTTATTTTTTTTTTTTTTGAGAGAGAGTATGTTTATTAAAGCTGGGGACAGTGAAAAAAAAAAAAAAAAGCTGGGGACAGTGAATCAAGGAAGGGCACAGGGTAGGCACAACAGGTGTGACACACCTTTCTTCACCGCCCCGCCGCCTCTCCATGAAGGGACAGAAAACGTACCTAAAGGAAAGGCCCGAAGCACTATTTCAACCACCCTAACTACCTAGTCACACCCCGCGTAAGAGTGAATGTCTTCTGAGCTGTACGCCTGGCACAGTGCCTGGTCCGTGTCAGATGTTTAGTAAACGTCACCCAGTGAGAAAATGAACAAACCAGTACACGGGCAGCCAGAAACACACGCCCTCCTCACAGAGGGCTGACCCCAAGGCCAGTGGCTCGTGAACCAGCCACAGCTGGGGCCCAGGGGTGCCCGAAACAGGCTCCTGGAGGGCAGCCGCGTGAGAGGCCCTCCAAGGGGGGGCTGCCACCTGGACACACACACACACACACACACACACACACACACAATGCTAACATCGACAGGGAGAGACACGCAAACGGGGTGGTCAAAGGAGAGCCGTCAGCCTGAGGTAGCACAGAGGTCACAAGGAAAGGTCGTGATAGCATGCTGCAAGGACTGGCAGCAAGGACCACAACTGAGTCTTTGCTAGGGCACCAGGCACCTGGGTTGGTGGTCGGTGTTCACCCAGTCATGCACATAACCAAGGCGTGTGATTCACTTACGGCATCTGTAAGAGCCGGGAGACGGTAGGCATGCCATTTTTACAGGCTTCACAAGACAGCGTGGACTCCAACACGGCCACTTGAAATGAACAGATACACACTTTAGTTCCACAGAACACGCTGGCAAATCACCGGGTGATGAAAAGTTTGACATCGCTTTGCAACAGCTGTCTGCAGGCTGATCGGGACAGTGTCAAAACTCTGCTCGCAGACAGATGGGGGACATGGGGAGGGGATACTGGCAGCACTGGCTGCCGATGACTCAAACTAAGCGGTTTAGAAACCACACGCCGACAGAGAGCCAAATATACTTCAAAGACAATGGGAGGAAGGATTCGCGATATCATTCCTAAAACTGCTCTCTGAAAAGAGAAGTAAACACTAAACAGAAGTAAGAATTCTGAGCTCGAAAGACATTTTGCTGGTTGTCTGCTTTTAATCAAAACCAGCACGCAAAATGCCGATTGTTGATGCCTCATCACCCGACACCTTGGCTGACATAAACAAGCAGCCAGATTTTCCTACTCAGGTCCCTGTTCAGTTTCAGCTGTGCAAACTCACACACAGTCTCAGCGCCTGTTCTCGTGATTCAAGAGTCTTGAACCAACTCACTTCACACAAAACTAGCAGCTGGTGGAGGGCTGACTTGCACACCTCGAGGCTCCGCGGTCCAGGAGCTACCCTGCCCTCCCCTCTGCGCTCCAGCAGTGAGTTCTGAGCGGGCTGTGGAGGGATGAGAGGATGTCTTTATCGGCCCCCCCCATCCCTCCTTCCTAACGCTGCCTCTGCTGGTCCCCAGCTCTCCTCAGTCCCTCAGGTAATGCCGGGAGAGCTGCTGAATCCAGCTGCCAGTGTCTGCTTTCCTGTCCACCTTTCCTAGCTCTGGACCTGCTGGGCTCCCATTGCCCAGGTGGCCGCCCATGGCCCCCCTGTTCCTGGCGGGTACACGCCAGCCCTGGTCTGACCCCCGACACCTGCCCGAGCCCTCAAGAATGGCTTCCAATGGCCTGATCCTGGCTTCTGTTTTCGGATCAGACTTAGTCTGGCCACACCTCTCTTTACATGCTCCTGCTATCAAGAGTCTAATGCCTGTTACAAAAATTCCCGATTCAGAGAGCCTGATAAAGGGACAAGCCATCTGAAATTTCAGTGAAAAGCATGTAAGTGAACGACTCGGAACTGGTTTGCTTTCAAATTGGTAAGAATTTCTGGCTGTGGAGCATGACAACCTCCTCTGGGTCTTTCCTGGACTCTGGAAAAGGGGTGAGTCGCTCTGCAGACGACCAGGGCCCAGAAAACGCCCCCCAAACGCCATACTGACCCACAGCCATAGACGGGGCCGGAGGGAAGGAGTCCGCAGGCACCGCGTCCGGAGGCCGTCCGTAGGTCATTTCATACAGTAAGTGGCCAAAGCAGTGGACGTCCACACTCTCCAACGTCTGTGGAAGGAGAGAGCGAGCGGCATGTCCCTGCTCAGTTTGGCTGTGAGTCCCAGTGCCCTGCCCTCGGCTCCCCCTGAGAAACACGGCCCGGGTGACCCCGCTCCTGGTGGGCAGTGAAGATGCAGCTCACAAGGCGTTGCTCTGACCCAAGGTCCCACCCTCCATGGTCTTCCAGGCAGGGATCCTATGCCCCCCCCGCTTGTCCCATCTACTGCTTCAGCTCAGCCCCTTGGAGATGCAGCGACGCTCTGCGGGGGAAACAGCCACAGGCATGGCCACCCCAGCTGCACCTGTCAGCGCTGCATGCATCTTCCTTACATGGGCAGGTCAGGGGGCCTGGCCACGGGGATAATTTATACCTCAAAGCACCTGCTGTTTCATTACTTTCAGCAACGTACATTGATTTTCCTGAATTGTGAGAAGTAAGATCGGTAGAAGGAGGGAAGGCCCAATAAGGAATTCTCAAGGTCCAGCAGCCGGCAAGTGTCCCCATCCAGCATCACATTGGAGGCGTGAAGATGCCCGTAAGGGAATCCCTTGTCATGTAGAAACTTGAGCACCTTTTAAAAAATATGTACAGGTTACATTTCCCCCCAACTCTTTCAGATATAAGATAGGTTAAACTTTGCTTTTTAAGTCAATATATTTTGAAACAAAATCTGACCCGTCACTGGGGAGATCCCTAAAGAAAACTGCCCCCTCGTCCACTTCTCTAGAAGAAGCTGCTGCTGAGTGCTTTCCCGCTGTGGGACGCAATGCCAAGCTCCCTCGCTTCCAGAGAACAGAGAGGCAGCTGCGTCTGTCTGGGGTTCACAGCTTTCTGCCAAAGGCCTCTATTTAAGCACTTTCTCATCCCAACAGGCCAAGCCCCCTTCAGGGCAGAGTCTGGACCCTCCTCCTGGAGGAGTAAAGCTAGCGAGTCAGTGCTCCGGCGAGTTGTTCAGGGAAAGGGAAGCATCTCTGGTCCAATCTCATCTTAGAATACACTGGGCTGCTCATTAACAGGAGCACACGACAGACTCTCACAAAATGAAGCAACCTCCTCAGCTGCCACGTAATGAACAGAGGCTCTCCTAGTAGTAAAGGTGCCCCGGACGGTCCGTGATAAATGAAAAAGGTATTACAACGTCTCTGTTTGTTTTGTTTCTAATCTCATTCTTTTTTTTTTTTTTTTTAAATATATTTTATTGATTTTTACAGAGAGGAAGAGAGAGGGATAGAGAGTTAGAAACATCGATGAGAGAGAATCATCGATTAGCTGCCTCCTGCACACCCCCTACTGGGGATGTGCCCGCAACCAAGGTACATGCCCTTGACCGGAATCGAACCTGGGACCTTTCAGTCCGAAGGCCGACGCTCCATCCACTGAGCCAAACCGGTTTTGGCTCTAATCTCATTCTTAACGTACAATGTACAAAGTATGTTAAGAGTAGTACATGAATATAACAGTTAAATATATGCAACACTAGGGGGTTATGCTTAAATTGTATTTGCTGATAGGGTTGCACAATCAAAGAGCCTGGAGAACACTGCTCTGATGTGATGTGGGAAAGGCTTTTCATGCTAATTGCACTTCTGTAAGGGAGCCACATGGTTTTATATATATATATGCTCCAACAAAATCAAGAATCTTGGCACAGCTCAGCCAGCGTGACTCAGTGGTTGAGTGTCAACCTATGAACCAGGAGGCAGAGGTTCGATTACCGATCAGGGCACATGCCAGGGATGTGGGCTCGATCCCCAGTAGGGGGTGTGCAGGGGGCAGCCAATCTATGATACTCTCTCATCATTGATGTTTCTATCTGTCTCTCCCTCTCTCTCTGATATCAATAAAAACATTTTGTTTAAAATCTTGGCACACAGATAAAGATCAACCAAAATAACACAAAGGTTGGTGCCCACATAGTTAAAGTCTTAAAAGTCAGACATGATTCCAGCAGCGAAGCTTTTTGGAATTTTGTAGCTCTATATTAGTCTTTGTCTCAAATGTCTGCTTTTTTTGGGATAAAATATGGCAATGCCATCAGTTTATAAACAATCAGACAACTTGAACTATTTTGGAAATTGCTTAAAAACTTTCCATGCCCGACCGGAGTGGCTCAGTGGTTAAGCATCCATCCATGAACCAAGAAGTCAGGGCACATGCCCGGGGTTTCAGGTTTGATCCTCAGTGGGGGGCGTGCAGGAGGCAGCCTATCGATGATGTTTCTCTCTCATCAATGTTTCTCTCTCTCATTTCCTCTCTTTCTAAAAAATCAATAAAAAAATATTTTTTAAAAAATACTGGAATGCTGGGTGAAATTCCAATGCAACTTAAAAATTAAACACCTCTTACCTCTAATATTTGCCGCCCATATGTTTTTATTTGCTGGAGTTCGAGGCCTTGAATCTTCTTAGGGTTGCAGTACTTTTTTAGGAAGGGGTCTTTTGGTTTTGACTTTGGAGAAAAACAAAGAGCACATAAGAGAGCAGCAGCAGAAAGGTCATCTGCTCACAGGCTCCCCCACAGGCAGGGCTCAGCAGAGGGTGCCAGAGTGCAGGAGGTGGGTTTTAAAGCACCACAGTCCGTGCAGCTGGTAGGAAGAGGCTGACCTGGGTCTCGTCCCCTCTCTGTCCAGAGAAGATGTTCCTGTCTTGGCCTTAGCTGACCCCAAAGTCTAACATACTGTTAGAATGTTTCACTATTATTTAAAAAAAATTTTCCCCAACTTTGAGGTAGTTTGATATTGCTTTGTTAAATGAAAGACACAACTTTAAAACTAATCTAATGCAATGGACATAATCATTAAACCTTCCCTCATGTGGGAGAAGGAATGCTTTTTAACCAAACTGGGTAATTTTTATTGCTAGAATCAAAACAAATTCCAAATAAATTTAAAATAACACCCTCAGCTCCTGAACCTTAGGGATAGAGCATCCATAACAGGTTCTAAAGGGACTTGAAAACTTCTTTCCGACCATGAACTTGTACCACAAGTACCTTGTAGATCAGGTCCTTCAGAGTGCCTTTTTCATTAAACATCCTAATAAGCAATGCTGAGGACTCGTTAGCTGTGGCAAAGGTGACCCGATAGATGTAAGGGTGCTGCCAAAACAAGAAAGGAAGTCACATTAATTGCATCGGCATGTAGGTCCTTTTACACCAGGATCTGGCTATGCAGAGTCTCAGACCATCTTGGTGTTTCACCGCATACAAATGTGAGGATATTCCCTGAACACATGGCATTTCCCAGTTACCAGATGAGCAATCTGTACATCATCCTTTAGATGGGAGAAGGGACATAAACAGTAAGGACGAAAGGAAGTGGGTAACTGATGTGACAAGCTTCACAGGGAAGGCATCTGCTTTGATATACATATTCTCCTAGTTCAAGCAAAAGTGTGATGGAAAGTCTGAGTTTCTGGAGTAGTGATTTTAATATCCTGCCTATCTAAATTGGTAAAGAATACAGCCAAATCCCAGGACAGCCACGTGGGGACAGGATAAATGTGTCCTCATTCACAGCTTTACCCAACATTCCACACTGCTGCACAGTGCCCAGCCAGGGGGCATGACAGCAGAAAACACGCAGAAGCAGCATTCTGGGGAACTTGGTCATTTCCCAAAGCAGCTACATGAATCTTCCTGTCCTTCTCCTGAAATACGCAATGCGATGACTCACAGTGTCCTCTTGAGATGGGAACTGACGTCAACCAAGTGGGGTGGGAGTAAGACAAATTATTAATGACTGAAAGTATTCATATGAGCTGAAATTTTGGTTACATGAACCAGCTGGCTCCAGACAGGTCTTTCAATGTCCATTAGCTCAAAAAAGTACCATGAAAATTTAAATGCGAGGGAGCTGCGCTATGCAAAGATTTGGGGATCAGGGGTCCAGTGGGTTGAGGGGTGAAAGGGTGTGCCCAGAAAAATACGGTAATTGATTATGAAGTTTCTCTTGACCATCACATAAAAATGGCTTCTGGTGACATTGTAATAGCTTTACTGAATTGTAATTCACACAGCATTCCAATTCTCCTATTTGAAGTGCACCGTTCAATGGTTTTCAGTATATTCAGAGTTGTGCAACTATCACACAATCTAACTTTAGAACATTTCCTCACCCCAAAAAGAACCCAAGGGATAAATAAAAACCCTTGATCCCTACAGATTTTAATAAGAAAGGGACAATGCCCGGCCAGCATGGCTCAGTGGTTGAACGTCGACCTATGAACCAGGAGGTGACGGTTCAGTTCCAGGTCAGGGCACATACCCAGGGTGTGGACTCTATCCCCAGTAGGGGGTGTGCAGGAGGCAGCTGATCAAGGATTCTCTCTCATCTTTGATGTTTCCATCTCTCTCCTTCTCTCTCCCTCTCAGAAATCAATAAAAATATATTAAAAAAAGGGGGGGGGGGGACAAGAGGAAGCTCTTCCTTGCAATACAATGCCAACTAATAAATATAAGAGGAATAACAGGGTTAGAAAATCTCAATGAATGCTAAAATTAGTGGGTTTGATAAGAACGGGATATTTATAGTCTCAAAATATCTCCCTATAATTACTTATTAATTAATTCTAGTTATTTATCTTAAGAAAATAATTAAGGATGGATACAAACATTCAGTTAAAATTGTTCACTATGGATTTTTTTTTTTTTAATTTCTTTATTGATTAAGGTGTCACATATTTGTCCTCATCCCCCCATTCCCATCCCACCCCTCTCCCCACGCATGCACCAATCCCCTGTTGAACTTAACCGTTGGATAGGCTTATATGCATGCATACAGGTCCTTTGGTTGAACTCTCCCCCTCCCCGCACCCTCCCCCTACCCTCCCCTATCCTCCCTCTGAGGCCCGATAGTCCGATCGATGCCTCCTTGCTTCTGGTTCTGTTCTTGTTCCTCAGTCTATGTTGTTCATCATTTCCTCTAGATGAACGAGATCAAATGTCACTAGATATATACTAATAAGAACTGAATGTGAGACGAGCAATAATATTTATGCTGACAGGCAAATGAATCAATCTGTAGCGAGCTTCCCCCTGGACCAACAGTTCTTTTGAGACCCAATTTCGATGTCCAGTAGTTCCTTATGTGTACATGTCAGCACTGACCCCTCAGCTCTGGATGGTGGACAAATGGTGGTAATGGAGGTCCGACTCCCTCTGGTTTGGTCTCGGCCGAACCCAGGGGCACGGCGTCACCTGGACTAAGGGGCACGTGGCCTCACCCATACCCAAGGGGCGCGTGGTCTCACCCGGGCCTGGGACCCAGCCTCACCCGGATGGATCCAGGGGCGCACGGCCTCACCCGGACCCAGGATCTGGCTTCACCCGTACCCAGGGACGCTTGGCCTCTCCCAGACCCAGGGGCACGTGGCCTCACCCGGGCTTAGTTGCACAAGGCCTCACCTGGATCCAGGGACACATGGTCTCTCCCGGACCCAGGGACGCTTGGCCTCTCCCAGACCCAGGGCCACTTGGGCTCACCCGGGCCTAGATGCACGAGGCCTCATCCGGATCCAGGGACGCATGGTCTCACCCGGACCCAGGGACGCTTGGCCTCTCCCAGACCCAGGGGCACGTGGCCTCACCCGGGCCTAGGTGCACGAGGCCTCACCCGGATCCAGGGACGCATGGTCTCACCCGGACCCAGGGACGCTTGGCCTCTCCCAGACCCAGGGCCACTTGGGCTCACCCGGGCCTAGGTGCACGAGGCCTCACCCGGATCCTGGGACACATGGTCTCATCCGGACCCAGGGATGCTTGGCCTCTCCCAGACCCAGGGCCACTTGGGCTCACCCGGGCCTAGGTGCACGAGGCCTCACCCGGATCCAGGGACACATGGTCTCACCCGGACCCAGGGACGCTTGGCCTCTCCCCGACCCAGGGCCACTTGGGCTCACCTGGGCCTAGGTGCACGAGGCCTCACCCGGATCCAGGGACACATGGTCTCACCCAGACCCAGGAACGTTTGGCCACTCCCAGACCCAGGGCCACTTGGGCTCACCCGGGCCTAGGTGCACGAGGCCTCACCCAGATCCAGGGACGCATTGTCTCACCCGGACCCAGGGACGCTTGGCCTCTCCCAGACCCAGGGCCACTTGGGCTCACCCGGGCCGTGGTGCACGAGGCCTCACCCGGATCCAGGGACACATGGTCTCACCCGGACCCAGGGATGCTTGGCCTCTCCCAGACCCAGGGCCACTTGGGCTCACCCGGGCCTAGGTGCACGAGGCCTCACCCGGGCCCAGGGACACATGGTCTCACCCGGACCCAGGGATGCTTGGCCTCTCCCCGACCCAGGGCCACTTGGGCTCACCCGGGCCTAGGTGCACGAGGCCTCACCCAGACCCTGGGACACATGGTCTCACCCGGACCCAGGGACGCTTGGCCTCTCCCAGACCCAGGGCCACTTGGGCTCACCCGGGCCTAGGTGCACGAGGCCTCATCCGGATCCAGGGACGCATGGTCTCACCCGGACCCAGGGACGCTTGGCCTCTCCCAGACCCAGGGCCACTTGGGCTCACCCGGGCCTAGATGCACGAGGCCTCATCCGGATCCAGGGACGCATGGTCTCACCCGGACCCAGGGACGCTTGGCCTCTCCCAGACCCAGGGCCACTTGGGCTCACCCGGGCCTAGGTGCACGAGGCCTCACCCGGATCCAGGGACACATGGTCTCACCGGGACCCAGGGATGCTTGGCCTCTCCCCGACCCAGGGCCACTTGGGCTCACCCGGGCCTAGGTGCACGAGGCCTCACCCGGATCCAGGGACACATGGTCTCACCCGGACCCAGGGATGCTTGGCCTCTCCCCGACCCAGGGCCACTTGGGCTCACCCGGGCCTAGGTGCACGAGGCCTCACCCAGATCCTGGGACACATGGTCTCACCCGGACCCAGGGACGCTTGGCCTCTCCCAGACCGAGGGCCACTTGGGCTCACCCGGGCCTAGGTGCACGAGGCCTCATCCGGATCCAGGGACGCATGGTCTCACCCGGACCCAGGGACGCTTGGCCTCTCCCAGACCCAGGGCCACTTGGGCTCACCCGGGCCTAGATGCACGAGGCCTCATCCGGATCCAGGGACGCATGGTCTCACCCGGACCCAGGGACGCTTGGCCTCTCCCAGACCCAGGGCCACTTGGGCTCACCCGGGCCTAGGTGCACGAGGCCTCACCCGGATCCAGGGACACATGGTCTCACCCGGACCCAGGGACGCTTGGCCTCTCCCCGACCCAGGGCCACTTGGGCTCACCCGGGCCTAGGTGCACGAGGCCTCACCCGGATCCAGGGACACATGGTCTCACCCAGACCCAGGAACGTTTGGCCACTCCCAGACCCAGGGCCACTTGGGCTCACCCGGGCCTAGGTGCACGAGGCCTCACCCAGATCCAGGGACGCATGGTCTCACCCGGACCCAGGGACGCTTGGCCTCTCCCAGACCCAGGGCCACTTGGGCTCACCCGGACCTAGGTGCACGAGGCCTCATCCGGATCCAGGGACACATGGTCTCACCCGGACCCAGGGACGCTTGGCCTCTCCCAGACCCAGGGCCACTTGGGCTCACCCGGGCCTAGGTGCACAAGGCCTCACCCGGATCCAGGGACACATGGTCTCACCTGGACCCAGGGACGCTTGGCCTCTCCCAGACCCAGGGCCACTTGGGCTCACCCGGGCCTAGGTGCACGAGGCCTCATCCGGATCCAGGGACGCATGGTCTCGCCCGGACCCAGGGACGCTTGGCCTCTCCCAGACCCAGGGGCACGTGGCCTCACCTGGGCCTAGGTGCACGAGGCCTCACCCGGATCCAGGGACACATGGTCTCACCCGGACCCAGGGACGCTTGGCCTCTCCCAGACCCAGGGCCACTTGGGCTCACCCGGGCCTAGGTGCACGCGGCCTCACCCGGATCCAGGGACACATGGTCTCGCCTGGACCCAGGGGTGTGTGGGCTCTCCCAGACCCAGGGGCGCTTGGCCTCGCCCGGGCACGGGATCCAGCGTCATCCGGGTCCAGGGGCACTTGGCCTCACCCGGACCCGGAGTCCGGCCTCACCTGGACCCAGGGGCATGTGGCCTCAGCTAGACCCAGGGACGTGAGGCCTCACTTATACCCAGAGGCGTGTGACCACACCCGAGCCCAGAGGCACGCAACCCCGCCCGCACCCGGGTCTCAGCGGGGCCCCGTCTTCCCGATCCCAATTCCTGCCGGTCAATCCCCCCTCAGCAATTCCCCTGGCCATCCTTCCGGCGCTCCAGTATGGCTGCTGCAGAACTCGTCGGGCGGCGGCTCGGCGAAGCTCCGGTGCACCCGGTGCATGGCGGTGGGCCAGTCTGGCGTCGCTGCGTCGGCCCTTGGGTCTGCATCGGTGGCCGGTCGCCGAGTATGCGCACCTGGCCGCTTCCGGGGCGTTGAGATTCTTGACGGACTCAGAGGTCAGCAAGCGCGGAGTCTCCCACCCTATGTCTCATAGGGGCTCGTCTGTCCGTGCTTGGCTGCCAGTGGAGCCGTCCCCTCAGCCGGAGACCGCCGGGGGAACTGCGCCGAGCACGTTCCAGGCCGCTGTTGTATCGCCTGAGCCATAGTTCTTTTGTGTCGCCTGAGCTGTAGTTCTTAAAGTGTGGTCTTTGGGTCACCGGCATCAGCATCATCCCACATACCCCTCTTTTATTCTAGTTGTAGAGCATCTACTCAGCCAGCCCTATGGTGGTCTTGGATGGTGTCTGCTCTGCTCTCTTGTCGTAGTCTCAAAGTTGTTGTGGTAGGCAACAATCAGGCTTCCGCCTTATGCCTCCATCTTGGTCCTCCTTTGTATAGTTAAGTCTTGATTGTTGTTGGTGTCACTGGGGGGGCTCTCTTTGTCTATAAAGGAAGAGTTGCTGTGCAGGAGACACGTTTATGGGCCGGGTCTTGGTGCAGCAAAGCTTTGGCGCTCACTGAATATTCCCGTTGAATGTGTCCCTTATGCACGTGGTTGAAATCTGGTGTCATCTCCCACAGACCACTAGATGCCCTCGTTTCTGGGTCTCCAATGGGGTGTAGATCAGCTACTGCCTTAGGCACTCAGCAAGGATTACAGCAAAAACTGTAGTTTCTTCCTCCTGTCTGAGTGGCCCTGGAGCAGTCCGACTAGAACAGCAGATCATCTGGTCCGCTGCCAGAGGGCAGGCCACCCACATGCATAAGCCGTTGCTTGGGGCGCAGGTGTGCCTGCAAGACTTGCGGGGCAGGTCTTCCAAACGTACGGGGCGGGTCCCAGGGCGGGGCGGGGTCTCAGGGCGCCAACAGGCCATGGTGCGGCGAGCCTCGATGGCTGTGAGTCTGGTCCTTCTGCCTTCCACGTATCTAAGTCCCCTCGTTCCGCACTCCAGCGCAGCAAACACTGATTGCTGGGCGCACCTCCGCAAGAGTCCCGCCTCTCCCCGCAGGCATCTGGGTCTCCCGGGGTTCGCCAGAAGATGGATTTCAGGGTGATGGAGAGCTAATCTCCCCTAGGTTTGGAACAAAAGCCCCTTTCCCCCGCCACCAGCCAGACCCACGCACCTCCACACCTCATCCCCTCCGATTTCGCTGGGTGCGAGGCAACAGAACAGCCTTTAACCTCCGCCGCCATCTTTTTCAAACTTCTCAATTTGTACTTCTTAATCCCTTCATTTCAGTCAACTCTACTGAAGTCTAGCGCCGCCGGGAGGTGCAGGGAAAGGGCGCCCGGGCCTCCGTCCGGTGCGCGGTGCGCGCGTCCCGCGGAACCAGGCGCGCGAGGGCCGCGCGGCTGGGACGGGCGCTGGGCGGCCGCCGAGCTCCCGGCACCGCCATCGCCGTGTTCCGGACGTCGCCGCCGCGGCGTCCCCCCAATTTATACTTCTTAATCCCTTGAATTCATTCAACTCTACTGAAGTCTAGCGCCGCCGGGAGGTGCACGGAGAGGGCGCCCGGGCCTCCGTCCGGTGTGCGGGGCGCGCGGCCCGCGGCACCAGGCGCGCGGGGGCTGCGCGGCGGGGACATGGATTTTTTTTTAAGAGGAAATAACTGGAGGTGATCCAAATATCTAGAATCACTGAGTAAACTGAAGTATAGCCAATGCTAATTCTATGCAGCCAGTAATAATGATATTATGCTGTATTTTTTACAATAAAAGATGTTCAAGGTATACTATTAACAAAAAAATCAGGTTTTAAATATGTATAGAATATATATGTGTGTGTGTGTGTGTATATATATATTCTAGAAAAGTAACATATTTCTGGTTAGTTGAAAATAGGGGTGAGTTTCCTTTTTCTTTTTTTGCTTATCTGTGTTTTCTGACTTTTCTGCAATTAATATGTATCACTTGTCTGCACTACCTTCTTTTTAAAAAGCATATCCATTAAAAGAAATTTAGAATTGAGTGCTGTCAGCCTGTGTCACACAATTAATCAAACTCAAAGACCACAGCATTTTTCTTAGCTTCACATTACACCTCATTAACAGCTTGGTTTTGCTAGCTTGACAAGACACTCTATCTTCAAAAACAAACTTGCCAACAGATTGTCAGGTCAGCGTCACTGCTCGGCCATGAGTGACTCCCCACATCCTCGTGCAGACCACAGATAAAGAACATCAACACTATATCAACTTCCTGAAGACATCCTGCATCTATTCTGAAATATATTAATGTGGTTCTTTCCATCGAATGCCTTGGATTAGAATTGTGTATTAGCCTAAATAACGCCAGGTATTCCTAAACACCACTTGGTTAGCCTGTGAGAATAGTAACTCAGCCAGCAAAAGAGTTATTTTGCCTTTCCCTCATGCAGCTTACCTAAACCCACATTAGTTCTGTTTTCTCAGGCTAGAACAGACCTTTTCATTCCATTGATATAAACATCTTCACCAACAACAAAGTGGCTAGTTCCTATTCTGATATTTGCTTAAAATTCACTCTACATTTAAATTACCATATTTCATGGGTCGTGTATTACAAATGCCACTTAAGTGGCCCCCAATCAATGGGACTGGCCGTAGGTGTTCAATGGAACAACTTCAGTCTGAACTGAAATCCAGTACAACTCTCCGTTCTTCCGAGTATGTCCAGCTCCTTCTGCCCACAGAAAACACTGTGAATATGTCATCAGCACCAAGAATAGAAGGACTTGTACTCACCAAACAGGAAGGCAGAAGTTTGATTAGACACTGAAGATCTTTATCTGACAGATACTTGTCAGGGCCAAGGTCAGCCTAACAAATGGAAAGAAATGTCAAGGTGCTGCCTTCAGTCATAAAAAAAGAAAAGTTCCTATGTCTTTCTCTCTTTTTCGTTTGTCCAAATATATGAACGTTAACCAAAGATCTGGAGAGGGAGAATACAAACCTATAAAAAGCAGAACTTACTTGTAATCTTACTGAATTCCATTAACCACAGGTATCACCAGAACTCCCAAAGTGAGAAATAACCAAGTAATGCCCACGTACTTCCTTTAAAACAAACTGCAGACCTGCCAACCCCAAATGGGTTCCAGAAAACCATTCCTCTTTCTTTCCAAATGTTTATTAGTTGATCAAATATAATCACATCCAAATAAGCAAATGTATAAGCAAAGCGACTTAAAATGACGCTCCTTTGATGTGGGACGGACAAGGCCTTTATAACATCACTCAGGAGCACAAAATAATCCCATAATCCTCTTGTCAATATCTACTTTCATGAACCCATCTAAGATCCCAGAAATGAGGCTGACACAAAAAACCAGCTTACCCAGCTTAACACTAGCCGTTCCTTTGGCTGATTTTTAATCTTCATCAAGAAATATTTCTTCCTTATCCTCCAACCTGCCATAAAAGCAGAAATGTGTTTATAGCTACATAATTTTTGTGCCAATTGATGCATTTCATTGACTGCGTAATTAATAAAAATTAAGCTTCGCAATATTATCCATAGCTATACAGGCACAAATAAAACAACCATTTGGTAATGTTGACATGGTAAAGACTACACTAAAAAAAAAGCAAAGGAATTACTTTATTCACAGAAACAGGAAAACAGCCCTTCAGTTTAGATTTAGTGGAAAAGCAAGATGAGGAATGAGTGATTACACCGCGCTGAAGATACGTTACTTCCATCAAAATCCTCAGAGAGAGCTTGAACCAAGATTCACTAAGTAGTAAAAGTTAAGGACTGCATCCTCAAGCAATAGGGAGGCAAAAAGAAAAAGAAATCACCTGCATTTAAGAGCTCTCTTGGAATACATACAGGGAAGCGTGACAAAGAACCCAGTACTGGATCTGATTTTCCAACAGAATGGGCATGCCAGTTTCTCACCTATGTCTTTCAATGGCTCCACTACCTCCCACTTTGGTTCGGATCGGAAGAACATGGAAACCTGTTGTAAGGCAATCTCTGCAAAGACATTTTAGAAACTCATTAGTCAAACATATCAGGAAAGTACCATACGCTTAAGATATCCTTACAAATGAAAGTCTTATAGTCTATGGCCTTCTTAAAAAACTTAATTACACACAGACACACACACACACAAACACACAATGAGACTAAATGCAATGTGGGATTCTAGACTGGATCTGGAACAGAAAAAGGACATTAGTGGGAAAATTAGTGAAATCTGAGTAAAATCTGTAGTCAAAAAGTACCAAAGTTAATTTCCTAGTTTTGGGAAGCATGCCATGGTTATGTAAGATGTGACATCGGGGGAAATTGGTGAGGGTTACATAGATACTCTCTGTACTATCACTGCCATTCTTCTGTAAATCTACAATTCTTTCAAAGTAAAAGATTAAAAAAAAAAAAAAAAAGTGTGTAAACTAGCTGGTATAAGCCAAGAATTCAATGTATGCACCAGGCCCCAAACCAAGCACAAAATTCAAAATGTGTTCTAAGGTCAGCCTGAAGTGTATTCAGTGTTGCTCCAAGTGATATTTATCCCATCTCCATTCCGCATGGAATTATAGCTTTCACCAACAAAGAAGCGATTAGCCTTAAATATATCCTGGAAATAAAAGCCAGCATTTTAGAAAGCCGTCTGTGTACAGCAGCAACACAGTCCTATTGTGGGAAGAGATGGTCTGCCTGTTTACTGGAAAAAGTCCATTCCTTTTGTGTTCGTTCATCATGAGAATGTTTCCTCCTTTTAAGAAGACAATGAGAAGAGAAAGTTCTCTGAAGTTCACCATATTAAGAAATCATCAGGAACACTGTTCCTTGGTAGTTCCTACAAAAAGCAACACCTGTAGTTTGCTATTTTCTCCTCAATGCAGTGAGCCACTCCTGATCCCTGAAAACAAACAAATCCTGCAGGTTCGCTGTGGCTTGCACCTCTGCCTCGCGTTAATTACAGTCCAGGCAGGCTGGCAGAAAGGCTCTCCACGTGTCAACATTACCTAGGCTGGGTTCCCCTGCCGAGAGCTGGGCACACATTACCATTTGGATGAACTTCACAGTACATTCCGAGTTAAGAGGTTCTGGGAAGAAAACCCACCAGCTATTTGTTTACTGACTCAATGTGTACAGTGTCAGTCCACCCACACAGAAGAAGACATGTGAGGACCAAATACAAAGCTGACTCCATTTACCTTAGTTCTAACTACTCCATGTGATAATAAACCACTTGGAGGGGCTGGGTTGACAGAAGCATATACGTTTTCAGTATCAACACTGGGAACTCTGGACCTCCTCCATCATTAGTGTTGATACTATATGTTTTTAGTATTTACAAAATAATGTGAATGTAAACAAACTTAAAAGGAATTTCTTTTAAGTGAAAATCATTCATATCAACTTTGAGAGAGCTCATCCTATATAATAAAAGCCTAATATGCTAAGTGTCCAGTTGTCCGGTCAGTCATTCAACCAATCAAAGTATAATATGCTAATGATATGTTAAGACAGCTCAACTGCTCGCTATGACGTGCACTGACCAGCAGAGGGCAGACAGTTGACCAGTTGCTATGATGTGCACTGACCACCAGGGGGCAGACGCTCCAACCAGTAGGTTAGCTTGCTGCTGGGGTCTGGCCGTTCAGGATTCAGGGAGACGGGCCGGACATGCCTGGAGCCCTCCCATGGTCCCTCCTTGGCTGGCCAACCTCCCACGTCCCTCCCCAGCCCCAATCGTGCACCAGTGGGATCCCTGGGCCTGGCCTGTGCCCTCTCGCAATCTGGGACCCCTCGGGGGATGTAGGAGAGCTGCTTTCGGCCTGATCCCACTCAACGCAGGAGCTGCCCTCTGGTGGTCAGTGCGCTCCACAGGGGGAGTGCCACTCAGCCAGAAGCTGGGCTCATGGCTGGCGAGCACAGAGGCAGTGGAGGGAGCCTCTCCCACCTCCATGGCAGTCGGACATCCCCCAAGGTCTCCCAGACTGTGAGAGGGCACAGGCTGGGCTGAGGGACCCCCCTCCCCCCGAGTGCACGAATTTCATGCACCAGGCCTCTAGTGAAAAATAACTTTCTAAATGCGGTACCATGTCATTCTAAGAGACTGCAAAGGACAGTTTGTTCAAACCTAACAGTGACTCATTAGTCAAGGATATTTACTGTATGTCACTGTGCAGTGTACAGTGTTTTAGAAATGGGGTAATAGCTGTGAACAAATGGAATGTGCTATCTTTGTTACTGGTAAGTTGAGGACTAGGAAATAGCTTTTATTCCCTAGGGGTCAGGGAATTGCAGAGAGACATTTCCTTTCCACTAAACTATGACTTACTGTCAAGTAAATTACATGACTTCTATGCTCCCAATTTTAATCCCCCCACCCCAGACTCAGCAACACACTTCAATCCTAAGAACCGATTCCTCAGCTTAGAAGCCTTCATTGGCACCTCATCTCCTTACCAAGTCAAGACCAAGCTTCTCAACCCAGCGCACAACCTGGCTCTGGCTCTGGCTCTGTCTCCCTGACAGAGGTGCCTCCCACTCTTCACGCTGAGATCTGCCTCCCTCAGCCCCAGCAGCCTGGCTTGGCCCCACCCCTCAGCATTTTCCATTCTTGCTCATCTATCCTTTGAGGCTCAGCCCAAATTTGCTGCTCCCTTAGCCAGAAGCCCGCCCTCCCTCCCAGCACACTCCCAGTGCTGCATCTGTCCCTCTCCTTTGGGATTCGCTCAGAGACTGCCCTGTATTAGGGCCACTCTCTTCTACCAGACAGAAACGCCGGCGGGAAGGGTACTCCTTAGTCTGGGTAAAGCCATATGGAAATGCCCCTCTCCCCCGGAGCTCTGCTCCTGCCTCTGGACCTGGCTGACTTCACTCACCCCTCAGATCTCCCTGTAGGTATCAGCTCTTCTGGGAAGCTTTCCTCCATCTTCAGATCTAGATCATCCACAACCCACCCGGGCCCTGGTCGGGGCTCATGCAGGAGCCAACCAATCAATGTGCTTCTCACACATCGATATTTCTCTCTGTCTCTCCCTCTCTCTTCTACTCTCTCTAAAAATCAATGGAAAAATATCCTCGAGTGAGGATTTAAAAAAAATAATAATAAACAATAAATAAATAAATCATCTGCAATCCTACTCCCTCTCCAACACCCCCTTCCAAGGTGCTGCCCCGTTTACCCTGCCATAGTCCTCTCTCTGCAGGGGGTGGGGGTGGGGTAGGAGAGAGACTATTCCTTCCTTGTCACTGTATTCCTCTTCCTAGCATCTGGCACACAGTAGGAGTTCAATAAATGTTTCATGCTGCGAGAACTAAGGGTCCCATGTTCAATAGGTGTGGATGCTCTCTCCTCTTAGAACATGAAAGCCATGAACAGGACGGCATCTGGCTTCTATTTCTTTAGCATTGATAGACATGGGGGGGCGGGGGAGGGAATGCAGGCTCAGTAAATGCAGATAAACACTCCCCAGAGAGAAACGCTGAGCAAAGCCTTCAAGTCCATCCTGTGCTTCCCACAGAGCTCAGACTTCTCAGCTCGGAAGGTACCAGCTGCCCCCACTGTGTGCAGCCCCATGGGATGACCACAGGGAACAAACACTGACGCCCCCGTCCCCCGCTTCCCCCCCGCCCCCCCGCCAAGTCGTCCAGGTCCCTAATCTACAGGAAGTGGTGTTGCAGAGGCCTGCACATCCAACAGCTTCTCCAGCTCATCCTGCCTTGTTCTGAATGTAACCCCACCCCCAGCCTCTCCTTCCCTTTTATCCTGGAGCCCACCACTATCAAGCTACTGAGGGATTCCCGGGGCTTTGAGACCAGAGGGAGCTTCAACACCCCTCAGTTGCCATCCCCTCCCCCAGCTCTTGTTTTATGGCCTGGACCCTGAGGCCGGAGGGGAAATGCTGCTGACCACCAAGCTGGGACTAGGATCCAGGCCTCCTGTTTCTGGTCCAACTGACTTCTGTGTGGACATTAAACCCCCCGAACTGTGAGGGAGTCTGAGGTTTGAGTGGGAAGACGGCTACAGTGCAGTGAGGCTTTTACATGACAGAAGTGCCTTGTGAATCAAATAAGGGGGGCTGTGTGTGTGTGTGTGTGTGTGTGTGCGTGTGTCCACACAAACCCCTCACGACCGGGAGATACTTGTTTCCCCTGTGCAATAGCTGGTCCTCCATTAGACTCTCTGATTCAAATGAACACCTCACAAACCTCCAGAGGGCGATGAGCCACACTGGTTTGGGGAAGCCTGGACAAGTCCGCCCGGCTTGCTGGGGAATGGCTCAGAGGAGGAGGCTGGGGCGCCTGGGCATCCCGTTCCTGATGAGTCAGCCCCAAAGCAAGACAAGTTCGGACAGTTCACTTAAAAGGGAGAAATAAATCAGCATTTCTCTGAAAACAGCCACTAGCTGCTACTGCTCCATCACAGGGATGTGTCCTCTCATCATGGCAGCTCGTTGAGTATTTGGGTTCTGAGGGAGTCTCTAGTGGCCTTCTTGTCCCCCTGCTTTGGACTCCTGACTGTGTACCTTGCTGAGGGGGCGAGGGGGAAGGGGGGGCAAGGTCAAGGACACTGACAGCACGAGAGAGAGGTACCCTAGAAGGAGATATAGGGATCAGACCACCTTCCAGGTCTGAGCAGTGTTTTATTTATTTATTTATTTTTATATATTTGTATTCATTTCAGGGATGAAGGGAGAGGGAGATAGAAACATCAATAATGAGAGAGAGTCCTTGATCGGCTGCCTTTTACATGGCCCCTACTGGGATTGAGCCCGCAACCCAGGCATGTGTCCTTGACCGGAATGGAACCTGGGACCCTTCAGTCTGCAGGTCGATGCTCTATCCACTGAGCCAAACCGGCTAGGCTGAGCAGCATTTTAATCGAAAAACACTCAGTGTACTCATACAGTCATGCAAATGTGCCATCCTAGGCAAGGCCTTCCCTCTCGGGGCCTCTCATCTAGAAAATGAGAGGGTAGGTCTTGATGTGGCTGCTCTAAGATCCCTTCCAGCTCTGACTCCAGGTGACTCAATGTACTTCTGATACAAGCTCCCAGAGAGCAGGGAGAGTGTATTCCTCGCCTGCTCCCCCAGCACCCAGCCCTGCCCCAGCAGCCGCACAGGCCTAGCGGAGGCAGGCTTGGAAGGCACAGCATCATCGTGTGTGCGCTGCACCTTGATGTGGGCCTCAGAACACGAGCAGGAAACAAGGTGGACAAACTGGTGATCGGGGCTGGGTTGGGGCTGATTGGATAACGGTCCATCCAGACGGCCCACCCTCTGACAGTTTGGGGAACAACTGAGGTGCAGCACAGAGGAATGAGAGCCATGAGCGATGCTACTGTGAGGGATGCGAGCTGTGTCCTGTGATGCTTCTCCTGCGTGATCCAAAAATCAGTGGGGCATGAATAGAAGCCTCGTTAACAACTCCATGTCCAACCTGCAAGCTGTAGTAAACGCGAATTTGAAATAAACTTTGCTCCATTTCTGTGTGTTCTGAAAAGGCATTTTTTTCTTACTCCTACTTCTGTTAGAAGATGGCAGGCACCTTCTAGGGTAAAGCTCTTCAAACTTCAATGCGCATGCAATCACCTGGGGACCCTGTAAAACTCAGATCCTGATCAGCAGCAGGTCTGGGATGGGGCCTGAGTTCTGCCTTTAGACAAACTCTCAGTAACATTAGTGCTGCTCATCATAAGGCCACACTGTGAGTAGTAAGGCCCAAGGGCTGTGATTTTCAAACTCAGCTACATAGGGGAATCTCTCAGGGAGATTTAAAAACCACGAGCCAGCCCTGGCTGGGGAGCTCAGCTGGTTAGAGCATCATCCTAATACGCTAAGGCTGCAGGTTTGATCTCTAGGCAGGCACATACAAGAATCAACCAATGAATGCATGAATAAGTGGAACAACAAACTAATATGTCTCTCTTTCTCTCTCTCTCTCTCTCTGTCTCTCCACTCTCCCTCCCCCCTTCCTTCCCTCCCTTCCTATTTCTCTCTAAAATCAATAAAAACAGCCGAAACCGGTTTGGCTCAGTGGATAGAGCGTTGGCTTGCGGACTCAAGGGTCCCGGGTTCGATTCCGGTCAAGGGCATGTACCTTGGTTGTGGGCACATCCCCAGTAGGGGGTGTGCAAGAGGCAGCTGATAGATGTTTCTCTCTCATCGATGTTTCTAACTCTCTATCCCTCTTTCTTCCTCTCTGTAAAAAATCAATAAAATATATTTTTTTTAAAAAAAAAAAAACTAAATAAATAAAATCGATAAAAACAACAACAAAACCAGAAGCTGCCCTGCAGAGTGCAGCTGGGCATCAGGATTCTGTAAAGCTCCCCAGGTGGTTCTGTTATGCAGAAAAGTTTGGTGCCTGACAAGCAGGCCTCCACTTCCCTCTCTGAAAACAGGAATCAAAGTGCCTCCCTCGAATTGCTTCAAAAGTAGTGTTTGAGCACCCAAAAACTAGAGTGTAAACCATCTATTAATAACACCCAGAGTTCCACGTAGAAAGACTCTAAGCATGATTTAGCTCTAACAAGTCATCTGAATTCCAATCATTAGCTCAGTTCTACAATGGTTTCCATTGGTCTCTTCAAGGCCACACCAGAGTGAATTCAATACTTAATCACCCATTCGGCGGACACCAGGCTTAGGTTAGTGATGTCAGCTTTGCAGGAATCGGTACCCTTCCCACCTCGGTCCCCTGGCTGCCGCCTGGTCCAGGGGAGCTAGCTCCTCCTTATGCTCTGCACTGAGTCAATCTTGGTGGAAGACTGGGAACACAGGGAGGACCCTTCAGAGCCGCTGTTTTGTTAAGTAATTCCGAGAAAAGCCAGACCCACTGTAGAGCTATAAATACAAAATGGAGCCAAATACAAATCAACTGATTACTGTATAGATTACCATGGCTTCTTTACTCTCTATTCTGTCAGGGAAGTTAACAAAGACAAGACTGTAAGGACACAGACACAATAACTCCTCGTCCAGATTTTTCTGTGCAGACATTACAAACATGTTAGAAGTAATTATCTTCTTTCTATACATTTCAGTAAATTACAATCAGGCAAGAATTAGTAAATGAATAATGCCCTATCACAAATATACACATCCTCCCATTTGGAAATAAGAGTTTCTCCCACATGGTTTATGTCTAGCAAAGCACAGATCCCTCTGCTTACCAGTGTAGTTTGCGGAATAGTTGTTTGGATCTAAAAATTTCTTTACCAGCTCACAATTAGACAAGATGTGATTTGTGGTGATAACGTTGAGATAGTTCTGGAGACCTTTCTGCCTCTCGGCTATGAATTCACGATCCATGTTACCAATCAATTTCTTGGGAGGAAGAGGTAGACTTAGGCCTGCAATCTTAAATTAAGAAAAAAGGATTATTCTCAGGTCATTCCCAAATAAGACATAATACCAGAATCCTGAGCCATTGTATTGCATTAAGTCTAAGACACCACAGATGTTAAGATGCATCCTAATTTTAGTGATATAAAAATGTGAAAAATCTATGCATCTTAGAATTCATAAAATATTGCATTAAGCATAGCAACTATAAAACTTGATTTTTTAAAAGTGTTTTTCTTTTTATCAACCTTACATATGAATGTAATTTCAAGAGTCAAACAGTTCTTTTTGTATTATTATTCACAGTCTCATGACATCCCCCCACCACCCTCAACACCAGATGACATATCCGTTCCCCAAACCCTGGAGACAGCCATGTTCAATTCTTTCAGCCAATCTTTTGGCAGTGGGGAATGTTGAGATTGTTATATCTTCATTTTTAATTTTTAGGAATTATCTATAAGTTTCCTATCATGGAAAATGAGGATTAAGTTCTTTCACTATCCTGACCTCACCCCCCACACACCCTGTCCCTAATCCTTCCAATATAGTTACAACTCTACTGAGTGCGTACTCATGTTTACACTAGGTGATGATATTCACAACAGAGCCCAAATGCCATGCCTACTATGCTAACATGCTTCCTTTCTATTTCTTGGTTTTCTATTCAACTTCGAGCTCTCGGCTATGCCTTTTCTCAACACATTCACATACAGAGATGCATCGATTTCATCTTCCTGAGAAGTACCTTCCAGAACCCACCAACCTGCGTTGGGCAGGACTGACGGTCCCTACACCTCCTGCAGAGCTGGCTTCCTGGGCCCTCGCTTCACCACCATGCTGGAGGCGCATGCGCCTTCCTCCTGCTGATCCCATTTCCACAGCCACCCTTTTTCTTAGATATTCCCCTTATTTTTGGTGGAGATATCCTCGGTAGACTTCCCAAAAGGGGGACAAGTTTTTGAAAGCTTGAGTGTCTAAATTTGTCTTTCCTCTACCCTCACACTTGATTGATAGCAAGTCTTGATGTGGAATTCTAAGTTGAAAATATTTTTTCTTCAGAATTTTTAAGCATTACTTTCTTCTTCTCTTTTTTTTTTTTTAGAGAGAACAATTTTATATATTTTTTATTTTATTTGTTTGTTTGTTTATTTTATTTCAGAGATGAAGGGAGAGAGAGAAAAGAGATAGAAACATCAATGATGAGAGAGAATCATTGATTGGCTGCCTCCTGCATGCCCACACTGGGGATTGAGCCCACAACCCGGGCATATGCCCTGATCAGAAATCGAACCACGACCTCCTGGTTCATAGGTTGATGCTCAACCCCTGAGCCATGATGGCCTAAGCATTACTTTATTGATGCATAGAACAGACTGAAAGATCTCATAGAGGAGGGGGAGGAGAGGATGGGAAGAAATTAACCAAAGAACGTATATGCATACTGTTTATGTACAGCCCGTGGACATAGACAATAGTGTGATGTAGGCCTGGGGTGGGGCAGGGGCTGGGTGGAGAGGGACAAAGAGGGGTAAGTGGGGGACATAGGTAATTCTGTCAATGATTAAGAAAAACTTTATTGTTGTCTGGTAGGTGAGAACATGGGCCCCTTCCCAAGCTCCAACTCCCCCTCCACCCTGTGGGAATACAGTGGAGGCCATCTGTAAGAGCGCTGTGGGACTGGCCCGGGAGCCTGGCCAGCTCCTCGGTCAAGACATGGCCAAAGAGAAACTGCTTCTACATGTGAACCCAGACTGTAAACTACTGCAGAAAAACAGCTAGGTTTTGATCTCACGCAGCCTGCGTGCAAGTATGCGTCCCCCACGCCCCCACCAGTGCCCCGTGTGCTCTGGTTTCTGTACTCTGTATTGCCGGGTTCTGAGGAAGCCTGTGCTGCAGGAAACTTCACCAGCCAGCCAGCACCACTGGTGCGCATGGAAGTCCTCATAAACCCACGTCTTTCACAGCCAGTCCTCCGGGTTATTTCTTTGGAATCGGCAACCAGTACGCTGAGGTCTGACCTCCTTGCATAACAACTGTCTTCTGGTTTCTGGTACTGCTAAAAGTTCAAAATTCCAGATTCTGTTTTGTTTTCCCCTCTCTGTATAAGCTTTTAGGATCGTCTCTTTGACTTCAGTTTGTGAATTCCATGCGCCTTCATGTGGGCCTACCTTGATCTCTCTGCTCAGTACTCAGCCCTTTCATTCTAGAAACTAGTACAGCTAATATTCTTACATTTTTTGGTATTTTCTTGTATCATGGAATTACTTCTTCCCCTCCATGCCCTTTGCTTTCTTTTCTTGGAATTCCTGTTTTCCAATATTGGACCTTCTGGGCTAATCCTCTATTCTTATCTTTTCTCTCCTATTTTCCACTTCTGTTAACCTTTTTTTTTCGTACTGAAAAACTTTTCTGGGATATTTCCTTTATCTTTCAGGCCTTCTAAAGAGTTTTTATTTCTACTATTATCATTTTTATTTTTAAGCACTCTTCTCTCCCTGTCCCCAAATAGCATCCTGAATGTAATACAATTTCTTATCTCTCTGAAGTTATAAAAGAATTTTTCTGAAGTGCTTGAATTTCTTCTTCTTCTTTTTTTAAGTATATTTTTTTTATTGATTTCAGAGAAGAAAGGAGAGGAAGAGACAGATAGAAACATCAATGATGAGAATCATTGATCAGCTGCCTCCTGCAATGATTGGCTGCCTTTTGCATGCCCTCAATTGGGGGTCGAGCCCACAACCTGGGCATGTGCCCTTGACCAGAATTGAACCCGGGACCCTTCAGTCCGTAGGCCAATGCTCTATCCACTGAGCCAAACTGGCTAGGGCTGAAATGTTCCTCTTACTGCATATATTCTGCTTCCTTAAGGTTCTTTTTCTTTTTTTTTTTCCTGTTTGATTTGGTTGTTAACTTTCATGTTAAAAGTGTCTGCTCATATTTAAGAGGGAGCACCCAACGCTGACTAGAAGCTCTGGGTGAGGGACTGGGCTTGTCTGCTGTGGGCTTTACTGTAGCACATGACCTCACCCAGCTGTTCCACTGGGAGAACGTGTGACCTTAGTGTTTAGTCTGAGTCTTTAGCTCTTTCCTCTTAGGCTGGGCAGACCCCTCAAAAGAATCTTCCGGTCTCCTGCCCAGAAGTGTAAGGGCCAGTATTCTGGGAGCCCAGAGGAAGAAGGCAGCTGGACAGAGGAGGAGGGCTGGGTGCTGGGGTCCATGCACCTGTTTATTATGTAAATATTTTCAACTGTGCCTACATTCTCCAGTCCAAAAACTGCTCTGACCTCTCCTGGGAATAAACTTCCAGTTTTCTGCTGGAGGGAGGACAGGTGTAAGTTGCTCAGATGGGGACGATTTGGGGAGCTGACTGCTTCTTAAACATGCTTTCAACTCCTGATTTTAGCTTGACCTTGGCCCACACCAGAGGCAGCACCTGTGGTGTCAATTGCTAAAACTTTTGGAGGTTCTGTGTGTAAATTGGTAATTCACCCCCCATGTCAGAATTCTGCCTTCCCAAACCTGATTAATTGGTTAGTTCTCATCCGCTGGATTTTCAGTTTCAAATGTTTTGTTGTAATTTTCTCCTCTCCTATTTGTCCTTGTGGGGTGTGTGTGTGTGTGTGTGTGTGTGTGTGTGTGTGTTTGTGCGTGCGTGTGTGCGCGCGTGCACGCAGGCGAACGCATGTCAGACCAATTTACTGTTTAAGAGTGGCTTTGGGAGAGGAGAAAATGAATACAGGTGCTCAATATACTATCATTTTCCAGGTCATTTAAAACTTTAAAGTCTATTTTTCGAACTTAAAAACAAAGCGTCAGATTAATATCTTAATTTAATGAGTAAAATCACTTTTAAAGAGTAGTGCTATTCTACACTTGTGCTTAGATTAGGGCAGTGCACGTGGCATGTGCACTGACTGAGGGAAAGGTCTAAAGAGAAGGCTGTCCTGGATTCAGACAAGGCTGTAATCTAAACCACCCTTATGGGCAAACCTAACTTAGCCTGTTCCACCCTGTATTTTTCAAATAACAATGAAGACCTTGAACTTGATATTGGACAAGATGAAAAGGTTGCCTGACAATTCCAAATTGCCTATTTCTCCAACTAAGAAAGTACGGCAGGGCACATTCACAGTGAATTTTGTACTGTGGCACAATTCACTGCCGGTAAGACACACATTGCAGCTTGTTTTCCTTATTCACACAATGAGGCCTTACCTAAGAGCAGTTTCTTTAGTAGCAGAATAAAAATCACACTAATGAAGAAAGCACATCACTCAGCCAGTGTACATCTAAGCCAGTTACTTTATTATGTTTTCAGGAGCATTAAGTAATAGAGCAGGGGTCCTCAAACTTTGTAAACAGGGGGCCAGTTCACTGTCCCTCAGACCGTTGGAGGGCCGGACTATAGTTTAAAAAAACAAAACGGCAAAAACACCCGCATGTGGCCCGCGGGCCGTAGTTTGACGACGCCTGTAATAGAGGGTAATCAAAGGTAATACATTACTGAAAACACAACTGATTTCTTTCTAAGACTCTCTTATTAAGCTGCAGCATATAATCTGGTGTGTGTGTGTGTGTGTGTGTGTGTGTGTGTGTGTGCACTCACTCAGGCTATCAATATATATGCTCAATAAATGTCTAAAACGACTCATACCACCTGCTTGAGAATGGCTACCTCTGGGAGTGGGTTGGTCAATTAATCTTTATTTCTATACTATGAAATTATTTCATTGCTCAACTATTCCTTTTTTCAATTAAAAAAAAAAGGAAAAGGAAACGCTTTTTGCTTATCGAGCTAATCATATACACAGCAAAGATTTTTTTAAACCCCATTAACAGGTATCAGCACATCTGCCTGCACTGGGTACCTGACCAACAGTGTACCCTGGAGAATCCCACATCTCAGAATGGAGAGACACCTCATATCCGATTCAAACCTCAGTAGGGTTATTTTTCATTCATGGTAGGAACGTAAGAATGAATTTGATACTGTATCTATTTCAAACTTTGTGGCCTCCAAGCTTCTACTAATCTATTTTTTCAAGCTTCGTTTCACTTTAGGAAAATGTATTGATCTGCCCGGCATACCATCAGCTCTTCTAAATCATCGGGTAACAGAGTCCTTTGCCCGCAGCTGCTATCACAGTGTCCCTGCTGTGTCAGTCTGCTGGACACACTGGAGGTGTTTTCCTGCCCCACTGTAAGATCGCACAATAAATATTTCTAAAAGTATTGAAACTATGCAATGTGTGTGTGTCATTTTTCAATCTTGTCTTTTAAAAAAGATTAGTATTTAAAAGACTTATTTTCTCTTTCAGTTTTCTCCAAGAATTTCTAAAATGCTTTCAATCTCAGCATATAAAGTTTAGAATGCCACTGACCAATTAGAAGGGAGAGAGACACTAATACATTGGTGATAAAGTCACTAAGCCCACGATTTCCTAGAAACCTCCTCATTGGTGGCTCAGAGCCCTGACCGCCCCCCATCATCCCATTTTCCATCGCTTTCCTCTTTAACGTGCCCTGTGGCTTCCTTCTTGAGTTCCTTGTATAAGGGAAAGGGAACGAGAAAGGCAGCAGGAAGTCCCACAAATTTCCATTCATAACACCTGCAGAATGACAATGCTAATGGGAGATGATCGCCAAAATGGGGTCTAAAACCCATAATCTGCCCCATGCTAGGCTAGTAGAAGCCTCTAAATTATATGATAAGCTATATTACAGTTTTAAGAAAACTAGCTTTTGTCTAGAGGAAAAACCTTCAAACTCTGAATCTGTTAATCTCTCACTTCTGGTATCAGATCTTAAAAACCTACGCACTGCCTTCAAGCATATCCCCATAAATATTCTAGGGAGTTCTACACTCTCAACAGGGCCTCAGTTTGTCCCAATTTCCCCTTAGTGTATAAAGGAGAGTCTCTCCTATGTCAGCAAAGGGCAGTAAAATACAAATAACAAAACTTTTGTGCTACAACAGACCTGAGAAGTCACCTGGCTACCTCTGGGAGTGGGTTGGTCAGTTAATTTTTATTTCAGTTCAGAGGGGAAAGTGAGGACCAGGAGAGGAAAGTAGTCTGAGGTGGTAGAGGACAGAGCCTGGGTTCCTCCCCACGCCTGAGGGTCCTCTACCCAGTTCCTGTCATTTTAACTCCTGCTTTATTCTTGCTCCTTCTCGTATGCTGTCTTCCTAAATAAGAAATTTTCCACCTTTTCCATCTCATGGCACACAAACTAATTACAAAAATTCTGCAGCACAACAAAAAAAACATATTTTTTTGCTGATCTGCCAAAAAATAATAGGTATAATTTTGATTAATTCACATCAGACAGCTATTGTTGTATTGGCTGTTGTCATTTTTTAATTTGACAAAGGGAAAAGAGGTCAGTGCCCTTGACTAAACAGTCAGGTATTGCATGTTTTAAAAATTCTTGCGGAGCCCTGGCTAGTGTGGCTCAGTTGGTTGAGCATCGTCCATATACCGAAAGGTTGCTGGTGTGATTCCCAGTCAGGGCACATGCCCAGGTTGTGGGTTCGATCCCCGGTCAGGTTGCATGCAAGAGGCAACTGATGGATGTTTCTCTCTCACATCAATGTTTCTCTATCTCTCTCTTTCCCTCTCCCTCTCCCTTCCTCTCTAAAATAAATAAAAATATATCTTTAAAAAATCCTTGTGGCCCACCAGTTGAAAATTGCAGCCCTAGATGATCACTAACTCGATATTGACTTTAAAATATGGTGGTGATTTTTCTTCACTATTACCACAAATATGCTCATTATATAAAGTGGGGAAGTGCAGCTTTTTTCTCTGTGTGTGTGTGTGTGTGTGTGTGTGTGTGTGTGTGTGTTTAGCTTACATGTGCTTGTTTATAGAGAACTTTGAAAGCACAGAACAGTATAAAGGACCAGAAAAAAACATAACCCATAATCCTACCACCTGGGCTCACCATGGTTAACATTTTGGCATATGTCCTTCCAATCTTTTTTCTAAACATTTCATGTAATTAAATTCTACTGCATGTGTAATTTTACATCCTGCTTTTTTTCTTTTTTTACTCAGGCATTTTTCCTATTGAACTCAAGACAACTCTGTGTGTATTATATTTCTCTTTCTTCAGCAGGAACTCATTATCTGTCAGAAGGGTAATCAGACACTGAAAATCATGGTCACAGTTTTAGTCTGTGGTTTTGGAATACTTTTGGTCTGTTTTATAGAGGCTGTTTTGAAAGTATTTTGTTGCCAAAAAGCTGTATGTACTTTCTTCTGTTTGTTTACTTGGATCCAGAAAAACCTCCCACTTGAAATGCTGTCTGGCCATATCCTGCCCAACACAAGCCAACATCAATACACATGAATATTTGCATTTAAAGTAAGATGCACGTAGAAAGTGTCCATTTTAAAAGGGAAAATTACACTGAAGCAAAAAATAAAGTTCTATTATATTAAAAAGGCCATAATTAAATAGTCACAGACATTCAACCTTATATCTCCAAGTAGGAGATAAAACCCTCTTCCCCACCCCCATTCTTAGGGGCTGGGCCGGGGCAATTTCAATTTGAGAAATATTTCTCCCACAACTCTTCTCAGCCCTGGCTGAATAATACTGTACAAAGATGACTCCCTCTTCTTTAAAACTTGCTCATAAAGGTTAAAACCCACAGTAGGCTCAATGGTAACCCTCAAATGCTGAGCCCACCGTGGGGCCGTCTAGAAGGGTTGGGAGACAATCCACGGCTGGAATGAACTGCACTTTGGTTGGTGTCTTATCTACAGCGTCACTCCAGGCCCAGCTTTTTGTCTTACAGCAAATAATATGCTATTAAAATCCATACAGGAAACCAACTAAACCCATCTACGAGGAGAATTCAATCTCTGCCAATATTCTATTTGGAGATTTAAAGTGGTCATACTAGAATTAAAGTTTAAAAAGACGACATGTGTCAAATGCATGGCCATATGGCAATTACATAAAGGCTTGCAAATACTCAGGCCAACTCTACCGCAAGGCAAATAAGACAGTCATACTTTTAGCGGTGTTGTAAATAATGTCAAAGTGTGGACGCTACACGTGCTTCAAGGTAGCCTTTTGATGGAAAGGAAGCATTATGCTCCCTCCCAGCCAGCAGTCCTGTCCTTTCTGGACAGGACCAGAGATCACTCGGACTAAGTGACGATGGCTAGCTCACCAAAGAAGGGAGCAGTCCTTCACCTCCCAGCTGAGCTGGTAAGAAGCCAAGCGCCCTGGCTCAGGTTTAAAGGGTTTTGTGTGACCAGTCAAATCTGAGCTATGACACAGCCCAATGGTGTTCAGTAACGCACGGCACTTGGAGACCAATCTGCCAGGAGAAGACACGGTGGAATGGGCACTATTTCCCTCAGAACTAAAGCCCCTCTAGGACCCTTCGGTCATTACCAGCACTGGCTGTGTCTCCAAAGACTTTGCAGCTCATCTCTCTCTCCATCATGGCCACCAAGTTAGCGACAGTTACATCAAAGGGATTTAGAACTATGTATTTAAGAGGAAAAGTTACACTGAAAAAGTCTCTAGTTAGTACTGAACGTTGACCTGCAATGCTGACTATGCAGCCTGGTTTAGAGACAGCATCTGAGGGAGTTCCAGCTCCATCTAAGTGAACAACTCTAGCAATCCACGTAGTGATCCCAGACCTGAGAGAAGGAGATAACTCATATCCCATCGCTGTGGCAAAGGATGCAGTGTGGCCCAAAGGTACGCGGTTACAGGGTCGCTATTGTAAATCACGTTTGTTCCCAAAAGTTCATTTTTAGAGCCACACATCATCTGTTCCGTGTGCCGGGGAAACCTGCTCATTTCTTGTTCCCGATATTGCCATTTCCAACTGGTTTCTAAGACATCTCAAGAAAGCAATGTGTGTCGTTAGTGTTCTAAAAGACTTACCTGCAGGCTGTTGTTCAGCAAATCAAAATCACTGTATCTCCTAATAATCTGTAAGAGACAAGACAGTGGTGTTTTCACTCAGCAAAGACCATCTCTTTTCATTTTCTTATTCAGTATTTATTGGCATCCTAGAGCCTGGGCACTGGCACTAAGGTCCTTAACTAACAGGCTTAGCAGTGTGCCCGCGCCGGCTGGGCCAGGGGATCCTGCCAGCCAAACTCATAAGACGCCACCAGGTAAGAGACAGCGAGGATGGATCTTTTCAGGGCAAATCACCGTTTCAATATCTTTCTTATTAACCAGGCACCTAGAAAGATGACTTAATGATTTACCAAAAAAAAGAAAAAGTTTTACTGAACATAAAATCAAAATGAAGCAGGTGGACAGTTTTGAAGCCATTTCATCCTTGACTGGCTAAGACTTCCCCCCGTTAAGACCCCACCACGCTGGAGACTGGTCCACGCCTGCAGCCAGCGAGCCCGGCCCACACGTCTCCCAGGTTCCCAGTCCCCCTGTTGGCAGACAGTCCAGCTTCCATTGTCTATACCTTCTTTCTTAGTTATGCCGATGCCATTGATTAGGCCAGGGATGTTCTTTTTTCATCTCATGGCACACATACACTAATTACTAAATTTCTGCGGCACACCAAAAAATATATATTTTGCTGATTTGACCAAAAAAAAAGGTGTAATATTGATTCATTCACACCAGATGGCTATTGCTGTATTGACTGTTGTCAGAAGTCAGTGCCCCTAAAATAATAATAAAAATATAAAATCAATAAAATAAAAATAAGTCAGTGCCCCTGACTAAATAGTCAGATATTGCATGTTTTAAAAATTCTTGTGGCACACTGGTTGAAAATCGCTGGATTAGGCCATCACCAAATTCTACTAGCTCTTCAGGCTCTGGGAAAGGAATTATTTTACTGTTGAATCGTTTGACTTCAACCATTACTGATGATTCTCAAATGTTAATGTGCAGAAGAATTACCTGGAGGTCACCCAGGACCCTACCCCCCAGAATTAAATTCAGTAGGTCTAGGGAATCAAACCCGTGTCCTTGGCGTACGGGACAACACTCAACCAACTGAGCCACAGGAGCCAGGGCCCAGGGGTGGAATTTTAAATCCGTCAGTCTGGAATTGCCTGATCAACACTGGTGAGGTAGTCTGCCTGATAAGACCCAGCCTTCCCCTAAGACAGTGACGGGCAACCTTTTGAGCTTGGTGTGTCAAACTTCGCCAAAAAACTGAGCATAACTCGGGTAGTGTGTCACTTTGAGGAAAAAACTAACTCCAAGACTCTAGTCGCAAATGTTTCATCCTCAGGAGCAGCAAATGTTTCATCCTCGGCATGCAGCCGCGTGTCATCAGAAATGGCTATGCGTGTCAGTGCTGACACGCGTGTCATAGGTTCGCCATCACTGCCCTAAGAAAAGGTGTCCTTGCCTGAGATAATCCATTCTTCTAACTTAGTCCCAGCCTCCTTCTGCCTGTAAGAACCTCCCATTTTGTACAGCTCATCAGAGCACCTCTCTAGTTGCTAGATGGGATGCTGCCCAGTTCACGAACCACTTAAAGCCAATTAGGATTTGAATTTACTCTGTTGAATTGTGTTCTTTAACAGAGGTAAGAGTCAAGCTGGGCTGTGAAGGACGAGGTACGATGGGAAGGTAATTATAATGATTAAAACAGGAAAGAAATGGCCTCCATACAGAATTCAGCCCCCTTCTGCAAGTCAACTGGAAAGACCTCTAGATCTACGCAGGACGTTTTCTCTCGGAGCCACACCTATGAGGGAGCCAGCACTAGAAATTGGCCCTGAGTGAACTCGGGAGTCCATGAAATGCAGTGTCCAAACTGTATAATGTCTAGGGCACTGACTCACCTGTCCACCTGGTGGACTGAACCCTAACTTCCCCACCCAAACCAAGGCTGTACAGGATGAGGTTTTAACTACTAGGAACAAAACAAGTAATTTGCCTATCCTACTTTGGGTCTAGCCAGAGAACAAAGTCCTAGAATCTAGGTAACCTAGATACTCTCCATGGTAACATCATATACAAACTAAACCAAATAACTAACAATAGAAAAGCCTTTTATAATATACGTCTAAAAGCTAAAGATCCAGGGGCGGGCTAGAGGGGGTCACTGGGGGGAAAAGGGGACATACGTAATATTTTCAACAACAAAGACTTTTTTTAAGCTAAAGATTTATATCTAAAAGAAATAGGATTTATATTTATGCATGTTTCCATTTTTCCAGATTTTTAGATGCCACAAGTAAGAATTTTGTTGAAAAGTTTAAAACACTTTTCTAATCACACACACACACACACACACACACACACACACACACAAAAATGCTTACCTGCCAGCTGTTTTCTACAGAAATTCCTCTTTGAACCCGAATGATATACTCCTAAAAAAAAAGAAAAAGAAAAAAAAGAGCCTCATTTATAAGACACCCAAATCAGAAGATCAAAAATAAATGAAAATATCAGATAGACTTCAAAGAAAATCACTAGAGACAGACAGGGACATTATGTAAAGATAAAAGGGTAATCTACTAGCAAGACATGTCAATTTTAAATGTGTATGCACCAAACACCAGAGATGCAAAATATGTGAAGCAAAAACTAAGAGAAATGAAAGGAGAAACTGACAAATCCACGATTATAGTTGGAGATGTCAACACCCCTCTCTCAGCAATCGATAGAACTAAACAAAAGACTAGTAAAAATACAGAGGAACTCAACAATACCATCAACCGACAGCTGACTTAGCATTTTAGAACATGCCATCCAACAATAGAATATACATTATTTTCAAGAGGATATACAGATGGCAAATAAACACATGAAAATATGTTAAAGATTACTAGTTGTCAAGCAAATGCAAATTAAGACCACAATGAGATATCATTTTACACCTATCAGAATGGCTGAAACAAAAAATACCACCACCAAATGCTGGCTAAGACACAGAGAAACTGGATCACTCATACACTGTCTACGGGAATGTAAATAGTACAGCCACTCTGAAACATAGTTTGGCAGTTTCCTAAAAAATCACACATGCAACTATCATACAACCCAGCAATTGCAACCCCGGGCATTTAGCCCAGCAAAATGAAAATGTATGTTCATACAAAACTTGTACATGAATGTTCATAGCAGCTTTATTTTAAGAGCCCAAAAGTAGAAACAAACCAGATGTCCTATAAAAGGTCAATGGTTAAACCTTGCTGCATTCAAAGCATGGAATACTACTCAGCAACAAAAAGAAATAAACTATTAATACATGCAACATCTTGATGAATCTCCAGAGAATTATGCTAAGTGAAAAAAGCCAATTCCAAAAGATCATAGCTACAGATGGTCTCCAATTTATGATTTTTCTTTCTACTTTACAATGGTGTGAAAGCAATAAGCATTCAGTAGAAACCCTACTTCAAATTATAAATTTTTATCTTTACCTGGGCTAGCAATATGCATGTGATACTTTCTCATAATGCTGGTCGGCGGCAGTGAGCTCCCAGTCAGCCCCAGGATCACAGGGTAAATCACAGATTCTCTATAGTGTACTGCATTGCCAGCGGTTTTTGAATATTGTGTTTGAGCATGTTTAAGGTAGGCTAGGCGAAGCTATGAAACAACTTCCGATGTTTTCAACTTCAGATGGGTTTATTGGGATGTAACCTCATTAAGTCAAGATGCATCTGTATATGATTCCATTTATATAACATTCATGAAATGACAAAATTATAGATATGGAGAACAGATCAGTGGTTGCCAAGAGTTAAGGCAATGGAGTAGTAGGTTATATGTGGGAGGGAAATGGGTGTGGCTATAGAATTGTAACCACAAAAAAAGCTTCATTTCTTTAATACGACCTTTTCTTCTTTCTTTCCTTTTGATTCAAATTGGCCCCATCCAGCATCCTGACTCACCTGCCTCCTTCTCCCATGCCTGTCCACTCCCTTAATCATTAAGCCCTCAGGACAATGAGGTTCTGCTCAGCATCAATAACCTTAGGAACAATGTCACGTGTCTATTGACCCCAGAGACAGAGTCTCTGTCAAGCTAGCTATCACACCTAGGCCTCAGTTGTGTTTCAGCTCCAGATCCAGAAAAGCAGAACGAAATCAGATGACGTGACACCTTGGCTGACATCAGGACCAGATGCACTGACCAAGGAACCCCTGAACTCCTACCCTGGCACCCACCAATCAGTAGAGACCACGACCCAGACCACGACCCTAACTCCCTTAGTCACCATGATTGATGTTTCCCCTATATAATTTATCCCCTGGGAGCCATCGGGAGCCAGGTCTTTGAGCACTAGCTCACCTGTAACTCTGGGTGTGGGCCACTTCCTAAAAATAACCCCTTACTTTCTCTGCTGCAAAGTCCTGTTTGTGTCTTATTGGGCTTTGATGCACGCAGGCAAATGGACTCCTTTAGATAATAGAAGGGCAAAGTGAGGTGCTATGGTTTGAATGTTTGTGTCCCCCAGATTTTATACGTTGAAACACTAACTGCCAAATATGATGGTCTTAGGAGGTGGGGCCTCGGGAGGTACTTACTAGTCGGCCATGAGAGTGAAATCCTCATAATGGCATTAGTGCCTTACCAGAGAGGCTCCAGAGGGACCCCTTGCCCCTTCCACCGTGAGGACGCTTTGAGCAGCTGCCAGCTGTGAACCAGGTAAAGGACCCTCACTACAAGGTGATTAGGCTGGAACCTTGATCTTGGACTTCCGGCATCCAGACTGTGATAAATAAATTTCTGTTGTGCATAAGCAAGCCAGTTTATGGTACTGTTATAGCAGCCTGAACAGACTAAGACATAGGGATGCTTGGATTGATGGTGAAGGAGAGCAGCGTTTGCCACCCTACAATATGCCTCTTTTGGGATGTTGATTATTTTAGACTGGTTAATTTTAAGAACCAGAAGACAAGATAGAAGCTCTGAAAAGCCAAGTAGAAGTTACCCGCTGTAAAGCATACTCACAGTAAATAGTAAGGGTGTTTCCCTCACTGTACAGCCTGCCTTCACTATCAATGGAGAAGGCATGGGCTTCAATCTATCACAATCTTACCCTTGTATACCGAGTTTTCCTATAATCCTCCACAATTTATTCCCCCCACCCTCAATATCTTCTTTTGTCTTTCGCTGAAGGTGATATTTAAGGTGACAGCTTCTTTCATTTTGGCAAATTACTCCGTATTCCTGGAATCTCAGGAAGTATAATTATTAAACTTAAAATTTTCTCTTGCTAATCTGTCTTATGTCAATTTATTAGGCCAGACGAAAGAACCTTAGAGGGTACAGGAAAATTTTTCCTCCCCAACAATGGAAATGGTCTGTATCTTGACTATAGTGATGTTAATGTCCTGGTTGTTATATTATCTTACAACTCCAGTTTCATAAGATAAACCATTGAAAGTAATTGGATAATAGATATACGGGATCTCTTTGAATTGTTTCTTACAACTGCACGTGAATACAAAATTACCTCAAAAAGTTTAACCTTAGGTATTCAAAAATAGATGTGAAAGCAGTCAGAAGACTAAGATCCATGATTTTTAGTGTTGGAATTTCGCATTTTATATGCAGTCAGCTAGAAAAGTCCATGATTAAGAAAGCAAGTAAAGCCTGGCTGGTGTGGCTCAGTGGTTGAGTGTCGACCCAGGAACCAAGAGATGGCTGGTTGATTCCCTGTCAGGGCACATGCCCACATTTCGGACTCAATCCCCAGTAGGGGGCAAGCAGGAGGCAGCCGATGGATGATTCTCTCTCATTGATGTTTCTATCTCTCTCTCCCTCTCCCTTCCTCTCTGAAATATATATTAAAGAAATCAAATAAAAAGGTGAATAGATATGCAGTGATGGCATTTTCCAAAGAGATCATATCTGGTGACCCCTCCAAAACCTGACTGATCATTAAAATTTCCTGTCCCTGGGGAGCAGGGAGAGAAGAGGGTGTTAAAAATACACATTCCCAGGCCTTGCATAAGACCTCCTGAATCAGAATCTCTAAATTAAAACCTAGGAATTAGAAGTTTTAAGAGCCTCCCCAGGTAATTCTTAAATAAGCAAGAAACACAGACCTAATCCAGCCTTATGCTTATATGCACAGGAGTTTATGATGAAGGTGTGGTAGACAGTTAGACAGATATAAGCAGAGCAAGGATGATGGGCCAGGATTTAAGGTCACCAGGGCAGAAAGCCCCAGGTGCCTAGCAACGGGTAAAACCCGGAAAACAAGGACCTCACCCCCAGGGTAACCTTTCCTCCCCTGGCATGTCGCTGGTCATGCAGTTCGGACCCTCCCCTGGCATGTTGCTCATTATGTGGGTTAGACCCCCTTGGAGGGGGAATAAACAAGAGGCCTGGAGAATGGTCCTTAAGCATGAAGCCCCCAGAACAGTATGATTCTAACCCACATCAAATACATCTAGGCCTCCGTTGTGTTTCCCGTTCTAGGCCCAGAAAACCAACAAACCAGACAAGCGACACCATGGCTGACCTCAGGTCCAGCTGCATTGACTAATGACCCTCTGTCCTGGTTCCGACCCATCAGTGGAGACCATGATCCTGAAAGGACACACCTGGAAAACTGATGAATATTCTATTGGGATCCTCCCATGAGACCTCAGATAAATACCCTCAAGACGGAGGACTCAGTGTGGCTCTCTCCATGGAGCTCTGAGCCTTTCCCCTCTCCCTTTTCCCCACATCTTTCTCCTAAGCCCCAAGGGCCCTTTTTTGCCTCTGTGACTTGTTTCCTGAGCCCATTTCTTCTATCTCTGTGACTTTCTATTTTTTGTTTGTTTGTTTGTTTGAATTTATCTTTATTGTTGAAAGTATTACAGATGTCCCCCTTTGCCCCCCATGGGCCCCCTCCACCCGGCTCCCGCCCCCTCCCCAGACCTCCGTTGCACTATTGGCTGTGTCCATATGTATATAAGTTCTTTGGTTAATCACTTCCCGCCCTGTCCCCCACTTCTGTGATTTCTAAATGAGCCTTGGCTCTTAATTCTTTCTTAGCCAGAACTCAAGTACCTAGTTTGCTGAACCAAGGTTGGGTCTGACTCCACTGGTCTAACACCCTGGTGCCAGTTTTGCTGCCAACAGAGGTATGGATTAAATCTTACAAAGAATGTTAACATTTTCCCCTCAAATGCTCAAAATTGTTTTAATATCAATGGATGGTATGATTTAGGCACTATTCATAGACACTACTCAATAAATACTTATCAACAGAGTACTCAACAAATCCTTTTTACTGAATTAATTACAATTTAAGTAGTTTATTTAGAAAATAAAGCCAAATAAGCAGTGTTAACCTGGTAAGTGGATTTAAAAATAGATCTTACTATGCAATCATTCCATTCGGTTTATTTAGGAAAGGCGGGTAAAGCCCATATAAGCAGGCATTTCTGCCTCCCCCGGAACATGCTAAGGATGATACATTCAACAACATCCACTCAATCACGAGTGAAGGGACTATGAACCTGGCAACATGCTTAGTTGGTTTCGTGTGGGGTTATAAAATAAGTATTTCAAAACTGATTTGTGTAGTGTGGCAAATCTCTTGAGCACTATGCTAATGTACTTATTTCTGAGTACAGCCAAAATGCTAAAAACATCTGACATTCTTATATTTTGGGATCAGTCCTTTAGCTTTGAAATTTCCTCAGAATTGTCTTACTGGCAAATTTTCTGGGCTTTTACATTCTGATAGTAGAGCTGAAATTAGCACATATAATGGAGTAATTCCAAGCAACGGCCCATAGACACGTTTTTCTGATGTCTACAGTTGGGGGGAAATGTTAATTCTCAAAAATCAACTGGAGCATCCATTGCTTCACTATGATCTACCAGAGAGGAAGTTTAAAGTTCGGACCTGTGTTTTACAAAGATGCTGCTGCCGTTGCAAACATCAACTAGCACCTAGCATGTTCCAATCCCTGTGCGTGGCTCATGCTGGGGATTCACTCCAAACAAGAAAGGTCCAGTCGACCATTGCTTCCCTGTGGACCTGGGAGACACATAGTTTAGATTTTTCCTTTAAACTTGGCTATAAAATGACACACGATGACGTTTGGGAAAAGCCTTTGGCAGAAGGGAAGCAGTAGCTACAAGATAGGGCCTGGCTGGGTGCTGATGTCAGACTGTAATATCCCGAAATGACACATTAACTGATGTTCCTGCCAAGACACTCTATGTTTAGGCCAGTGTTCTCCAAAAAGGGTGACTGTGCCCCCCGGGGACATCTGGCAGTGTTTGGAGACATCTTTGATTGTCACAGGGAAGGGGAGGGGGCTGCTACTGGCATCTAGTAGACAGAGACCAGGAATGCTGCTAATACCTACAAAGCATAGGACAGCCCTACAGCAGAGGACTTCTGGCCCAAATGTCAATAGTGCAGAGGGTGAGAAACTCAGGTTCAGGAGCACTAAGAACACGGGTCATCCTAGTCCATGGAGGCTTGGGATGCGGGATGCTGGAGGGGGTTATTTCTATCACCCTCTGCCCGTGGCCACAGCCCACAGGTACTCTGCACACAAAAGCATTTGTAACATGTGCACATCCACTTAGAAGGCACACTCAGTTACCAGAGCCTCAAAGCACCACCCACTGTGTTCTCCTGTAAAGACACATTATGAATGAGGCTCCAGCCCTGGCCAGCTTTGCTCAGTGGATAGAGCGTCAGCCCTGAAGGGTCCCAGGTTTGATTCGGGTCAAGGGCAGTACTTCCGCAGCAGGCTCAATCCCCAGCCCTGTCAAGGTGTGTGTGGGAGGCAGCCAATTGATGTGTCTCTCTCACATTGATGTTTCTCTCTCCCTCTCTCCCTCTTCCTTCCACTTTCTCTAAAAATCAATAGAAAAGTGTCCTCGGGTGAGGATTAACAAAACAAAACAAAAAAAAGAATGAGGCTCTCCAGCCCTGGCCCGCATGGCTCAGTGGTTAGAGTGTCGCGCACCAAAGGATCTTGAGTTCAATTCTGGATCAAAGGCACATACCTGGGTTTCAGGTTCCATCCCGGCCGGGTCAAGGTGTGTGAAGGAGGCAACCCATCAATGTGTCTCTCTCACATCGATGTTTTTCTCTCTTTCTCTCTCTTCCTTCTCCCCACTACCCCCGCCGCCCCGTCCCTCCCCCTGCCTCCTCCCACTCTCTAAAAATCAATGGGCAAAATATCCTCTGGTGAGGATTAACAACAACAGCAAAAAGAATGAGGCTCAGCGTAGTCCCCACCCTCCACCCCATGCCATCTGCCATGTGGTTACAGATACAGAAAGACAGTAGGAAATAAGATAAGGCGATGTTGTTCAGAAATAGTTCATTCCACTTCAGTGGAGCAAGTTCTTCCTTAACCATAAAACATTTAAATTATTTTAGTTTGTTTGATTCCACCATCCAGCCTGACCAAAAACCAAAACACCCACAACACTTTCCCCTCCAATCTCCAGCGCTATAAACTAAAACACAGTATGGCTGTCTAACGCTTGCAGCCAGGCGGCAGCTCTCATTAGCGCAGGGAGAAGAGTGCCCTGGAGACCAGCAGAAGCCCTGCATTGGAAGCCGGGCCTCCACCTCCTGAGCCGTGGAGTCAGCAGCCAGAATCCTCCCGTGAATCATTCCCAGCTTCGCCACCCTCTGCTGTGGAACAGAGCCTGTGTGTGCGGAACACTGAGGCCCATCAGGCATAGAAGGGGGGCTAAGAGCCCCGTAGGGCAGCCCTGAGTCACACAGACCTATGCCTGCCCCCAAACGGTGCCATCTGCTGCCACTTCCCCAAAGGGCCTTCTTCCTGCTCCTCCCCAGGACACCACACCCTTATCTTGGAGGGGCAGGGTGGCTGCTTGTCAAGCCCTAGCGTGTGGGCATTTTGGCAAGTCAGTGTGGTCTGGTGCTGAGTTCTTCAAACTGGAAAGGCACCAGGGCCATGTGATTTCTGACTTAAGGAAAAGAATTCATGGAAAGTGAGCACTGGTTTTGTGCCAGGAATGTTACTAAGCTCTTTACTCAATAGTTCTCATTCAATTCTCACAGCTGCCTAGACGGCAGGCGATCTCAGCTCTCAGCTCAGCAAGAGAAGGTGAGCTCTCCAAGGTCACACAGCTCGGAAGCAGCTGGCTGGGGACTGGAACCCAACTTGCTGACTCTAAGACCATCCAACCTGCCAGTCATGGCTGGCAACCCCGTGCCCATGAAAAATGGGGGTCCTCACTAGTCTGTGGAATGCAGGTGGTTCACCCCTGATGGTGTAGACCTATGGACTCTTAACCCGAGACCCTGGGGGTAGAGCTGTCATTGCCACACCACTGATTAATGCTCCCAACATAAGCCATTTTCCAAGTAAGCATCCTTATTGGCATTTTGTGTCTCCTGAGTTTCCAAAAAAGATATTTAAGATTTCACTACACAGTAGCTGGTATTTAAAGCTGCCTCATTTTGGTGAGGTTTTAGGAAAGTCACAGAAGAAAATTTATTTTGAATCTGTCTGGCTCCAAATTACTGTAGTGAGGCTACAAACACAGACCACTTTGAAAGAGATGTGTTAAAAGAACTAAAGCCAAAACTTAAGCAAACCTTTAAGCCAGCCTAACCCACGTAATTCTTCTCTAACCCACGTAATTTTCTCTCTTCCCTTTTGGCACAGTGATCAGATTTACCCTGAGACTCAAAGTACCGAAAGATGAGGAAGCTCTTTGGAGGTATGATATACAGAACCTGTCAGTGTTCCCACATGTCTACCTCTAACGCACAGGCTCCCAATTCACCTGCATTCTAGCATCACCAAGAGAACTTAAAAATTTTTTTAATGTTTTTATTTTATTTTATTGCTTTATATATTTTTTATTGATTTCAGAGAGGAAGGGAGAAGGAGAGAGAGATAGAAACATCCATGATGAGAGAGAATCATGGATCGGCTGCCTCCTGCACGCCCCCTACTGGGGATTGAGCCTGCAACCCGGGCATGTGCCCTTGACTGGAATCGAACCTGAGACCCTTCAGTCCGCAGGCTGACAATCTATCCACTGAGCCAAGCCAGCTAGGGCTTATTGCTTTTTAGAGAGAGAGAGAGAGAGAGAGAGAGAGAGAGAGAGAGAGAGAGCCATTGATGTGAGAAACATCGACTGGTTGCCTCTAGGTATGTGCCCTAACTGGGAATTAAACCACAACCTTTGGGTGTACTGGACAATGCTCCAACCCACTGAGAACCCGGCCAGGCACCTAGAGAATTTTTTAAAAGATATCCACTTACACCCTACTGCCCGAGATTCTGATTTAACTTGCCTGGGCTGAGGCACAGGCATTAGTAGGTCTTAAAACTTCCCCAGGTGAGTCTACCGTGCTGCCAGGGGTAAGAATCATGGTTCTGAAACCTCTTAAATAGGAAGCAGCTTCACACGACAAAAATAAAAACCTTCTCAAGAGAGGAAGGAAACAAATGAACCAGCACCCACCAAACCTCAGTCTCCTGCAGCTCCCTACCCCCTAATCTTCATGAGCGCCCCGCTCTCCTGTCTTCTTGGGCATAGCAGGTTCCTATCCCAAGCCCTCCAGGGCCCTGTGGTGGTGGCCTCCACAGACACCACTCCCCATCTGTCAGTGGCCCTTTAGGTGAGCCCGAAGAGCCGTTACCCTCATTTACAGCTGGGGACAAAGGCTCTGAGAGGACGGTGCCTTGATCAGAGAGTGCTAGTGCTAGAGCTGGGCTAGGAGGGCAGGTCTGTCTCCAGCGCCCACTACACCGCTCCTCTGGCTTCACGCCCAGCCTGCTTCCTGCTCCAAAAGCCCTGCAAAGGATGCTGAGCACAAGTGCCCTTGCTGGACCCCCAACACTATGCTACTTCGCTGCTCAGGAACCTTCCAGGGACCCTGCTGGCCACAGGAGAAAACCCAAACTCCCCTGCGAAGCTGCCATGTTCTTCTACCGCCTGATCCTTTCTACCACTAGACTATCCTTTCTTTGTACTTAAACCCTCCTCTACCCAGTCAGACTTTTTCTGTCTAAACACCCTTAATGCCCTTGCTTTGCTGTTCTACCTATTCAAGACCTAGTTCAGTCTTTTCATCATGTCACTGCTATTTTTGCCCCAGGTCTGTCTGTTTAGGAATCTCTCCAACTGGATTAAGTTCTTCATGGTTTGGAATCACACATTTCTTTGTATTCCAAATAGCAACCAGCACAAGGTCAGGCCAATCACAGAAGCATGACAAACACTCATTGATGAATATTTGTTGACGGACGGCTTGCACCTCTGGCAACGAGGGAGCATAATGCCCCTTTCCATGTGCGCCTCCATCCAGGTCAAAGAGCACTCTCAAGAAAGTCTCCAGTGATCGGCCAAACCCTCAGACTAAATCAATATCCAAACCCAGAGTCACCCAGCACAACTGCAGTGGGCAGCATCACCCTGCAGGGCAGCAAGGTTTCTAAGGATGTTCTCAGTTGCAGGACTTGTGCTCAGCTCCCTGGCCACCAGCCTGGCTGCTGACGGTCCTTAATATCTCACTTAGAATTCATGATTACTCCTTGATCTGCTAAACATTCACTATTTATCATTGTCTTACCTGCAGATTCTCAGTGCTGAAATGTACCTATGCTTAACTTTAATTGCTGTTCAGTCCAATAATGTGCAAAACCTGACCCCCAAAACCAACGAAAACATTAAGGATATTAAAGGCATCTGAAGAATCACCATTATCTTGACCTACATTGTGGCAGGTGAGGGAAGCCAAGTGTATCTCCTTTTCGACTAAAATAAACTTCATTTGAAATCTAACTGTAGGGATCATAGAACCGTGTGCTTTAAGTTTATGCAAAACAAATTCTCCAGTTTCTAATCTGTGCTCACAGAAGGGACAAGGAACACAGCACAAGCATGCTTTGATTCCTGCAGGGCGATGCAGGGCCCTACCCCCCGTGGCTCAGTCCTCTCCCTTCTTCCGGCCTTTTGAAGTCAATGCCCTTCTCTGTGGGACAGGCTCCTGCCCTGCTGGGGGGCTAGTCTCCACACCGACTTCAAAGACAGCCCATGTTCCAGCGAGAGAAATACTGCAGAGCAGCATCACAAACTCTTCTGACCTCAGACAGGACCACAGAATGGATACAGCACTTTAAAGAGCAGTTCCTGTAGCATTCTGCAGTACCACGACCTTTAAATGACACCAAAGCAAATTACATAATTTGTAAGATGGGAACCCAGTATTCCATCTTACAACCAAGCAATAAAAGAAAAACCTTCAACCATATGAGGTTCAATTAAATAGTAATTAGAAATGAAATGTAATCTTCACTTGTTCAATAATCCTCCCATCCCTTGCGCCAACACCCTATAAGTGTAGAAACAGACACAGTGAGCCACTCACCACATATGTGACTGCTCAAAAAGACAGCCAAACACACAAACTCCGATCTGGTTGGAAAGAATGATTTCTTTTTTTTTTTTTTTTTTTTTTTTAATATATTTTATTGATTTTTTTACAGAGAGGAAGAGAGAGGGAGAGTCAGAAACATTGATGAGAGAGAACATCGATCAGCTGCCTCCTGCACACCCCCTACCGGGGATGTGCCCGCAACCAAGGTACATGACCGGAATCGAACCCGGAACCCTTGAGTCCGCAGGCGACGCTCTATCCACTGAGCCAAACCGGTTTCGGCGAAAGAATGATTTCTATGTGGGCCCTGGCAGCTCCGGTGGCCAGCTCCCCTTCCCCAGTGCCCTCAGCTGGCACCAGCCCCAGTACCTCCCAGGACTGAAGCGCACCTCTCCTGGGGTCACCTCTCTACCCACCCCCATTTGCCACTGCCCCAAAGACAGGCCACCAAGAGCTTGAAGGAGGAGCTGGTCACTGTGTGCCCATCACCCACAACGTGCCCCCCTCCCCATACCATCTCACAAGTCCCCAAGGGAAAGGGCACCAGCTTCCCACTGACAGAGACCTGACTGTTTATTCACCTACAAAATCATACCTTTCCGCAGGGTTGTGGGGACCATCGGATGAGATCGTGTATTTAGAGCAGCTGGCACAAAGGCCAGCTCTGTAACTTCTCTGCTAAGAAATCAGCAAACACCAGGTGTCTGCAGGGACTGCATCACGGCTTTAACCAGCAAGCACCGGAGACAGCAGCAGTGCTCAGAGGAGCCGGGGAATAACAAAAAGCAGCCATTCTCTTTGAACATGGGAATCCTTTTCATCAGTCTGGTTTCTAACAGGGAGTGCCCCTCCTCCAGCCTCTACTGTCCCAGCTCTGCACCACTTTCAAAGTGGGCTCATTAAAAAGCCTGCCCCTTGCCGAAACCGGTTTGGCTCAGTGGATAGAGCATCCGCCTGCGGACTGAAAGGTCCCAGGTTCGATTCCAGTAAGGGCATGTACATTGGTTGCGGGCACATCCCCTGTGAGGGGTGTGCAGGAGGCAGCTGGTCGATGTTTCTCTCTCATCGATGTTTCTAGCTCTCTATTCCTCTCCCTTCCTCTCTGTAAAAAAATCAATAAAATATATTTTAAAAAAACACAGTCTCTTAATCATCCAGTATGGAATTTAAAATAATAATAATAATAAATAAATAAATAAATAAAAAGCCTGCCCCTCAAATAACCTGGGCATCAACAACAGAGGAACTGTAAGTTACTTATGGTTTATCCATTTAGTGGAAGAATAGGCAAGCCTATAAGAAGGTGTTTTAAAAGAATGTTTTATTACATGGGGAAAGGTGTTATGCTATCATGTTAAATATAACAAAAAGGATAAAAAATTCTGTGATAACTTTGACAGGAAGAGGGAATTACATCAAATGGTAAGTTGTTGTCTCTGGCGATAAAAATTACGTGTTGCTTAAATTCTCTTAGCTAATTTTTCTATATTTTTCAGGATATCCTCAATGAGCATATATTATTTTTCTAACCAGGAAAAACAAGTTTTTAAAAAGTTCCTTGGTTTGCTACACATGTGATTTAAAACATGCTACTTTAGCCTGGCCGGCATGGCTCAGTAGTTGAGCATCAACCTATGAACCAGGAGGTCAACTGTTCGATTCCCAGTCAGGGCACATGCCTGGGGTGCAGGCTCGGTCCCCAGAGAGGGACTTGGAGGAGGCAGCCAATCAATGATGCTCTCATCATTGATATTTCTATCTCTCCCTCTCCCTTCCTCTCCGAAATCAATAAAAATATTTTTAAAAAATAAAAATAAAGCACACTACTTTAACATAAGGGCTTCTGAGTGATAAGGATTGAGATGATCCGAGCTTGGTAAGAACACCGTGTATTATCAATGACAAATGCAAACGATCGGCTTTCTTCCTTTGGGTGAGGGAACTGTTTAGTCATTTTCCGACTCATCAGCACTTTTACCGCGGAGACCAGGAAACCGGGAAATGAAAGTCAAGTAAATTAACCCTTCCACTGGCATCAGGGGTGGTACACCATTTGGTGGGAGCCCTAGCCGGTTTGGCTCAGTGGATAGAGCGCTGGCCTGCGGATTGAAGGGTCCCAGGTTCGATTCCAGTCAAGGGCACATGCCCAGGTTTCGGGCTCGATCCCCAGTAGGGGGTGTGCAGGAGGCAGTCAATCAATGATTCTCTTTCATCATGGATGTTTCTAGCTCTCTCTCCCTCTCCCTTCCTCTCTGAAATCAATAAAAATACATTTAAAAAATTTGGTGGGAAAAAAGCTTGAAACTATGAGTTCAAGTCAAGTGAGGGGAGTCCCTACTGGTTTCAGTAATCTGTAGTAGAACCAGTCGCCGTCACTAAGGATCACGGAGAGTCTACACATAAATTTATTCTACATAAGCCAAAAATGTCAGTGTTCTCCTGAGACACTAGTTCCCATTCATAAGCAGCCATGTGACTGACTCTGTGCCCTGCTGCCGTGTATCCCCTCAGAGCTCAGGGCAGTAACTGTTCACGGAGCACTTACTCTAGCCTTCAGCTTATTGCATCTCCTAGCAATGCTTGGAGGTGTCACTGTCTCTCTTTTACAAGAACCCCAAGGCTCAAAGAGAGTAAATGCCTTAAACAAGTATACTGGCTGAGTGATAACAATGGACTTTACCAGGGGCCTGTGTGGCTCAGGGCACAGCAGTTCCTACATTTTGCGGCCTTGGGCAGAATGCTTTCACATCATATACCCTCTCATCTTGATGAACAAAGGTAAGCTAAACAGGCAGAACCAGTCCATCAAGTCAGGAAGAAGCTGGAGAGAGTGAGGGGCGGATGCAGACAAGAACCCTTTGGGGGGGGGGGGGGGCGGGGAGGAGGTAATATGACCTAAATCGCTGTAAGCTCTCAGAACCCCGCCTGGCTCAGTCTCCTGACTTCAACACCCCTGCACTTTGTAACCCTCCTCCTACCACACGCACGCAGACTGCTGTCTGCAAACCTGGGCGGAATGTGACCTGGCACTGCGTAGAGGCTGTTGCAAATAAGGAAACAATGCTCTCCTCACCGTGTTAAATAAGCCGCCGTGAACATTAGGCGGGGTCTGAAGAAGCAGAAAGGAGCGTTTTTATATGAATGTGCCTGAAGGAGACATCGGGGTTATGGAGTACTCAGCAATTTGAACGGCCGTTCATGTCAGCTGTGCCAAAATGGAACAGGCTCTTGGAGGAGGTTGTTTTGCTCCCACATTATGCTCCTGTTAAAATTTAACCACAGCTGCACAGTAAGTGAGCCTCCCTCCTGTGTCTTCCTGTTAAAAGCCATGGAGGCTCTGGTCTCAGTGGACCAAAGCCCCACCGGGGCAGGGCTAGCAGGGCCTCTCTAGCTCAGCCTCTCCCCATCGGTTCAGCGGTTAGAAGGCAGGAATGACCTAAGGCTGTGATGTCCAACATGGCGGCCACTATGAACATCTGGCTAGCACCACCAAGGGACTGAATTTAAAATTTTATTAACTTAAAGTAGTCTAGTGAGGTCAGTACTGGACAGTACAGTTATAGATACTTATTTGCAGATATAAACATAGATATAAACACAGATATTTTATAAAAATGTAAGCATATTAAACAGTTATGATTTGCTTTATTTCTACTTAAAATATCAAATGAATCTCTTTCCATATTTTTCATGTCTATATCTGTGCTGTCCAATATAGTCGCCAAAAGCTATTGAGCACTAGTCCAATGAGATATGTTGTAAATGTAAAATATACATGATTTCAAAAATTTTGTACAACATAGTGAACATAAAACATATTAATAATTTTTAGATTGACTACCTGTTGAAATGATAATATTTTGGGCACAATAGGTTATATTCTTTAAATTAATTTCACCTGTTTCTTTTTAATTTTTAAATGTGGCTACTAGAAAATTCTAAATTATGTAAGTGGTGAGGCCTCGCGCACCCAGGTCCGGGTGAGGCCACACGCCCCTGGGTCTGGGAGAGGCCACGCGCCCCTGGATCCGGGTGAGGCCTCTCGCACCTAGGCCCGGGTGAGGCCACACGCCCCCGGGTCCAGGTGAGGCCATGTGTCCCTGGATCCGGGTGAGGCTGGGTTCCGGGTCCGGGTGAGGCCACGTGCCCCTGGGTCTGGGAGAGGCCACGCGCCCCCGGGTCTGGGTGAGGCCATGTGTCCCTGGATCCAGGTGAGGCCTCACGCACCTAGGTCCGGGTGAGGCCATGTGTCCCTGGATCCAGGTGAGGCCTCACGCCCCTAGGTCCGGGTGAGGCCATGTGTCCCTGGATCCGGGTGAGGCCTCGCGCACCTAGGCCCGGGTGAGGCCACGCGCCCCTGGGTCCGGGTGAGGCCATGTGTCCCTGGATCCGGGTGAGGCCTCGCGCACCTAGGTCCAGGTGAGGCCACGCGCCCCTGGGTCTGGGAGAGGCCAAGCGCCCCCGGGTCCGGGTGAGGCCATGTGTCCCTGGATCCGGGTGAGGCCTCGCGCACCTAGGTCCGGGTGAGGCCACGTGCCCCTGGGTCTGGGAGAGGCCACGCGCCCCTGGGTCCGGGTGAGGCCATGTGTCCCTGGATCCAGGTGAGGCTGGGTCCCGGGTCCGGGTGAGGCCTCGCGCACCCAGGTCTGGGTGAGGCCACGTGCCCCTGGGTATGGGAGAGGCCACGCGCCCCTGGGTCCAGGTGAGGCCATGTGTCCCTGGATCCAGGTGAGGCCTTGTGCACCTAGGTTCAGGTGAGGCCACGTGCCCCTGGGTCTGGGAGAGGCCACGCGCCCCCGGGTCCGGGTGAGGCCATGTGTCCCTGGATCCGGGTGAGGCTGGGTCCCGGGTCTGGGTGAGGCCACGCGCCCCTGGGTCTGGGAGAGGCCACACGCCCCTGGGTCCGGGTGAGGCCATGTGTCCCTGGATCCGGGTGAGGCCTCGCGCACCTTGGTCCTGGTGAGGCCACGCGCCCCTGGGTCCGGGAGAGGCCACGCGCCCCTGGGTCTGGGAGAGGCCACGCGCCCCTGGACCCGGGTGTGGCTGGGTCCCTGGGCCCGGGTGAGGCCACGCGCCCCTTGGGTCTGGGTGAGGCCACGTGCCCCTTAGTCCGGGTGAAGCCGTGCCCCGAGACCAAACCAGAGGGAGTCAGACCTCCGTTACCACCATTTGTCCACCATCCAGAGCTGAGGGGTCAGTGCTGACATGTACACATAAGGAATTGGTGGACATTGAAATTGGGTCTCAAAAGAACTGTTGGTCCAGAAAGAAACTCACTACAGACTGATTCATTTGCCTGTCAGCATAACTATTATTGCTCATCTCACATTCAGTTCTTATAAGTATATATCTAGTGACATATGATCTCACTCATCTAGGGGAAATGATGAACAACATAGACTGAGGAACAAGAACAGAACCAGAAACAAGGAGGCATCGATTGGACTATCGGGCCTCAGAGGGAGGATAGGGGAGGTTGGGAGGAGGGGGGAGAGATCAACCAAAGGACTTGTGTGCATGCATATGCCCCAACCCCAACAGTTAAGTTCAACTGGGGGTTGGGGCATCCGTGGGGAGGGGTGTGGGATGGGAATGGGGGGATGAGGACAAATATGTGACATCTTAATCAATAAAGAAATTAAAAAAAAATTATGTAAGTGATTTGCATTATGTTTCCACTGGACAGCACTACCCTAAGGCCTCCACTGTATGAAATTAACTCCATTCCTATGCAGCCAGGACGGGAGAACTGAGAAAATGGTCACCCAAGTTAGCGTCTGGTGGGTCAGTAACAGTTTAGAACACGATGGACAACTAGAGGCTCTGAAAGGTATTTCAGGATTTATGTGTTAATGCCTATGGGGTTTCTATTTTATTTCTACTTTAAAAAAAATCTGTCAATAAAGTGAATTATTTAAATATTTTCCCACTTTGCCCTTAGCTGGTTTGGCTCAGTGGACATAGGGTTGGCCTGAGGACCGAAGAGTCCCGGGTTCAATTTCGGACAAGGGCACATGTCTCGGTTGCAGGCTCAATCCCCAGCCCTGGTCAGATGCATGCAGGAGGCAACCAATCGATGTGTCTCTCCGAGTCTCTCCCTCTCCCACTCTCTCTCTTAAAAAAAAAAAAAAAAATCAATGGAAAAGTGTCCTTGGGTGAGAATTAAGAAATATTCTCTCCCTTTAACTGAGACTAACAGCCTCAAGTATGCTCTCAGGAAGTTGGGGAAGGGTCAGGGAGATCAAAAGAGCGTGGTCATGATTCAGTTGGTTTATCATGGTTTTGACCATTACACAGTTTTTTAATTGACTTTGCTCTCTGTCATATATGATTTCATGTACACCCACAATGGACCATGACTAAAGGCAGGCTTAAGGAATGCCAAAAGCAAAACATGAGTTAGTGAGAAGTTAGAAATATGAGAAGTAGAATCATCGTCAAAGTGGTAATTCTGCAAATAGTCTGAAATGCTCCTTGTCAGTGCCTTAAGTTGTAGTCATCTTGTCACAATTCTTAATGTCTTTAATAATGTAAAAACTTTATAATTCAGATCCCACACATTAATATAAGTTTTAATAATGCACTGATCTGAATAAAATACTTTTTAGATTTAAAATAATTTCCCTGGGGGTAGGCGGGGGGAGGGGCGGGGGTTCAATCAGTATAACAATGAAAGGAGTTTGTAAGTTAAAGAGAAACAGGGGGCCTGGCTGGTGTGGCTCAGCGGCTGAGCATCGACCTATGAACCAGGAGGTCACGGTTCGATTCCCCGTCAGGGCACATGCCTGGGTTGCAGGGCTCGGTTCCCAGTGCAGGGCATGCAGGAGGCGGCTGATCAATGATTCTCTCTCATCATTGAGGTTTCTCCCTCTCCCTTCCTCTCTGAAATCAATAAAAAATATATATTAAACCCTCCTACAAAGGTGCGTCTGTGGTTCCCTGTCTTTGGACACGTAAGAATTGGAGGCAAAGAAATGTGGACTTGGAGAAGTCTGGAGCCAGCTTGCTCCCTGCAGGCTCAAGATCAACAATCTCACATAGAAAAAAGGAAAACAAACAAATATATATGTCTTTCTTTTTTTTAAAGAAAAGAAAAACATATGCCTTTTTTTTTTTTAAAGAAAAGAAAAACAGGGGTAATGGGGATTTACAACATGTCCTCTGAAAAGCTGTAAACCTGTTCTAATTCCCTAAACCCAGGGGTCCTGGGTGGAGGGAGCTATTCCCACAGCGCCCTCACTGCTCCCAGGCAGACCAGCAGCGCATTCAACCCTCCATCACCTCTGGTTCAGGTGTCTGCCACCTCTGTAAGCTCCGTTTCATTCATCTTCTATTGTAACCCACAGCACAGTGCCTGGCACACAGCACACTCTTCACAAGTGCTTGCTAATGTTGCCAGCACCTTAGAGGCTTTCTGACACAGACACAGAGGAAACTGTCCAACCCCGGGGTACATACACGTCCACTTCGGGGAAAGGAGGTAGCTGGGCTATAGAGAACACCTTGCCTTTCCCAGGAAGCAGCATTCTGAAGGCGTCAGTCACCTCCCAGCCACTCCCTGTGTCCTGCTGGGTCAGTGGGTGCTGCCCAGCTGGCCCAATCCCTGGCCTGACACTAAAGGTCTAGTGTGAGCAGGCCCAATTCAGGCTTCAGTTCCCTCTGTTTGGGCAAACAGGAAAGGGTGCATGCACGTATGTGCCTGCATACGTGTGCATGTGTGCTAAAGTGCAATGAGTCCCTGTCCAGGAATCACTTGTCACCGGGGGGGGGGGGGGAAGGGCCGGCTCAAAGGAAGGCCCTGGATTGAACACTGCTTTTCCTTTTCACCTCTGCAGGGGGTTCTTAGATATTTTTACATACAGGATTCTGCCATACCAACACTCCATTCATCCCCTTCTCCGCCACCAGAAAAAAGCCTCAACTGAATTAACGAGGAGAGAAATGACTTGTTTTTGATGAGCCATGTCAAAGAAATGTGGGCAGCCTTGTTTAGATCTCACAGACAGAGGTGCGGTGACAAGCAGGCGGAACCCTGGCTAGGGCTCAGGTACATACACGTCCACTTCGGGGAAAGGAAGTAGCTGGGCTATAGAGAACACCGTGCCTTTCCCAGGAAGCAGCATTCTGAAGGCGTCAGTCACCTCCCAGCCATTCCCTATGTCCTGCTGGGTCAGTGGGTGCTTCCCAGCACTCTGAAGTCAGCTAGGCACGCACACCCATGCACTAGGCAAGCTGCAACCTATAGCAATTTTTCACCAACAGGACAGAATTCACCTGCTGTTCTAAGTATAGCATTTTCATCAAGTAGGGTATCTGTGGTTGTGTACACATTAAAATGCACTTATCTCACCAACTAAAATAAGTAATTCTCCAAGTTTACAGTTCTTAATAATTTTCCCAACAGCGATCCAGAGCCGAAGAGCAGGTTTTAGGTCAGTGAGGTTCTGAGAGCTTACAGAAACATGTATATGAGTGCTCATGGAGAATTTGTCCCTCTGATAAGATCCTTAAAGGAGCAGATCTGAAGAGCTAAAGACCCTGTGCTTAGAATATATCCTGAGTTTAGCACCTTGCAATGTTATAAAACTTTCCAGGGTAAAGGTAAAGGGCTCAAGGTTCCTTTTCAGAGTAATAAAAATGTTATAAAATTGATTATGGTGATAAGATACAGAACTCTGTGAATATACTAAAAGCCATTGAGGTGTTTATCTTAAACTAGTAGCCCGTTTGCACGAAGATTCGTGCAATAGACCTTCATTCACCTGGCTGCCTGCACCAGTTTTCTGCCGGCACCAGGGACACAGGCCTTGGCTGTGGCCACCGCCTTCTGCCTTCTTTCAGGGTCGGGGCTTGGCCCTGGGCGGTGGCCTTGGGCTCGGCCGCACCCAGCGTCCCTGCTACCGATCGCAGGAGCCGACCCCCAGTGGTTTCCTGCGATCCATGCAGGCTCCCCGCTGGTGCCCAAGGCCGGGAAAGCCTCGGGCGGAGGCTTTCCTGGCCTTGGGCTCGGCTGCACCCAGCGACCCTGCTATGGATCGTAGGAGCCAACCCCCTGGTCGTTGCCTGTGATCCGTGCAGGCTCCCCGCTGGTGCCCAAGGCCACACCCCAACGTCCCTGCAACGGTCTCCTGGTGGGCGTGGCTTGGTTGATGGGCGTGGCTTGGGCATAGCGAAGGTGTGGTCAATTTGCATATTTGTCTATGATAAGGTAAGATGGGTAAAATGAATAGTATGTGCATTGCACAAAGCTGTTAAAAAAAAAAAAAGAAAACTTTCCAGGAAGAATTCCCCAAACTAACAGGTTAATAAACAGAAGAGTACTCTCTTGGCCATCTTGATCATCTGAAGACAACAATGACAATGGAATTCCCTTTTGCTCTCAACTGCACCCCGTTAGTGAGTAAGCAGGAAGCAACACGATAGCTTGATCCTCAGCCAGAAGCAGCCAGACCTTCCATGAATTTGGTAGTCAGCAAGATCAGCCGGAGACAAATGGTCAATCTGTACAAACTCTTCCCCTCCTGCAGTCCAAGTATTTACCCAGTAAGTGCGTGTCCTGTAGTCCTCAGTCAAGTGTCACACTGAAAATGATGGGCCCCTGTTACCTCCTCTGGAAAGAAGTCACACCTTCATTTCCCCCTTCCAAGTGCATGTCGTTCATGAAAGAAGTCACTGACAAGGACTTCCAGGGCAAGGGGAAAAACAATGAGAAATCCTATTGCTCGCCCTCCCACAACATCCCGAACGCGTAAGCACTTCTGAGTTCTAAAACAATGTTCGGGTCCAGGTCTCTCATTTTCAGGATGCCAAAGGCTGGAACGTAAAGGAGCTTCATTTCTTTCTTTCTTTCTATTTTAATATATTTTTATTGATTTCAGAGAGGAAGGGAAAGGGAGATAGAAAACATCAATGATGAGAGAGAATCATTAATTGGCTGCCTCCTGCACGCCTGGCATTGGGGATCGAACCCAAAACGTGGGCATGTGCCCTGACCGGAAATCAAACCCCAACCCCCTGGTCGAGGCTTAACCATTGAGCCATGCGGCCGGGCAAAGAGCTTCACTTCACAGGAAGCCGCCGGAAACCTCTAGCAGCTTGAAAAAGAACCTGCCTGCAGTGGGTTTGTATTACTTGCTCCAAACAGCCTCATTTGGACCCTAAATCAAAATTCTGTATTTTGGACAATCTCAAGATCACAATCCATATGGAAGCTGTGTACACAGGGTGGCTGTTCCCATGATTCCCCTAGGGAGCAAAACATATAACTACCTTTCACATAAAATAAACTTCAGCCCCAGAATCCCACATCTCCTACTAGTAACGATAGCCAGCTTCTTATGTGTATTCCTACCACATGAAACCTTTCTATTGGGATAACCCTCAAAAGACGTGATATATGAGGCTTAAGAATCATCAAGCCCTAAATCTGGCTGCAAAAAATTATCTTCTTCAATTGGAAGAGATTACTTACAATTTCTAAATGACCAGTCTCTAAAAGCTTCCAACTCAGTTTTCTGACTGCATCCATTCCAGGTTTAAAGGACAAGTGAGGAAAATTACATAACCAAGGAGAAGACGATTGATTAGCTTGCCAGAAAAGAACTATTATTATTTTATTATAATGTATGGAAGTGCTACAAGTTAACTCCCATACTGTCTGCATCTGAACAAGATCACAATCCATATGGAAGCTGTGTACACAGGGTGGCTGTTTCCAAACATTTTAATTAAAGAAACAAAAAAACAACTTTTAAAGTATTCAGTATAAATTGGAATTCTAAAAAACTTCCAAATAGTATCCCAAAGGGAAGACCAGAAAGATTCTGGTACTGAACTGGATCTGGGGACAACTGGCATCACATGTTGAATAGGTATTGTGGACGAAAGGGGCCACATGCTGACCTGACAAGCTCAGGGGAGGCCTACATGGCAGTCTTACAAACTCAGAGACCTAAAGTAACCACAAAGGATGGTCTGAAATTAAACTTTAACTAAAAGCAGTTATGGTGGGCAGTTACGTCCTAGGCCGGTATCTTCACTGACAAGGTCAACCTTTACCTTAACTGAGCCCATCTGTCTTTTTGCATCTATGATAACATACCCTTGAAATGTCTGGGTAACTTGTAACTACTCTTTTTCTGGAGCCCCTGGGGCACAACCTAATGTACCTGGGCGCCAGGACAGATACCACAAATACCTTCATTATCATGTTAATTGTTCCTGCACCCACCTAAATATGTGTCTATCATTTTACTTTTTATCCAATCCCAGGGGTTCCTCCCCCTCCCCTGCCCCTCTGCTTTGCTTTCTCCCGCCTCTCTAGTCTATCACCAATGGATTTCATGTAACCTTTGATTGCAATATGTAAATATAGATGTAACCCTCCATTCTCTGGAGCATTATCTCAATTCGTTGAGGTTCTGCTTTCCGGCATTTGTCGACAGTCTGGCTCAAATAAATTCACAAAAATTCTTTACAGGTTTGAATGTCTTTAGGTTAACCGTATTCTGGTAATGTATGAATAAAATTTTAAACACTATGAAAAAAGGTCACTGACTAAGAAGCTGAAGCTCAATAAACCAAACCACAAGAGGAGCTTCCAAACCATTGGTGTTGTGACAGATGAAGATCCTGGGTCACCTGCCTACGCTTTGTAAAATGGGAGACGAACAAAGCTCCGCAAGAGCAGGCGCTGTCTAGTTCACCCCCGCGTCCCCCGCACGCGCCTGGCACGGCCTCGGTAGGCGCTCACTACATTTTTGTCAAATGAATGAGTATTGTGGAATAAACAAACGGCGCAGGAATGCAGTTTCTAAAGTCAAAGGTTCAAGGAGAGATCCATTTTCAGTAAAGATCTTAACATGTAATCTTATCTGCTCCACAGATTTAGAATTTTTTTCTGTTATGCCTTAAATATCTCTAAAATTATCTTTTGTATCTCGAGAACAAAAGGCACTAAATACAAGGAAAATAGGCCCCGATTCAGAGCAACCTCGGAGAAGAATATTTAAAAAGGAGAAAAGTGAGACTGAGCTATCACACCACGGCATACTGGCCAGCAAAAATCGGATGTGCATCTTTGATAACAACCCTCCCCAAAACTGGCCGTGTCCTCTGGTTTCTATTTCAGCTAAGTAAGCATTTTTTCAGTCAACTGGCTTTAAAAGTTTTCCTTTTCGTGCAGCCAAGAACTTACAGATTTTCCTTGTCTTCTCTCTTAGTCCTCCCAGACTTTCCCACCATTTATCCAAATGGCTTCTTACCAGAATTCCTTCTGTTTGGAAAGTCCTTCCCTTTCCTCCCACCCCCTGAAGGCTAAACACATCCTCTCTCTAACACTGTCCTTTCTGATTTTATAGAACCTTCATTTCCTTGCGGCAGAGGCCTGGTCTATTTTCTGACGCTAAACTCACTGTGTTCCATAAAAGTGAAAATAAAATCATTCAAACCAGTCAGGCCCAGAATCACCTACCAGCTTGCACCCTTTCTGCCAGTTGGTCACCCCAACATGCTTTTCTGGTGGTAACCATGTGGTCCCATCGTCCTTTTGGCTGCTCTGCTTCTCATTTGACAAAATCTTTCCCTCTCCAGTCCATAAAGCCTAAATCATAGGTAACTTAAAACTTTCTGCTATAAATTCTTGTTTCTCGGGGCTGATAAACCAAAGGAACAATGGTCAGAAATTAGCCGACTTGCAATACTAACATCTTTTTTTTTTTTTTTTTTTTTTTTTTTAATATATATTTTATTGATTTTTTACAGAGAGGACGAGAGAGGGAGAGAGAGTTAGAAACATCAATGAGAGAGAAACATCGATCAGCTGCCTCCTGCACACCCCCCACTGGGGAGGCGCCCACAACCAAGGTACATGCCCTTGACCGGAATCGAACCTGGGACCCTTGAGTCCGCAGGCCGACGCTCTATCCACTGAGCCAAACCGGTTTTGGCAACATCTTAATGTGTTTAACCCTTTGTACACATGTCACCAGGGAGTAAGCAGACAGAAGAAGGAATGCACTTTACAAATACTTCAGAAAGATTACTTCATTTGTTCATGGTAACAACCTCGAGAGGTGAGTAGGGTAGGCATTTATTAACCCATTTACAGTTGACAAAACTAAACATCAAAAAGGTTAAATGCCCAGCTGGCGTGGCTCAGTGGTAGAGTGTCAACCTATGAACCAGGAGGTCACAGTTCGATTCCCGGTCAGGACACATGCCCAGGTTGCGAGCTTGAACTCCAGTGTGGGGCGTGCAGGAAGCAGCCGAACAATGATTCTCTCTCATCATGGATGTTTCTATCTCTCTCTCCCTCTCCTTTCCTCTCTGTAATCAATATATATACATATATATATTTTTTAAATATATACATTTTTAAAAAGGTTCTGACTCGCCCAACCAATGTCACACGACTAGCAAGTGTCAGCCCAAACCCCTACCTACGAAGGTCTTGCCTCTTCCAACCCAAAGGCTGTCTACTCTAGACTCTCTGTATGTGTCTGTCCTATAGCCAAGGAGTGGCTTCCTAGAGACTCAGCATTTCAGAGAAGACGCCCCTCTGACTTCTGGGACACCATCTCCCTTCCCCCAGAAAACAATGCCTTTTTCTCCTATACACCACCCTCAACAACTACTTTCCAAAATGATCCCCAACAGTTCCTGTTTTAAAGGGACTTACTCAGAAGGCACTAGTAGTCCAAAACACTTGCATCAGCATCTGATTTTCTCAATAAAGTTCAGGGCTGATGCAACATTTCTCAGTCTCAGATTTTACAGCTAAAATGACAAGAACACAGAGGAATAAAAAATTATGCAAGACAATGCTACATTTTTTTTTTTTACTCCAACACATCTGCCTCTATGAGTCTCCTGTGAGTCACTGTCATTTGTGTTCAGTCATCATTACAGGAACAGCCATTCTCTCTACCCTCAATTACTTTACTTTCTTCCTTAAAGAAAATCTCTGCAATAGAAAAAGAATTCCATTATATCTTTTACCACTTTGCTGAAGCACTGACCCCTTAACTTAGTGCCTCAGATACCATGTTGTCCCCATTTTCATCACTACCATTTTACACAAACAGAAGGAGAGGCCAAGAGAGGTTGCAATTCATTTACTAATCATTCAACAAACACAAATGAAATCCTCAGATGCCAGGGACTGGGACCGAAAAAATGAACACGTATCCCTCCTCTCACAGCCTGGTAGGGCAGAACACTAAAGAAGTAATTACAGGCAGTCTCCCCTCTCTTCCCCCCAGCCCCCCCAGAAGACAAGAACGGAGGTCTCCTCATCTAGCCAGTAACACCTATTTGGTGCCATGACTCAAAATTGTACAAACCGTGTATCTACATCACCACCTGTGTGTGAAAATGATGTCACTTCTGGAATTCCAGCCCATCCTTACTTTAGAAGAAACAACCAACAGCCTCTCTATTCCAGTCTCAAACCCCATTCCCTTGTCTCCCTTAGATCAGACACGAAGAGAGACTTCCATACCCTGACATATACCATTATCAGCAGGAAGCACTTACTGAAAACAGACCATCCTCCCTCATCGACCCTAAAAGATTCTAGGGGTGGAAGTCTCTGAGAGGGAAATGTTATAGAATAGTAAGAAGCTAGGAAAATTCCAGGACAAGTGGAATAGGGAAACTGAGACCGATAGTTAAACAGCCATTTGTGTCCACCTAGGAAATCCTATCTTCCTTAAACCAAGGACACTTAAGAGTAAATGGTTTGGCCAACTGGTGCTGCTCAGGCTGGGGTTCAATCCCCCTTTTTTTCTCCCCCACCTCCCCCACAGGCACATATCCTCTAAGGGACCCCATGAGACTTGCAACCAGGGGAGCAATGGGCAGCGGCAGCTTGTCCTGGACTAACCCCCTGAACCTGTCTCCGAGGCCCCTTCTCCCCGTTCCTCTGCCTTCCCAGTGAGCCGGGCAGCCCTGCCTAAGGCTCATCTGCTGCTACTTCTATGCCCTTCTTTGTTTCACTGTCCTGAGTATGTTTTTGCTGTGGTCAATAAATTCTTGCCTGCTTTTTTTTTTAAAAAAAGAGAAGTTATTATAGAATCAACTGGTCCACGTTATAAGGTAGAGGTGAGCACATGGCTTGGGGCAGGCCATCATGGAATGATTCCTGGAAGATGTGATCTGTGGGCATTTACAAGCATCTCTTTCTTTATTCTCAGTACAAAATAAACTTAAAAGACTCAACTCCACTTCTTAAAAGGTTACAAGATTAACTTGCCAACAGTCGAGTCAAAAATCTAATTTAATAGCAGAACTTATTCTTGGCCGTGGCCGGGTAGCTCAGTTGGTTAGAGCGTGGTCCAGATGTGCACGGTTGCGGGTTTGATTGCCAGTTGGGCATATACAAGAGTCAACCAATGAATACATAAATAAGTAAAGCAACAAATCGATGTTCCTCTCCCTAAAATCAATCAACAAAATATTTTAAAACATTTAGAAAAAAAGGATTTATTCTTGACTCCCTACCCTAGATTTCAACCCTTAACTCACACTCCCTTAGCACACATTATAGAGAGTTTAACAAATTCTGTCCCATACACTACCTTCTGACAAGTCTGTAAGACAGGATTAAAGATATGCACAATGAAATAAAATGTACCCTAAAAAAATACGATCATTGCCCTAGCCGGTTTGGCTCAGTGGGTAGAGCACCAGCCTGAGGACCATAGGGTCCTGGTTCGATCCAGTCAAGGGCACGGACCTCGGCTGCAGGCTCCTCCCCTGGTCCAGGCCCTGGTCTGGGCACGTGTAGGAGGCAACCAATCCATGTGTTTCTCTCACATCCTCATTTCTTTCTGTCTTTCCCTCTCTCTTCCACTCTCTCTAAAATCAATGGGGAAAATATCCTCGATTAACAACAAAAACAACAACAAAAACTGTAAACAACCTAAGTATTATATTTAAAAAAAAACACACGATCATTTTCCTAACTGGAAACGAACACTGAACAATCCAAGCCCTACAAAGCATAGCTGTCGGAAGAGGAAACTGAGGTTCAAAAGTCCCACTTCAATACAACAGAATAAAAGGTCTCTTTGAAGTCACCAGAACAGCTTGAACAAAAAGAGAAACAGAAGGCTATTGTGGGGCCTGAGCCTCCAGATGATGAACCCCAAACACACTGCATTGGTAAACAAACAAGGCTGTGAGCCGGAATCTGATTTGATGACCTAACAAAACATTACAATTTAAGGAATCTCTCTCTTCCCATTCATTATTTCCCAAAGTCCCACGGGCTGGCAGCTCCTTGATTTCCTTCCTGGTTCTTGGGTTTATTACTTGTAAATTACAATGTATGGTGTGCTTTTCCGAAAAAAGGTACTGGCAAATGAAAACAACCCTGGGTTTAAAGCCACATAAAAGACAGTGTGTGTAGCAGAAACGAACTCCGCCTGTGTTTACTAGGAGGACCTATGACTCCTTTATGCTACTCCAGTGGATTTTAAACTCACATGAATGCTACCACTGCCCACGAAATAGCAGGTTCGCGCCGGGAAGGAGCACAGGCAAACACCTGCCTCAGCAGGACCCCAGACTGCTCCCGCCGGTTCCCCGCGCCTGGGCCAAGGCCAAGCACCTGACCTGGCCAGGGCTGCAGACCCCGGCGCTTCCGCCCCGCTGGCCCAGCGAGCGGCCCCGGAGTCCCACTTGCATTTGGCCCGGCACACCCTCATCCCACCACTCAGATCCCCGCGGAAAGGAGGGGAACTCAGCGGCCCCAAAGAGAAGGCTGGCGGCGGGCAGAAGTGGATGAGAGGGTCCTGAGTGGTCTGTTTACCCGCCGGCCCAAGGTGGGCCCGGGACCCCAACAGCACCCCCAATTCGGAGTCCCTCCGGGGCACCGCCGAGCCCCTCCCGCTCTCTGGCCCTGGGGGCTGCGACCTCCCCTTCCGGACCTCAGGGACCGCTGAGGCCCCAGACCCAGACCCAGACCCACCGCCACCCAAAGCCCTCCCGGCCGGGGCCGCCGACCCCCGCTCCGTCCCCGCCCGGGCTTCCCCGCCTCTCGGGGCCCGGGCCCGCCGGGCGGGCCGCGCACCGTGTGGGACTGCAGGCTCTGGCTCGCCTCGATGGCTGCTGTCAGCGGCACCGTGTCGTCCAGCAGCACCTTGCCGGCCGGCGGCTTCTCCATGAAGGCCATCCCGGGACGCCCGTCCGCCACCGCCTCGGGACCAGGGGCAGGAACCACAGGCGCAGACTCCCGCCTGCCCGGCTCCTCCGCCGCCGCCGCCGCTGTCAACACGCGCCGCCCCACGCGCCGCCGCCACCCGCCGGCCCGGCCCGCGGGGTCCTAACGCCGACCGTCCGCGCCGCCCCTGCTCTCGGCACTGGCCACGCTTCGCGCCGCCGCCTCCCGCGGGGTCCTAGCGCCAAACGGCATCAGTCGGTGTTGCCTGGACCCGCTATTCTCCAAGGTCCTTGCAGCCGCTCCGCACACTGGGTGGTACCCTTAGCCCTGGCCCTCTGGCCCGCGGACACTTCACCCTCCCTAAGCCATCACCTCCAGAGATCCTCAGATCCGAGGACACCGTGTCCTCTGCCCTGTGATCCAGGGACCCGCAGGCCCACAGATCCCCAAACCAAGCCGCTCCGTATTGGGCTTGACACATTATGCTCTCAGAAGCTGGACTGTCAGACTTGAAACCTTTACAACTGGACCTTTCCCACCGAGGTCTTTCAGACCCAAGGACCCTAAGACCCAGAAAAAAGGCCTTCAGGATGGGTCCCTCAGTCTGCGCCCTGTAGATCCAGAGATTTTCTAAAAACAAGTCTCTCCAAGTCAGGTTTTAAGGGCATGTTTGCACCTCACTCTTCAGACCCAAGAACCTAAGAGCTGGGCCCTCAGAATTAGACCCCGCAGTGGGAGCCCCTGAACTCCAGAACCCTTAGACCCAAGCTCTTTTGATTAACTGGGAACCTTAAAAACTGGGCACTGGTCCAGGGACTCCCAGCCTCTACCCTTGGTCCAGCTCTTAGCTCAGTCCACAGGCCTTCAACCCTGAGAACCCTCAAACAAGATCCCTCAGACTTGGGTTCCTCATGAAGAATCTCAAACCCAGAGCCAGAGAACTTTGCGCCCAACTTCTTGGCCCCCAATTTGTCCCGTAGTCTGTCTGAACCCAAGGCCACAATACTGGCACTCCTTACCAGTGCCCCTATCCTACCCCTTTATCCTCCCCCCCCCCACCCCCACACACACACATACACGTAGAAATCCCACCCACCCTGCTCTGTCCTAGGGCAGCACCCCAGGATGATGCAGAGTTAGACTTGGAATTAGATGACCAGGATCTCCAGGGCTCTGGCATTTCCAGCTGTGTGACATTGAAGAAGTTACTCAACCTCTCTGAGCCTAGCTCCCCATGTGTAATATAGAAATAATACTTGTACGAAAAGGTTGATATGAAGAAATAAGTAGGATAGGAAGGGGCTTGGCATATAATAAAAGCTCAATATTACTTTCTTCCTTCCCTTCAGTTCATATAATAAAGGGTTTCTAATTCTTACATTTGTATCCCCTAAATTTTTACATTTCAGACAAGAAAACAATGTTTCTTAGTAACACCACCACCACCAATACCCCAAAATTTGACATCACAGCAAAGGCCTAGTATCTAAAGGTACTCTCTCCAGATCTCAAACTTAATGGGATTGTTGGGCACTCCTAAGTGGCTAAGGAGCCTTGACAGAGTGATGTAGGGTCCAAAACCCAATGGATAAAGATATGACGAGGAAAGCATGGAACATCTTAACTCAGTCCTAAAATAATCAGAACTCTTCCTGCATCCCATTTTTGTCCGAGTGTATTTACTTATTTTTAATTTTTTTAAATTGATATCAGAGAGGAAGGGAGAGGGAGAGATAGAAACATCAATGATAAGAGAGAATCATTGATTGACTGCCTCTGGCACACCCCACACTGGGGATTGAGCCCGCAACCCAGTATATGCCCTGTCTGGGAATCGAACCACGACCTCCTGGTTCACAGGTCGAGCTCAACCACTGAGCCATGCTGGCCAGGCCCAGAGTGTTTAAAAGCATCAGTCTATTAAAACAAAATCTTACATCACTTAGAGAGGATTCAACTTGTAACTTTTATTTTTTAATGCAAATGGGTTATTTCATTGCCAGAATCACACATACCCAAAATTCTGCTTTAATCAATTCTCCAGTCATGTGCACTGGCCATGCCAAAGCTCTTCTTGCATCCTGCTGGTGGGAGTCTGAAATGCTCCAACCTTCCTGAAAGGCACTTATTCATTCAACAATTATTTACTGAGTACTTACAAGGTAATAGGTCTGGTGCTGGGATTCAACAATATTTATCAAGGGCTTTGAAAATGTTCTCACTCAGTGATTCTGTATCTAGGAGGGTACCCTAAGGAAATAATCAGAGATCAGTGGAAATATACAGCATGTGAGGATAAGAATCTAACAAGAGGGAATTGGACAAATCATGGTTAATCATAAATGGAATATTTTTCAATGATTAAAAATAAGATTAAAAAACCAGATTATCAAAGAATACTTAATGATGTTAAGAAGTGCTCTTTATATAATAGTAGGTGGAAAAAACACCGTTGATTCTTGAACACAGGTTTGAACTGTGCAGGTCCACTTACCCCTGGATTTTTTTTTTTTCAATAAATATAGTCAGCCCTCAGTATCTCCAGTTTTGCATCCATAGATTGAACCAATTGTAGACCAAAACAGTATTTTGATCCATGGTTGGGAATCTGTAGATGCAGGGGGCTGACTATATGCTTTTTTTCTATGCCTTTTTATATAAGGGACTTGGGCATCTGCAGATGTGGGTATCCATGGCGGGGGCGGGTGTGTGTGGGTGTGTGTGTGTGTGTGTGTGTGTGTCCTGGAACCAATCTGATACCAAGGGTTGACTGTAGTTAAGTTTTGAAAGAGGTAAAAGTTATTTGTGGAATTTCAACTGCATGGGGGTCAGTGTCCCTAACCCCTGCATTGTTCAAGTGTCAACTGTATATGCATTTGTATGACACCAAGTTTTAAAAATATGTATTATAGGAAAAACACCAAAAGAAAATACACCAAAATATTAACTTAGGGTTCCTAGGAAGTGAGATCATGATGCTTTCCATTTTTATGCTCTCCTGTTTTTCAAAATGTCTCTCATGGAGATAATTTACTTGTATGATTAGGGGAAAAAATAGTATCATACTATGAGTTGCAAAGGTCATAAAATAACAGCCTTTATTTAATCTTCCTCACTAGGAAAAGAAAACTGAAAGTGAGAAACCAGATATTGGATGGAATGAAACCAGAAACCAACTTTCAGTCTAGCCTTTCCCTTTCTCTGGAATTTCTTGCCTGAACTAAGCCCCTCAGAATAAATACTATGGTGAACCTTATAATTTCATTTTCATCTTCCCAAATCAGTGCCTTGTCAGTGATCCTCTTAGGACCTTGAACTTCACTGGATCCCTAGATTCACTGGAGACCAGGCCCCAAACCCTACAACAACCTCAACACCTGTTTGGCTTTTGAAGTGGCTCACACCGCAAGGGGGGAACCCTCCCCAGGTAGAGCTGAGCTTAATTAAGTTAGCTTTCCTTCCAGTCTCAGTCTGAGCAGAGCTAATGCATTATGCAGGACCTTAGTTTTTGCCACATACACCACCACTCAGGGCTAGCAGGAAGAAACAAAAGATTTGTATTCTTGTATGTTGCCAAATGTTAGATGGCCCATAGGTTATCTAATAACTTGACGTTTGGCCAGATGGGCTGAAGATGAGTTTTAGTGAGGATGCTTTTAGACCTGGCAACTGCTCCAAAAATCAAATCATAGAAGCTTGTGGAAAACTCAGTGCTTCCTAAGCAGCATCGCCTCCCAACTCAAAATGACTTTATTTCTTTAAATATTCAAACGAACAAACAGCCAGCCACACAGACAATCATAACACTGGTGCTTGGGTACTCCTCTCCTAGGAAGGAAAGACTTTGGAGCTGCCATTTATTTTCTCCTGGTGTTTTCATATGCCTGACAACTAAAAACTTCATGATCTGGATAGAAAAACAAAATTCAACTCAAATTTTATTGATATTGCCCATCACAATGCAGAGGAATATTCCTAAGGTTTCTAAGGTCATATGAACTACTAGAGGCCCAGTGCATGAAATTCATGCACGGGTAGGGTTCCTAGGCCTGGCTAGTGATCAGGGCCGATCAGATTCTCCCACCTCCTCTTTCCCTTGCCACCCATGCTCACCACCACCATGCAGTTCCCCCCCCCCCCCCCGTCCCCCTTCACTACCCACCTCCTCCTTCCCTTGCTCCCTCAGCACCCCACTGCCACCGCTGGTTGCCTATGTTCTGCGCTGCCCCCTGGTGGTCAGCACACATCATAGCAAGTGATTGAACCCCCATTCTCCTGGTTGAATTCCTGAGGGGACACTATGCATATTAGCCTTTTATATATATATAGATTATAGCTAAGAGGCACCTAGAAATTGACTATGGGGCCAATTAATCGTTCTATTCATGTAATGTCAACATTAGTCTTGGGTTTTCCTGTGATTTGAACTTAAATTTCTTCTAGTTGATTTTGCTCCAACCTGAAGTTTCACTGAAGACATTGAGAATTCTTGTCTCTGCTGTTTTTGTAAACCAAATGAAGACAAGCCAAGAACAAAGGAAGTAAAACATCTGGGGCCTTGGAGATGTTCAAGTGCAGCCTAAGAGACATTCCACAGTGCTCCCATTCTGCTCAGACAGAGCCAGTTAATAAATTATGCCAACACATGAAGCATTCAGAGTGGCACAGCTGCTCAGAGTGACAGCCCTTGGTGGAGTATGTTTTAATATAAAAATTTAATAGATGTAATTTAATAGCAATTTTCTTTGGGAGTAAATTGCTCTGAATCATACTCTAAGAACATTAAAAAAAAAAAAAGGCTAGTAATTTAGTACAAAATGAAAACCTGTGGTTACTTAAGAGGTACCAGCATGCATTTAGCAATTTCTTGTTTTTCTAGATGAATATACAAGTCAAGTCCACAAGATGAATGGTGGCTGTGGTGAGGCTTTCTCCTGTTACTCAAGATTTGCTGCTCAGAAAAAGAAACGTGGCGTTTTACCAATATGGAAATGTTTCTAATAGAATATAAAAATCTGTTAAGCAATTTTCCAGTACATTAGGCTGAAATTGCTTAAGATGAGTATATCTTCCTGTGACAATCGAACATTGCATAAATTGTAGTCTTATAATGCCCCTATGTGGAAAGTACTAGTACACTTTGGCCTGCTATTTTAGTCAGTCATTTGTACTCACTTCCATGTGTGACCTCACACGGTCAAAGCCGTCTCTGTTATCTGGAAGATTTCCTAATCTGAGGGTCACCCTCACTTCCATTAGAAGTCATTCTTTCCAGCAGCTTACCCATACAGGATTCAAAATGAAAAAGCCAACCTGCTAGTTTTTCTGATTGCCAGCTTTAACATAGCTGGTTTGAAAATCTTGGCTCTGAGTAAAAATAACAAATTATCATTTACAGAGAAGCATCCCTAACTTCTTGCCTACTCATCTATTCAACTTTTTACTGATTTATAGAGATCAAAGATCATGACACCTAGGGAGCATTAAAGAAAAAGGAAATGAGCTTGAGAAAATACTTTTGAGTTATACAATATAAATCAGCTAACAGCCAGTCTGACACCCCTTCCCTTCCTGCCCTGCCCCCCCCCCCAAATATTTGGCCTGCACATAATTTTTCATCTTTAGAATAACTCTTTCAGTAAATCTGCTCTGGAGACAATTAATCACTGAATATCAACTTAGAAAAAGGGTAGGAATATAGGAAAATGCTACAACTGTAGCAGGGAATAAGGTCTAGAACATTTTGAATATAAGAAAAATTCTATAGAATGATGTTTCCTGATACTTTTAATGGCCATAAAAAGTTACTATTATAGAAACTGACATTGCTTTAGTAATGGGACATTGTAAGACACAGAGTGATGTAAAAAAGAAATGTTTGGAGCCAGGCAGGCCTGTCTGAATCCCAGCTCTCCTGCATACTCGCTGTACAACCCTGGGCAAGTCACACAGCATTAGTCTGTTTCCTTGCCTATAAAATAGGGCAACATAAGTTTAACTTCACAAAGTTGTTCGAAGGATTAGTTAATGTAGCAAATAGACTCATCAAGTATTGAAGAAATGGTAGCTATTAGTATTAATGATGATATCACACTCCATTTCCAGACTGCTGCTAAGTCACAGAGAATGAGTTCTACAGAATTTGAATATGGCTTCAAGTCCACATTTTGTGCAAGTTCCCCATTTTTCAACGTTTCATCAAATTTTCAACATGTGCAGTGCTTTATCTATCAGCAAGCCTTCTTCCGGTGGATCTGAGCCTGTGGATGCTGCCCATTCTGAAATGCATGAGAATGGCACCCTTGTTTCTCACACTGATTTTGATTATTTTTACTTCAGTCACAAACTAGAGTATGGTACAATATTAAACAAGTTTAAAAATACTTTACACACATCACTGCCCTCTAGTGACTAGAATTAATTCTTTCAAGTAATCCATTTAACTGATCCTCTTAATGTAAAAAACTAAAATAAAAATCTAGTTACTGATCTACTAGGAGAAAAAACCTTTTTCCAGGAAATGTGGGTTGATCCTACCAATTACACTTGATCTTACTTTCCTGATCAAAGCATCTAGCTATGGTCAGAGCCATTCAGGTGGGCCACATGCATGTTCCGTTACAGATTGTCTTAAAAGGGTTAGCTGTGTTGGGGATGACCATTGAATACTAACACATTAGGCCCATTTTCTCTTTAATGCCCCCCAACTCTGAAGAACTTGGCCTCCACGGTGTTCCTTATACTTTTTATTTCTTATAAAATTTTTTTACAATAGGTATATATTATTTATATACGGGAGGAACCCACATCATCAAGGAAGGGAGACAATAATCTGGATTGCTAAAATAGAAATTTTGCACTCAAGAGCTATTCCAGGTTTAAAATGCCAAGAGATTGGTTGACATCCTGAAAGACTGGCCTGTTTACCTGCGGGCCAGTTAGCTTTAAACTCAGGAAAACCTCTAACCTCATTCACAGGGGAGAAGGAACACTAGTAGCTACTGTTTACAGGTTAGGCCTTGTGCTTTGCTATTTGTATCTCCAACAACCCGGTGGTAGGTGTTATTACCCCCATTTTATAGATTAGACCAAGAGTTTACATAACTGAGTTTAAATCTTTCTCTGATAACAAGAAACCATTTGAGAGGCATGTACCACTTGAAGGTTAAGCAAGATGCCATCTTGGTATAAACAGTAACGAATTACAAAACACTCTGACCCAGAAACTACGGAAGAACAGTATCTAATATTTGTTGGTAAAAGACAGGTGTTCAAAGATGACCCAACTTCTATTCTAGTTGCCGTCAAAAATTAAATGCTACCTAGCTATAAATTCACTGAGAAATTTATTCTACACAGATATAGGTAAGTTTGTTATCCAAATGCAAATATAACTTGGTTTAAAATCCTAAAATTAGAACTTTGAGCTAAATAACTCCCCCCATATTTTTTCAAATTTACAAACTTAGATGATAAATAGACTCGTCTGTATGAAGCCTAAGGCCAAATTAGAAAGTGGACATGTGAACACCTCGCTACCTTTGCCCTCCCCCACTGTGGGCTGCTGGGGCTGCTGGCCACTCCTTGTTGAAGAGCAGCAATCCGTTTTCCTCAGAGGCTCTTCAATAACAGTAACACTGATGCCTGAACTTGCATCTTTAAACACCTATTTCAGGGTTTGGGAGCTTCTGGGACCATAACTCTAACACAGCCTTCCATAACAGTCTTTTCACTTTCTCTTACAAAGCATGACACAGCAATAACAGCAATGAACCGCTTCAGCCTTTTCACTTCTGCAGAAGCTACAACAACTTCTCCAACATATAAAGGGGCTGGAAAGTGAATTTCCTGGGAAATAAATACACAGCCTGGGCCTGGCATTTTAGTACCCAGGAGAGCTGAAATAAGTCCATTGATCAAAACTCCATGCACAATTGTCTTTCCAAACTTGGTGTGTTTTGCAAAATCTTCATTTAAATGCAAAGGATTGACATCCCCTGTTAGTTCTGAGAAGGCAACCACATCCCTTTGTGTGAAGGCTCTGCTGAGTTCTGCCCGGTCTCCAACTCGGATGTGCATATGCTGAAAGTGCTGCCTGCTTACAACTGGCTGGTTCAGGCAGATTCTCCTCTGAAGGCTACACCACCAGAGACGATGGCTGGACATTACGGAGAACATCTTCGGCACCCTCAAATCCCATCGACAGGAGCGCTGAGCCTGTTTCAGTCATCAAGCATTATGCTGGCACCAAAAGATAAGTTTTGAGAGCAGAGGAATGTTTCTGAAATTGAAGGCTATTCAATCCAATACTAGTTCCCTACTATTACCAGATAATGCAAGGAGAAATGGAGAAACCTGTAGAGAAAGAAACATGTTTACACAGTTATCAGGAGAAAATTGCACTGAAATGCAGGGCAATGTAGAAACATGCCTAGTTTACAGGATAAGCCCAGCTGATGCAGTAGCATTTTAACAAGCATTCTGAGAGGTAGCTGCAGAGAAACAAGTGGTCATGATGAGCTCAGAAAGAGCATTCCAACACACAAGCCACTAGGCATTATGCAGTAAGTGAAAGTTAAGATTTCTCCACAAGGTTCCAAGTTTTATCCCAAAACTCTTCCCATACAATCTAAACTCTAAGTGCTTTGTCTCGTGTTTTCAGAAGCAATGAATGCCTGGATTCCCCTCCCTCCCCAGCTGGATGATAGTAACCAAACTAGAGTTACAGAAGCAGAAAAATGGAACACATTCTAAAAAGCAGTTTGATCCACTACTCAGCCTTGTTTGGAATATGTGAAGAAATAGTCTTACCTGAATCACTCTGAAGGCACATTTCTTGCCTTTATAGGATCCTAACAGGGTCAAAGAGCTCCACAATCTGACAAGACCACTGCAGAAAAAGTGAGAAAGCATAAAGATGTGTCCCTGCAACATCTCCCAAGTACTTCTGTTTGTGACAGTTCAGAAAACTCAATTTAAATGAGAAAACTTTAAAAGCATAGTATATTATAGGCAGAGAATAAAATGAACCACAATTAGAAATGTTTCTAAAATATATATTTCTGAATTAAAAATAATAATTTCTTTTTTAAATATATATTTTTTATTAATTTCAGAGAGGAGGGAGAGAGAGAGGGAGAGAGAGAGAGAGAAACATCAATGATGAGAGAGAATCATTAATCAGCTGCCTCCTGCACGCCCCCTACTGGGGACTGAGCCTGGAACCCGGGCATGTGCCCTTGACCAGAATCGAGCCCAGGAACCTTCAGTCTGTAGGCGATGCTCTATCCACTGAGCCAAACTGGCTAGGGCTATATTTCTGAAGTTGCAACATCACCACCAATTGGGAAACACTACAGTTGTAAGCAAATCCACGTTTTGCTCTCTAGGGTGTAAGCTCCGGCTAGATGAATGTTCATGTTCTCCCCAATTTAAACTTCTAAAAGCTGCTCATAGTTCACAATGACAAAGCTCTTCTTATTCTCAGAAAAGAGCATTTGGGCTCTATTTCCCCATCCCTCTCTGCTCCGTTATATTAGAAATGCTCTTTGTCGTACCTGCTACATACTCTCAAGATGGCTGACAAGGTCTTCTCTTCGTAGGTTAGGATGTCCAAGGGTAAGGCAGCATCAACCTAAGTATGGGATAATGCTATTAGCAGACTATTATCTTCATCAATCTAGAATCTAATAACTAATCCTGTCAATTACTTTCCTCCTCCAAAAAAAGAGGCAGTATTTTATTGAATGGCACTGGCGTAGTGGACCTGCCTGGGATGTTCTTCCTGTAACTCTTCTCATTGCTAATGCCTCTTCACCCTTTAAGTCTTCATTTAAATTGTTCCCTCCAGATCCCCAAGATGAAGCTCAATCATTTGCTATGCTCTCACACATAGGTCCCACATATTTCCCCTTTCATAAGAGTCATCATTTTTTGCCATTAATTGTTCAACCTGGTTGCCTACCCAACATAATCAAGTCCATTAGTCCATGAGACAGAGGCCATGTCTGTTTATAGCTATATCCCCAGGAACCAGGTTTTATACCTGACATGCAAAAGATACAAACATTTTTTTCTTAAATTAAAAAAAAAATCATTTTATTTTTTATTGAATTTTATTGGGGTGACATTGGTTAATAAAATTATACAGGTTTAGGTGTACAATTCTATAATACATTCTCTGTATATTGTTGGTTTTTTAAAAAATTGATTTCAGAGAGAGGAAGGGAAAGGAAGAGAGATAGAAACATCAATGATGAAAAATAATAATCTATTGGCTGCCTCCTGCATCTCCCTACTAGGGATGGAGCTTGTTACCCGGGCATGTGCCCTGACCGGGAATCATTGAACTGTGACCTCCTGGTTTATGAGTCGACACTCAACCACTAAGCCACAGCAGCCAGGCACACTCTCTGTATATTGTATTGTTCACCAATCCCAAGTTTTTTCTTAAACTTTTGCCTTTCAAAAATTAGAGTCTCAGGCAATTGCAAAGAAATGTACAAGAAGGTTCCATGCACCTTCTACCCAGCCTCCCCCAATGCTAACATCTTGTATAATATAGTATGATATTAAAACCTGGAAACTGAAATTGATAAACCAGAGTTTATTCAGATTTTACCATTTATATATGCACTCATATTTGTTTGCTTATGTGTGTGCATATGCACAGTTCTTTGCACTTTTACCACATAGGTAGTTTAATGTAACCACCATAATCAAGATAAAGAACTATACCACCGCCCTAGCCGGTTTGGCTCAGTGGATAGAGCATTGGCCTGCGGAGTGAAGGGTCCCAGGTTTGATTCCGGTCAAGGGCACATGCCTGGGTTGCAGGTTCAATCCCAGTAGGGGGCGTGGCAGAGGCAGCCAATTAGTGATTCTTTCTCATCACTGATGTTTCTCTTTTTCTCCCTCTCCCTTCCTTTCTGAAATCAATAAAAATATATATATTTTTAAAAAAGGAACTATACCACCACCACAGGCTATTTCCTTTTCCCCCCTACAGCCACATCTACTCCTAAATTTCTCCAGTTTATACATTTACGTTATTTCAAGAGCATAATATAAATGAAATCACCCAGTCCATTTCATTTGAGATTGGCTTTTCACTTAGTAAAACTCTCTGGAGGTTTGGTCAAGTTGTTGTATCGGTAGTTTGTCCCTTTTTATTACTGAGTATACTCCACCCATTGAAGGACATCTGGCTTATTTCTACTTTTAGGCTCTTACTAATAAAGTGCTATGAACATGCATATATTTTGGTTGGAAGTTTTCATTTCTCTAGAATAAATGCTCAGGTGTGCAACTGCTATGTTGTATGATGGGTACATGTTTAGTCTGTTTAAGACAGGGATGGGGAACCTTTTTTCTGCCAAAGGCCATCTGGATATTTATAGCATCATTTGCAGGCCATACAAAATGATCAACCTAAAAATTAGCCTATTACTTCTTCTATCCTAGGCCCTTCTTTGCTTCACTGCCCCCAGCTTTAATAAAGGTACTCTCAAAAAATAAACTGCCAAACTGTGTTCCAAAGAGGCTGTACCATTTTACATTCCCACAACTAATGAATGAATAATTGTTTCTCTGCATCCTCGCCAGCATTTAGTGTTATCACTATTTTTTATTTCAGTCATTCTTCTAGGTGTGTAGTGATATCTCATTGTGTTTAAAATTTTTTTAAATTGATTTGGGAGAGGCAGGGGTGGGGGTGGGAGGGATAAATATGGATTTGTTGTTCCACTCATTTATGTATTCATTGGTTGATTTTTGTATGTGCCCTGACCCGGGCTCGTATCCACAACCCTGGTCTATTGGATGACTCTCAACCAACTGGAGCAAACAGGCCAGGGCTCACTGTGTTTTTAATGTACATTTCCCTAATGGTTAATGATATTGAATATCTTTTCACTCATGTGCCTGTTTGCCAACTGTACATCCTTTTGAGTGAAATATTTATTTATGTCTTTTACCCATTTTCTTATTTGTATTGTTTGGTCTTTTCTTAATTGTATTGTTTGAGTTTTGAGAGCTTTTTTATACATTCCAGATATTAGTTCTTTGTCAGGTATGTGGTTTGCAAATACTTCCCCTCAGTCTGTAATCTGTCTTTCCATCCTCTTAACTGAGTATTTTGTGGAATAAATGTTTTTAATTTTGATAAGATGCTTAGCAGATTTTGATTTGGTAGAATATATGAATAAAAAAATAACTTCCTAAAAAATCATCTGTTTGGTTCTCTCTCAAAACTCTACTTGTTTTCAAGTGCATGCTAAAAGAGGACTGTTCCAAGTGCTGGTCCGTGATAAGGAGCTGCATCGGAATGTACATCAACAATATCAGCAAGCACACCTTTCAGTTCAGCTGTTCTGTGCATAGGGAGACTTTCTCAGTCAAGGAAATGTGTACTAATTTACATTCTACTGGGAGCCACAAATCTTTAAAATGGGCAAAGAAAACCCATCAGCTGTCAGTCTCAAATATACTTTGAGTAGCCCTGCACTAAAATAAACATTTGTCTAATGAGTTCCTTGTCAAAAAGAAGGCAGATTAGCCCGACTGCTGTTGCTCAGTAGTTGAGTGTTGAGACCTATGAACCAGGACAACATGGTTAATTCCCAGACAGGGCACATGCCTCAGTTTCAGACTCGATCCCCAATAGGGGGCGTGCAGGAGGCAGCCAATCAGTGATTCTCTCTTATCGTTGACTAGAGGCCGGGAGAGAGGGGGCCCCTCAGTCCGGACTGCCCTCTCGCAGTCCTGGACCCCTCAGGGGATGCTCACCGAGGGGTCCTTAGCCCTGCCACGGATGCTGCGCTTGCCAGCCAAGAGCCCGGCTTCTGCCCCCTGGTGGTCAGTGCGTGTCATAGTGACCAGTCAATCTGCAGTTCAGTTTATTTGCATTTATCACATAGGATGTTTCTATCTATTCCATTTCCTTTCTCTCTAAAATCAATAAAAATATATATTTTTGAAAAGCATATCAGAACATACTTACCAAATATTCATCATTTCTGAAATTTCAAATATGGCTTTAAAGTTTAAAATGTTTAGAAAAGTGTTCTTTCAGTATTTATTACAAAGATCTTAGGAATGGTCCAATTCACCAAGTGATTCCATACCTCCCCAAACAGGTCCTTCAGGGCTGAAATAAGCAGCTGTTTGAACTGTGCAGCATTCAGTCCAACCCCATTTTCTTGAAATTCTCTGTAAAAAACATTGAAAAGAAAAAATACATTGCATTAAATTCCATGCTATTCAGATTCATTAAAAAAATAATAAAAAGTAGAACTTAGGAGACTGAACTTACAGGCAGACTTTCATGTAGTGGTGCTCAGAGGGATTTTTGTAAACTATTCTCTCATATGTGGCAGCTGGGGCTGGCATCTTTTCCAATCCTGATTGCACCTACATTAAGAGTCAACAGGGCTAGAAATTAGCAAGGGACATGCTATTTTTCAATTTTTAAATAAGAATTTGACTTTGTTTGATTTTTTAAAAGAACTCCTAAGGACAGTAACTCATCCAATTTTGATCAAACTAAAGTAACTCATGCAGACACAAAGGAAGTTTCTATATTTTATAATATGCCAGAGTATTGTATTCTTATTTAAATTCTAATAATATAATCCTACCATACATTTTTCACTACTGAGTACCCAGCTCTGCACTAAATGCTTCACATGCCTTAGGTCATGTCTTCAAAATGAACCTATGAGGTAAAGCTGTTGTCATTCCCATTTCTGAGAAGCGGACATCGAGGCTTGGCAAAAATAGGCAACAGCTGCCCAAGGGCATACAGAGATTTCAAGCACGCCTGAGTGTTCTCAAGACCACTCTGGTATGCCTCTTCATTTAAGAAAAGTAAAGGCTAAAAGGAGTAAAATCTGGGATCTGAAGGCCCTCTTGTTTTCTGTCAGTCAACACAGAACATGGACAGGACAATGAGGCCATAGGTAGTTCCACTGTCCCCTCCCACGCTGGGTCTGCAAATCCTCAGTCCAGAGGCTGGGTTGGCACAGGTCTATGTGGCAGCCCCATGAAGGAACTGAGCTTAAACAGCAAGGGGCTGACAAGAGGAATTCCTGAGTGTGCACCCAATGCCACTTCTCACAGACCAGAAACTCAGGAATTCAGATCACGCTGATCTCCGTGTAGAGAATCCCTATCCTTGGCTCCACTCCTACCTCACGCTCCTTCTGGAGAGCTCCTATTCATCCCTCAAATTTTAGCTCTGAGTTCACCTCTCCCAGGAGGTTCACTTCAGGGAGCCCTTCTTTGACACCCTGTTCTAAGTTAGGTCCCTTTGTTATGCAACCTCTTACCCGTGTCCATTTGTTTAATATCTGGTTCCCCTACTAAAGGGACCAGGACAGGCCCAACCAAGGAAAGGGACTTACTGAAAGTCACAAAGCTAAAGGCCAGCATTTGCCAAAACCTCTTATGGGTCAGGCCCAGTTCCACCATTTCCAAATGATAACCACCAGAGAAAATGGGAAACCAGGGTCAAGGAGCTACATCCAACTAACCATTCGACAGGCATGAATATCCACTGTGTCCTCTAGAGTAAGTACTCAACGCTTACTGAATACGGGGCGGAAGTGACTGAATCAATGGTGGAAGTGTTAGGCCTTTATGTTCAACAGTATCTTTGACTTCAGGACCACAACCATGGTTACCTGGTGCTTCTTTCTCAAATCACTGGTCTCCCCTGACTAGGACAGGGAGAACAGAATCCTCGATGCTTTCATTGACTGCCTGGCACATGCTCGTGTTTTTTAGGTATGACTGCCTTGATGGAGTTGGCCGCCGGAGGTGTGTATGGGGATGAGAATGGACCTGGGTTTAGGATGCCGAAAGCAATGAAGACTTAAGAAGTGTTCTGGAAATGGATAGTTGTGGGTGTACTTAATGCCAGTGAACTGTACATTTAAACAAAAGGCTTAAGCAGCAAGTGTGGGGCAGTCACCTGTGGCTGAACAGGCCAGAGCCGCAGGGTCACTGAAAACACTGCCCTCTACAGGCTGTCCTGAGATTTATGATGCCTGGGGAGCCCACGCTCACCGGGCTCACCACCAAATGGGAACACTTCCGTAGTAACTGTCATCATCATCTCTGAAGTTCGCCACTTTCATGGCTGCAGGGATGCTCTTGAACTTACCTGTTAGTAATAGACCTCCCTGCTTCCCTTCCCAAACCGGCCTCCACTGCAGCTTGGGTGAACTTTTCAAACCTATTCAAGCCACGCCATTCCTTTGCTCAAAACGTTGCAATGGTTCCCGTTTCACTCAGAGAAAGCCGAAGCCCCTCAGGTCCTGCCCTTTCCCCCTGCTCCAGCCCTCCCACCCACAGGCCTCCGAGCTCTTCATCACACACGGGCTTCCCTCCCGCCTCTGGCCTGGCGCCACATGGCTCATCTCTTCTCTCCTCTGCCCAAAGCTCACCCCTCGATGTGGTCCAGTAACTAAGCCGGCAACTCCCCCCGCCATGCACCGGCTCCACTCTTTCCTCCCAGCACTTCCCACCTTGGAGTGACTGTGAGCCATTCATTATTTGTATCCCCTCCCCGCCCCTAGAATGTACACTCCACAAGAAACGGACCTGTTTCTTCCCTAAGAACCTAAAACAGGGCATCACACACGGCAGGCATTCAATATATAACGTCTGAACGAAACCAATGACTTTTAAAAAGCACTTAGGTCATTTTCAACTTTCCTGGACAAACGTCAGCTAGGTACGGTATTTAGCGCCCACCTGGCGCCCAGCGCACGCGCTCTGCACCCGGGGTCCCGCTCGGCCCTCGCAGCCACCCGCCACTGCCGCGGCCGCGTTGCACAGAGGCCCCGGGAGGCCCGGGGGGCTCGCGGCCCGGCCTCGCCCGCCGCCCGCCGCCCGCCGCCCGCCGCGTCCTCGGCGGAGGTGGAGCGGTACTTCGGCCGCCCCGCCGTCGCCCCGCCCTGCGCACGTGGCCTGCGTCACCCGCACGGCCGACCGAGCCGCTCCCGGAGACCAGCCGTCCGCGAGGGCCTCCGCCTACCTCTCTCCCCGGACCAGCCTGACGCCTCCCGACTCCCGTTCACTGCGAGAACCTCCCCGGCCTGGGCCTCCTCCGCCGAGCCGGAGCCTGGGCCCGAGAAACTCCGGGGCTGTTTATGTTCGGCTTCCGCTGCCCCGCCCCCGGGAGCGCGACGCTAGGCGCGGATGTGACGTCACTGCGCGGAGGCCCGGGGACGGCCGCGTGAATCCGGATCTGGAGCTGAGACCCGCCGAGCTCAGCGCCCTCTGCTGCCCACTTCGGGGAAAGCCGCGTGTGCCAATGCCTGCGTGGGGTCCGGGACTCGGGAATGTTTATTCCGGCTCCACAGCCATTCGTTCACCCATGCATGCGTGCATTCGTTCAACCAGTTTATAACTAGCATCTCCTCTGCTGAGCATCTCCTAGGCAGTGATGGGCAACCTTTTGAGCTTGGTGTGTCAAACTTCGCCAAAAAACTGAGCATAACTCGGGTAGTGTGTCCCTTTGAGGAAAAAACTAACTCCAAGACTCTAGTCGCAAATGTTTCATCCTCAGGAGCAGCAAATGTTTCATCCTCGGCATGCGGCTGCGTGTCATCAGAAATGGCTACGCGTGTCAGTGCTGACACGCGTGTCATAAGTTCGCCATCACTGTTAGGGTCAAGCACTCCCCAAGGCCAGGACTCGCTTTTGGTGGCTCTCAGCACATAGTCTATGCATTTATTCCGTAAGTACTTGCCCAGCCCCTATTATGTGCTAGGTACTGGGGACTCCTTGAAAAACCAGAAGATCCGGCTTCTGTTCTCATGAAACATAGTGCTTGTATTTAAAAGTAACAGCTACTAAAATAGTAATAATAATAATAATAATAATAATAATAATAATAAATAAAAGTAACAGCTACTATTTATCAAGTGTGGGTTGATTCGATCACAGGCACTATGGGGAAAACTTTGCACATGGAACTCTCACACAATCCTAAGGTAGTTGTTATGATCAGACCCATTTTACAGAGGTGCAAACAGAGTCACAAGAGGCTAAGTTACTTGCCCCAAGTCACAGTTATAAGGGGTGGAGCAGGCCATCTGACTCTAGGGGGAGCCCTCCACACTGCACCTTATCACCATCAGGAGTGTGGTATGAGTCAGGGTGTGTATGGGAAGAGGCTGGGGCTGCCAAATCCTCAGTGTAAGCCCTCTGAGGAGGGGGCCTTGTCTGTGTTGGCTTACCGCTGCATTCCAGTGCTTGGCACTCACGTGTTTGCTGAAAGCAGTCGTTCATACATGGGTGTGCTGGTTTTGCCTGGGTCAGGGGCAAAGGGCTAAAGAGCCTGAGCCAGGTGGCACCTTCTGTCTCATTTCTTTTCTCAAAATCCCACTGTTTGCTGTTTCCTGAAGCTTCAGTCCTTGCCTGTGGCCAAGTTGTCCAGTCCTGCGGCTTCTGCCTCCCTCCCTTCACCCTTCAGAGGAGACAGAACTTGTTCCAGATCCGGGGAGAGGGAGAGGAAATCGACCCAGACAGTGGCATTTTCCTCCAAGAGCTTGGACTTCAGAAGCTGCCAAAATTTGCTTCAAGTCCATCCTTTGCCACTTATTCAGTGTCCTTATCTGTCACATGGAGAGATTAGTAACATCTCCCTCAAGAGTGTTGAGGAACAAATAGTTTTTGTAAAGGTTCTGGCACCCAGAAAACACTCTGGAATAAGAGAGAGTTCCCTAAACCCCTCCTGTCAGGCTGCAGCCCAGAGAAACCAGAGCAGCTCAGGTATTTTGGATTTCAAAGAACTAGGGTAATTTTCAGTCTTGCAAAAACCCCGAAAATGAAGGCCTTCCAAACTGCCTGAATTCTCTCAGTGCTGATGGAGTTTGGGATCAAAGGAATACCTTTGAATGATAAAAACAATGGTTGATTGATTTGTTTTTCAATTTAAAAAATTTGAATAGATATTTAGGCTTACAGCATACTTTCAAGTGGCATAAAGGAATAAGGAAAGAAGACTAAGTCTCTCTCCCCCTTACCCCTTGAGCAATCACTGGTATGAGTTTCTTTTCTTTTTTTTTAATTCTTTATTGTTTAAAGTATTACATATGTCCTCTTTTTCCTCCATTGACCTCTCCCCGGCCACTCCCACCCCCCAGCACATGCCCTCATCCCTCTACTGTCTGTGTCCATGGGTTATGTGTATATGCATGCATACAAGTCTTTTGGTTGATCTCTTACCTCCCTCCCTAGTGTGAGTTTCTTAAGTGTCCCCCAGAAATGTGGTGGTGGTGGGGGGGCTTTTTCTTCTTCACGATATATCTTCATATCACTCCAAATCAAAATACACAAGGCTGTCTCAGGCTTGATAAAAGTTACCCAGCATTGCCAAAACCGGTTTGGCTCAGTGGGTAGAGCGTCGGCCTGTGGACTGAAAGGTCCCAGGTTCGATTCTGGTCAAGGGCATGTACCTTGGTTGCGGGCACATCCCCAGTAGGGGGTGTGCAGGAGGCAGCTGATCGATGTTTCTCTCTCATCGATGTTTCTAACTCTCTATCCCTTTCCCTTCCTCTCTGTAAAAAAATCAATAAAATATATTTTAAAAAAAAGTTACCCAGCATTGCATTGGGTGGCCTCACAAGAGGCCATTCCAGACTCTGTATCTGACATTGACGAGCAAAGTTTTGGGGCAGATCTGTTAGTATTTTATATTCCTGGAAGCGATGCAGCCAAGAAAGTTGGATCCATACTTCCTCCCCCTCTGCTGTGTTCAGCTCCCCTCCCTTCTTGTGAACTAGTGCTAAATGGATTTTGCTAAAGTTGAGGAGCATTCACAACTTTGCGGGTGGAAAAGGCAAGAGAGCCTAGCCAGTTTGGCTCAGCGGATAGAGCATTGGCCCACAGACTGAAGAGTCCCAGGTTCGATTCTGGTCAAGGGCGCGTACCTCGGTTACGCGCTCGATCCCCGGCCCTGCTTGAGGCGCATGCAGGAGGCAACCAATTGATGTGTCTCTCTCCCATGGATGTTTCTCTCTCTCTCTGACTCTCCCCCTCCCTTCCACTCTCTCTCTCAAATTCAATGGAAAAATATCCTCGGATGAGGATTAACAACAAAAAAAGGTGAGAGGCCCAAGGAGGATGACAGTCCCTTAACATCCACAGCCACAATTCTCCATGGAATTCATATCCACTTATATGAAGATAAGACAAAGGAGTCTAGCTGGTGTGGCTCAATGGTTGAGCATCGACCTATGAACCAGGAGGTCATGGTTCAATTCTTGGTCAGGGCACATGCCCAGATTGCAGCTTGATCCCCAGTAGGGGACGTGCAGGAGGCCGATCACACCAGTCTTTCTCACTTTCTCTCCCTCTCCCCTCTCTCTCTGAAAAAAAAGAAAACCCTCCCACACCAATAAACCAACCATTTATTTGTATGTATGTGTGCATGTGTGCATTAGAAGGAGTCCCAGGGGACTGATGGGGGAAGGGTGGGGTTGTTTGGAGTGAGGAGGAGATGCTCCCATTTTTCAGCACTTAATTTATTTTAAAGTGACAAGGCATCATTTTTATAATAGCTAAGTAAAAATCAGGAGTTGTCCCTTATGGTCACAAGAGGGAGCTGTGTACCACACCCATCTGCAGACCTTCCTACCTTTGATGGACAGACAGACTCTTCAAGATGTCACCTGGCCGGTACCTCAGGTGGTTAGATCCGACAATGTTGCAGGTCTGATCTCTGGTCAGGGCACATACAAGATGCAACCAATGAACACATAAATGGAACAACAAATCGTCTCTCTCTCTCTCTCTCTCTCTCTCTCCTCTCTCTCTCTCTCTCAAACAAACAAAAACACGATGTCACCTTAGTGGACCAAAATGGGAAAGTAACCTCACAGGGTGATCTGGTCATAAATGTCTAAGTGGGCAGGTCCTGCTGGGTAGCCATGCCCTAGGCCTGTGACTTTAGTGAATGGTCTCTAAGCAAGCCCTGTCCTTCTGTATCTAGGTTAACATACTTTTAACATGCAGAAGTAATACCCCTCAGAGGCACACCCACCCTCAAGAGAGCACATAATCTTGTTAACTACCCTGTAATTTGATGTGGAACCTCCTTTCTTTCACTTTCAGGCAATCTTCCTAAATTTCCTTCTTAATTTCAAAAGTATAAAAGAAACTGCAAACTGCTATTCCGGGGAGCATTTGAGATCGTATTTCTCAGCAATTGTCATCAGTTTTGGCTCAGAAAAACTCTTACAGAAATTCTCCACAGCTTCGGGCGTTTTTACATCGACACCTCCCAAAGCAGAAGAGAGGGGAGGGAATGCAAGCTTACTGTCCTTTAGCTGCAGTCCTGAAATCCAGGAAAAATCTGGAAACCAATTTCTGCTTCATCTGGTGCCAATGCTTAGTCTGAATTGAGGTGAAGCTTTTTATAGCTTTTGTCCCATTTACTGTGGGCATTCACACAGTGCACAGCGGAAATATGAATACTGTTTAAAAAAAGAAACAACAGGCCAAAATGGAGTCGCTTTTGCTAAGCCAGGTCACCAAACCAAAACTTAGTCACTAACCAAATGGCAGTTTCAGCCTCTCCCAGGAGTGGGATTTTAAGCACATTAGTCTGTAATGTCCTGATCAATTCTAGTGAGGTAATCCGCCTGAGAAGACCGCGCCCCGCCGCCCCCCCAAACCCTGACTTCCCCTAGGGGAAGGTGTCCTTGCCCGAAACAATCCATCCCAGCCTCCGTCTGCCTATAGGAACCTCCCATTTGTACAGCTCATCGGAGCACCTCTAGTTGCTAGATGGGATGCTGCCCAGTTCATGAATCGCTTAATCAAGCCCATTAGATCTTCACATTTACTCGTTTGAATTTTTGTTCTTTAACAATACATCTGATCATGTAAGGTGGTCCCAGGCCCTACTGGGGGTCTTATAGAATGTACATACCACAATACCTTTCTAAAATCTGGAAACTCCGGAATTACAGAATCATATCTGGCTCTGTGAGTTGTGGTAAGAGATTGTAGACCGATACTCCCATTCAATAGTTGCCCTTCAGCAACTTACCCCCAGCCAGCTTTGACCTTGGGTCACTGGGACTGTCACTTTAGTATCACTTTCTGCCCCTTCTTCCTTCTCCTATGCCCTGAGGAGCTTGGCAGCCTCTTAGGTGTGCCTAAAAGTTCCAAGTCATGGCTTTGCGGGTTTAGGGACCAACGATCCAGAAACCAATGAACAAAGGTTCCTCTAGGAGCCAGGGAGAGGGGCTGTCTTGTTGCTGAAAGGAACCATCCGATGTCCCCTCCCTCTATGGTCACACAAGATCCTCATCCCATCTCAGGCCCACATCCTGGTCATTTCCGGCCCAGAGAGCAGCAACCGAGGGCCCATGGCAGCTGGGGGTACCAGCACAGTAGCCCCAGGAACTATTTGGTGAATGGACAGCTGGGTCACCATCCTCAGCCAGGGCCTAAGGTGTGGCCTTGGCGACCTGTGGCTGAAGCTGCCACACACTGGCCTCGTCCAGGTGAGCCAGAAGGGACTCAGAACCCACGAAACACTGGGCCAGAGAGCTCCTGCCTGAACCAGTGGAAGCACTGTTTTTGTAGGTCACCTTCCGTCCTTAACCAAGAGGCTTCGCTCTACGGGTCAGCTCTGTGGCCGTGGGCAACACCCGTCACCTCTCTCCGTGCACCGGTTTCCTGGGCACAGGGCACATGCACCTCTCGGTCTGTGTGAGAGCTTGGTAAGGTGGTACATGGAAAACACTGGGAATAGTGCCTCCAAGCCTGGGTTGTCCCAGTATTACATGACAGATTTTCAGCTTTTCTTCTTTTCTAATATCTGGATCGAGGCCTATAAAATTCCCTCTGAATACTGCTTTAGCTGCAATCCCACAAGTGTGATATGTCACTTTCTGGGAATCTCCGTTGGACAAAGCAACCAAGTTCCCTGGGAGGGCAATAGTCAGGGGCTCAAATGACACACACACAGGCAGCCCCATCCAACTGATGTGTTTCTTGCATCAGTGCCTCCTGGTGTCACCTCTGCCCCGGACAAGAAGCTCAGACCAGTGGCACATTGAGTCCTAACCACTGCCGGCCCCTCAGCCTCCTCAGTACCTGCCCAGAGGGCCCGTCCTCAGCCCCTGCAGGCCGACTCCAGGCAGTGGGAGCAAGAGCCCACTTGCATTGCCCGGCTTCCCGTTGCTATTCAGAAGCCGCTGGCAGTCTCCAGGCAGGGCTGTGATGAATGACCCCTTTCTTCTTTCCGAGACTGTCATTAAAGGCGCACACCAGCGTGGTGTGGCTTGGGGGGCAGCCAGCTGGCAGTGACCAGCAGGCTCTTCATGATCACCAAGGCGGGAAGTGGGGCACAGTGGGGGCTCTGCTCTTCTGCTTTGGAGTCTTCCTGGCATGGTGGGGCCCGAACGGCCAGGGCCAAGGGAGACCCTTGAAAACCCACTTCATGGGTTTGTCACAAGTGACTCTCACATGCTCTGCTCATGACTTCCAGGCAATGCTTTCCAGTGACAGTGAGGCAAGAGGGAGGCCATGTCCCGCTGCAGACCCTGCCCACTGTCCCTCCTTGTGGCTCCTTTGCAGGTGATCCTGAGCTGCTACCAGCCCAGGAAACAATTCCTGCTCCTAGCAGGGCTACTGATCTGAGGCTCTGACCCAGGTCTGGGCCTCCCTGCGACGCTGAGGAAGCCATCTCTCACCACCCAGACCCACCAAGCGCGACCTCTCCCAGAACTTCACTCAGCTCAGAACTCGTGTGAAGGTGGGAGATTGGAACAAGTAGATGTCTATCTACTTTCCTTTCTGTTTCACCCATTTTTGCTCTCTTCTGCATTATTTCCTTCTATTATTTTTTCTAGGTTTGATTTACTATTTCTTTTCTAGCTTCTTAAAATGGAAGCTTAAATGACTGGTTTTCAGCTTTTCTTCTTTTCTAATATATGGATCGAGGCCTATACAATTCCCTCTGAATACTGCGTTAGCTGCAATCCCACAAGTTTGATATGTCCCATTTTTATATCTTGTTTTAAAGACCTGTTTCATCCTTTTTTTGATAAATTAAAATATTCAGACAGAGTCCCGAATTCCAAATTAAGCTATTAAGTTCATCTCACTTTATTTACAGAATCACTTGGCTGTAGCTTCTCTGTAAAAAGGTTTGGAAGAGTGGAGGAAGCTCCTGGGGATGTTAGGGTTCCCAAATGCAACAGAAGAGCGTCAAGAGGACAGCTTGATGACTCTTGCCCTTTGATTTTGACAAACCACTTCAACTGGATAAAAAATTTAAACATGAGAGAGAGAAACATTCATTGGTGGCCTCCTGTACATGCCCCGACCCAGGATCAAACCCGCAGCCTAGATATGTGCCCTGTCTGGGAGTGGAACCCACAACCTTTTGGTGTACTGGATGATGATTCAACCAACCGAGCCACACGGATCAGGGCAGAATAGGCCTGACTTTAAAACACACTTAACCCAGGTAACAGAAAATCTGCCTATGTCGCACATAATTAGCTTAGAAATAGTAGCTGTCTGCATGTTGTTGATCTAGACTTCTTATGTTTATTTCATATCACTCTGATCATTTACAGCTGTTTAGACTGATGCTCGAGCACAGAATTCACAGAATTCATTATCTCACTGGTATTTTACATCCAAGGGTTCTCAGTAGCACAGCCACATAGGAGAGGCCCATGAGGTGCTTGTGTCTGATCATTTAGGACCCGAGACTGGCTATTTAGATAGGTGTCTACAACATTATTGCTTCATTAGTCCTATTTTTTAAAAAAGACTTTAGTGTTGTTGTTTTTTTTAAATTTTTGATTTCAGAGAGAGGAAGGGAGAGGGAGAGAGAGAGAGAGAAACGTCAATGATGAGAATCACTGATGGGGCATGTGCCTTGATGGGGAATCGAACGGTGACCTTCTGGTTCATAGGTCAATGCTCAACCATTGAGCCACATGGGCCAGACCATTAGACCTATTCTTAAGAAATAAAGTATTCCCAGAAACCCACCCTGCCAGGTGTGCTTCACACTGCGGCTGAGTTCCCTCGTGGCACAGCTGACATGTGGGGCTGACCAAACCCCCCACGGGTGAGGTGTGTTCTCTGCTGCTCCGAGGGCTGGCCGAGGCGGAACAATGCCCCTCTGCAGGTGCAAACATCTTCTGCAGCTTGCCACTTTCCAGCCGGGTCTTGCAGCTGACGTCTGCATTCACATCTGGGTCTCCATGTAAAACTTAAGACATAAACAGGAGGGGCTCGGCGAATGGGGACTAATGCTCCTAAAACAGCCACTGACCATGCAGGGGAGAACTTCTGAAGCAACAGCAGTCCCTCCAGTCTCAGTCTGTAAAAAGCGTTTTAAAGAAGACGATGTCCTCCGTGACTGTGGTTCAAGGTGACCGCTTTGCGAATGAACCTGAAGACTTCTCGGTAGGTTTCAAGGCTGGGTTTTCTTCCTTTGTTCCTTATGAGTTTCTATTTTGTGAAAAAACATCTTGGAGATTTCTTCGTAGCCCCCAAAGCTCTGTGGATCTGACGAGGGCAGGGCACCGGCTTCCTCAGGGCTGCTGGCGCGCGGAACGCTGTTGGGGCAGGATCCCTGAGAAGTGGCGGCTGCGTCCGATTTGGAGATGGGAGCGGATGTGGCGTGCGGGCGGCAGGCGGCCCTCGGGGCCTCAGTCCAGCTTCTTGTTGTTGTCCGTATTGTGCACAGAAGCTAAAAAGTCGACGATGAGCTTGGCTGTCTTCCGAGGTCTCTCCATCACCACAGAGTGCCCGCAGTTTTCCAGAAGTTCCACCTGGCAGTTGGGGATAGACTTGGCCAGCATGTCTGCCCCGGACACGTCGAGCACCTGCAGGACAAGAGCGGAAACTCAATGGAAACGATTCGGACACCTGGGTGCACTCGGCGGACAGACTCCCACTGAGACCGCAGGGGTGGTTTTGGGGGCCAAGCCACTCAAGTGTTAAGTGCGGCTCTCTGGCACAGGTGACTCATGGCCCCTGTTTTACTCTGCAACTCGGGGCCAGGAGCTGTGGTGCTGCCTGCGTCACTGAGGTGGGAACAGTGCCTGCCCTCGAGGAGGTTCGGGCCTGGTAGGGAAGGCAGACAGGTGGGCAGACAAAGGCGATGTCACAGAGCTCTGATGGGGGAGGATCCTGGAAGCTGAGGGAGCACAGGGAGTAGAATTCATGGACGAGGGTGGGAGGCCGTGGCAAGCACAGGAACAGCCAGTATCTAGGGGCTGAGACCCA